>NC_137202.1:24340302-24610302 GCF_960531495.2 Zeus faber
TCAGATTTCTACGGAGATCAAGTCTTGAAGTTCCCCTACCAGTAATAATGACTCATCTTATATCTGATTAAACGTGATATTTTCAACTTTTTTCTTTTTCTTCCCCCAGTGGAAATCATCCACTGGGGGATTCCACAGGCAGTTTTTTCTCCCCCCCATCGGGCGCCTCCGGTGGCATCACGCAGGACGGAGAAGCTGTGTGCGCCGGCCGCCCCACGACTAACCATGGTGTCCTGCGAACCCGCGGCCCCGGTGACATTTTTGGAAGTTCAGTCACACCCCGCGAAGGCGTAAAAACCCTCGCTCAAACCCTCCGGGCCTTTGTTTAGATTGGCGATCTTTTATTTTTATTTATTGTTGACAAATAAACCAAATCCACCACCCTGCGATGGGCTCACCTTGAAGTTTGGCGAGAAGTAGCGGTTAGCTTTGTCTTTGTTGGCCTTGTCCAGGTCGTTCTTTGTGAGCGCCAGGATGAGGTAGTCCCTGTCGCCGTCCCTGGGCTCGGCGCTCTGCCCCGCCCCCCCTGCCTGCTGATTGGCCACGGCGTCCACGTCGTTCACCACCGTCCCGTTCTCCACCTTCTCCCCGCTCTCCTCCGGACCAGGAATGAAAAACGTGTTCACCCAAAAGTGAAACATTTTGTCCTGGATAATAAAAAAATAGGTAAAGAGTAAGTGAACACAAGCTTAATTTTTTTTCCCTCCCCCACACGAACAAAGCCAGCAGAACTACCGATTCAGGAGTCGGCAAAGTTGTTAAAATGAATGAATAAATGTACAACTGTGATTTGAGTGAAGTTGAAAATGTTTCCGCATCTATGATGAAGTTTCCATATTTCCGCTCCACCTCAACACATTGAGGAGGGATGAGAGTGTTCATTCTGGCATTACAGAATGAAATTCAAGGACCTTTTTAAGCAAAGTTTATTTTTGTCATTCTCAAGGACTTTGGACAATACATACACATCTCCTTTCAAAGTGAGCATTAATTAAACCTCTCTCTCTCTCTCTCTCTCTCTCTCTCTCTCTCTCTCTCTCTCTCTCTCTCTCTCTCTCTCTCTCTCTCTCTCTCTCTCTCTCTCTCTCTCTCTCTCTCTCTCTCTCTCTCTCTCTCTCTCTCTCTCTCTCTCTCTCTCTCTCTCTCTCTCTCTCTCTCTCAAAACACAACAAGTCGACAAACCTTCTTCATCATCTTATTCTGTTTATGGAAGAACTCCACCTTGATGTCCCCGCAGACGGGCAGCGGTTGGGGGAATTCAAACAACATGTGCTTCTCCTCACGCCGCGTGTGAGCTGGGTTGGACGTGTGGATCTTGACTTTCAGCTGGAACACGACAAACTGGGGGTCTGCGGGAAAGATTGTCAACGTGGAATTGTGGCCGGTTCGTGAGATTGTGGGGGGGACAGAGAGAAGGGTCGGGGGCAGAAACAGACAGTGATCCGGAGGGGACAGAAAAGCAGTGTTAGTATCATGAGTGTAACACCGCATACCTCAACCCCCAATTAAAGGAAAGGTATGAAAATGAACAAAAACACAAAATTGAAGTTAGGAGAGCAGGAAATAAAATAAATAAATAAATAAAACACCCAAAGACACCCAGAACCAAGGACCCTATTCTGATGAGACAGTCACGCACATTTGCATTCCAGCTCAGCTTGAGAGCACTGAAACCTCCTTTGGGATGGGTGTGTGTGTGTGTGTGTGTGTGTGTCTTGTTTGTGTATATTTGCGTGTCTATATGGGGGTATTTGTATGACGGAGCTGCCACACTGTACACCTCATCCTTTCGCAAGAAAAATAAATAAACAAACAAATAAATAAAACATTCTAGCTACGGCTGGTCCTTCCTGGTGGTTCTCTGGGGCCAAATGAAAGCGAATGAGTCACAGTTATAAAAAATAAAAATAAATGGATGAAAGACTCAATTACCCCAATGCCAATTCCCTTTCTTGAAGCCCTGAGGGGTCGGCTCACTCCTGTTTTTAACGGTACTGTCCCCTTAGAGAGAGAGGGAGGGAGGGAGAAGATCACAAAACGTGGGCCGCGGCTTCACAACACAAACACCGAGCTGCTGCTAACGGACGTTCACACAGCAATTTCATCTACCGCAGCTCGAAAATAATATAAAAACCTACATGCATCTTAAACAGGACATCTCCTCTAACCAACAATGGACATGATTTTGAAAGCAGGGTGTGCATAAATCACAACAGGGCAGGGGGGGGGGGGGAGGCTGATTTCTTGGCCGCAACTGAGCATATGTTTTAATTTGTACATGTTTAAACTAAGTTTCTCCATTTTTCAACCCAGGCCTCATTAAAATGTTAGTTCCCATCGTTTGTACATCTTTTATAGCACAACCGTGCTGAACGGTCCAACTTCCTGTTTCTAGCCTCTCACGTTGGTGTGGCTCTAACCCGGCAAGCTGATTTGAACATGAGTCAACGAAACCTTGAAAAAGCTAACACACAGTGACCACTTTTCCCCA
Source organism: Zeus faber (assembly GCF_960531495.2). Taxonomy (NCBI): domain Eukaryota; kingdom Metazoa; phylum Chordata; class Actinopteri; order Zeiformes; family Zeidae; genus Zeus; species Zeus faber. The sequence continues at coordinate 24,342,794 of NC_137202.1, forward strand.
GCAGAAAATATAAAAACTGAATATAATGCGAGTTCCCCATTTGCAAAAAGGAGATTTAACGTTTTCTTGGCTCGAGCGTTTTCTTAATTGGCCTGCATTTAAGCAGTGTGAAGCTGCAGAAGAGACGTACGTTTCTCAATAGTTAAAGTGCTCAGGGAGGAAGGTTATGCAATGAACGTTTGCAAATTATGGGAACCAACGTTTTAATAAGGTCTGGGTTGAGAAATGGCAAACCTATCCTTTCCTTAATTCTTTATCGGCTATACAAAAAAACAACAACACAGAAACTGTTACTCAACTAGCTTCTCTTATAAAAGCTTAACAACCCCCCCCCCCCCCCACCCACACACGTGGAATCAAGGAAAATATAATAATATAAAAATATCATTATATTGGAAAACGACTTGAGTGTGAAGAGAGTCAACCTCAGAATAGGGCCATTTTATTCTCGCTTTTAATAGTCTGTGTGTGATGCAGTGACGGCAATTAAGCACAGCGAGGCGTTGGGGTGAGAGGGTCACACATGAGTCAAGGTGGAAAGAGGTGCATTTCTGACAGGCAAGCTGCTTGAACGCTAACACGCTCAGAAAAAGCGAAGAGAGGTGGATCCGTGACTCAAGACACAATTAGAGCAGAAAACAGGATTATTATTCAACGCCACAGGAGTCAATCGGCCACGTGAATTGCACGTAAAGATAAAAAAGAAAAGAAAAAAGAAAGGCGCATGCACAGCATTAAGTGAAAAAGTGAAACGTTTTGAATAATTATTGCATTGTCAGTCAAAAGTTTTTTTTTTTTTTCTTAACTAGGTAACTACCGAAGTACTCACTTTAGTCCAGAAGACTAGGACTCTAAGTACTGATGTAATTTGGTTCTTATCGGAGAGCCCTGGTTTCCGAACCAGCTTATTTTGCTTATTTATTCTAAGTGGCACCACCAGGTTACAACACACCCAATCACACTAAATTTTACAATTATTGCAAAAACAAAGTTAAAATGCCTCTTTTCTGGTTGTCAAAAGAGATTTCTAGTCGTCTGGGTTAATAAAATGTTACAATTGCTTCCTGCAAAGGAGAGAATTACTTATGATTGCTGGTAACGAGAGGGCGCAACATAATTCTCCTCCCGTACCAATCATCACACCAGTGCGACAAACTCCACAGAGTCAATTCCAATCACTTGAACACTTTTCATGAGGCAGGTAAGATTTGGCTTTGCTAAAAAAGTGAAAGTATAGAAAGAGGAAATTTTAAATGCTTACAGTTTATCCGCCGAGGTCAGCGGGGCGCTTGCCACACTTGTTTTAGGCCAAAGGTCTACAAGCGCTGAAGTTAATTCTGTCTCATTTGATAGCGTTTCATAACCTCGGCAGATAAGGGCTGAACTCCTACCTACAGAAAGTGACCTATTGCATAGCGCGAACCCCTGAGCGTGGGCGGAAGCCTTGCCGCGCGGAAGCGCGACGGGGCCCTCCGCGCATTTGCACAGCGCTATGCGCGCCCACGCCCTGGTTTTGATATGGGAGTCGGTCATGAGTGTGACTCACTGCAGGTGCCTCCGCTGAACATGGGGAGAGTCTCAAACACCATTTTGTGGAAGAGGAGCGCCACGGGCTTGTACTCCAGCTGGTTCTTCAGAAGGTAGCTGTAGTAGTAGACGTAGCGGCGCTGGCTGGGGATCGTCACTCCCTAAAAACAACAGCAGTGGCCTCTTTAGGTGGCTTTCCGACCAATAACCAGTAAAAACCAAAGCTCTAAACAAAGCCGCTCACCTTCTTGTCCCTTGTTCTGACTTCACCGTAAAAGTCAAGTGCCTCCTGGGCCTCCAGGAACTTGCTGCGGTGGAGGAGATAGGCGCAGATCATCACCCCCGTACGGCCCTTTCCGGCCTTACAGTGGATGGCGGCCACGTGATTGTCATCCTCGCTGAGCCACTGATCCAGGTCTTCGCAAAAGGGCTTGATTAGCTCCAGCTGAGGTGGGTTGTGGTCTTCGAAGGGGTACTGTGCAACTGTCGGCCGGGGGATAGCAGAATGAGGTGGAGGGGACAGCAGAATGAGGCGGAGGGGAAAGAGAGGGATGAAAAGACAGAGGAAGGTGGAGCAGTAGACAGCAGAGAGAAATAACTTTTTCAGATAAGTTTGTGGACTCCGGGCTTTCAGACCGTGTCTAATGTGAAGAGTTTTCCTGTGCTATTATGCGAGACGGCCTACCTCTGCAGTTAAATTTGGCAGCATCATAGTGTCTTTCTGCACAGCTGAATTGGGAAGAAAAAAACAAACAAACACAACAACATTGGTCAGTCATCACATAGAAGCTAGCAGGTGCGGCTCACACAATCCCCCAGTACCATTCTATACCTCAATAAAGAACAACCTCTGTCGGAATTGAGTGTGTTGAAGATTCGAAGCAATTCAATGAAAGACTTAGATGCTAGATATCGACCAGAATTTGAGACAAATTCTAGTTAGACCTAAGGACAACTTAATACCCCTAAAAATATTCAATTAATTTGATGAGTTATCATGACGCTAGTATACCCTGCTTTACATTTATTTTGCACTTCGCAGGGACAAAAATCGTATATTTCAATCCGTGCGCAAATGTATACTGATCATACCATTTTCGAAACTGGGTTTTGGTTCACTTTTGTGAACTGCATCGGTGTTTTACGGGCACACCGGATAAACGCGGCAACATTTTACGGGAGGTGTCCGTTTACAACTGCGGTTGAGTGCGCTGCGGTTTGCCAAACTACGGTGGAGACAGCAGCGTTGACAGTTGTGTTTCGTGTCTGGTCGTCACCGGTCTGAAACTCTCTGGGAGGTAACTGGTATTTTCAGTTTACGGCAGCTTGCTAACGATGGCTGTCTAAATAGAAATGACAACGCTGCCAAGCTATGTTCTTAAGTCTCTTACTGACATTCATTGATCCAACGCCGGGACACATAATGCAATTGAGGACCTTTTTTTCCTTTTTGAAGATTAGGACTAGGAAGGAACTAGGACTTTTTGAATGGCAACGTGAAGGCTCCACACGAGCAGCCTTGTGCTTTTCACATATCAAAGTATTTGCAAAACACCCCCCTCCCCTCCCCAACCCCCCACAAAGTTAATCTTCAGAATAACCCATAAAAATAGTTTGCCCATTGGGATAATTATCTAAAATAATCAAAATCAAAAAGGACAGCCCCTTAACTTTCAATGTAAAAACAAACAAAAAGATTAAAGTATAATCACACTTACAGGTTGTAGATTTTGTAATGGTTTTTGTGTTTTGAGTCAAGAAACCTGTTGCAGGAGAGAACAGAGCTTTATGTTAGATAAAGGATGCTTCAGTGGGCAGCGTGTTTAAAGGAAATGTGCAATCATTTCATACAAACATGTTTCTCTGCAGGCAATATTTGCCCACGAATGCATTTCTGTAACGGTCGGCATTCAAAGTTAAAAATGGGTGCAGGACTCGCTTACCGTACAACGTCATCTATATTGTTTCTGTACACGCCCTCGAGTCTGTCTGCAGGAAACCCCATAGCGATGATGTTTGGATAGATATCTGTTCAACAGCAGGTTAAGGAGTTTGAGTATACACCATTTTCTGCAATGCATGTACTGTGGCTGTTCCAAACCTCTTATTTGTCAGACCAAAGTGGAAGTGAGAGTATATTAATCTTGAATTTAACATTAATATGGCAAAGGGAACAACATATTTAAAATCACAAATTTAAACACTTGCATTGTAAAAGTTTTCAGCAAATATCGACAACGTTGTCTTTCAGGGTAAGAAGCGCTCTGTTCAATGTATGTGTGTGTTCTAACAGATGGCCTGGACGATGGGGGGCGTGCCAGAGAGGACCAGAGTACAGTGCTCCAGCTACAGCCAGGCCCACATGTGGCTGCACAAGGAGAGTCGCCACTGGCTGACCTGCATGTATTTTTAGAGACCAAAGTTATATTGAGATCATTGCAAATGTTAGGCTTATCTCTCCTCTGAGCTTAGCCTGACCAACCGAGCTCTTCATCGAATACTATGAACGCTGGGGCCACGTTTCAAAAGGGCTTCCACAGATTGAGAAAGCTTTTAGAGAACACTTATATACAAACACATAAACAAATAAATATGTCCATGCATATATTTGGGTAGTTTCAAAAGCCAAGAGCCATCAAATGAGGTGTTCTGATTCTCACATTCAAAAAAGGTTTTGAATAGAAAATAACCACAAAATTCCACCACACAAGAGATACTTTTGGCCATGTCAACTTGCTCTGTCTACAGAGTTTGACTCCCTTTAAAAATCTGACTCTTACCTAGCATGGTTCTTCATATTCAAGATAAATAAGGATGCATATCTGTGTCACACATGGCTGTGAAAACAATAATTGGGTTGGCACACACGTCTTCCTGGCTCAGTGCAAACGCCTACCTGTAACAAACGTCGACATAAAGCTGCGCGATTCTATACTTAAGCCGGCGACTGAAGGACAGTGTTTTCCAACACTTTCTGTGTCATGGTGTCAGAATTAGAAAAGGCTGAACACTTCTAATTGGATGTGTCTTTTAATTCAAGCAGAACTTGTTAAGCGGTGCAAAATCATTTTTAAACCAGTCAAAATGATTAGACACACGGTCACACACACTGAGAACTCCAGTGATGAACTCCTGCATGCATGCAATATGCAGGGCCGTGAGTGTGCACAAAAAGCCATGTGCTGCCCCCCCCCCCCCCCCGCAGGCCAATACCGATACAGTGATAGTCATGTCTACCAATAACCAATATTTGGTTATTCATTTGTAGTAAATTAGAACATATTAGTGTCAATATTTACAGGAACACAAAGTCCAATTGAGGCTAATAAATATCAACAATCCTCTATAGGGCAAAAATCACCACCCACATAAATACAGCAATGCTGCGGTAAGAAGTGCGATACGCACTTGCATTAACCTGCATCAAAGCCTGTCTTGCATTACTATGCTTGTTTCTGTGCTTCTTAACTTTTTCTAACGTTATTGTTTTTGGTCCTACACCGTCAAGAGGTTCGCTGATTAGTAAATCCATTTTGTGTCAGTAATTTGTGAAACACAAAATCCATTCAAAATTAGAAAAAAAAAAAAAAGGTATAAAATCTACCACTGAGAGCCATCTCAAGGTGTGTGAGAAAAATCACAGAGCCATCAGAGTGAGTTTGGTCACTCTGATGCGCTCTTCTTACCCGGGAAAACTGTTTTACTCCACTCAATTCAGGAAAACGCTTCTTGGCGTTTCAGTGACATTCCTGCATCTCTTCCACAATAACGACAGCGCTGATTGATTATTAACTCATGATTGCCAACATTTCAAACAATCTGATATGGCTTTGGTCTGGACATCAATCGAGCCAAGACCACAAAACCTTACCTTTTAAGCAGCTACTTAAGAACAAACGTTTTAAGCAGCAATTACATCAGTCAAAATGCAGTAGAACCGCTCATCAGCCAGACCTGTAATCATTCAGCCCCTGACACACACCAGAACCATCTTTAAGTGTATAGCATGGTTTCAACAGCAAAAGCATGAGAGAAATGTAATTTGTCCCACACTGAGCAGCGTTCATGGTCAATGCAATGCAATTTCACATGTTCTATGTGGGGAAACAAACATATGCCTGTTTGATAAAACCATGTCAACCAGATTTCAACCACTGGTCTAATGCATTTTCATAAAGCAGGCTTTTAAAAACAATGCAGGCCCAGTGGCATTAATCCATCCGCCCCAGTAGAAAATCTTTGGCATCATTTGCATATTGCCTCGCTACTTCCCTGTAGCTGCAGGCAGGGGAGCTTATCTATACGTACTGTACTATGAGCTTCCATTAATGCCTGAAACACCTAATTAGGGACCAAATGCAAGCGCTCTGTGCCACCTATTAGACCATTGTAAAACCTTAGACCTACTGGCAAAGTGATTCTAGCCAAGACTGTTCTGTGTTTTTAAAAAGCTCCAGTGCTCCCAGGAGAGCTTGGGCCCAGGGCAGGGGGGCTCGCTCTTTGCAGCTGGGAGGAAACGCATATACAGAACCCCCCCCAACAACGGAAGCTTGAAGTAGAAAAAATAAATGCCATTTCAGGCACGCCTTTCTCTGTGTAGCCAGCCCTGCCTGAGCTCTGTGCATACGCCAAATCCACAACTGAGAGCGAGAAGGGTGTGTGTGTGTGTGTGTGTGTGTGTGTGTGTGTGTGTGTGTGTGTGTGTGTGTGTGTGTGGGGGGTTTGAGGAAAGAGGGCAAATGAGAGGGAGGGAGGGAAAAGAGAATTAGAGTGGGAGTAGTAAAGAAAAGGAGCAAAGGAGAGATGGTGAGCGAGAGAGAGAGAGAGAGAGAAAGAGAGAGAGCGAGAGAGAGCGCACTCAGGCAGCAATGCTGATACAAGAACACGGGTACTCTATTTTAAGGGCAATTCCCAGAACTGTGATACTACATTACATAACTGCAGAGGGCCCATATTGTTTTAAGATACCAAGCCAAAATGATAAAGGGGAGTTTAATAAAAAAAAATAAAAAAAAATAAAAAAAAGAAGAATGAAAGCAACAACTTCAACGGAGTAGATTTCTAACCATCAACTATCAACATCCCAAAAGCAGTTTGGCTGTCACTCACACCAACACTTGAACACTATCAAAATCATGCTGAAAAAAAGACAAGCACAATCTGGTCTAATTGCAATTAAAATATGCTCATAATTCCATTTACAATATGCTCAGCAATATCTTCCTGAGGTGGTTCACCAACTACACACTGATCAATTTCAATATTATCAAGACAATTTACATCAAGAAAACCTTGAACCATATAATTTGTTCCCATTCACTTCACTAGAAAATAAATTCATGAAGAATGAGCTTCACTGCAGAACTATCTGACTTTCCTCACCTATTAGAGCCCTAATATAATTCCGGTAATGCCCACAAAACACTATCAGTCTGGATTTGGGGTAGTGTTTACATAAAATCAACCAGAGCAGTTCCTGAACTGGTTCCCGACCAACCGCACCAGTATTAAACTTCTGTTCACCAGGTGGGCAGCAGTCACTCTACATAGATGAGAACAATCATGCAGATGGGTCTAAGGGGGCAAATTCTACGTTTACAACGGGCATAATTAGTTGCTTCACCAAATACATGCAAACTGCATATTTTTGTGAAGTGATCTTATTACATCCACTAGGTTTATTCACAGGTATTGGTTAACTTCTGGACAGAAGATCCATCCTATCAATATATTCATACCGATAGACAATACTAGCAACCATAGTGCCACATAACCCCTGTCAGAGCCTTTTAATCTGTCTCGTGCATAACATTTTATATATTTTTTGCTTTTGAAGACTATTGTGCTTTTTATGCCAATGGTCAGTACAGGAATGCATCAACCATTTCCATTTCCAAATACATTGCATATTAAAAAGGTACTTGGCAGAATAAACAGATTGTGATGTCAGCCATCATGGACCAGAAAATGACCCCACACATATCAACTGGATGACAGTGGCATCACAGGGACACCATTGGGGAGAGGAAGTGTTTAAGGGGGATTCTATCATCCCTGGCAATTCAAAAGCCAACATTAGGACTTGGGAGTATTTAACACCGCACAAAAGCTCACAATCTGGACGATCCGTAGACAAGTTGTGTGTCCTGTTTCTATTTTACCCAATGATGATTTCAATTTGAATAAAACTGGCACTGGCAGAAATCTGAATGTGACATTTCTGCAGTTAATTTGACATATACCCTCTCTCACACATGCCTGCTGACAATGTAATAGCTGTTCATATTCCGCACTGGTTGATACAGAGGTTCATTGATATTCTTTAGGTTTAGTGTATATTGTTTTTTTTCTATTTCTTTGTTGTTTTTTGCATATTGCCATTTGTTGCCTGTTCATCTTACTTCATTTTGCATTGACTATTGTTTTGACTTTAGCTGCTCTAGCACCGAAATCTCCCTCCGGGGATGAATAAAGTATCTAATTTGACAGATCCACCGTCCCTCCACATGCCTGCTGACAGCGGTGCTACCTGCTCAACCAGCCACAAGCTAGCAGCTTAGCAGCCTGAGAGCTAACAGGTTAGCTGTAGTTACTACTGGTAAAGCATACATCAACCAGTCGACCTAATGGTCACTGTGGGTGTCGGGGAACTGGTAAAGATGAAGGATACAAGTCAGGTCCAGGTCGAAGCCGTCCTCCTGGTACCGCCTTTTGTTCCGGCTCACCATCTCTTTTATGATCGCGGCCATTGTAGAGCGAGCGAACGCAGTCTTTACGGGTTCAAAATGAGGAGAAGGACGCTTCAAATGTTCGCGACGTGGTCGTTTCCACCGCGGGTCCCCGCGGAGACCGACCGGCTCTCCGGGTCTGCGGGGATTAGAACGGCTTCCTCTGGGTCACAGAGACGGGCCGTGCTCCGCTCCTCAGCGCAGGCCCGACTCTCCCAAGTCTTGGATTTTCTTCCTGTTGCGGATGTCCACCATATAATACATGCAAGAAATAAACGTAAAGGTCAGACACGGTCCGAGCGAGCAGCTTAGTAGCAGGACCAGCGGTTCCAGAAGCCCCCGTACATCCACTCACTCCGGACCGAGCTAGCTCTGCAGCTAACTGGCCAGCTAGCACAGCTAGCTAGCGACAATATCTAAGGCAACCCCCCCTTTGGATCCAAAAGCGTCCTAACGAACCAACATGGTGGCCTATTGGTTGCCAAAGGCGCGTCCGAAAAAAAAGTGACAGGCTCCACCTTGAATGTATAATAACTATACAAATATCACGAATCCGCTCCGGTTCCTTTGACGGCTCCGTCCCGGGGAATCATCTTTTCTCGGTTCACTCTCTCCGGCTGAACTCTGCAGCTCCCATCATGGCCTCCGCCAAAGGAAAAAAGAAGATAGAGCAGGCTCGGCTCCTAGAACGAGTATCCCTCCGCTTTCACTAATATAGTTCCGTTGAACCCCCCCCCCCCCAAAAAAATTTTTTTTTTTTGATAAAATCAGAGCCACACAGGTTTTCCACTGCGATGAATTCACCCGGAAGCCACGCACGGAGAAGGGCGAGCGGGCGCCGCGGGGGGTCGTGGCAAACGCCGGTTAAGCTGCGATAAAGGAGCTAGTCCCCCCCCCCCCCCCCAGCGGAAGGACACCGCCAGGATGCGAGCGGTGCTGCCGCCTGTCAGAGTGGTCACGTGTGTGATCAGGGAAGTTTCCAACACACGCGGAGCTCCGCGGTTTAAACCGTCAATTCACACCAAAACGCACCGAGTCACTTCCCAAACCCCTCTGTTTGTAGGCTTTTATGTATATATATATATACACATATACATATATACACATATACACATATACATATGTTCACGCGGGGAATAAAAGAGAGGGAACGTGTCCCACCACAGCGGGCTGCAAAATCCTCTTGAATCTTGAAAAATAAATGTGTATTTATACTCAAATCGGTATCTGGATTTCTATTTAATTTTATTTTATTTAATTGTATTGTATTATGTTGTATTTTATTTATTATTTTAGCTTTTTTTTTTTTTGTTCACCTGCTTCCTTCCACCCCCTCCCCTCTCTCTCTCACACACACACACACCTGCGCGACCAATGCGTTTATGATCCATATTAATAAACTCTATTACTTGAATTGAATTGTTTAAAATGGGACAATATAAAACTATTTATCAAAAATGTACAAAAAAGCAGATCGTCTTGAAAATATTAGGACGCGCTCTGTTCTGCATCAGTAATAGTAAACTGTGAGTGTTATTGGGTCTGAACAAACCACACAGTACAACATGTAGAATATGCATTATTATCATCTTCTATAACCCTTTACAACGACACCCTGGCTAAACCACCGTTTTTTACACCAAAGTCGGCGGATTTAGGTGATTGACACCTTTCCCATTGCCAGGAGAAATGTCGGGTTTTTTTTCTGGTGCGCCACGTTCGACGTCACGAAAAGGTGGGAAAAGGGGCGTGGCACGGTGCCAGTGCGTTTGGGAATGAAACAATAGAGGAGACGGCAGCTTCAACAAACAAGCACATCAAACTGTAAACCTTTGGGCGGGGGAAGATTTTGAGCTGTTCAAAAGAACCGGATCATTCGTGATCGGAGACCGGCCTGGAGCGGTGCTGGAGACCGGCCTGGAGCGGTGCTGGAGACCGGCTTGGAGCGGTGCTGGAGACCGGCCTGGAGCGATCGCCACATTCGCAACATTTGACGCCCCCCCCCCCCCCCCATATGCGGGGAAAAAAACAAGTCAGTAACTTCTGATTCTGGATTCTGAATGGGACATGGAAAGATGGAACGGTACAACGGATATTCACGCCAACGTTCAATGCGCGTCGCATCGCGCCGGTAAACGGGCCAAAACGAGCGGCTCGACCCGGGTGTCCTGTTCACACCAGAGCCGATCGGAGGTTGAGCCGATAAAAAACCGGGTCTATTGCAGGGTCATCAGGGACGTAGTCCCCACCAGCAGCAATATTTTAAAAACTTTAGATATAAATGTCAACATTGGCAGAATCATCAGGACACTGAACACACAACACTGTTCAGTGTAGTTATTGTCTTCACTGTCTTCGTACTCATCATTAACGTGGCATAAAATGAATCAGTGACGTGACCCACTTATTATATCGTCTTGCCTCCAACTACAAATTTCCCAGAGTCACATTATTAATGATATGATAGGAAAAAGGTATAGTATGAGCCTCTTCTTGTTGAAGCATAGAAAAGGAAACAACCCTGTAGCTTTTCAGTGCGCGACCTCCAGATTCCCAGGCCCCGGTGCGCGCGTCCTGCCGGCGCCGCCGCCACCAGGTGTCGGACTCCGTCGTGTACCGCTGCCCGGTCCTACCGCTAGGCGGCAGCATCGTTCTTCTGGCTGCACGGGCCCGCGTCCACGGCAAAGACGCCTTGAGCCGCATGACGAACTAGTCCCATTGTTAAAAGTTACTCATACTTATATTTGACTTACTCGCTGCTATTCCAACAGTAAATAGTAACTATTTTAATTTCACTCGTCAAAATGTATTCACTACGAGATACTAGTAACTATGCTACTAGTGACATTTAGTTATATTCCAGTAACAGGTTTTTTTTAAACATGAGGAATTACTAGTAACTAGTCAAAACAGCTTGTTGATGGTTTCATTAAAAATGTGACCAGTAAAATAAAAACGACTAGTTACTAGTAACATTGCAATAGTTACCAGTAACAATCAGAATAGTAAAAAGTATTGTATAGTATAGTATAGTAAAAAACAAGTACTAGTACCTAATACATTTTGACGAGTGAAACTAAAATAGTTACTAGTAACTGTTGGAATAGCAGCTAGTAACTAAAATATAAGTATTAGTCACTTTAAAAAAAAAGTGACTAGTTCGTCATATGGATTAAATGTTAAAAAGGCTTCTCATATGTGATAACCATCAATCTTATCTAGATTTAAAATAATAATAATAATAATAATAATAATAAAAACATGATCTTCATAACTAATATTGACCTTTATTTCAGCCCTTTGTAGAATTAATAAATAGTGTGTGTAGGTGCCATCGCCAAAGATTAAAAATAGAAACACAGACAGTGACGTACTGGATAGAGGTAAATATTTATTTTTAAACACGTTGATGGGTATGAACTTCAGACAATAATATTCAGATAATAAGGCAGTAATCATTGATTGATAGAAATAAATAAGTTGAGAAATCACTCTATTTTCCATATGTACGCGGTTTGCTAAGGCAGGACTCGGTATATATACTGTATGGCAGGGGGGTGGCGGCAACATTTTACAAAATCACTGTTGGCAAGATAAATATAGTTCACAAAAAATATGGTCCCAATCGACCCGATGGGGTGGTATGGTTGAATGGCATATGGCTGAATAGGTCCTATTGACGACAACGTTTGTGCACGCGTGAAGCCGTCACAGCTGTACACATCAAGTGCAAGGTTACATTTGTTTGGTCACATTTTGGACTCCCATCACCAAGGGAGTGGATGTGGAAACATATATGGAAGTAGGACATTTATAATAGGCTGCTTGATGAGCTCACAGAAAGGCACATTGACGGCGGTGAAATCATGTTTTTTCTTTTTTTTATAAATACTACACCTTTAAACCATGCTGAATAGTAACTTCAATTCATTTAAAGAAATATTCAGATAGCGATAAATAGAAATGTAAAATCAAGTTTGCAAACAATAGTTCATCACATATCAAGACAGAATTTTCCAAAATGGAAGGGAGTTAGATTCATTATTTCCCTGTTGACTTGCAAAAAATAAAAATAAAAAACGTATTATCAATAGTTAATATTCAGAGTGTTATCATTATTATTATTTTTTCAATCACATTAACTAATCGAGATTTAAAATATCATATATTAATAGACAAGTCACTACAATTTAGTTACAATTTCTATAAAATATGGCTGAATATAGTAACCTAAATTCATTATTTAAAATTTTTAATTCAGAAGGAATAAGATCATGGGACATTTCCAAAGCCTCAAGAAAGGCTGTACATTTTACCTTATACATTTGAAACTGTTTACATTTTTTTAAAGCTCAACATTTACGGGCTGAAAAGACGTCCCGTTACTGGTCCTTCTGTAAAGTGCTGTAGTACTCAGTCAGGACCTTCCAGGCTTTAGGGGCCATGAAACCATCAGGGGGGTTCTCTCCGCTCCTTGCCAACTTCCTCATCTTGGTCCCGGAGATAAACTCAAACTCATCGTGTCTGGGAACGGCGTTAAAAACATAAATAAATAGGTAAAGTGGTAGAGAGGAGGGAAAAGAAGTGATCAGGATTTTTCTCAAAATGAAAGACAAAAGCAAAATTAAGATAAAACAGTAGTAACTCTTAGCTGAATAAAAAAATATATATTTAGAACACAATTCAGAATGGACTTTGGAATGAAACGTGTGGTGCATTTCAGCACCAACAACATCTATAGTGAGACTCCAGGGAGATGAATTGGTGCTGAAACACAAATCTTGGTACTTTTGTAACATCAAACTTCAACAACATTGAGCCTAAATGAACTGGGAGATTGCCGAAGATTGCGAAACCTAAATGAGTCGACTCATTCAGGTTTCACAATCTTTGGCAGTTATGATCATTTTTGTGGCGCAACTGCTAAGAAAATATCGAGTATGAGAAGGCAAACCAACGGACCAAATTTTTGATTATTGGGCAGCTAGGTGAGAGCAGAAAGAACACATTAATTCCCCATCGGACCGGTCAAACTCAGGTTGCATGGCGGGGTGTCGGACATGCATCTGATCTTGGGCCCAAGTGCAATGCAGCCCAAATCGTAATGGAAAAGATCAGATTCTGTCCTTTGAAGCAATCTTGCCTTACTCACCTCTCCTTGTCATAAAAGTCCATAGCCTTCTTGGTCTTGTTGTAGGCCGCTACTCTGAAGGGGATAACTTCCACTGAAGTCAGCCCCGGGGCCATGGTGAGCACTTTGCTCCCATGGGTGGGCTCGTACAGGTCCTTCTTAGTCTCGGGGTGAGGCATGCCGGCGGGGTCTCGGCCCACGATGTAGAAGTTAGCTCCGGCGATCATCCTCGCCCTGCAGTGCCACTGAACCTAAAACGTGATTGGATAACAAAAAGTCCCATCACACCCAACGCAACTGGCAGCAGCTTGCACAAAGTGTGTACTAGGCCATCGTTTCCCAACATTTCTTCTGCCGCTTCTTACAATTCATCAATCGCACGGCACACCACGGTCCTGTAAACCCCAAAAACGTCAAATATGTATAACTGTGTTTATTATTATGTTCTACTAATTGTTTTCTGTGTGGAGTTTGCATGTTCTCCCCGTGCTCACATGGGGTTTCCTCCACCTCACGTCAGTAAGGACCCCCCCCAAAAACATGCACCCATCATCGTCTGACCGATGGACACTTCACCTGGTCCCCGGGCGCGTCCACGTATGCTGCCCACTGCTCCTGGCTGTGCCCCCAGAGGAAGGACAAGCCAGGATGGGTCAAATGCAGAGGATCCATTTCACCAGCCACCATCAAAGCATGTGTGTGTGTGTGTGCAAGCATGTGTTGTAGTGTGGTGTGTTGCGTGACGAATAAAGACTGTTTCTTCTTCTTTCTGCTATTCTGGCCACTGGCCACTGCTATTCTGGCCACTGGAACTGTCAAATTAGTACATCTTTGCAATTTTGATATTGCAACACAAGTAAAAGAAAAATGTTTTCAAGTTTCACAGCACACACTGTACTAGGCATGAGACCAATACAAATATCAATCACTAAATATCATCATAAGATATTTGCACTTGCAAATAAAATTCAAATGCAAAAAAAGAAAAAAACTATTTGAAGAACTTCATAGATATCCAGACAACACGAAACACAGCAAGAAAGGAAGGTCTACAATGAATTCTGACACGTTGACACATCATTGTTGTATCATTCTTTTAAATGCATCGTCCAACTGTACATCGCAGGAGCATACAGTGATAGAAAATACAATGATTGATACTTGTAATAGGAAATTCAATAACCAAACAAATATACATTTTAGCTCCGTAGCCTGTGCCAGCTTGTGTGGCATCAAACAAACAAATATTCTGGGCTTATATGCAAGTGTGCATGCTGATCCTCGGAATTTCCCAAACATAATGCTCTATCAAACTCCTAGTTTGTTCAATATCAAACTTGTGTCACAAAGCAATATTCAACTCAATGTTTTTCTCTATAAAAAGCTCCCTGGGACAGTCTGTCAGAGAGACAGCCATGCTGCTTTGAAGTGTATGCTGTATTGTTCTGTTTCGCTCCTATTTTGCACGAAGATGCACAATCTCAGTCTGTTTCTAATAGCAAAGGTTTAAAAGCTCTCACCCAGAGCTTCAAAATTCTCACCCACTACGCATCAAAAGTTCTGAGACAGTCCTGGCCACAAGGATAGGGTCTCTGGTCCGGCTTTGTTGGGATCTCTCCGTGTTCAGGTTGAGTGCACAACAGCAGTCCAGGACCGACCATAAGACATCCGACAAGGAGCTGCTGAACGCGACGGCAGATCAGGCAGAGACGACACGAGATCCCAAATAAATTAAGGTGAGAACGTACTGATATTAAAAAACAAAGCTCATATCAGTCAGTTATAGAAATTAGGGTTCGACCGATATGGGTTTTTAGAGGGGCCGATACTGATATTTGTTTGCACGAGGCTGTCGATACCGATATTTTATGCCGATATTCAATATCATTAAATTCAAAATTCTTAACGACAAAATAAATAAACAGATAAATAAATAAAAAAACACCACCAACGACCCGTAATTGTTCTCAAGCGACTTCACCAAACAAGGAGCCCAAAGCCACATAAGAGGCCTCCCTCTGTCCCTCTGCCCCCACTCTCCCTCTGCCAGCGGGAGGGGTTGCACGGAGAGAAGAGAGACGCTGGCACAGCTTTGCAGAAGAAACAGGTTATGTATTTTAACGCCTCATCAAACTACAGTATATCGATATAAACGGCCTCGCCTCATCCAATATCTTGTTTGAAAATATATCGATATACCATAAAAACCTGTATACTGCCCAGCCCCACCACAACCTACTGTTTATTATTTTTCATACCGGAGGTTTATGACATTGACCCGTCGATATCTAATAAAACACCAATATCGGCCCGAAATATTGGAAATCCGATATATTGGTCAAACCCTAATAGAAATGCGTGAAGCTAACGCTGCCCCTCAGACAGACGTGCTGCATAGAGTAGGAAAGGGCTGTGGAATTATTGGTCGAGAGAAGCGTGTTTAAAATTGCTCAAAATAATCTTTCAGCATTAGTGGAAGCTTAGCGACGCTGGCGGCTCGGTAGAACAAGCAAATGGACAGCATGTCATCACAAGGGCTCCTCTCTTGTTTGTGTGTGTGGGGATGGGTTTTTTACCTGTCGCTAGTTAATTACTCTTAACGAGCAACAGGTATACAGCCACACTGATCCCCGATCACACCGATGGCCGCTCAAACCACACCACCCCCACACCACAGCCGCACTTTCTTTCTTGGTGGCACGGTGGCGCAGTGCATTGCACTGCTGCCTCACAGCAAGAAGGTCCTGGGTTTGATTCCCGCCTGGGGCGCTGTTGGCACCGTGCTCCGGCGGGTTATCTCCCAAATAGGAACCTTTCTGTGTGGAGTTTGCATGTTCTCCCCGTGCTCACACGGGGTTTCCTCCACCTCACGTCAGTAAGGGCCCCACCAAAAACATGCACCCATCATTGTCTGACCAGCAATGGACATTTATCACCTGGTCCCCGGGCGCGTCCACGTATGCTGCCCACTGCTCCTGGCTGTGCCCCCAGAGGAAGGACAAGCCAGGATGGGTCAAAAGCAGAGAATCCATTTCACCGGCCACCATCAAAGCATGTGCGTGTGTGTGTGTTGTAGTGTGGTGTGTTGTGTGATAAATAAAGTCGGTTTCTTTCTCTTCTTCCATTGTCGAAAGAGGGGTTACATCTGCGGTGGGCTGGACGCCTTCCTATTTCGGAAAAGGAGAGCTTATCGACGTTTTTTTTATATATATACACATAGATTAACAACGGGGTCAATGTAATTAAATGAGGAGTTATTTAAAAAAAAAATGTATATATAAATAAATTGTGCTAAATCTGTAGTAATATTGAAAAGCAGAAGTGGATTGTGTCGCTGCGTGTGTGGGGTGCAGAGGGGGGGCTAGAGAGTGTGTGTGTGTGTGTGTGTGTGTGTGTGTCTGTGTGTGTGAGAAAGACGAAGTAGAGAAGCTGCGGGTGACTTAATTGAATAGTTAAATTATGTTCTGTGTAATTATGGTTAAACAAGTGGTGTTGTAAGCAGACTAAAATAAAATGTATTTCACAATAAGTACACAAAATTGAGTTATTGCTCTTCCCATCTTTTGTTCATTTTTGCCAGGTACTCGCAGGGTTTTATTTGTGTATTTACCTTCCTAGTAGTGGTAAGGTTCACATGAATTCACAATCAGAGGTTGGGTTATACACATGAGTTCAGAGCGATCTCATCGGTGTCTGGGGTGCGTTGTTTGGAAGGAAAGGCGTCATACAAACCACCCCCATACAAACCGCCGTCATACAAACCACCGCCATACAAACCACCGCCATACAAACCACCGTTATACAAACCACCGCCATACAAACCACCGTTATACAAACCACCGCCATACAAACCACCGCCATACAAACCACCGTTATACAAACCACCGCCATACAAACCACCGCCATACAAACCACCGTCATACAAACCACGGTCATACAAACCACCGTCATACAAACCACCGTTATACAAACCACCATCATACAAACCACCGCCATACAAACCACTGTATCACACTAACCACCTGGCTGATTAAATCACAAGGAAACAAGTTAATGCATAAACGTGAGATAAGCATGGTATGAGTGCTATACATATTAGACTAGCCCCCCTGGTGAAAGAACAAGGTCTGCAAGGCCTGAAATAATTAGGAAATAACTAAATAGACAAAGTGTATGTGTGGAAAATAACCTGTTTTTTTTTAAATTTCCTTCCCTTTTCCCTCCCAGATCCGGCCACACACTGAAACGGGAGCAGGCGATTACGAAAGCCACTCCGACAACGCAATGGACCGGCCCGGCGAAATGCACGGTCGAAAAACATGGGACAGACACGGTACACCAATTACAAGTATGGGGAAAAACTGGGTTTTTCTGACAAGCGGTATTTTTAGTTTAAACTGTCTAATATTTTTTATGCCCCGTCAACGGGGAAAGATCGGTCCCATCCGTATGAATCGTTTTCCTCATCACCGTCGCCCTCGTCCGGCTGATCACTCAGCCCCGGAAAACAGTCCCACAGTGGGAGTTAAACAACGACCGCCCCTCCACCCTGCTCACACCTACCGTACCAAGACCCACACCAACCGTACCTACACCCACACCAGTCAGCTTACAACAGAAAAAGAGAAGTCTGTTCAAAAACAGACTGTAAGCCGCAGGGTTTTGACGCCACCAAGATAAAGGACAGAGCAGTTTAACTCCTGGTACTCTTTCCTTACCTCAGCTCGACACATGTACGGCACTGATCATCCTGTACTGGCTATACAGGGAAGCTCATGGTTAAGTGTTTTCTCCCTAGAAGCTACTCCCACTATTTGCTTAGTAGAAATTGCATCCATAGTCAATATTATACTTCCCACCATTACCGATCTCCCCGAAGAACGCGCTAGGTGCTCCTTGTCAGTTATTGCTTGGTTTAAAGAAAATGGCAACATTTTAGGCCGTCACAACTTTTCAGACGAACGTCACGCTTGCGCATGCAGATAGGGCAATGCCCTAAAAACATTACCGACTCTGAACCCATTGAACCAACAGCCCTACCCACATTCCTGCTAATTTACCCTCCGACACGTGTTTGCAGCAGCGGCGCCAGCCAACACATGGGCTAAGCCAATTGTTCTTACATCCTAGTCAGCCTCCCTACTAGATGGACCAGACCGCCTAAGACAGTGAAGTTAACCTTCCGAAATAATGTCACCATAGAAGCTTTCCACTCTAAACACTGATGTTTCTCACGCCATCAACTATGTTGTCAATGGCTACTGGCTGTGTGGAAACCACGCTTATGCTTTCCTGCCTGCAAGCTGGGATGGCTGTTGTCATTTTGTTAACCTCACTGTCGAGAACCTGCTGTTAGTTCCAGGAAGCAACAACATTGCACGCCACAACACGTCTCACCAAACCTGCCACCATAGATGAGAACACGACCAATTCAATGACATGACGTCGTTTCTCTGTTGCATTTGTGAGAGATGGGGCGTCGGCCTTGTCCCACACGAAGGCGTCATTTCCCTCGCTGATCATATCGACTATATAACCCATTCTCTATATGCGTTCACCGCTGGCGGCTCATGATAAATCACACAATCGTACATTTCTTAAACATGAAATGGCCCCCCCGCCTTAAAGAAGCAAAGACCAGCGCTCTATGCATCAACCTTGAGCTTACTAGTAATATCAAGTTCAAGTTCACGAGATTATTTGTCACATACATACACATACGGTCATCACGGCTTGAGAAAAGATGTGTGCTGCCTTCGGACCCTCAGATTCGGCTGGCTTTTGCTTCAATAAATGGCTCAGTGATCAGTTGGGCCCTTAGGGCTATGCTCGTCCAAATCCTCATTGCAATCCTTGCTGTGCTCCTGGTTTTTGGCATCGTATTATGCTTCTGCACGTGTTCTTTAAACCTGGATGCGCGCCCTGATGTACCGTTGGGGATGGTGTTGTAGGTGATGTCGTCTAACAATATGTCCAAATTCCCCCTTACTCTTAAACCCAGATACCGCTGACCTTTTTCCCCCACCCCCGATTGGATTCCAGGATCCCCTTATTATGATAAGGATTTTTATGCATTTCCCAATTAACAGGACTCGTAAGACATCATATTCAATTTATATGCAATTTTCTGATTTTGGTGTTGTTCCATTAGTAACCAAACGGAGGAGTGATTGAAAATACAATAATTGATACTTGTGATCGGAAATGTAATAATCAATACTTTATGTGCTTGTATAACAAAAAGTTCAAACGTATTTAGCGGCATAGCCGGTGTCAGCTTGTGTGACATCACAAAACGGATACTCTGGTCTTAAGCGCAAGTGTCCGCGCTGTTAAGACAAAAGAACAAAAGAAAGACCTCACAGAACATAGAGAGCAGGACAACAAGAAATACAGCAAGAAAGGAAGGTCAATGATGAATTCTGACACGTTGAGGCATCATTGTTGTATCGTTCTTCTTTTAAATGTATTGTTCAACTGCTCATCGCAGGAGGATACTGTGATAGAAAATACAATGATACTTGTCATAGGAAATTCAATAACTGATACTTTATATGCTTGATTTATCAAATATATCTCTTAGTTCCATAGCCGGCGTCAGCTTGTGTGGTATCAAAAAAAAAACAATTCTGGGCTTATATGCAAGTGGAATTTCCCAGACATAATGTTTTATCAAACTCCTTGTTTGTTAAATGTCAAACTTGCGTCAAAAAGCAATGTTCGTTTCTCTTCTCAATGTTCAGTTTTGCTGCTTTGAAATATGTATTGTTTTTTTTACTTTTAGGTTGCAAAATAAATTCTTCAATTCTTAAAATTTATCTCAAGTCTTTTTCTGGTAGAAAAGATATATCTCACGGGCCACGCATCGAAAGTTCTTCGACAATAGGCGTCCTCACACCCACATCTGGCATAACCACACTGGCACATGAGGGCTAGGGCTGCACAATTATGGCTAAAATGATAATCATGATTATTTTGATCACGATTATTTATCACGAGTATTCATACATTTTTGGGAACAAAATCATTTTATTGCACTTTGTAAATCAACAGAAAACTGCCTTCACAATAATAATGTATTTTATAAACCTATAAATAAACTCAAATGTACAAATCCTTTTTTAAAAGATTACTAAATAGGCCTTTACATGAATTAAGTCATATATATATATATATATATATATATATATATATATATATAAAAATAGAGAGAGAGAGAGAGAAAAAAAGTGAGAGAGAGATATATACATACAGTATATACACAGACACACACACATTTTCCAAAAAAATAAATAAAGGTGCTGCTGGCGCAGCACCTCGAGGGATTTACTTACACTTTGACATTTTCCTTAAACACTTTAAATTGAAATGACTATTGTGCGACAATTATCGTAAGTTTTATATTTAAGACTGATAACTAAAAGGGGCAAGTGTAGAGCATGGCGTAAATGTATAAATAGAGACTCCAATATGCATCGCCGCTCCCCTGTGCCTGTTTCTCCAAATTCAACAAATAAAAAAGTGTTTTTTTATTATTTGACATGATTCGATTTTAGTTTTTCATAACTGAACGAAACAAAAAAGCCCTGTTTGCCCCATTTCCACTGAGCCTGTGTGTACATTCTACAGGGCCTGTAGCGGGCTCCCACCTTCACACAGGTTATTTACTTTGCCACACGGATAATTACGATCAGACAAAAACCCCCGGGCAAATCGCTCTCAGCTGCCAAACATTATTGCCGTGTTTCCCATCAATGATCAGTTAATTTTGGAGGCAAATATTGACGTTGCAATTAGTATGTGATTAATTGTGCAGCCCTAACCAGGGCACTCAAATATAAAGCGGATAATATAAGACATATTTACAATGAAATGTTCACTTTAACACACACACACACACACACACACACACACACAAACACACAAACACACACACACACACGTACCCAAGCACGCACACACACACACACACACAACAATAACAAACTGCCCGTTTCCTACCTCTGTGGGTCCCGCATACATCATCGGCGAGGGGAAGATGGCGACAAGTGTGTTGGCGGGGTCCAGGACGCCCTCCTCCAGGACGGCGGCGTGCTGCTTCATCCGCCAGTCCAGCGGCACGTCGTCGTCTTTGGTCCAGCCGCCGAGCGGATGCAGCAGGAGGACGGGGTTCTTGTAGCCCCGCGCCAGCAGACGGCGCTTGGTGTCCTGCATCAATAAGGCGTGGCCATTGTGGACGGGGTTGCGCAGCTGGAAGGCAAATACAGCGTCTGCGGGAGGAGAGTAAGAGCCACGCTGACACTGAAAGGCAGCGCTTGTGGTAGCGCCGCGGGAGCGGCATGGAAACACCGACCGAACAGAATGCAGTGGTTGTAGTTGTCAGGTTTATCTATGTAAGATGGTGATATTTTGTTTCACCTTTAACTGAAATTTGCACTTAAATAGGCTACACTGTGATTAGCTGATTTCATGCACGTAACCTCATAAGTCCAGACATTGAATTTATTTTTTAAATCTTCCTGGCACACCAGGGCGTTCCAAAGCACATAGACTGGAACCAAACAAAACTTGTCATACCTTCTGCGTGATTGTGGATGTGCAAGTGCAAATCATAACATGCTTGCAAAAACAAAAACGAAGCATAGTGCGCAGGAACACACGGCCTCAGAGGAATAAACAACGCCATATGCAGTGGTTCAAATCTGAAACCGTAAATAAATGACCTAGAAACCCAAAAACGCACGTCAAACATGGTGGGGAATAAAAACACAAAGAAAAACAGGTTTGTCAAAGGGCATTCACTGATATGGAGATAATGGAGGGAATGAACCTTCACAGAGCAAATAAATAAATAAATAAATAGATAAAAAGTCACAACAGCTGCCATGCAACTTTAATTTACCATCATAGTTTCTCATCAGGTCCTTTGTCATGTTCTTCTGAAAGACAAACGTCACATTTCTGTACACAGCACTTCCACTCAATCCTCTGCATTTTTACTTCATCCACGTGACGTGATGAGGTTTTTATCTTGTTTTGTTTTGTTTTTAAACAGACGATGCTGCGTCCACTTTCTCTTTCACCAACGGCACCGAGGGTGTTTTCCTACCGGCTTCCATGTCCCTGAACTTCTGCCTGAGCTCCCGTGGAGTGAGCCGGTAGTGGTCCAGCCCGTCATCCCAACGGATTCGCTCCAGCACCTCCAGGTCACCGCCCACAAGCCAATCGCCTCCTTCCAGAACCATCTGCCAGAGATGTGACGGACACGGAGGCCGCGTTATCCCTTTCCTCTAGCCTGTAGCTGTTTTACAAATTTCGCAGTTGTTCTGCCTCTTTGCAAATGTTGAGTCTAATTGATATTTACGTTGAAAAACATTTGTTAGATTGATTCACTCTCTCTCCATTGACACAAGCTAGTAGCCTGTACTGACCTACTATTGATTGATTTGCATCCTAAATTTGTACAAGGCACAAAAACAGCCTCTAGGGTTGCCAAGAACGACTGCACACAGGACAGGTCTGTCAACAGGTTTGTGTGCCTTGAAGTTGAGACAAAAATGAAGTGAGTTTCAACAAATTTACAACCTAATGGAAAAACACTGCATTTCCATAAGCTGCCGTTTGTGGTGTTAACATTTCTAGCAGTCTCTTGTGGTTGCATCAGAATCAGAATCAAGCTCCTTCATCAACCGTTTGGCGCACGGAGGAGGAGGAGGTTCGATAAAAGTAATTTAACTGGCAGGTCGGACAGTTTGGTGGAAAAGCGAGAGAGGCCAGACTGAGATGGTTTGGACACGTGTGCAGGAGGGATGAGAGTTACATTGGGAGAAGGAGGCTGAGGATGGAGCTGCCAGGCAAGCGGGAAAGAGGAAGCCAAAGAGAAGCTTTATGGATGTGGTGAGGGAGGACGTGCAGGCGGTCGGTGTCAGGGAGGAAGATGCGCAGAACAGAAGGTGTTGGAGGCGGAGGATCCGCCGTGGCCGCCCCTAACGGGAGCAGCCCAAAGAAGAAAGAAGGTGAAAGGAGATAAGCCCGACACATTATCCTGTGCATAGAACCTATGTAGATTTTGTGTAATTATATATATTTTACTATCTTTTGCATTTTTAGGCTACTGTATATATTTGGTATCCTACTTTTATAAAAAAAATTGTAACTTCCCAGACCGTTCCGCTTTTTTTTATGCTCATTGTCTGTGGAAACGCACTTATCCTCAAATTCATTGTATATGTCAATGCACCTGACTCCCCAGTTGTGATTCAATTGCAAAGTGCGTAGATAAAACAGGCTGCAGAAGTGTCCGGAATTTCCCCGTCTGTTGCCTCCCCGTGAAATGCCGAGTTGCGATTGGGAATCCGATAATTCAGGCATGTGCGTTACCTTGATGTAGGGGTGCTGTGGGCAGCTGGTGCCCCACTGTCTGGCACAGCGCTCCTCTTTGCAGTGTCCGTAGAACTCGGGATTCCTGAGGATTGCGACGCGGGAGCCTTGGAACTCCAGAGCGATTGCAGCGCATCCGTCCAGCTCCTCCTTGGTCTCCTTGCTCACGGGCAGGACGATGGGGACAGATAGGTTGATGACCCCGTCTGAAACACCAGAGAGAGCGGCGCTTTCAACTCACTCCCAGCTTTGGACGGAAGCTAAATCCTCAATTTCAGTTTGCTATCTTTTTGGCCTACTGAGTGGCCGGCATGCATTGGAATGGAAACTTTATCCATCATAAATAATTGTGGCGTGGTCGCGATATGGATGAGTGAATAGGATTAGTTATTACCATCAAGCAGGTTACCAAAGTGCAGCACCTGGAGGAACTCCCTCTCTCTCATGAACCCCTTCAGAGGACTCGCCCATCCCTCTGCCAAAACCTGGACCCACTGCAGGTCCAGCTGTGGGGAAGGAACATTTTGCAGCACAAAGGCAAAATAAGATCATTAAAATGTGCAGTGCACGCCCTGAAACACAACTGATCTGTTCGGTAACTACAGTCTGATAACAATCAACAATGACAACCAAAAGGGGAATAACAATTCCCGTTCCAGCTCCATAAAAAGCAGCAGAAGGCGTTTTCGCACCCAACAGTTGTGGGGACTCCCTGGGGGGAAGTAGGACCCGGGGAGGTCCCCCCGAGAACTAGATACCTTCAAGGGCTTTTTTTCCGGTTGTATTGGCACTGCAGTGGAACTCTGACGTAACGTCATCCAACAGGGTTTCAGCATGAGCTCCGTGTTGTATTCACTCCATAACTTTCACTTTTTTTCCCCACCTTATCAGTCCACTAAAATCTGTTTCTGAACAAATTTGAGGCGAGAAATAAGCAATCCAGCTGCTGGATCTTCACTCATATTAGATCCACAAGACGTCATTTAAAAGTTAGTTCCCACTTTCATAAGGCAAGGGCTCGCATCGGGACAGCGCAAGGGGATTACGGGACACCGCACGTCAATTCATTCAATGAACGGCGGAAAGTAAAATAAATAAATAAATACATATACAATAAAAATACTGTTTTTATTGTTTTATATTTTTATTGGTTATTTTTTATTTGCGCTGAGTGTTCGTGGGCGGGTCCGCACCTGGAGCGATGCGACTCGATCGGGCGGACTCAGTCACCGCGCACCTCTTAAGAGCTTAAAAAGGTCCCTCAAAACTGAGTTCTAAGAACTACGAGCGTTCCTAGTTCCTGCAGTGCGGACACAAAAAAAAGGGATGGTTCCTCCGAAACCTTCTTGGAAGTATGAAAAAGATCCTCCGGTGAAAACGCCTTCGGTGTTGAAGTGGGGCACTACCTTGCTAATGCTGATGGTGGGAAGTGTGCTTGCATCAGCCACAGCAAGGCTCAGCTTGTTCTCCGGGACAAAGAGTTCATTCACCTCCTCCATGATTGCGCTGGGCACAATATTCTACACAGAAGGAGACAAATCAACGTCAAAGTTCAGTATAATAATAATAACAAAATAATAATATTCATTCAAAATGCATTCAGTGTCTGCAGGTTTTTAAACAGCATTCTTGTGCAAACATGACTGTCAAATAGCTTTGGGACAAGACACAGAAAGAAACTATTACTTTGAGCCGCGAATGATCCTTCAAATTTAGTTCATATTTACTTTGTCTTAGTCGTATCCTGAGTTGTTTTTTTAATTGAGCTACACTTGGAACGACATTGATACATTTTGAGCCAGGCGCTCATGATGTATCATATTTGGTGCTGTAGTGTTGCCAAGAGCCGAGACCCCATTTCTACTTGATTATTAGTCACTAGAAATTTTGTCAAGGTCATACAAAATAGGGCAAAATTATTCTTGGCAAACACACGTCTCGTCATAATTGTCAGCAGGATCCGGAGATAATCCTAAAGTAGGTTTCTAGTCATGTAGTTTGGAATATTTCCAAAACCCATGAATGGGAGACAATATTTAAAATCTCGAGCTGTGAGCAGGTAAAAAGCTCAGGGGTGATGTATGTGTGCGCTTACTCCTGGTGCTGGATCTTTGAAGGCCCTTTAACTCTAAACCTCGAGTTTAACATAACGCTCCGAAGGTCTCAGTAAACAAAACAAACACACACAATAAACTGTGTGTGTGTGTGTGTGTGTGTGTGTGTGTGTGTGTGTGTGTGTGTGTGTGTGTGTGTGTGTGAGTGTGTTTCCAGCAAACGTACATGTGCGTAGCCTGTCATAAAAACGTCGGCTCAGTTTGATGTGAGAATGTATTGCCTGAAAATCTGACATTTAATTTTCTCTTATGTACGGGTATAATATGTCAATGACACCTAATTCGTGCAAATGTCGTCGACCAAGAACTGGAAGGACCAGTTTTAGCTTCTGCATAAAGCAAATCACCACCAATTATCAGCCAACCCATTTCTGCCCGGTTTGGAATTACAGGTCTTTTTTTTTTCTAGGGCCTGAGGTTGGAAGCGGCTGGCTGGCATACCTGCTCCCTCAAGAGCTCCAGCACCTGCTGGATGCACTCGTTCACCGTCAGCTCTCCGGTTTTCAGGACCAGCTCTGGCGCGTCGGGGCTCTCGTAATCTGAGTCGATCCCGGTGAAGCCTGTCGACGGAAACGCGGAACCCAGATGGACATTGAATCACTTTATAGAGGATAACACTGGAGTTACTGTAAACTCTTCTTATCAAGGTGTCAAACACGTACGGGGGAAGACAAAGGGGGAGGCCACCTCTCGGTACAACAGACCTTTGATCTCTCCGGAACGAGCTTTCTTGTAAAGGCCTTTCACGTCTCGGCTCTCGCACACCTCGAGAGAGGCGTGGATGAAGATTTCATAGAAAGGTAGGCCGGCGCTGGTGTGGATCCTCCTCGCCTCGTCACGATCCTGCGCGGACGGGAAAGTTCGGAGGCTTAGGCGGTTTCGCCCCTCAAAAGCCCCGCCCCCGGGTCAAAAAAACGTGAAACGCCAACCACAGAGATGCGTGCGGCGAGCCGGGGTGTCTGACCTTACTGAAAGGAGAGATGAAGCTGGTGATGCAAATCAGACCGGCGTCGGCGAACAGCTTGGCCACCTCAGCGATCCGCCGGATGTTTTCCTCCCGGTCGGCGGCAGAGAAGCCCAGGTTCTTGTTCATGCCGTGGCGGATATTGTCTCCATCGAGGGAGTAGCAAGGGATAGCGTGGGACACCAGGTACTCCTCCAGGGCAAAGCTGATGGTGGTCTTCCCGGCACCGGATAAACCTTTAAGCAGGGCCGGCGTGCACACGGATGAGAGATTACATCCGGAGGCGGCCGCCAATCAGATTTTTAAAGTTGTGGACGGTGGCGGGATGCTGCCCATGACAGCGCAAGTCGTACCTGTGAGCCAGATGGTGCAACCCCTGAAGCCTCCTCTGGTGCCCACCACCTGTCCCCGCTTGCTTCGGCTGACATGATGAGCCTGGTACACAACGTTGGTGGATCGGTTCAGGTCCTGAAATGGAGAAACCAATGATGAAACATGCGAAATCTTGCCCCTGTGTGTTCTTGTTCTAAATAAAAACAAGCAAAAAAAAAAAACATACTTCATGCTACTCAAACTCTGTGATACGGTTCATGATACTTGCTCCGGATGAAGGCGTTCCTGACATCATGTACAGGCTGCTCAGCAACTACTGAAAAATATACTTATAGGTTGAACTGGATAAAAGCATCAGTTGAATGAATAACTGTACTTTATTTTACACTTGTGCTGTATTTTGATTTCACTGCGATACTTTTACCCAGAATAAAAGTCCTTTCTAGTTGAAAAGGTCAAATTGATTTCGTTGTCATGGAGGAGGAACAAGGTGCAGCATTAACCAAAAACTAAGTATTTCAGAGATATAGATGTGGAGGAGACAAGGTTATTGCGTAAATAAAGGGCTTCCTTCGACAGTGGAAACCGGCTGATGGGCCATTGATGACTCTGAGCAAACCTATCCTGGTCACGATAACAAATTATGATTATTGGACATCAATATTTACATTGTTATACAGAATGCGGTTGTGTTGTATAATATGGAATTTTTACTGATCACACATACTTTACAAAAAGGTCATGTGGAGTGTTTTTTTTACATATAGAATTATATAGATATATAGATATAGATACACATAGAAACCGCCCCCCCCGGCCCAGTTGCCGTCCGGTTCTCTCCTTCAAAAACCCTTCAACAAGCCATCTTCAACTTCCTCCCTCTCTTTCCTCTCCTCTCCTGCTACAACCTGGCTTTCAGACGGCCCACCGAGCCCGCTCTCCTTGCCGTCGTGCGGGCTCTCCACGCTGCCAGGGCTCCATCCCCCTCATCGCTCCTTACCCTCCTGGATCTGCCTTCGTCACTGATAGCCACCACATCCTTCTCTCCACCCTCCCGCCACAGGTGTAGCGGGAGCTCTTCCCCCCTTCTGCTAGAAAGGCTGAGATGGGAACTGTCCCATCTCTAAACTACACCTTCGCAGACCCATTTCTTCACACCACACCTGGACCTTACTTGCACTGCAGTTTTCTCAATTATTTTTCCATTTATAAAAATAAATAAATCTCTAACTCTATTAATGCCGCTTATTCATAGATAATTTTCCGCCTAGGTCTAGATAGCCGTCTAGATTCTACCAAGCACTTTTTGAATATATATTGCTTGCTCATGTTTGCATGGACTACACCAATAATGTGTACTATTCTATATCCTTTCCCTACAATATTTAACCCTATATATTTTATGGAACACACATTTTGCAATAATGTTGGCTCTTGATGATAGTAGTTAGTCAGTTGTTAACTATTATTGTAGTTCTCACACTATCATTTAGTTTTTATACTCATGCATTTTACAATAATCAAATCCCCCCCCCAGGATCGATAAAGTGAAATCTAAACCAATCCAATATCAGGGTATTTACTACCTCTGGGAAAAGCATTTGTTGAGTATTTCTATTGCTCTAGAGTCATATTACGGTGCTTCTTTCACTAAAACAGTGTAACTTGGCATAGCTCACTATGAATGACCCGTTAACCTTTATTCTTAAGTGTAAGTAAGAAACTGACAAAACATTTTTGGTAGAGCGTACAATTGTTAAAGGTCCCTTTATCGAATAAAAACCACAGATTCTCTACAGGGTCATTCATGATATTCTTTCAATATGGACACAAAATATGTATGGCATGTGAGTCAGAAATCCAATTTTGAGAGCATCGAGCTGAAACCTGATCGTGAAACCAGGACCGTGACTATGTGGAAGGGGCTGCAGCTAACAGGGCTCCATTGACTTTTAATGGGGAGGGTAGAGGAAGGAGTGATGGAAGGAGGGTCTGAGGGATGAAGGGAGGGAGAGGACTGGACAATGTTTCCAGTGTGCTGCCTACAGGCCAGTGATGATGTGGCAAAACCAATGCCCACATGCCTGTGCGCCCACTCTTCCTTCCACCAACCGTCCGCCCCATGCTTTCTTGCTCTGCACACCACTGCACCCTCAGTCAACGTCCTCCTGCCTATACAGTGTCATACTGTGTCCTTCTTCCAGAAACGCAGCCTGCGGGGGTTACACACACACTAGATCCTCTCATTTGCCCTGGCGAGGCCCTATTAACCCTCTAGCTAAACAGAGTTCTCTTTATCAAATATATAGACAACACACACACACACACACACACACACACACACACACACACACACACGCACGCACACACACACACGCACACACACACACACACACACACACACACACACGGCTCTCCCTTGATAGTGCATAAATGCTGGAAGGACTCCTGTCTGCTCAGTGCATAGGGAAATGTGGAATTGCCCATTGAAATACTTACATGCTGTCAGATTATGCCTTATAATTCCAAGGCACGTTATGATATTTCACTTCACGTTGGAAGTGGAAATGACATACCATGACAGACCACATTTTGTTCCTCGTTCTCCTCATCACTAATACCCATGTTATGGGACAGCAGGGCACCGACTCCAAGGTTATAGACATAACGTGAGCCTTAAAGACTAAGTCATAGCAAAGGAATAGTTGTTTTGCTGCTAAATTTCCAATCCACCGTTAAGAAGAGTATCATTTACTCACACACCACATTGACATACTTTCCAGTCACAGGTGAGAGTAATTCAAGGCTCTCGGGCGGACACAGGCAGCCTCTGTGCTCTCCAGTATGCTCCAGTTTGACTTTTTTCACACTAATTATAACCTGGCTGTACTAGACCTTAGGCCACATCGTACGACCGCCTGGCCAAATTTATGAGAGATGCACTCTGTAATAATGTATTTTCTATTTTCTCTTTTTGTGTCCTTTAAATTTCTTACTTTGGACACTGAATTGAGTGTGAATCGTTGATACAAAGGTTTATTGCTTTAAAATATTTTTTTGTATAATATACAAAAAATATATTTTACAGTAATAAACCTTTATACCTTAACCTTTATATTACCAATTGTCCCATTTTTTTTGTATTTGTTTTTACATATTGCCAATTGTTGTATTTATTTCTATAGCTTATTGCATATTCCCATGTTTTTTTCTATTTTTATTCTGAATTTTTATTTTTATTCTTAATACTTTATTCTTAATTATTTTGGCCCATTTCCCTGTTTTGAAGTGGGTTGCTGCCACCCAGTAAAGTGTCTATCTCTCTTTTACATTGACAATTATAGATCCCAGTTGTAGTCAGGGTAACGGACAAGCACACCTGAGCAGCATGCATATCCACATGAACATGCAACATAGATGTTTTATTTCGCGGTATAAAGAGGACGACATCAACTTCAAACTACCGTGGGCGTCTGTCTACGTGGTAAAACAAAAAAAAAAAAACCACGGAAAAAAAAAAAACGAAGACATCGCCCGTATGGCAGATACAGATGAAATGCATTGATAACGCTTATTAGAACCGTCTCTATACTTTTTAAATGACTTCATATAACGGGTGCGGGCGGTTTGAACGCGCACGCTTCTCCGCCGCAGTCTCCTCCACGACTCACCGTTCGGATCTTCTTCAGACCAGACATGTTGCTCTCGCGTCTCCCCGGAGGACTCGTGGATCCGGCCGTTCCCGCTCGGAAAACTCGAAAATCAAGGGCACTGACCTGGGCCCGGGCTAACCTCTAAACTTCGGAGACGCTCGTCGAGCTGAAACGGGCGGTTTAAAAGGACTCGGGGGTGGGATGGGAGGGCGGGTCGGGAGGGGAGGGCGGGGGGACACGTAGCGCTCCGCGGCGCCGGCCTCCCCTCACCTTGTGCGGGGGAATCTGCGCGCTGCCGTGCGGCGGCCAATGCCGTGCGGGGACGTCGCGGAGGGGGCGGGGCCTCGTCGCCCCCTCCGCGCCGGACTGGATGGAGCGTGGGTGCGGTGCGGTGCGATGACCGACTCGGTTCTTCTGTACTCGGTTAAAATATATATATATACATACATATATATGTATAAAGAGTCGTTCGACTTTCAGACTCTTCGTTCGTTTGGTTCTGTTGGTGTAACGCGAGGGAGGAATTGCGGGGAGCGATGGACGACAGTCGGAAGAGTCCGTTCGGCTCCGTTTGGACACACGGTTCTCGCTAATTCAAAAGAAAAAAAAAAAAACTTATCAGGCGGTTAAAATGCCAAGCGTCGAGCTCGAAAGTCTTCTAGCCCCCGCCCCTCAAAATCATACGTTTGCGGAATCACAAAAGCAACGGCTGCAGTTACCGAGTCGCGAACGAAAAGAACGAATGAACGGCTCTTTTTCCTGGGCGACCCCTGAGTCATTTAAAAGATGGTTCGATGCGAACGAATCGTTCCGCCGTCCTGCGTCGATCGACGCTGACTCAGGCCGAGCCGAGAGGGTCATGACGGCTCGACGCTCCAAAGGCATCCAGGTTGTTTATCTGGTTGTGGAAGGAGTAGTGATTTGGGTGAACTATTGACCTGAGCAACTGCGGGTTGACAGGTTGCGTCGCTAAGATGGTGTGAAGCGTGTATCGTTTAACAATCAAAACCGTTCGCCGGGAGAATTTAACCAAGCGGGAACACCTACAATCTGAATCTTCACAGCCCTAAAACATATACGATGCATAGATTATAATAGCCTTGCCTGAATATGTATGTTAATTGATATTGTCTTAATTAAAATGTCCAATAATGCCTGTGCCAGTTGTTCTTAGGCTTATTATTGCATCTACTTAAGTAAGTAAACAGATTTGATAATGGGTTATGGGTAATGGGCAAAATGTGCCTTGCCCTTAAAATGCTTCTTAATGCATTTATTACATTCCCAGGCACCTCAGACAAGATTTTATTCACTTGCAGGTATAAATATTAGGGACGCACCAATTGTGAAATTCTGGGCCAACACCAATGTTTAAAATTAACAATTTCGACCAATGTTTTCAGAGTTCCCATGAACGCAGCATCACTTCCTGTTTGGAGCGCTCCGGAAAGCCGTGTCTGCGTCTTCTCAAATCAATTGTAGATGGTGGCGTTTTCTCAGACAGAAAAAAAAAAAAAAAAAGCCAAAATGGGTCGCCAAATATATTTCGGCAGCCGTTAATATACCTGGGCAGCCCGCCCAAGTACAGTCTGTGTGGGAAACACTGGATAAACACTGGCCACTGCCTTCGGTGAATGTCACCTAATAGGGCGATGGCAGTCAACAAGTCGAATAACGGCTGATACCAATGTTCGGCCGATAAATCAGTGCATCCTAAATAAATATATTACGATCCCAATTTCTATAACTACAGAGCAGGGCCCTACATACAGTAATAGCCTAAAGCGACATTTGAATCTGAACGCGTCTTCACAAACCTTGAGATGCCTGGCGGCGCACATGATAAGCACATTTTTAAAGCATCAACTGTGGCCAGGAGGCTTCCGCAAGGCAGGCTTATCTATGGAATTGATGCTGTCAGAAGCCAGAAGCCAGCGGGCCCTTCTGTGGCTGCAGGGCAGGGTGCTCGGGTCCATACGGCTGCGGGCCCCAAGGGTGGCTTCGGGGCCTTTTCCCCTGCTTGGAACGCACACACATCACATGTACGCACACGGACACACACACACACACACACACACATATATACATATACACACATCACACACACCTACACTCATCACAGGCACAAACACACCCCCAACACCCTGCTGGTTACATCTCTCACCTTTTCTCCCTCATTTACTGCCATAACTATGACAGGAGGAGACCATGTGAACTATGTTTTGTCGATTCATCTCGTCATCTGACGTTTCTATGTTTACGTTTTTCCATGTACATGTTGTTGTTTGGTTCTATCTTTATTTGTCTCACCCGTGGTAATTCTCCCGTCTTGGAGCAGTGATTAATTATTTATAAACCAAAACGTGGTAAGGTGGTTCTCCAAAGAGGGGGATTGGTGGCGGTTCTGTGTGGCGAAACGCTGCAATGGCATACAAATAGTCTGTATTGTATGCCCAGCATCCTGACGGCACAGGTTAAAAGAAAAAAAGGATAAAAGAAAAAAGAATGCGGACAACAGACAGGCCTGTGACATTTGTTTTCTGCACAGTGTCAGCCAGCTGAGGCAGTGGGCAGGGATTCCTCACTGGCGCCTGTGAAAGACGTGCACAACGACCATTACGACCATTTCATTAGTCATAATACCTGGTACCAGGAAGGTTATACAGGTGACAGTGCCTCAGATTCAGCTCAGGCACTGCAAGTGGCTTTGTCCGATTCAGGGATTCATTGGTCGTAGATGTCCACTGTCATGTCTTGGTCCCCAGTGTTAACATGGTTTGTCAGATAATATATCATTATTTTATATATCGTAGACATATATCTATTCCCCTTGAAAAGGAAGATTTATTATTATTATCTTTTATTATTTTTTATTATTTTTATTTTTGTCATAAAAAGAAACACCAGAATTCTCAGAGCATGAATATAATGGCCATACATACCTCTTTAGACAAGAAGTTCCCTGTATCTTGCAGTTCCATGCAGACACTGTATTAGGACAATGAGAGACATTTCAAAGGCCACTCAAAGGCGGAATGCTTATAATAATATGGTGATTTTGGGCTAAAACCAGGAGAATTTCTGTCGAAGAACTTTTCAATGCGTGGTCAGTGGGATAAATCTTTGCTATCAGAAACAGACCAAGAGCTTCGTTAACGAAAATGTAATTTGCAAAATAGAAGAGAAACTTCAATGACATTAACCATTGTTTGGGAAATTCTGAGGAACATCGTGGATGTCTGCATGTAAGCCAAGCTGCCACTGGTTATGGAGCTTAATACATCTAAACTATGATCTATTTGTTATATGAATGTATTTTGAAGTATGAATGATTGTATTGCCCATCACAATTTCTTTATAACTCACCCGATTTCAAAACACGCCTTTATTCGGTCATAGTCCGCATCAGTAATTGCAGTCCACGCCTGCGAGGAGGCCTCCAAGGAGAAGGACATCTGGGGTGAATAACTAGGAGAATAACAACACGTCAGTAACAGCACTACCTCGCTATGTAGTAGGCATTCTCACAAATGAGAGACATGAGAGACAAATGAACAAATGACATTGGAACAAATAGCAAATAATGATGAAAGATAGTAATTTAAATAAAAAGTAAAATAAAGAAAATTACAGTTCACAGTAAACCTCTGTATCAACCAGTGTTAATTTTGACAGCAAATTTTTTACTTAGTTTTCGTATAGTCTTTTGATTGAAATGCCATTTAATTTTAGACAAATTTTCGCATGAATGAGACAATGAATTGTTTTCGCTTTAGTCTAGTTTTAGTTGACTAAATATCATACGATTTTAGTCGGCTTAATCCACAGTAAAGTTAGTCAATTTAAATCTAACAGGTTTAGTTAAATTGTAATGCATTATTTTAGCGTTTCCGTCAAATTTCTAAACTCATTATATACTCCTGGAGGGAACATCTATTAACCTGTTATTAAGGAATGGTATTAAGGTTTGAACGTGCAATACAGATACTAATTTATCTATTGTCATATGAAACATGTGTTTATTTATGTTAAAATTAAATACATATAAAACCAAGTCTCATAAAGGAACATGAATATGGCCTTGCTTTTTCACAAAAATACCAAAATACCAATAATTAGATATGCATTGTTTATTTCAACTTGCATATGACAATCTTCATTTTTCCAAGCAGAAGTGCGGCTCTCAAATATTGAAAAAGAAAAACTGCATTGGCTGTAAAGCCATTGCACATAGTATCCACGTATAGAAAAGTCAACAGTCCTTTGTGAATAATGAAAACAAGTATCAAGAAACTCAAGACGAGTGAAATAGATTTGGCTCATGCTCTTTTCTACAGCTAGCACAGACAATGGAAGTGAATGTAAGAGTTTTACTTCTCAGACTGATGAGATCAAATATTGCAAAGGCTGCAACGCCATCAGTGCATGAAAACGTGAATCAAGAACAATTACATGGTCTTATTTATATTATTTACAACATAAGTAAGAAGTGGATCCCTATTTCTATGGGAAGAACTATCATTAATTTACTGTTCACTGTTAATTATTTCAATGGTTGGGATTCTCAAATACATTCAAAGAATAAGTGCGCGGGCTATATCAGTACGAGGGTGTATCTGGGCCATCGTAGGTTGAAAAAAGAAAAAGAAAAACGGATAGGGGAGGTGGAGGGGTGTAATATTCAGAGTGGTATTCCCCAATATTCCCCGTGGAACTACAAGGATACTCTCTCTGCAAAGGTTTTGGAAGCTGGCATAGCCAACAGGTCCAAAGCAAAAGGTTTTAACCTTTGATTAAAAAAACAAACCAGTGTCTTTGCCAGCCAAAAGTCTGTTCATGTGTCATCACCTGTGGTCAGTTGTGAAGGCGCTTCCTTATACTTTCTGATCTGCTGCCTTATGCTGGTTGTGGAGGTCCTCTGTCCAGGCCTCGTGCGGCATTTTGAAATAAACCTTAAAACTGGCTGCTTTGATGAGGATGGTGCTGCCTCTGGTTCCTCAATATTCTCCTCCTGTTTCAGCAGTTCCTGAATATTGTAATCCACCACATCAACAAGGGTTTCACAGACAGTTGGGTTGACAAAGCAGGCAGCCGCTGCAAGTGGCAAGAACCTTTCATCGTTTGGGTGCAAGAGCAAAAGCGCTGGTTCACACTTCCTTTCATTTTCTGTGCTAGAGTGGCAGGGTCTCAGGAGCTAGCATTCTGTTCAAAGTTTCCAAGGCGGCTGAGCAGATCAAAGAGGGCGGGGACCACTAGGCACATGGGCATGGTATCACTCAGGAGGGTTTTAATATGTTCCGCAAAAGGCAGCAGTAGGTCCTGCAATTGCGTAAGCTTTTGCCACTCAACAGGGAACAACCTGTTTGACAATTCTATAAGATCATTGACCAGAGGCTTTTGGGTAAAAAGAAGGAGAGACACTGCAAATGACCGCAGCTGGAGTAGGCCTGAAAGTAATTATTATTATTTTTTTTAGCTCGGCAAGAAATGATTAAAAGCTGAAATAGCTTGCAAAAACCATTTCATGCTAAACTTGCAACTTTCATCCCCCATACATTTGGCATAGGCAGGCAAAACGCAATACATACCCCAGTAGTCCGACTGCTAATCCAGTACAGGTGAGGAGTTATTGGACCTTGTTGTCTCATTTGGGTTGCACTTTCAGTTCCCTGGAGTCCACAATTTTCACCATGGTAATATGAAAATGAGGCCAAGTACGAACAACTCTTGATAATGCCGTTATAATACACATGCGATACAGCTTGTGATTTAATTCAATGGATTCCTCTTTTCCTGTTTTCTTTTGACAGCCGTGCAGCTGACATTTGATCTGCGTTAGGGGGTTTCATTATAAAGGCTTTTGGAAGTCCCACCGCATGTCACCTCAGTCATCTAAACCCGTGTTTTTCAACCACTCTGGCGCGGCACAGTCGTGTGCCGTGAGAGTTCGCCAGATGTGCTGTGAAAATGTTCCAAATTGCACTAAAAAAAAAGATCTGCAAATGATCTGCGTTGCAAGATTAAGGTTGGTGGTAAGGTATTATGGTAAGGCTGTAATAATTGATCAAATTAATCAGCTCCATACAGACGAGCACCTCCAGAGGAACTATTTTCACTCTGAAAGCGAGGATCATTCATAGTGATGTTCAACGCTTTTTGGAGATTCGGTTCTTGACGAGTCACTCAGTGAAAAGAGTTGTTTGATTTTGGACTCCCGACTCTTGGTCCAATTGAGTGGCTCAACGCACAGTGAGCTAGGGAGGAATCCCTGTGAGTGAGAATCAGAAGAGTCGTTTGGCTCTCGGGGATGTGAATTGAATCCTCCCAAGGATCATTAAATCTGTTCAAATTATTATAGTAGTCGCACTCTTATTAATTATGCAAAAGGATTTTAGGAGAGAGACTCCCAACAATTTGCTACAAACAGCTTGTTTGGAAGTCCTGCATCACGATTAGTAGGCCATGAAAATAAGCACAGTTATGCATATTATTATATTTGAATGGTTTACACTTTAAAAGGACCGTGGTGTGCCATTACGGTTACTTAAATGTTGAAGTGTGCCTTGGAAGAAAAACAGGAACCACTGATCTTATTAACTATGTGTACACAGCACAGGCCTCAGGGTGCTCGGGTCCATACGGCTGCGGGCCTCAAGGGTGGTTTCGGGGCCTTTTCCCCTGCTTGGAACGCACACACATCACATGTACGCACACACACACACACACACACACACACATATATACATACACACACATCACACACACCTACACTCATCACAGGCACAAACACACCCCCAACACCCTGCTGGTTACATCTCTCACCTTTTCTCCCTCATTTACTGCCATAACTATGACAGGAGGAGACCATGTGAACTATGTTTTGTCGATTCATCTCGTCATCTGACGTTTCTATGTTTACGTTTTTCCATGTACATGTTGTTGTTTGGTTCTATCTTATTTGTCTCACCCGTGGTAATTCTCCCGTCTTGGAGCAGTGATTAATTGTTTATAAACCAAAACGTGGTAAGGTGGTTCTCCAAAGAGGGGGATTGGTGGCGGTTCTGTGTGGCGAAACGCTGCAATGGCATACAAATAGTCTGTATTGTATGCCCAGCATCCTGACGGCACAGGTTAAAAGAAAAAAAGGATAAAAGAAAAAAGAATGCGGACAACAGACAGGCCTGTGACATTTGTTTTCTGCACAGTGTCAGCCAGCTGAGGCAGTGGGCAGGGATTCCTCACTGGCGCCTGTGAAAGACGTGCACAACGACCATTACGACCATTTCATTAGTCATAATACCTGGTACCAGGAAGGTTATACAGGTGACAGTGCCTCAGATTCAGCTCAGGCACTGCAAGTGGCTTTGTCCGATTCAGGGATTC
Source organism: Zeus faber (assembly GCF_960531495.2). NCBI lineage: Eukaryota > Metazoa > Chordata > Actinopteri > Zeiformes > Zeidae > Zeus > Zeus faber. The sequence continues at coordinate 24,381,007 of NC_137202.1, forward strand.
ATTGGTCGTAGATGTCCACTGTCATGTCTTGGTCCCCAGTGTTAACATGGTTTGTCAGATAATATATCATTATTTTATATATCGTAGACATATATCTATTCCCCTTGAAAAGGAAGATTTATTATTATTATCTTTTATTATTTTTTATTATAACTTCCAGGCTGTGGAATAGTGCAGGAGTATCCAGGAAGAACTGGCAGACAGGCAGGCAGAGGAAACTGGCGGCAAACAAACTGGATCTGGATGAAATGGTGGATCCAGAACCGGTTACAGGGGATCAGGGGAACAGGAAGCCTCTAAATTGGATATTGCTCCGAGCTTTATTCGTATCAGATATTTCAAATACTGTACAGTGTTCCCAAAACACTGTTTCAAAATGTATTTATAAAGCACATTCATAAACAGTTAACCAAAGTGCTGTACAACCAGACATAGCAAAAACCATAAAACAACACAAAAACACAAAGCCCAGTTTAGAATACAATAGACAATGAAATTATAAAAGCTATTAGACCACAATAATAAGAAAGGTAACTCTCATACTTTGTTAAAGACCAAGGAATAAAGATGTGTTTTAAGATGGGATTTAAAAAACAGGCAGCGTAGGGGCCGGCCTAACATCCAGAGGCAACTTGTTCCAGAGTTTGGGGCAAAGGCGCAATCTCCCCTGTGCTTCCACCTTCGTCTTGGGACAACCAGAAGCAACTCGTCAGCACACCTGAGTGACGTTGATGGGGCGTGTGGTTGTAAAAGCTCAGAGATGGGTTGGAGCTTGCCCATTTAATGATTTGTAGGCAAACAATGAAATCTTAAAATCAATCCGAAAATGTACAGGGAGCCAGTGAACAGAGGCCAGTATGGGGGAAATTTGGTCTCACTTGCGTTTCCCTGTTAAAAAGACAAGCTGCAGCATTCTGGACCAACTGCAAGTGTGAGAGGGAGGCCTGTCTAACGCCAACATAAAGGGCATTACAGTAGTATAGTCCAGTTGAGATAAAAGCATAGATAACCCTTTCAAAATCACTAAAAGATAAAAAAAGTATGTGACCTTAGATAAGAGCCTCAGCTTGAAAAAGCTAGATTTAATCACAGAGTTTATCTGTTTTTAAAATCACTGGCCATTACCACACACTCAGTTTTACACTCATTAAAGCAAAAAATAATTAAGCTAATCCAAGCTTTGATGTCCTTGAGAAAGTCCAACTATGGTTTAAGAGTTTGCATCTATCCTTTTCAAAGGCAGGTAAATTTGAGTGTCATCTGCATTACAATGGAATGAGATGCCATATTTTATAAGAATGGACGCTAATAGGAGCATATAAAGTGAAAAAAGGATTGGCCCAAGAATAGAACCCTGAGGGACTCCACAAGGGAGAGGCACCGAGAATGAGACAGATAAGGCTGACTGCAAAACTTCTGTCATACCCTTTTCCCACTCCATCAAAAACATGGTAACACCCACTAACATCTGGCATTTGTTACCAGTGGGAAAGGAAAAACGCGGGTCTCAGTCCCAGGTCAAATGACCCTGCAATAGACTTGGATTTTAATCGGCTCCACCTCTGATCCTCTCTAATGTGAGCAAGACACTAAGATCCACTAATTTTGGCCCCTTTACCTGTGCGATGCGACAAGTGGCACTATAATAGAAAGGAATATCCATGTATCATTCATTATATCCGATTTAGAATCCAAAATCAAAATTAGAAGTTATTTACTTTGTTTACCTTGGGGGACGATGAAATAATGTGAGTGTGGGGCTCGCATCGTGGGGAGCATAGCGGAGAACCCCCACACTCCCTGCTGGACTCCGAGTCACTCCAACACCACCCCAAGCCTGCTCCCTGCCGCCGAAGGACCGGTGCACACACCGGCAGCATGCTGCTTATACTGTAGTATATCATTTGAGCAGCTCAAAATACATTTTTTTCAAGTTTTACAGTTTTATGGCATTGTAAGTTTAAGTTGTTGTCTCCTCTACTGTTTTATTCCCAATCACACTGAAACCACGACACGCCCCTTTTCTGACTTTTTCGTGACGTTGAACGTGACACTGGTGTGTCTGATGTTTATGTCACTGGTGTGAAAAAAATGGCATTTCTCCTGGCAATGGGAAAGGTGTCAGTCACCAATTTTTAGCAGGTTTACCTGGGTTTAAAAAACCCAGGTCAACATGATAATTTTCGTGTGGAAGTGGTATCAGACAATTAAGACCAGAACCACTCCAGAGCAGTACCTTTAATATCAATACAATTCTCCAGACGAGAGATGAGGATACTATGGTCTATTGTGTCAAATGCAGCTGTATGATCTAAAAGCATAAGAATGGCGGAAACCCCAGAATCAGTGCTGTGAAGGGGTTTAAAACCAGACAGGAACACCTCAAGAATGCAATGTATGTCTAAAAAATAGATTGCCATTGTATGAGTACAACTTTCTTCAAAATCTTTGAAAGAAACGGGAGTTTAGAAATTAGTCTAAAATCGGAGAAGACTTAGGGGTCCAGATTGGATTTTTTTGATCAATGGTTGCACAACTGCATAACTGCACACTGTTCATAATTATTTGGCTGTTTGGTCAAATAGTCTCACAAATGTATTAAAGAAGGCGAAAAAAATGGTAAAATAAACAAACAAAAACAAACAGTAGAACTAGTGACAGTGATAACAAAGAGGTGAGATGTGTGCTCTATTACTCACAGTCTGTCAAGCAAAAAAGTGAAGACATTTTTCACAGGTTTCTGAAGAAACAGGACAATCAGATTAGAGCACCATTAGCGTTTAGATAACGCTAATGGTACAAAAAAGAACATGAGGTTTGTGACTATCTAAAACTATTAAAAAAATATTTAGTCATTTTTAGCTTTGACAATTTTCTGATATCTGTACCAGCTGTCCTTTAAAATGTCAAGTGGTACCTATAACTTGTCTTTTTTCCACTTAGGTTCAGCTCTCCTGCATTCTCACCTGATAGCATGAGTAGTGTCATTGGTTGTGTCATGGTTCAGGTTTAGATTTGGAATACATCATTGAAATAACTCCTCAGTATTAAAACAAAGGGGGGGGCCTTGAATGAGTCTCAACAGCATTATTTTAAGTCGCAGAGAAATGTACAGTAGTGGAAGGGTTAAACATACAAGGACAACGATGAGCTGGAGCATGCTCTTGTGTAGGACCTGTCATAGACCAAACAAGATTGAAAGAGTCAATAAGATTTCAAAGGTTTTTAACCAACGACTTCGTAGGACAGCAGACATGAATATTAAAATCCCAAACTATTAGAACCCTGTCATATTTAGGCATTATTCCTGCCAAGAAATCAGAAAAGTCAATGACAGGAGACACTGAGCAGTCTCTCTCGACGCAAACAAGTTCACTTGCGCTGTCCCAAATAGTCTCCAAAGCTAGAGTGCTATATCCGGATGGGGGCGCTGCTCTGCCTGCGGGGGCCCCCTCATGACATGATTCGCACCCACCTTCAGATGGCCAGGGATGTGGCTCACCCACAGAGAGCGGAGCTGTAGCAGCGGCCATCTCAACAGCCTCTCCGCTGCGTAATGGAGTGCTTGGTCACACCACCCTGACGGTTGATGTAAGCCACTGTAGCCCGGTTGTCTGACCTGATCTGCATATCCTGGCCCCGTATCAGTGGTTCAAAGTGCTTCAGAACCAGCAACACAGTCTCCAGTTCCAGGAGGTTGATGTGGCGTGTGGCCCCCATCCACACGGGCTCAACGCCTGCCCACGGAGGGTTCCGCCCCATCCCGTCAGGGAGGCATCTGTGAAAACCTGTGCATAAAAGGAGACTCGACCCAGACACACATCCTGTGTGAGGTTCTGGGGATCACTCCAGTAGACTAGGTCCCTGTTGAGAGATTGTGGCACAACCAGCAAGCGTAGTCGGTGGCGCACCATGTTCGACAATTGCCTGCCAACGGCAAGTGTAGGGAGAGCTGTCTCCTGTCCTCCTCTCTCCCTCTGAGGCTCTCGGTGGTCCCGATGAGAGTGCCCAAACAGCCCCATCTCTGAGATCAGAGGTGTATAAATCAACTCCACTTTCTTGGACCCGCGAATGGCGCTCCGGTACAGCCAGAGATTTCAGAGATGGGTAACCACCAACAATGCCGTGACCCGGCCCTCAAATGCAGCCTGTGCATGAGAGAGGTCGAAAATGGCAGTTTGGCTTGAAGTACAGTAAGCTAGCCAGTCATTACCATCAGGGCTGAACTATTTGGGAAAATAATCAAATTGCCATTTTATTTAGACCAATATTGTGATTGAATATGCAATTTTTTTTTAAGTTTCTTGTCTTTTGTATTATTCACTTAACACAAGAAATAAATCATTTTATAGTATGACCAACACAACATTGGATACAGTGGACATATAAACCGCTCTTTCCTGTAGGCCAGACCTATGTGTTATGATGAAATGACAGGAATTTATATGAATAATATATTTCTATATCTTAAACTATTGAATGGTAAAAAGAAAATCCTTCACAGTAGAATATTGACTCATTGATTTCTGGTAGTTTGAATCTAAAAATTAACATTCAAAAAATATGCAGTGTTTCAGTAGAAATGTATTATAAAAATGTTGCGCACATATATTTCACACGCGTGCTGTGTTTTCAGGGACTCAGCTTGATGCTCATTAAATTTAAAAATAAAGGGTTAAAAAAAACAGACCCAATGGGAGAGGGTGCCTCTCTGTTCAGCAGCCGCAGGTCGGGGTCCTGCAGGGGTCACAGAAACCAGAGCGGCCACTCATTTGAGAAAGGTGAGCAACGTTCTTCCTGATAGAAAGATTGTGTGATCAGTACCTAACGATCCTAATGCTAAGCAGTAAGTAAAGTGTCTCTCCAAAATTACGAACCATAGTAAGAGAAAAGAGAGAGGGAAGCCGTGGACAAATGTGCATGCATTAATCATAACACTCTGTCTTTTACTAAATTGGCATTAAACTTTTTGACTTTTTGTGATATACCAGTTTGCTGGTAAAGGTTTTTGAAGGCTTTGTGATTTATTAAAAAATGGATTTTGAAAGCTTTTGTGGTATGTTAAATTGCTGATGATATGCTGGTATTTTCAGAAGCTTTGTGGTTTATTGCTGATATTTTTAAAGGCTCTGTAGTTTATTGCTGATATTTTCAGAAGCTTTGTGGTTTGTTGCTGATATTTTTGAAAATCCCTCATATTCAAAAAAATAAAACCTGTGGATTTTGGATTGGATTGGTACTTTATGGGTACAAATTAGAGGAACAGTACTATAAAGGACTGTACGGGCAGATCCCTAAGACACCACCTCAGAGAAGAGTCTCTTGAGGGTGAATGGTGAGAGTAAGTTGAACTTCTGAGATACCGCTTTAAGGAGATAAGTCTTGTTAAATGTCTGCTTGGTCAGAAGTGCGTGTGTGAGTTTTTGTTCGGAGATACCGCCTCTATATAAAGAGGGACTGCTTGATCAGAGGTAAACTGAAGTCTATAATACCGTCTTAAGGAGAGATGTCTCATAAGGGTCTGCTTGGATAGATTGATAGGTTCTGTGATACTGCCTCAAGAAAGTGCACTTCTAGAGGGTCTGCCTGGATAGAACCTGTCAGGGTTCGCCCGGGTCCTACCAGCATCAGCCACTAGATGCCGCCAGTACTGCCTTTTCAAGGTTGCTCTGCTTCACCTATTTCTGTTCCTGATTACCCTGCCTCATTAGATGATATGTTTCACCTGTGTCTCGTTTGGTCGTCCCTATTTAGACCCTGTCGTTTGTGTCCTCGGGCGCTCAGTCTTGAGTTTGTCTAACCTCATGACAACGCTCTTGTTCCAAGCTCCCGAGACTTATTTGTTTTTGCCCAGTTTTTGCCCAGTTTTTGTACTTGTTTTGAGTAAACCTCTATTTTTGCCACCTCGCCTCTGCCTTGTTCTCTGCACCTGGGTTCACTCAGCATACCTCCTAACAGAACCAACCTGCACGGATACTGCTTAGCAAGAAAAGCTTGCTAAGGTCTGAACAGGTAGAGTATAAAATTAGGAAATAAACTCTGCGGATACTGCTTAGCAAGTTTGCTAAGGTCTGAATGGGTAGAGTACCAAATTAATCAAATTGTTGAGAGTAGGAGCTTATGGCAAATGCCAGAAGCTACAGATAGAAGAATATAAAGCAAAGACAGATATTAATAAGACAAACTGAAGACTTAGAATAAACAAAAAAAAAATAGAGTAAACTAGGAACTGGGTATGAAAATACGGACTGACAAATCAAGGCATTCCCCTAAATAATGGAGTATTATTGATTTGATTGATCACATGCAGAAAAACTGATTTGATTTAAAAATGGTTGAGTGCCGGCGGGTTATCTCCCAAATAGGAGTCTTTCTGTGTGGAGTTTGCATGTTCTCCCTGTGCTCACATGGGGTTTCCTCCACCTCACGTCAGTAAGGGCCCCCACCAAAAACATGCACCCATCATCGTCTGACCAGCGATGGACATTTATCACCTGGTCCCCGGGCGCGTCCACGTATGCTGCCCACTGCTCCTGGCTGTGCCCCCGGAGGAAGGACAAGCCAGGATGGGTCAAAAGCAGAGGAGCCATTTCACCGGCCACCATCAAAGCATGTGCGTGTGTGTGTGCAAGCATGTGTTGTAGTGTGGTGTGTTGCGTGATAAATAAAGACTGTTTGTTTCTTTCTTTCTTTTGTTTGTTTTGTTTGTGCTGTGAATATTTGTTTCATTATCTGAGTATGGTTTACCTTGATTGAGGCTGTTGTGAGAGTGAACATTGATGGACATTTTGATAATTTAAGTTAAATGAGTATGATCTGATGTATCAGATCATGAACAAGTGAAGTTGCTTTCATAAGTGGGAAGCTATTGGTCTCCTTTGGGGTTGGTAAATTCAGTTGTTTTTGGTTGAGTGTGATTACACAGTGCTTTATAATTAATTTTTAAATAAATCAATTCGATTTACAATGAAATAAATGGATACAAAAATTACAAAAGTAATCACTCCTATTGATGTAGTGTGAAAGAATAATCCTCTTATTAAAGATATTGCAAAAATATCAGGAAAATGGAGCAAGCGGTGGCCTGACATTGAACATATGAGTGTAATATGTAATATGTAATATGAACAACCATGGCCAGCAGAAGGTACTCTTAACCTGAATGTGATTAAAACAATGCAGGTGCTTGTGTCTGCATATAAAGTAAATCAAAAGAAAGGAAAAAGAGGAAAGAGACGCACGGAGAAAAGACAAACAGAAATTGGCATTCTGCAGCTGTTCGTAAAGGAGGGACAGACATGGTTCGAAGCTGCAAAGGAAAAAAGAGAACAAAATAGACAAGAAATAAAGAAAAATGAAAAGGAAGTGGAAAAATTGATGGAGAAGATTACCGCACCCTTCTCACATACAGCATCTGTAAAGAAGCTCCCGCCTTATGAGAAGAAGGTGAAGTTCACTGATGTTTATCCCCAGCTCCCAGTGATGACAACGGAGGGAAACTATCTCTTCAAAGATGAGGATGAGCAAATAATAGAGATGGGCAAGGCTACAACAACCATAAAGATGTATCTGAGCTCCAACAGTACCAAGAGAAGGAACCATTTGGGAAGCAGGCAACAAGTCAGAAGCCTGGAAATAGGAGAAGAGAGTGTGAGTGACTCGGACGAAGCTATTGGAGGATACGGCCAAGCAGTCAGACGGATGTTGGCTAAAGCGGAGGAAAATGGAGCATGACCAGAAGGAACAGGACCAGGAGACTCTCAGAAAACTCAACAAAATACAGTTGGTGGATAATAAGAAGGAAAAGAAACAAGCTGTGGTTATGCAAAGCCAGTCACAACCAAATCAATTACCACCACAACCACAGCAAGGAAAGAGTTAGGTTCAACCACCTGTGGTCCCCACTGTCTCCCTTTTTTAACAACCACAAATATGGAGAGGAAGAGGTCAAGGAAATTTAGGACGTGGTAGAGGAGGACATTTCCAACAGTCTCCAGGAGCATGTTATAACTGGACAACTAGGCCACTCTGCACGTGACTGTTACAGGTCCAGAGGAGGCTTCAGATGAGGCTTCAGAGGAGGTTTCAGAAGACAACCCCAGCCACCCAAGGGACCGGCGAACCCTTACAGGGATCCGGAACCTGGATACTAGGGGTGCCCGGAAGACTCAAAAGGGAGGTGTCAGCTGGTAGTATCAGGGCCGGAGAAAGATCCAAAAATAAAGGTGAAAATAAATGATAAACCATTGGAAGTAATGGCAGATTGTGGAGCAGCTTTCACCTGTGTTCGGCCTGAAGATGCTATACATCTCCCCATGTCTTACCATATGGGAGAAATGATGGCAGACGCTGAGAAAGCCATTTTTGCACCAATAAATGAGAATCTTGCTATCTGGATGAGTGAAGAACAGAAGTTCATAAAAATCATGATTTCAGCTCAAGGACAAGGACAACCACAACTTATGCAGATGACATTTGAGTCAATGCTCAGCACTAAATTAGGCTCAGACAGCATGAGAGAGGAGATGCTGCAACAAATTCCAGAATGTTTGTGGTCACGACATAGTACTGAAATTGGACTTGTGAAAACAGCTCAACCGGTGAGAGTTGAACTGCGACCAGGAATCAAACCTCCTTGGAAGAATCAGTACCCACTAAAGGAGGAGGCAATCAAAGGGATTGAACCACAAATTGAAGGACTGTTAAAAGCAGGTGTCGTGGAAATATGTTCGGATCCTCAGAGAAATAAGCCCATATTGCCTCTAAAGAAACCAGATGAATCCTATAGCTTGGTACATGACTTGAGGGTGGTAAATGAAGTGGTGCAGGACTTTCCAGCTGATGTACCAGATCCACATACTTTGTTAGCCCAAATTTCTCCAGAGGCTACACACTTCACAGTGTTGGATTTGTGTGGAGCATTTTTTAGTGTTCCATTGAGTGAAGAAAGTCAAGGGTTGTTTGGATTCACATACAAAGGACAAACCTTCAAGTACAAGAGGCTCCCTCAAGGATTTAAACATAGCCCTCAAATTTTCAATAAAGTGTTAAAGGATGACTTGGCTAGGATCGATCAGATCTTGAAAAGTACTGTCATTCAGTATGTGGATGACATTGTCATCTGTTCACCAGACAAGGAAACGTGCCATGAAGACTCAATCAAACTGTTACAGCTATTGGCAGACAAAGGACACAAGGCCTCTCAGAAGAAGCTACAGGATTGTTAAGAAAAAGTCGTTTATATGGGTCAAACAATAACCGATGGACATAGAAGCATCTCTGAGAGTCATTTGGAAGCCATTCGAACGGCACCAAAGCCCAGACTACTCCAAGAACTTTTTGCTGTATGTGGCCACGTCCACTGGGGGAAAATATGCATGCGCAGTGCTTTGTCAGCCCACAGGAACAGGGAAAAGTCCTCAACCTGTTTCATATTATTCTACTGCCTATTCAGAAGTAGAATTGGGGCTACCATGGTGCTACAGAGCAATAGTGGGAGTTTATCTAATGTATGATAAAGCATCATCAGTAACTATGGGTTACCCAGTGACAATTCTTACCCATCATAGTCTCAGAAATCTTCTGAACTTTGGTAAATGTACATTGACCATGTCTAGGCTAAAAGAGTACTATAGGCTCTTAGAGCAGGAAGATGTCACCTTAGTAAGGTGCGTCACGGTAAATCCAGCGGAGAACTTGCCAACACCAGAAGATGGGGAGCCACATGATTGTGTTCAGTAAGTAGAGAGATATGCAAAGCTCAGATTGGGCTTGCAAGCTTTCCCACTGCATGTGTCAGATGTGGAGTATTTGACTGATGGGTCCTGCTATCAAATAGGAGACACATTAAGTGGTGGTTATGCAGTAGTCAAAGCCCAAGTAACTGAAATCGTTGTTGAGAAAGCAGAAGTAATACCACAACCCGCTTCTGCACAGCTTGCTGAACTTGTGGGCCTGACGGAAGCTTGTCTATTGGCCGAAGGCAAGCCAGTGACAATATATACAGATTCTGCATATGCACATAATGTGTGTCATTTATTTGGCAAAATAAATATTTGGTGGAAAAATCGAGGATTTAAGAAAACCAATGGTTCTCCGATACAGCATCATGCTCAGATAATGAAATTGCTGCATGCAATGATGAAACCAAAGGAAATAGCTGTAGCTAAGTGTGCAGCATACAAAATGGACACGTCAAGGGTTACTCAAGGTAACAAAGCAGCGGATGAGGCTGCTAAAGCAGTTACAGGAGCAAACAAAGCAGGCAAGGTTCATCTTGTCACCCATGAAGTGGACTTGGAAGATAAAATCACGCTCAGAGATGTGATCTCGATGCAAGAAGCTGCGTCAGCCATAGATAAACAATAATGGTTGGACCGAGGGGCCACACAAGAGTCTACTGGTCTGTGGAGAAATCATGAAGGACTGATGGTAGCAGCCCTCGACCAATAGGTCTGATGATTTAGGAAGCACATGGGTAAGCCCATGTTACAAGGGGGGAGGTAAGAAGAACAATCACGAAAGAGTATGGCTTTTGGGCACCATACTTGCTTGAGCAAATTGATTATGTCATAGGCAGATGTACAATCTGTCTTAAAAACAATGTTCGGAGGGGTGTGATGAGTCCACCCGGTCACATTCAAAATCTGACATGTCCCATGTATGAGTTGGTCGTGGATTTTGTTGACATGATAAGACCAGTAGGAGGTAAAAGATACATGTTAGTCGTCGTGGATAGATTTTCACGGTGGCCTGAAGCATGTCCAACCAAGCGTAAAGATGCTGAGTCAGTTGCCAAGCCAAGTTCTTGTGTCGTGAGGTCATAACAAGGTGGGGAGTTCCAGAACGCATATCTTCAGATAATGGGAAAGAGTTTGTGGATAAAACAGTAAAATTAATTCTGCAAAAATTGGGAATCAACAACGTCTAGGAGCTGTTTATCATCTGCAAAGCCAAGGTGTTTGTGAAAAATCGAATGGTGTGCTGAAAAATTGCATTGTTAAAATCTGTCAGCATACAGGACTGAATTGGGTAGAGGTGTGTAGTTAGGCGCTAACACCACTAGAGAAATATCCATTCTGAATATCTGATTCCATCATAGACGGAGGAAAAGGAAAATGTTAATCATATATTGGAATAATGTTAAAGTGTAATGCAAAAGTGAAATTATTATATTGTATTTGATGTGTGTGCAAGATACTGGCTAGTGAATTTCTCTTTCAGGAGGTTGGCTGTGTCCAGGGATCCTAACAGCCTAATGGACTTGAACACTCAAACATGGACATTCAAAAATGGAGGATGAAAATGGACGACGGACCCTGAATGAAGACATCATGATCAGGAGTGTTGAGTGAAATATCATTAAAAGTTGATGGTGTTACAAAGCAACAGTTCAATACATACATGCATGTTATTCATGTTTTTATAATATTGGAGTTTGTTTATTACAATGTAACCTGTATTATGGATGAAAAGTCTGTACTCTACAGTAGATATCTTTAGCAAGACATATTACTTTGATTTAATATTATTTTCTTTTAAGTTTTCTGTAACAGGGTGAAATTAATATATTGGGATCTCAGGTGTTTTCTTTTTTTGCAGGGTTTTGAGGGACATTGATGATAGGCACGGCTAGGTTCACTGGAGGGTCAGATGGGTCGACCAGCCTGACTTTGGACAAGATTTTTGATTTATTTCTGAAGATCTGAATTCATGCATTTATATGTAACATCCTGTGCAATTTTCTAAACCCTTCTTCTTTGCGGTTAATTGATTTGGAGTGCAATAGGTGATTGCCTGGGGCAGAGGAACTGTGAGAGAATTTTCCTGTCTTGATTATTTGTTGAAAGAACTTAGAAAGGAAGCTGCCAGATGGGTTTTTCGCTCTCACACTCCACAAATGTATTGTATTGCTACGACTAAGCATGTTCAAAAGGGTATATTATAATCAGTTTGTTTGTTAGTATGTGATTTCTATTAAGCCAATTAATCTCATAAGTTCAATGACTCTTATCTCTGTCGAGACTTTGTGTAGTCTCGAAGGGCGGGAAATATGAGGTGTCTTGGAATATGTGGCATCCCGAGACAATACCCATTGTATAAGATAATTATTAACAGATGGTGCCAGGGGTCTCAAGAGAGAGAACCAGAGCCCATTGTCAGGGGGTCCCAGTGATGAGGGAGGTGAAAATGTGAACGGTGACCTATGTAGGGGAATCAGATGGTCAACGTTGTCTCCGGTTAAGCATATAAGCACTGGCCCGAGTTTAATTCGACAGAGAATCCATCCGGCTCGGTTCTCTCCCGGACGTCGTAGACAAGTCTGGTCTGATGCTGTTCTTTTGTAATAAACCTATTATTTTACTCAAGTCAGCGTCAGCGGTCTCTCCTTCTTCATCAACACATTAAATTCATCAAGAAACTACATAGGACATTGAAGAGATGTTTCAGATGATTTGGCTGGAAGCTCCCGCTGTCGGGAGCAGTGGCTTAGGTTTTGTTTGAACATCGGGGGGGGCACATTAAGCGAGGGGTCTGGGTGTCTTCCCTCATAACATTTTGAGTGTGAAACACTTCATTTTCGGCATTCTGTTGAATTTTTATACACCAATATGTGCTTTTGCTGCATCAATTTATGTTGGTAATGTCTTTATTTATGTTCTTAAAATTCTTAAAAGTACATTTGCTCTGCTTTCCGCAGCAGTTCCGAAAACGCTCTCTTCACCCCCTTCATCCCTAGCTGGATACTTTTCAACAAATGCAGTGTGTATGTTCTGGAAATGTATTTCGATATTACCTGTTTTTTGCTAATTTCTTGCCACAGATCAAGCATAGCAGTAAGCCAGCAGCGTTGGCAGTGAAAGCAAACAAATCGGTCTACGCACTTTTAAATTCTTTATTTTCCTCTGAGACTGAGGATTTGCAATGCATAGCTACTGTATTGGAGGTGAAATAGTTCCAAGTATGAGGAGAGTGCTTTTCCGGAGAGTGCATGCTGCTGCAATCCAGAATCCACTCCCAGCTGTCTGCTCTCCCATTGGCTGAAATGTCTGCATGTGCGTGAGTAAGGGGCCAAATATTCAATTTTGATTGGTTGCTCGACACGTAGGACCCGCCTTGTCACGTTCCCGTGGCGTGCTTACGAAGCAGATGCATTCCATCAAAACTGATGTATATTTTGGTTGACTGAAATGTTAAAACATTTTTTTCATACGGTGTATAGGCTACACATTTTTACAATTGAAGAATGCAAGAATCACATTAGGCCTACAACAATGATAAATGAAAAATAAAATATTGAAGAATTACCATTATTCATTTCCATATAATTTTTTGTCAAAGCCACAGGGAGCCACTGGAGAGGGGCTAAAGAGCAGCATGGGCCTCAGGAGCTGCAGGTTGCCAACCCTTGCCCTATTCAATGGTTTATTTAGTAACCCAATTAGAGCCTTGGTGAGACAGAGGAGAGCAGAGGAGATGATAAACGAGGGAGGGAATTGGCCCAAGTGAAACCATTGTTAGACACAGGAGAAGAAAGGAACTTAAAAAGAAGGAGTGAGGATAATATTACACGTAAATGACAGAGACATAAAAAATAAAAGATTTGATGCAGGAAAATTTGCATGTAGCTCTCCGACCAGTCGGTATTACCGTGGCATGTTCGCCATCTCAGTGCGCATCACCATTCTCAGTCTCAGTCTCGTTCGTGTTCAAAGGTCCATGTTCAGTCCACGTTCAAAAGTGAAGGAGAAAAATTGAGGTAGAAAGAAAGGGTAACAAGCGAAATGGTTAGTAGGGATAAAGAATTAGAATCAGCACCTCTGAAGGCGCAGCCGCCACCCAATTACACAGGTTTATACCCGCTGATATCAGGAACAGTAGACACTAAAGGAGAAGTAAAGTTGGATAAAGGAAGAAGCAGGGATTGTGGAACACAGCGAGGGAAAGCCCCACCCACACACATGGATTGTTGCTAAAAGATTAGGAAAGAGATACATGAGTGGAGAAATGACAGTGATAGTGATGAGGGAGATAGTAATAAGGAAAGCGATAATGACCTTTTGAGCAGAGGGAATCACTCGGAAAAACAGAGAAGAAAATGTTAGAAGAAAGATTTTCGTCACGCAACACACCAAACTACAACACATGCTTGCACACACACACACACATGCACATGCTTTGATGGTGGCCGGTGAAATGGATCCTCTGCATTTGACCCATCCTGGCTTGTCCTTCCTCCGGGGGCACAGCCAGGAGCAGTGGGCAGCATACGTGGACGCGCCCGGGGACCAGGTGAAGTGTCCATGTTTTTAGTGGGGGTCCTTACTGACGTGAGGTGGAGGAAACCCCATGTGAGCACGGGGAGAACATGCAAACTCCAAGGGGGAAGAAGAGGTAAGGTGTAAGGAAAGAAGAAGGTTAGGAAAACTGAAACAAGGAAGAGAGGATTGTAGTCAAAAGAGAGAGGGGCAGAGAGAAAGGGAGGGGGACTGGTCCAGAAAAGAGGGAGGCACACTATGCGTTCTCTCACCTAGCACAACAGCCTCAGAGCCAAAGGTCACCCGGCCCACCTGTTGTCAATGTATACACACACAGAATAGTGGTAATCCAAATGATGGGTACAGACAAAGTCAATATAGGTGGCCACAAGCACAGTCTAGATATACTCAGCAGCAGGGACCACCTAGCCAGCGTAGAAGGCCTATGGAGTGTTGGGGATGCAATCAGGAAGGTCACCCCAGAAGAGATTGGTTGATTACCAGATCGATTGTCAACACCCATAGTTGAGGCAGAAGAAGAGTGTGGAGGTGTGTTCTGGTGCAGGGCCACGGAATGAGGAAGAGGAGGCAGGCAGAGGCGAAACAGCGTCGGTTGGCATGTATTTTATTCTCAGTCTTTTTAAACAAAAGGTGGCCAAAATGTCAAATCATGGGCTCGCAGGCCAATATTCAAGTAGTCTGTGTGCTTCAATACTTTAGTAAGCTCCCACTGTGTCATGTCCGGCGGCTTGCGTATTGGGGTTACTCGTCCGGTCCAACATATCCCATAAGCACGCCGACTCTCACTGGGGGGACAACAAAACATTTATTTTTTCCTGGGTGTGGGATCGGACGAATCAGCGGAGTCCCTCCATTGATTCCCCCGATCTGCAGCAGCTGAGCAGCCCCAGGATGGGAGCCTGCACTGCCTCTCTGCAGCGGAGGCTTGACCACGCCCTCTTGGTCTGCTACAAAGAGAAGTTTGTGGCTGGATTTTGCAGTAAAGATCATCTGGGAAACCATGCAGGATTTGCAGTCGTGAGACAGAACCCAGACAAAATGATTGCTGTTATTCAAACTTCTCATTGTAACCAGCCATGTTCAGCACAGTTAGCTGAGTTGAGAGCTCTTACAGCTGCCTGTCAGGAAAGGAAGAGGAAAAACTGAAAATATATAAATGAGGGAATTTAAGAAAACAGATGGGTCCCTCATAACTCATTGTGATCAGGTTGTGGAATTCATGTCAGCATTGCTACTGCCTAAACAAGTGGCAATAATCAACATCAGGCACACAAGAAAGATCATGATCATGTTATAAAAGGTTACAATGCTGCAGATGAGGCTGCAAAGGAGTCTCGAAAGGTAGTAGGGCAGTCCAGGCAATATTGACCATGCTTGAGGCTGCACCTATGGAAGAAGATGTTGGCCGCATGCAGGAAAGAGCTAGAGTTTATGAGCAAAACATGTGGATAAAGAGGGGTGCTATGTCCACCCCCACAGGGTTATGGAGAACCCATGATTGGATGTTGTTGGCACCAACAGCGTTGTTAGGTTTCCTTATCACTAATTTGCATGGTTTTGACCATGGTGCAAGGGGGGAGTAGTGGGAAAAATCAGAAAACAAGGTTTTTGGTCACCATACTTGAGGGACCATTCAGACAGCTGGTCTTAGACTACTGTGGTGTGTGTGGTTTGAGCAGCCACACCTGACCTGGAACTAGATAATTGGTAGATCCAGGATCAGAGTAGCTGCATACCTGTTGCTTGTTGGTTGGTCGAACGAGCAGCAGGTGAAGCCCCCCCATCCCCAAACTCACAAGAGGAGTCCCTGTCATGACACACCTCCATCTGTTCCTGGGCTAATTCCAGCTAGCCTTCCCTCTACACTGCTGTGTCTACAACCCTGTTGTGTGTCTGTGCGGTCCTTGAAATGCCACCTTGGTGGTGTGTGGTTGGCGAAACTGCCACAACCACGTAGACATGATTAGAAAGGTAAATGGGAAAATAAGTCATGCCGAGGTTTGGAATTCTGACAGAGATTAGCTCAGACAATTGCTCAGCGTTTATCCAGAGAACATTAAAATAAGTGATACAGCAGCTGCATGTCAAACATAGGTTAGGTTGTGTGTACCATCTTCAGTCACAGGGAATGGTGGAAAGGGTGAATGGGACACTCAAGGGAAAAATAAACAATTTGTGCAAGCGTTAAATTGAATTGGGTAGATGCACTACCACTAATGGATTATCCAATGCAGGCTAACAGAATGAGGTATCTAACTCTGCATAAAATGCTTATGGGTTGACCAATGCCTGCACCTACCATTCGAGGACCCCATAGGGGACCTCTGTTGGAGCAATTGCAAATATATCAACTAACTAATTGCCATACAAGCTTATATTCCAACATGAGAAAAACAGGATTCCAAAACCAGAAGAAGACCCACTAAGTGAGGTGGAGCCTGGTGACTAGGTGTATCTGAGGGTGTTCAGAAGATGGTGGAACAAGCCTAGGAGAGAAGGATCATACAAAGTAACCAGAGCAACTCCAACAGCTATCCAGGTGGAAGGGAGTACCACCTCAACCATTGCACAAAAATCGCCCAGCTGGCACTGGTAAGGGTTTAACCTCTGAGGAGCGCTCATGATGATTGGACAGCCCCAAGGAGGCTCACATGTGATCAAGATAGTAACCTTTCCATGTGAGCTACACCCTCTTTGGTGTATACATTATACCAGAGTGAAAGATTCCACTGGGAAATAGAATGAACATTGGGCTCATAAAATTACAGAATTTGAAGATGATGACACACACACACACACACACAACAGACCAATACATGAAAATCACCTTGAACATACACATCAATGCTTGTTAAAAGAAATGTAATGGTTAAGGATTTATTTTTATGTCACATATTCACATTTTATAACAAATATTAATTCAGGTATATGCCACAAATTATAGAGGAAACAAATCATGCAAGGCTCTACATAAATAACATGCTACAGCTTACATTACACTAATAACTATGTTTATTAATGAATGTGTGTTATTATTGTCGTGACTAAAAAGGTCCAGACCTTGGCCAGTGAAAAGTCTGGATCTCTGGACGACGTTTATATCTGTTCTGGCCTCAAAAACTAAGAAGAAAAAACACTGGAACCAACCAGAGCCTGATGCGAAAAAGTTGTATATCAGAGTCAAATACAGCAATAAACTTTGAGTAGGGTCTGCAGAACTGACTGACTAACAGAACCTTTTGGGCTTCTATTATATCCGAAAGGTACCCTTCTCCTAATACACGTTTTGCCCCTTTCAGCACCGCAAACCACTCATAATCCTGTTGCCAGGGTTTTGCTATTATTTGGGTAGCTAAATAACCAATCTCATTCTTTGTGGGGGTGAGCTAATCGCAGCTCATGGTCCTGTTACCAGGCATTAACTATTTTTTTCAAAAAGCTTGCTTCCCCAGTTCTGAAAATTCCATATAGGGGCGTATGACCTTGAGCTTGTTCTCTTTGTTTCAGCTGCATTTTTTCCCTCCGGTTTTTGTAGAAGACTTAAGTTCCCTCTTTTGGTTTTGGATCACACCCCCAAACACCCTCCTACATCCTCACTCTGTCGGCGTTGGATCGTCGCATGTGTTAGCGTTCGTTCCTGCATGTTTCCCCGGGTGTGTGCCCGAACTCTCGGTTCCTGATTCTCCGCTGGCTCCTCTGCTCCTGGTTGCCCATTCCCTGCCGGCCCCGTTTCCCTGCTGGTTCCCGAGTCCCTGCCTGTTCGTTGCCTTCCCTGTCATGGCTCCACTTTGTTCCTGATCCCCCTTCTGTTGCCTGCTCCTGATGCCTGTCTGTATACACATTAAACCCCTGTACAAACTCCTAAAACCGTGTGTCCTGCATTTGGGTTCACTTGATCACATCCTTAACAGAAATACCTTTAAAGGGCCAATACAACCTATAAAATGTTGTTTTCTTCTTGCCGAAAAGTGATTGGAGCATCTACCTTGGTCACTGTTGGCTTTATGACTGAAAATCTTAAGTCATAAAACCAACTTACTTAGCTCATAACCATAAAGATAATAACACGTGTCCCCTTCCTTGTTTCAGTGGACATATGCACAGTATATCTCCCTAAAGGCACATATTTGGAAGTACTAATGTCTGGCATCATGTATCCGACAGACATTTTTCTTACGTGTAACACAAGATATTTTAATAGACATAGAACAACACAATGACAAAAATGATTTACAACTATATACAATATACCAGTGTATCTAAATGTACACAGTAGTGGTGGGGTGGTAGAGATTTCACTGGCATGCTTTGCAAATAATCTTTTTCTTTCTGCTTGTGTGGGGACTCCTGGCACAGCTCCTGTGGTACAGCTGTGGGCAAATGTCAAAGCCAATCTGAAATAGACCAGAGGAAAACACAAAATGATGGTTAAATAGTTATACAATAGTAATGGTCGCATGTCGACCTCTGGGCCATCCCTAACCACCATGTCCACCTCTGTCCACCACCACCACCTCTGGGCCGTCCACCACCATCACATCCTCCTCTGGGCCATCCACCACCATGTCCAGCTCTGTCCACCACCATCACATCCTCCTCTGGGCCATTTACCACCTCCTCCTCTGGGCAGTTCACCACCACTGTGTCCACCTCTGGGCCATCCACCACATCTCACCTGAAGACATCCACCACCTCCTCCTCTGGGCAGTCCATAAAGTGTTCTTATCTTTATGGGTATGAGAAATTTGGTTTGATGACTGAAAATATTCACGAGGTCTTGGTATTTTCTTTCAAATTTAGATCAAGTCATTTTGAGGCACTTTTTTGGCGAGTGGAAAGCCTATTTTAAAAGGTAAGAAGGACTGGGTTGCCTATGATCTTTGAAATATAACCCTCATGAATGAAACCAAGTAATTTAGAGGGATAAATAAACTTTTCAGTGACAAGGTAGATGCTGCAATCACTTTTTGGCAAGTGGGAAGCTGCATGTTCCTAGCTGCATTGGCCCTTCAAAAGGTATTTCAACAGGTAAAAAGGATTGAATAGTCACTTCTAATCTAGGGCAAATAACAAGTAAAATAATGCAGAGGCATAAGGATCATTGCAAAAGAAATAATGTCTTTATGTTATATCGAGACCATCCGTAAATCGTGTTAATTATTGTCTAGTTTCCAAATGTGGCAGGTGGCACCAAGTAAAAAAGGGGAGGTGCGCCAGTTAGTAAAGTTGCCGTTACAGAGCCGCCTGCAGGGGGAACGGAAGATTGCAGCTGTTGTTTCTGGCCCGGCGGAGGGAGGCGGGTTCACAGCGGAGCGTGTAGTTTTTAGTATGTTTTTATACTTACGCTTGAATGTGAGCGGAATGTCACATTTCGTGTATTTCACAGCTGCTTCTCCGCTGGGTTGAAGGCGGCTGCGAGTCGCTCGGAACTAGATCCACGTACCAGCAGAGCATCCGTGCTCGATTCGCTGCTCTTGCCGTGGACTCATTTTCGTCGTTTCTTTTCTGGTTTGTTTTGGTCTATTTTTCTGTCTAACCCTAACCCACATGGGTATTGCCCTTGGGGAGGACTTGTTTTCTTTCGTTTATTTCGTTTTGATTTGAGTTTAGAAAATCTGCGGGCTTCCCCCACTAATTACTCCTCTTGAACCCCAGTCAGGCGGTCAGGGCAGCTGCGGTGGTCAGTTGTGGTGCCAATACTCACTTTGTGTACATTAGCTCAGCAATTATATTGTGCAACGGTGCGTGTTTGTGGAGCTTGACCCCTGCACTGTAAGTTACAACTGGGAGATCAACCAGGGGGGGTGGGGGGTTAAGGTGGGCGGATAAAATCAGAGCTGCTTCAATGAAATAACTTTCCCTTTACCTTATTCATTGTCAATACTTGTGCCGGAAACCACAGTGGGTGCAACACAAATATAGGCCCAAACAAGGATACTAGGCATACCAAACACATATGAACATCGGATACAATACTGTAGTATTGCGTACCATCACCTAGATGGCATACGACGCTGAAGTGAGCAGCCAACAGTTTCTGATTTGTGAAAGTAATGTTCAATTTGTGAAAACAGGAACGATGTGGATTTGAGCGTACTTTTTCCGTCAGTGTGGCCGAGACCCGCCACTGTCCAGAGAGGTAGAACATTTGGAAGTTCGCCCGGCTCCGGTCCCCGCTGTCTCACAGCGGAGGTCAAGGTCTTCTTCCTCTTCCCTGCGCGGCTGAGCTTCACCACTGGAGCTGAACGGAAGAGATTTGACAATCCCGCCCACGTTGAAACTTCCATGGGCCGCTTTGTCACACCTACACCCGCCACGCAGCGGGGCGACGGTGTGGTGCCGAAGAGTGATCGCCCGCCAAAAAAGGATTGCAGCATCTACCTTGCCACTGAAACATTATGTGTGCCTCAAAATGTATATTTTAAAGATCATAGCCCACTCAGTACTTTTTACCAGTTGAAATTCCTTTAAAGCCAAAAAGTGATCGCAGCTCTTACCTTGTGAATGAAAGGTTTTTTTCTGCCTCGAAAACAACTTTATCTTGATGGTTATATTTGACAGATTATAACCCACCCAGTCCTTTTTTTTTACCAGTTGAAATACATTTAAAAGGCCAATACAACTCATAAAATGCAGTTTTGCACTTGTCAAAAAGTGATCGCAGCTCCTACCGTGCGACTGTAAAGTTGTTTGAGTCAAAGTGACTTGATTTCATTGACGAGGCTTGTATTTGACATTACAGCCCATCCAGCGGACAGCAATCCGTTTTTGGCAGACGATCCCTTTTCTGCACGACACCCGACTCCGGCTCGCGTCTCTCGTTCAGATATTTTACGCGTCGGATTATTCAGTTTTTTGCTCAATTTAAATAGTGCAGAGCAAGTGCAATGGTCATTTCAGTATAAGTGGGGATATTCCATCGACCCGCCGGTAAGGTACATCCGTCGAGGAAAGTTAGTCTAGTTATCTCCTTGTAACGCCTGGTTGTTTCTTAACGTTTATGTGAGAATATTTGGGGAAGTGGACGAGGGGCTGGGGGTTGTTCTCCTGTGTTTATTTTTCTTTTGGCTCTTCCATTGATCTCTCGATTTTACACCAACGCTTTTATTGTCTATATTTTGCCACATTATCTCAGGGTTAGTTCTTGTACATGGCCGCCAACACTTCTACCACTCCACCAACAGGTGGCAGTATAACCTAAATAAGATGAATGTCAGGGGCGTCAGGACCAATTTGAGAGGAGGGAACGTCTTTTTCCCACCTCAAGTCATTATCTGGAGACAATATTTTCATACAGGAAGCTCGTATCAAGCACACTGAACAACACAGGTTAAAATGTCGCTGGACTTCAGAAGTGTTGCCATATTCATCAGCCAAAACATCCCATTTGAACCAGTTTCCTCATGGTCACCATCTCACTGTGTCAGGCCGCATCCAATCGCGCCGCATTGCTTTGTTAAATCTAGATGCCCCCAACCCCCAGGTTTTATTTTAGGAAACTTTTCAATCTCATCCCATATTTATCGACCACTCCTTTAATCCCAGGAGGGGACTACAATGCTGTATAAGACACTTTTATTGACAAGCATTCCACCCGCCCTGCTAGCTACCTCTTGTACCATCGCCCCAAACACCTCGATTGGGTCGATGAACCGGGTCGATCTGGAGACTGCAGCACCCAACTGATAAGATTACTTTTTTTTTTTCCACATCCACAAAAATCACATACAAGAATCGACTACTCCCTTAGAGACTCTAAATTGACTGCTGATATAATAAATACTAAATATCACAACATATTCATTTCTGATCACAGCCCTGTTGAATTATAAATAAATCTTGACACTACAAAGCCCCCATTTGACGGGAAATTGAATCCTTTACTACTTAATGATAAACGGTTTTGCCAACAGACAATCAAACAAATGACAGATTATGATACCTCTGATGTAACTGATTCCACTTTATGGGAAGCATTTAAAGCTGTTATGAGAGGTCAAATTATTTCATAGGAAGCTAAGCTGAAAAAAGATAGGGAAAAGAGAATGTCAGATATAACTATTAAACTCTGTTCACATGACAAAAAGACCTCCCCTTCCATGCTCAATAAGATAATAAAATTTGAATACAACTCTATTCCTTCCAATCAAGTCAAATCAAGACTATTAAAAATAAAACTGAAACTTTGAATTAAATGATAGACCGGATAAACTACTTGCATGTCAACTTAAAAGCATACAGGCCAAAGGAGCAATTCATAAAATTAAAACCAGTGCAGGAAACGTTTCCACAGACCAAAATAAATCAAGTCTGTTTTCTTGAATTCTGTCACAAAGATCCCAATTTGATTCACAAGATTACCTATTTAAAGGCGACAGAAAAGTTTAAATCAAATATTGGAACCTGGAGATGATTGGTCCTGTTAATGTGATCAAAATGGTAGCCCACATTGTACATCTAAAAAACAAATAATTAAACCCAAATCATGGGTGGTCTAAACCTCCCGAACTTCCAACACTATTATCGGGCTGCAAACTCCTGAGCCCTGATGTACTGGAAAGATGCATATCCAGGAAAAATGACCAGCTCCACCCCCCTATGGCTTGCTATAGAACAGGACATCACAAATAGTTGCCTTCCTGCCCTTCTGTTTTCAGCAACCTTCTGTCTGCCATCACAGGTAATAATTTCATGGTTAAATATTCATTAAGAATCTGGTACCAAATAAGGAAAACATTTCAGGTACCCGGAACATCTGTCTGTACTCCTATACATCATAACCATGCCTTCCCTCCTTCACTAAATGAGAACAACTTTACTCTCTGGAAGAACAGAGAATTCCTTCTCTAGTGGACCTGTACATAGATAATAGTTTTGCCTGCTTTCCTTGACTCAAGGTCTTAAGGACTCGTGTCTTATTTCACAATTTATTGGTTTCTCACAGCCTGCAATCCAACCTCCACACAGCATTTAAAAGACGCCTGTGAAAAAGAGCTTAATATAACTATTAATAACGAAAGCTGGGAAACTTATCTAAAAACCACCTATAGTTGGTTTATTTACTCCAGAAACCAATTGGTTCAATTTAAAGTAATCCACAGATTACACTACTCCTGTACCAAACTACACTCATGTTACCCCTCTGTGCCACCTCTTCTGATCTTGTCCCAGACTGAACAAGTTCTGGAGTGACACCTTCAAGCTTTACAGATATATAAAACTGTCCCATTATGCCAGACCAATATTGTGTGGTCCTGGACAGGTCCAAACACTTATCTCTATCCCACAATCAACGTAAGATAGTACAATATGGCATGGTTGTTGCACAAGGAACATTTTAACCCTTTTTTAAAACCTGGCTAACAAAAATTACCAACTTATTACACAGGTAGAGGATAAGGTACGATGTTTCTCTCAGATCTGCAATCTTAGATAAAATGTGTACAACCATTTCTGTCTTACTTATCAAGAACAGCCTGAATGTGTATATGTGTATTTTCCTTTTTTCTCTTCTTTTTTCTCTCTCCTTGACTCATGGCTGACATTCCTTTAATGTTTGGTGCTTATTAATGTACTCACTAAAAATGTTTTTATAAGAGCAACCCCTGGGGGGGTGTGTGAAATTGTTTTCTGTGACTTTGTCATCAGTCTGTAAAACTAAAAATCATTTAAATAAAATAGAAATAACAATACAGCAGGTTTAAATATTGATGCCCATTCACGGTAAAAAAAAAACAGCAAAAAAAACAAAAACAAAAAAAAACAGGCTTGCACCTCTATATTGCCACCCACAGTCACTTCATCCTGGTGCCGGGCCTGGCCCTTCCACAGCCTGTAAGGTGTGTTTTTGGGTCTTTGTCCTGTTGAAACACAAATTATGGTCCCACTAAGCACAAACCAGATGGCGTGTTGCTGCAGAATGCTGAATTCTAAAAAGAATCGCAGACAGTGCCGTCAGCAAAGCACCATCACACCATCACACCCCCCTCCTCCTCCTCCTCTTCCTCCTCTTCCATGCTTTGAGCAGCCACACCTGTCTTGGGTTTAGGTGATTGGTCCCTGGGTCAGTGTGTCTGTAAGCCTGTTGCTCATTAGACTAATCATCGAGCAACAGGTAAAACCCCCGTCCCCCCACACACACAGGAGAGGAGCCCATGTCATGACATGCTGTCCATC
Source organism: Zeus faber (assembly GCF_960531495.2). Taxonomy (NCBI): domain Eukaryota; kingdom Metazoa; phylum Chordata; class Actinopteri; order Zeiformes; family Zeidae; genus Zeus; species Zeus faber. The sequence continues at coordinate 24,405,462 of NC_137202.1, forward strand.
TGGTCCGGGCATTTTCCACCTAGCCCACTCTCTACAATAAACTGGTGTATTTTCAACCCCATCGTCTGTGTCTCTGTGTTGGAGAGCCCTGAAAACGCCACTCGGGTGGCGTGTGGCAGGCAGAACTGCCACAGTGGCACCTGAACAGGAACTCTCCAGCATGGGGAAAGGATCCGCCAGGGATGAACCACTATGGTTTGGATTTTTAGGAGTCCAGCCCGCAAATGATCTGAGTTTTTAAAACGAAAACTATATGAAACAGAAGAACGAACACGGGTGATGTCAGAAATTAGTGAAAAACCGACCAAATTTGACATCAAGTATTCAGGTGCTCCTGCTTGACGAGGCACCAATGTTTGTAAATAAATGGAACGAGATGAGATTTACAGTAAGATGCTTTATGACGTCATTATTTTTACTATAAATGTTTTCCAACAGGAAAAAGTTGTGGACAGTACCTGGCACCTGGTACTTTTTTTCGGTATCACCTCCGTCTAGGTCACAAGCAAGCTGAGGCGATACCAAAAGGTGACGTGAAAACACTGCAGACTACTGATTGGTCAGGAAGAATAGTCACTAAATTCTTCACTGTGTCATTGCTTCATCATTGCACGACACGGGACATCCTACACAAACCTGTTTCTCCTGTTTTTTTCAGCAGTCTTTTGTCTAGGTGCCATCAGCCATTTCTGAAACAAAATTTGTCTCCTCGACCTCACAAACAGCCAAATACCTAGAATAAAGGACACAATCCCTTTGAAATCCTCCATTGTTCCTGTGTGTGTCACATTGAAGATGACGTCACGGCAGTCAACTTGAGGGGGTACTATCTTCAGTGGAAAACAAACCACCCGGTACCAAAAGAGAGTAGAGTCGAGTTGAGTCAGTACCATGTCGTGACAAACGTCTTCTAGACTGTACAGTAACTGAAAGTCCTTTATCACAGTTACAACGTAAAAGACCTTTATCCCAGAGTAACTGTGATCAAGTTCTTAAAACTGTAACTCAGATAAAGATCTAGCAGACTGACCTGACTTAGAAACACTTTCAAAATCTGAATAAGTTATATTTAAAAGAAAAAGCAAAAAAATAAAAATAAAATAAAATATATATATATATATATATATATATATATATATATATATAGGGAGGAGTCTAAGGAAACCAAAGCCTTATTCTGTGAACACCGGTGGAGTCAAAACGATTGTCATTGATTTTAAATTGATCTAGTATTGAGAATGGAATATCAACAAATCGCATGATTGTAACCATATGCTGAACACACAGAAGAAAATGTCATGCTATTTTACATATGAAAATAAATATCATAAAAATAACAAACATCTTTAATCATCTTTAATCTCATACCGTATGTTTTTTCTACCTGCAAGAGTTGTAATTGTTCTTATATAATACAAGTGGGTACACCTGAGGTTAGCCTGCCATCAAATAAACTTGGACACACACTTGCGCGCACACACACACACACACACACACACACACACACACACAAAGCCTAACCACTATCCTCTCCTCACCCCTCCCACCTCCCTTGCTCTTTCCATCAGGTGGCTTTGTAGAGAGCCTGGGGCTCTGCGTTCTGCAAACAGCTCTGCTCTGGGACAATAAAAGTTGGTGACAAGGATCATCTCTGCCTCACAGGTGCAGATCTCTGGATAGTAGCCACTGATGGGGTGGTGACTTATCTCACAGAAATTTGAAAAAGAGAAAACATCCCATGATATCACCTGCTAAATGAAATAGAACAGCTCTTCGGAGAGACACAGGAACCAGACTAACACAGGAAACGACCAATGTAATAGAATGTTACTGAACCCCACGGATACAAAAAAAAATGCCAGGAGAAATCTAGTCCTCCCTTCTATTTTGTTTACTCTATACTATAGATTTTTGTCTGTTAGTGTCCGCTGTCCCATTGTTAAAAGGCAAATGTTTTGACAATATTGCTTATCTTATGCTGCACACTATACTATACACGAGAGACATCTTGGAGTATAAAGACTGTTGTTAGGACTGATGTTATATTAGGATCATTATAGTACTATCATCCTTATTCATACTGTTACTATGGAGTGCAATTATCATTGCATGGTGCTCTTTAACTGTTTGTATTGGATGCCTGATTTCACTGCTGATACTACTACATGACACTTTGACTGCTTTTATTACTGTAAGCCACTTTCCTTGCCATTACTCATTATACCACATCACACTTTTTTTTTTACTGCTGCTATTATTCTATTACTGTTTGCCACTTAACGGCTGTTGTTCTGTATGCCACTTTCATTAATAATGCTGCATACCTTTATAAACTGGTACTCTCCCATATTAGGCACTACTAGTTAACTGTGCACATAGACAGTGTACATATGTGTTAATTCTTATCTCATTTAAATATCATTCTTAACTGAACTGTTTTTTGCTGCTGTTATTGCCAGAATTCCCCTCATGAGAGATGTCATCTTATGTCTTTCATATAAAGCACATTACACTGGACTAAATATTTGGTTTGTTCAATTTATTAACTCACCCATCAATGTTTTAATGCTTACTGAAGTCACTGTCTAAATGTCAGAACAACTTGCATTTCTAGTGAAATTATTTCCAATGTAGTGGCTCTGATCTAATCTCATGCGTCTCAAAATACATTGGGGGTTTTAACCGTGGTGATGAATGACTACTTGACTGTAGCTGACATCCAATGTCAGGGAATGGAAACCAAGTAATCAAACAACAGGTTAGCGTTCTTAGAAAGCACATCTTTCGAAAGAGTTGTTGTATCTTTGTTGAAATGCAAGTCTCAACAGCAGTTTGCAGTGTACCTGCAACAGGGCAGACTATCTAGTGCTGCTTGTTCAGCTAATGTTGGGCAAATTACGGACAAAGAACAGAAATCCAAACCGAGAGAAACATTCATAGATCTCTTAAGAGGTAGAAATAACTCAAGAAACCCCGAAATCAAGATTCTTCATTCAAACCTTGAAAGACAGTAGCGGTGCTTCAAATGATTGGCTGTTGCCATGGCTAAACTACAGTTAACATATTTGGAGCCCGAGTGACCTCTGACTCATATCATTAGCTCAGGCGTGATCGAGATTCAAGAGGTTTATTCGTCACATACATCTACATACTTTCATACATATATGGAGTGAAATGTCAATGTAACGCACCCGGTGATTACACACCACATGTCCTAGACTGAACACAGTAGCTACCTAAGAATTTCTACTTGAGCAACTCACTGATTCCTAAAACGTAATGCGGTAAGTCGAATACCATAGAATAAAATTAAAATATATTGAATAAAACAAAATAAAATAAGAACTCATGGGTAATGCAGGGTTGGGGTACAGAATAGATAAAGTTTATAGGCTTATGTATATGGGATAGGCTATTTATGTATATACAGATATGTGCATCGGGGCCGGTTTGGAGGCCGCAGACCAGACCAGGTCGCATAAAGCACAAATCTCGCTTAGCCAATGAGACTTGCTGTCAAGACAATTAAATGAGGATAGCATTTTTGAATTAACAGCATTACTTACTTACTATACAACAGGTTTTTTTGTGCAGTAAATCCATTATTATTACTATTACATATGTTTACCATTGCCACCTACTGTAGACGAGTGTTTCTCAAATTACGCGTACCCCTAGAGGTACTTTGAGGTACTGCAGGGGGTTCTCCAAAAAATAAAAATGAATATTAGTTATTTATAATGATATATTAAAAAAAAAAAAAAAACACATAGGACGCACATACAGTACATCATTTATGTTCATTTTCTCTTTTTCTTCTCCTGATGCCAGTGAAGGAGGTACGCAGGTGGGAAAAAAAAGGGATCTTTAGTGTGGTCACATACACTACTAAAACGAAGTTTTAGAACCACTGACCTAGACAACCAGGAGGCCAGAGGGCTTGTTTTGTCTTACCACTCCCAGTTGACAGATAGGTTGGATAGGACCAGATAAGATAAGACTTTATAAATCCCCGGAGAGAAAACCCAGGCTTTTCAAACGCGACGTCAGCTGACACGCTAACGTTAGCTAGCTAGCTACGGGATAAGCCGCCGGTAACCGGAAGTTCAATAACAAGCACGTTTTCACCTCGGGGTAAAGTGGGCGGGGCGGAATAAGGCGCGTTACAGCCGATGTCACTGAACACAGATAATAAAGATTATTCATAAAATGAAGGATTGCATCCGCACCTTTGAGAAGAAATTGTGTTGCCATCAATTATTTGTTACGGAGACTATTACAAACTGTTCAATATAGAGGAGCGGCTGCTCTCAGATTAAGCATTGTTCGGCGTAGTGGTGATGAAAAGTTCGACTATTTTATTCAGATTCGGCTCTTGACGAGTCACTGGATTTTCTTTTCGACCCGTTTCGTTTCGGCCTCTGAATCCGCTTGTTTGCTTCAGTCACGGAGACAATGTCCCCATTACGCACGGCTTCGTTCCATGCCGTTCCATACACCATCCCCAGCCCCGTTCTTATATATATATATAGTTTTGTTATCCTAATTCTGGCATAAATTTTTGGGGGCTGGGAAATGCAAAGTGTTAATCACAAATATACCTTCTTACTTTTGTCTGAATAATGTGTTTCGTTCAAATATATCGCTGGCCACACATTCACGTTCAATATGCGTTACTTGGCCTTTTTTTTTTGTTTTGTTTTGCCTTGGACTTGGGCGGATAATCACCTCAACTTTCTGGGTCATGGATTCACTCGCTCACTTCCACTTTGGAAAACATTCGTTTCGTTCGCAGCGAACGATTCGCCCACGAGTCTCGCGTTACTATTTCGGTAGAGGACTGTTTTAAAAGATGATATTAGTCTTGGTATTAAGTTGTTTGCAGGGATAAATCACCTTAAACATATCTCTATTATCTCCCTATTATTAATAATAAGAGGGTAAATAAAACGTGTTGACGGGCCAACTTGACGGGCCAACATCTCGTCTTAACGCGGGGGGGGGCCCTTTAATAGACGCAGTGACGTCATGAAGCGCCCATCCCTGCGCGGCGCACAGGTGGCAGCTCCGGTCGGCTCGGGTTACTGACCGGCCCCCGGGACACAATAGAACCGAGTCCATTCCCGGGATGTGAACAGGGAATCGGCCCCGCTCCGTTCCGTTGAAGCGAACGAATGCCTTGAGACATGCGCCAGGCGGAGGGACCGCACTGAGCGCACTGAGCGCCGGGACCGCGCGGTCGCAGTCGAGCGGGATCGGTGGCGTGGTCAGGTAAGGGAGGTCATCCTTTTGTTACTCCGTTTCCCCGGCGTGGTTTCACGTCATATGAGGCTCAACTGAAACCAGGGAAACGTGGCACGCACCAATATAACGCCAGAGTTTTGCCGGACTCTACCGCTCAATAAATGTATGAAAAACATGTTTTTGTTGTTGTGTAATTATGTCTTCATTCTAAACACCTGCCCCCCCCACCTAAAAGAAAAAAAATAAAAGATGATTCAATTGTAAAATGATTACATTATGGACAATTACAATTACAATTACATTACATTATGAGCGACGACTTCCGCATGCGAGGAGGCGGCCGGGCGGCCGTTCAGATCACAGCCTCGTTTGTCTGCGTTTCATTCCTAGTGTCCATTAAATGAAAGCCCTGGTTGGGATTCATTCAGCAGGCTCATGCGGACTGGGGCCGACAACTGTTTACAGGCTCATGTCAACAGGTTATAATTGATCATAACTAGAGATACCTACTAACTATTCCAATAGTTACTAGTTACTATTTTAGTATCACTAGTCAAAGTGTATTAGTACTAGTACTTGTTTATGAGATACTACTATCTATACCAATTGTTACTAGTAAATATTTTAGTTTCACTAGTCAAAATGTATTAGTACTAGAACTTATTTACTACTAACTACTCCAACAGTTACTAGTTACTATTTTAGTGTCATTACATTACATTACATTTAGCAGACGCTTTTATCCAAAGAGACTTCAAACACCGACGGACGCAGCCATCAGGAGCAATGAGGGGTTAAGTGTCTTGCTCAAGGACACTACAGCATGCTAGCAGGAGGAGCCTGGGACCGAACCAGCAACCTTTAGATCACTAGACGACCAGCTGTTGTTGGTATAACAACAAAACATGTTGCGAGTAACAGTAAGTAAAGGCACTTGTCACTAATGAATAAGTGCTACTGTAGTACACAATTAATAGTGACATTTCGAATTGAAATAGGTACTAGTTGCAATCAGAATAGATACTGGACGTGGGCAAATATTGAATATCTCAAACACGGACCCCCATAGGATTCAATGACAATTGTCCAAATTGAGACTAGACACGTTGCAATAGTTACTACTAATAATTGGAATAGTTAGTAATATCTAAAAAATAAGTACTTGTACCTAATTCATTTGACAAGTAAACCTAAAATAGTTACTACTAACTGTTGGAATAGAAACTAGCAACAAGAATATAAGTACTAGTAACTTTTAAAAAGTGGCTTTTTCATCCTATGGATCAAATGTTAAGACAGCTTGCCATTGATGTTTTATTTGGACCCCACCCTCAAAATATCAGTTGTGTCTATTTGGGTATATGTACAGTACCCAAATTGATCATCTTTTTACAGACATTTCAATTTATAATTTAAAAATATGCACCTTGCATTGACTGAAATGAAGTTTAATATCAGACTTTTTATTCATCATCATCATCATCATCATTATTATTGATATTATCCCAAATTATATGTAATGTAAGTGATATGTTGTGATATATATCATATTTAAGGATCGTTATAATAATATATATATATATATCGTGTTTTAAGTTTAAGTTTTTTGTGCATGAAGTGTGCGTGTGTTGTTATATCTGCTTAAGAGTTCCAAATCTCTAGTCAAATAATCCACCTTATTTCAGCAAATTAAAGTATGATTAAAGTGTACTAATTACCAAAAGTTAAAAAAAAAAAAAAAACTTAAGTTGTTAGAAGAAAATCTCACAGCGACCTCTGAATTATCAGCCTATCCCATGTGTAGCGGTTGGCACCTGCATAATAGCTGGCTCATTTGTTTCCCTCCCTCGGCCATTTTCATTGGGCTTGAACGTGTGACTCATGACTCAGGCTTATCCGTCTTAGCTCTGGATGACAGCCAGCCTTAAACATTTGTTTGTTTTTTATTTAATGGAAAAACTGTGTTTATTAAGTAGCACAGAAAAGCCCTTATTTCAGTTACCTCCTTCTGCGGACACTTCCACCACTACCTGTAGAGTAGACTGTCACAATATTACTGGAGTAGAGCTAGAATAATCGTTAGAATGGAATAGAGGTTACATGATGGTTAATTTCCTTCAGAGTGAACTACATGCTGCAAGTGGTTTAGCTGTGCCACATTGCATTGTGAAGAAATAGACAGGCAAATTATTATTGTTATTATTATTATTATTATTAGAATTATACATAAATGAATTGTGAGAAGATATGAAATCAGGATTTTTAATTCAGAAGCAGATATCATGCGATGGCCTCTGACTTGGATACTTGTGTTTGTATACTTTCAGACATGGCAGCCAGCGACAAAGTCGCCATCTTGACGGACGATGAGGAGGAGCAGAAGAGGAGGTATGTTTTGGCTGAACCCTTCGACACACTCTCGTTGGAGCTCCACGGCGAGAGCTCCGCCCCCGTGCCGCCTGCCCCCCCGGACGTCGTGCCCGGCGAGCCCCCCGTCCCTCCCGACCCCTCCATTGACTGCTGCGAGCGGGTGTGCCTCCGCATCAACAGCAAGCTCCTCATCTCCAAGATCTTCTACTTCTTCTTCTACTCGGCGTACGGCTCGCTGCACCCCCTGCTGGCCGTCTACTACAAACAGTTGGGAATGTCGCCGAGCCGCGGCGGGCTGCTCGTCGGCATTCGCTACTTCATCGAGTTCTGCAGCGCCCCCTTCTGGGGGGTCGTGGCCGACCGCTTCCGGAAGGGCAAGGCCGTCCTGCTCTTCTCCGTGCTCTGCTGGTTGGTGTTCAACTGCGGCATCGGCTTCGTCAAGCCGGCCGCGATGAGCTGCACGGAGAAGGGCGCCGTGGCGACCTCCCCGCCGACGGTGACCGACACCGGTAACGCCACATCACTGGTCAACGCCACATTTCACACGAGAAGTGGCCCCGGCTCCAGCTATCTCTTCGACTTCCCCTCGATTTCATACATGGTGGAATCGTACCGCCGCGCACGCCGCAGGTTTCAGCGAGGTGCGAGCGTCATGTCGGATAACGTCACTCAGCTCACACCGAACGCTACCACCGCGGCCACTGCCACGTCTCCCCTCAGCACTTCCACCCCAGAGCCCACCAAAGCCAAAGAGTACCAGATCATCTACAACCCGGACCAGGTGGAGAGGATTTTTCTCCTCATCCTGCTGGTGGTCATCGTGGGGGAGTTCTTCAGCGCACCGGCAGTCACCATCGTGGACACGGTCACCTTGCAGTACCTGGGGAAGGCGCGGGACCGCTACGGCCTGCAGAGGATGTGGGGCTCACTGGGCTGGGGCCTTGCCATGCTGCTGGTCGGCATCTGGATCGACCACACCCACATATCCGTGGTCGTCGACGGCGTGGGCTGCACGCTGCCGGACTTTCGCTTGCACAACTACCAGATCGCCTTCATCATGTTCGGCGTGCTGATGGCCGTGGCGTTCATCGCCGCGACGCAGTTCCACTTTGACACGGGCAGCGACTACCACCAGGATGCTTTGGAGGGCGCCACGGAGGAAGGGGAAGGCCCGGGGGATGCTGGGAGGATCCCGTCCCCCGCCGAGTCGCCCGGCAGCCCCGAGGTGCGCCAGGAGTTCCATTACAGCGACCTGCTCAGGCTGCTGTGCAGTGTTCAGTACAGCTCGGTCCTGTTTGTGGCCTGGTTCATGGGCTTTGGCTACGGCTTTGTGTTCACCTTCCTGTACTGGCACCTCGAGGACCTGAAGGGGACCACAACACTGTTTGGCATCTGCTCCATCCTCAGCCATGTTTCGGAGCTCGCCGCTTACTTTACCAGCCACAAGTTCATCGAGCTGGTGGGGCACATCAGGTATCTTACATTTATTAATAATATCGTTCATTGAAATATTCTTTCTCTATTCTGTATCCAAAGCATTTTGGGACATATCTCCCCCTAAAACCCTCGCAATGATTTAGAGCGACGCTCTGTTTTAAGCACAAAAGAAATACCACTGATGGCCACTAGCTGGGGAAGGGCGAGGGGGCTACAGACGCCACCGCCTTTTGGACGCTCATTTTCCATTTCCTGCGGGCGGGGTCCACCGTCGTCATTGGCCAGCTGTCGCGGCGTGGGCTGCATTGGCAGCCACATTTTTCGTCAGGCAATGTGGAAACAACTCCTTCATGAAGGCGGAGTCACAGTTTAGGTTCCACGGCACCATGATGTTGCGAGTTTTATAATCCCGATGCCATGCCAGCGTTGTCTGCCACGCCCCTTTTTCAACACTCCTTGCGTTACTAGCCCCCTTTTTTTTAAATGATTCAACTTGCGGTACGACACAGGAGCTGGATAAATAGAACGACTCACTCGCTGCTTATCTTTTCACGTCTGTCTTGTTTTTTTAATTGATAACCAAGCTTTCGCATCTTCTGCTTAAAGAGCCTGTTCCCAAACGAGAAAAAAAAAAAAAAAAAGCGAAAAGAAAAACTTGTCTCCCCAGCAACCAAGTTTCTGAAACAACAATTTAAACCCGAGTTAAATCCACTTACAGTCCTCATCAACGCGAGTCGTTTCCCCAAAACATTCCGATGCCAAAGAGTCCAGAATGTGCTGTCGCCTTTCCAGGGCCCAGCTCAGGCTGTCCCAAGTTGTCCACTTATGAGGGAAACCAATTAAATATAATTCAATTTGAAGGGTTGCTATGCTCACTTCAGCTCTCCATTATTTCCATTCGCCGGCAGTGTTGGTGAGAATCTGTGTTGTCGGTCGCCGGTTGCCCTGGCGTCGCTAATGCGTGGCCTCCAATCCCTAAACGGCCCAATTTTCTGTTGACGCGCAATTGAGGGGGTGGGGGGGGGGGCATGATGTGAAAGTGTCTGGAGCTGGGCTTGAAAAAACACTGCCGTACACGGTAGTGAAGCGGCACAGAGCGAGTTCCCGTCCGCGGAGACAATTCCATCATTGATGGGAGTGTTTGTGTCGCGGGGGGGGAGCATACAGAAAGACCATTTATGACAGGTGTGTTCAACTGGGAGCCCTCAGAACTCCCACCGCTGTGCTTTAAAAACAGAGCACCTCCATTTTGAACCAAATTTGAAAACCTGGGCTCCACTCTTTATCAGACCACTGGCCGTTAAATGGAATGTGGACGCTTTTGTGCTGTCGACTGTTAAAGAAGACCTCTCTTAAAGGGACGGGTGTCAATTTATTTCAGTCAACCTTCTTATAATAATAATAGTAGTAATAGTGATGCATTTTATTTATAGGGCGCTTTTCTCAGAACTCAAAGTACTGTATAATCGGACGCAAAAGCATCATAAATCCAACCCCAGTTGAGGTCAACAATGAGACGTTAAAAACAATGACAATTCAAATGAGCAAAAAGCAGATCCGCCAGACACGAGCATAAAAGTAAAACAAGATCACGTTGACACCAGAGATGTTAAATTAACGGTAAAAAGACAGAAGACAATGCAGCATGTGGAACGGCGGTTGTGGGTGAGACATGGGGCGGTCTTAGTGAAACTTTTAATTGCATCTATTTATTTATTTATTTTTATTTAATTGTATTTATTTTAAACATTTTTATTTTTTTCAATTTTTAAATTTATTTTAATAAAATTAAAAACAAAAAAAAAAAGTGAATTCTTCAACGCTGACCAATGTCGGAATGGCCCAGGAATCTTCTGGAATCTTTATTCATCACCACCAAGGTGATACGGCCAGAAAGTATTTTATTTTAACCTCGTCCAAACCCTCGGCTTTTGCTGCTCACGTTGGAGTTTAAAGTTGACGTTATTTTACTGTTTTATCGGTTTTGGTAGTTGATGGCATCTAACACATATATAATGAACTACATCCTCCACCCAGCCAGTATCGTTTGCTTTATTTTTTATCTGTAATCAAATATACCTCTTTTACATGTCACATGATGTCCACTGTCCTTATCATAAGAGGGCTGTTCATGTTGTCAGGCTGCAGGCAGCTCTGTAATCCTTCAGCTTATATTACCGTCGGTGTACATTGGGAGCCGCCCAACACAACCACAGTCTGCCACTGTCGAAGGTCAATCGCTCTAATTAATTAAATCAGTTGAGGCTCCTCTCGTGAAATGTGTGACTGTGTGTGTTTTGGTCCGGTGCCGACCGGCGTCGCCGTTGAGTGGCGACCTCGGTGACGTGTTGTGGTGTCCCCGCCGCAGGGTGCTGTACATCGGCCTGGCGTGCAACACCGCCCGCTACCTGTACATCTCCTACCTGGAGAACGCCTGGATCGTCTTGCCGATGGAGATCCTGCAAGGTACCCGGTGGTGTTTGCTCTTTTGCATGCTCTTTTTTTTTATTTTTTATTTTTTTAACCGACACCATTAAAAATAAATAAATAAATAAAGTGTCAACGCTCTAATCCTACGCTGACCTGCCAGCGTTTGCAGGATTTTTGTTCTTATTTGGAAGTTTTTTTCATTTTTTTAACCATCGCAGATTGTACAGTGTCGGGTGGAACGCAAACAAGGCTGAAGTTCACGTCCTCAACGGCGTCAACAGAGTTTTGCGGCAGTCAATAATCAATGGCTTTTTGAGCAGCAAATGTTGTTCACATTCACGGACGGACCCCCAAGTTGGTGACCGTGGGTCCGCCTGGCAGTGAGGCTCGGGGGAGGCTAGCACCCTGCAGGAGTTACTGCCAGGTCAAAACAGGAGCAGTCCCTGTTTGTTTAACAACCGCGTATCCGACGCCCTTTTCCTCACTAGATATGACCCGGATGTGGGGACGGTGGGAGGAATAGAGTGGAACAGAATACCTCCAGTTTTTCCACGCAGGAAACGTCCGGCGCGGTGCTGGGTTTGTGTTGTGGGCTCTGTGGCCGTGTGGGCATTTGCCTCGTGTCGGCACAGGGCTGTTTAAGGAGCTCTTAAATCTCTCTTTAATTGGTAAACACCTCCGCCTTCACCCCGATGACGGTCCCAAAAAAAGATTCTGAGCATTGCTTTGGAAGGTCCATTATTGACTCTCCTTCCCTGACTACTCATAAAGTCCCTTTGCTGTTTTCCAATGATTTAACTTTTCTGCGATATCACCTTCTCCATCTCAACCTTCCAGATGTTGTTGGGAAAACCAATCCGCATATAAAAGAATGTAGTTATTTCAAAGCTTTTGGTGTGCAATTGGCTTATAACAACCGTATCCACTGGGAATGACGCTCATGGGCGCAAAGCCGCGACTGCAAAGTCCTCAATGCAAACATTCTCGACTGCGGCCTCGTGTAAATCAACATCAACGCGTTCTCTCCGCAGGGAGAACCGGTCTGATGGGCCCATCCCTGTTTGGGTTTGAGTTTTTGCCGCCACAACACATGGGGATATTCCAGAGTGCTTACCAACGGCGTGAGTGACGCTCGCTTCTGATAGCCCGGTTAATTTGATGGAACTGTTCCGGGGAGGTTAGCGTGGCAACTAATGCTTTCCTGCCTGCCGGGTTGGGAGCGGGCGGGACGAGGCCTCCCGGCGGAGCTTGGGAGTGTCACCTTGTGAGCCGATGACTGATGACATTTCATTCCCCGGCGTCTTGTCCTCATAATGCATTGAGGGATACACTTGCCAAAGTAGGGTGCAGGGTTGGCATACTGCCATATTTCACCAGATGTAGTACATCATCCTGGTACTTTTTACATTCTATTTTATGCACACTGTGGTTTTGGACGTAGTAGACATTAATACTAATTTGACATGCTGAATGGGAGGCTAGTGGGCCATTTTGGATGCAGCTCAGCACCTCTTGTTAGTAGATAAGTACTTACTGATAGCGGAACCGCATTTCCTCCCGAGAACCACTGCAGCTCTGCGTCGGCTGTTAATCTACAGGAAACAGCATTTCTCACGTTGACAGCAAAGGACGCACGCCGCAACGCATCTTTTGAATTGCATTTATTATGTTCACACATTCCAGTGTGTCATGACTGTTTGGTAAGTTAAGGATGATTTATTTTAAATGCTGATTTTATTCCGACTTGCGGACACGGTGGTGTTTGTGAAACGATACCTTCCCTGGGCAAACGGTGTAACTGATCATGCTCTTTGATAGGAATTGCCGCTTGGATGCTCATCTCATCATGGCAAAGGTCTGACGGTAGACCCACACCGTGTGTTTTGTTTCTCTGCGGGTGTGTCTTGTAGGAGTGACCCACGCCTCCGTGTGGGCAGCCTGCATCTCCTTCCTGAGCGCCGGCGTCCCGCCCGCCCTCAGGACGTCGGCCCAGGGGATCCTGCAGGGCCTGCACCTGGGGCTGGGCCGCGGCTGCGGGGCCATGGTGGGGGGCGTGTTCGTCAACTTCTTTGGTAAGTCGGTGGCTTGTATCTTGTTAAAATATTAAAAAAAAAAAAAAAGACTTCAAATCAGCAAAAATATTGACGTTAAATTCTGTAGTTCAGAAAATCAGCGAATGTCAGTGTTTGATTTATATGGTAAATAATCAATGGTTTTTGGGGTATTTTCGGTTAACTTTCAATGAAAAATGGGTCTTGAATTGAAGCTCAGCTTGCTATTCGCCTGTTAGTTAGACGTCCTGTTGGCGTGTTGCTGCATAACACGACCCACGACGCTTCGCAGTCTGTTTGTGGTCAGAAGCAGGGATGAAGTCCCGCTGCTGATGCAAACTTTGAGGAGTTTTCTCGCAGTCACAATGAAGACGAGGGGGAAGCGCCCGGCGGCACTTTTTTCGGTCCGGCCCGCATGCTGAGCTGTGCTGTGCGTGTTTCCCTGCACAGGTGCTGCTGAGACCTTCAGGGGGATCGGGATGGCGTCTCTCGTGATCCTGCTGCTCTTCTCCTTCATCCAGTACATGACGCGAGAGGACGAACAGAAAGGTGAGAGAGAGAGAGAGAGAGAGAGAGAGAGAGAGAGAGAGAGAGAGAGAGAGAGAGAGAGAGAGAGAGAGAGAGAGAGAGAGAGAGAGAGAGAGAGAGAGAGAGAGAGAGAGAGAGAGAGAGAGAGAGAGAGAGAGAGAGAGAGAGAGAGAGAGAGAGAGAGAGAGAGAGAGAGAGAATCAAATTTTAATGAGTGGAAAAAATGGCAATACTCAAAAAGTATTCGATTCAATACTCCTAATATTTTCAATTAGGTATTGTCCGCTGAATGATTCCGTTTGCAGCTCTGAGGGGGTTTTGGGAAGCACAAAGTCAAACAAAAAGGCCGTTTCACCTCCATCTATTGGGCGTCGGTGGCTCGTCCCCGCTGAGCGGTCAGACGTATTGATCTTCCATGAGAAAGTGGGTCACTGCAGCGGAGGAAAACCATGTTCGTTGGAGCGAGCGAGGGAGGGTATGAATTTAAAAAGAAGGATTAAAAAAAATAAAAATGAAAGGACCCCTTGATTGAATGCCGCCAGAGCTGTGTACTGCATCTGTGGTACCGCTCCAAGTCTAAATAAAGATACTGGACATGGAAGGAGTATTTAAAAATCTGTGCTAAAGTGGCAGCGCTGTCGCTTGACAAGCATTGTGCCAAATGACTTGTCTTGTCATAAAGCTCTTGCGCAGTTAATCAGACAGCAATATACTGTAACTATCAAATTCACAGCAGCTGCTTTTCTCGCCTGAGAAGCAAATATATAACACAACATACACAAAAAAGAACATACAAAAAGAGAAGTACAACACAGCATACACAATGATGCAAATACTTTGATTGGCTGTTAAAAAGTGCCAGCTGAAAAAAAGTACCAAATCTAGGATTTTTTTTCTTTTTCACAAAAAAAAAGTTACGGATTTCCACTTTAAAAATGTATCATTATAAAGTGTGTGTGTGTGTGTGTGTGTGTGTGTGTGTGTGTGTGTGTGTGTGTGTGTGTGTGTGTGTGTGTGTGTGTGTGTGTGTGTGTGTGTGTGTGTGTGTGTGTGTGTGTGTGTGTGTGTGTGTGTGTGTGGAATCAGCATTTATTTTAGTAGTAATTGATTGAAAGTCAATGGGAGGGTCTCACCCGGGGATTCCCTCCTCTCTCCTCGCCGCCAGAGGACAGAATGCTGGCGGAGAACATTCCAGTGGCGTCCAGTCCCGTTCCCATAGCGACCATCGACCTGGTGCAGAGCCACAGCGCCGCCCCCCGGCCTCAGGGCAGCCGGCGAGGCGCCCGTCCTGCCGGTGAAGAAGACCAAGCACCAGGAGGACCAGGAGGACGTCTGCCGGCCGGCCTGGGTGATCTCCGGCGGCCCCTGGGGCAGCATCGCCTTCGCCCTGCTCCAGGTCCACGACATCTTGAGCTTGAAGAGGAGCGGCCAGCCGCCCGAAACCCAGCCCCTGCAGGTGTGTGTGACCCGTGCCGACCGAACCAGCTCGTGAAAAGAGTTTTGCCACAGTCTCAAACACAACGATCGAGCGATTTACCGCTTTAGGGTGTTGAAAAATTTAGATCAAGAGCTCCTTTTTTCGGGGGGCGGACAGACGGACGATGCATGCAGAGCAACAGGAAAGAGCGCACGTTTAAGAGGCGGTTGAGCTTTTAATGCCGGTAGAGTTAAATGGATTGAGCTGCGCTCCTCATTAGTCCCCAAACCCAAATCCTTGAGGTGTGACTCGTACTCAGGCTACAAGGCTGGTTTGGATTTTCATTTGATGTTAACATTTAGTTTGTTCTTCCGCCTAAAAACGGACATTCAGGGTGAAAAAGTTACATTTTTATTTTTTATCTTATCTATGTTGGTCAAATGGAAAACCCGTGTGAATGGGTTCACCACAACATTATCGTTCGAGATAGGTCGTGTCACGTCGGGCTGTGTCAAAAGTCGTGATCTTTAATGGGTTTTTGGTTTTTTTTTATACTGACATTTTGTTAAGTTGAATTATTTAAGTCTGACTAACACGACATTTTTAACCCTTTGCTTTGTATTCTTCTGCCTCCGCACACCGAAGAAAGGTGAGACCATTTTTAGACTTGTGAATGTCACTGGAAAGCTGCTGGTGTTTGGTTTTGTTGTTGTTGGTGAACTAACGGGGTGTGTGTGTGTGTGTGTGTGTGTGTGTGTGTGTGTGTGTGTGTGTGTGTGTGTGTGTGTGTGTGTGTGTGTGTGTGTGTGTGTGTGTGTGTGTGTGTGTGTGTGTGTGTGCGTGTGTCTCTTGTTGGTGGGTGCGTCGAAAGGTATCTTGGTAAGATCCCACACCCATAGCGCCGCGTCGTCATCCGTCCTCATGTTCTGGTGAACGCTCTCTCACCCCAAACTGTTCCAAACTGAAGTTCCCGTAAAGCCAAGAAGCTCCTGAAACACCCCAAAATAAAGAGGAATGCGTCAATGGTGCCGCCTCCGGAATTCCGTACTATACGTTCGTACTGTCGTCCAGCGTATCTAGTATGTGACGGGGTTCTTATGAGGTCCTTGAGGTGCTTGACGTGCTTGAATTTCATCCTCAGAAATATAAGCACTGGAATACCTTGAAAATGGCCCTTGAATTTTAAGTCCTTGATTTAATTTTGTAATGCCGGAATGCACGCCGATTTGAGCAAAATGTAGTCTTTAAAAAAAAAAAAAAAAAAAGCCTGACCAAGGTCATTCCTGCAGAATAAAAGTCAGTTCTTCCGGTTCATGGTGGTTCTGAAATACTTTTTGGGTGCTTGGGGTGCCTCCGAATCTGCTCCTTTGCTCATTGATTGGCCCGAATCCCAACCAATCGTGTCGCTTGTTTCACTCCCCCCGCTTGCCAGGTGCCTGACGGGCGTCCGCCGGCCCAGTATCAAGCCGTGGCCACGCCGCAGGAGACCCAGACTGAGCCTGCAACCAAACAGCCCCCCTTGCACCCGGACCCGGGCGTACCCGCTGACCCGGGCGCACCCGCTGACCCTCCGCTCGACCCCCCAGAAGCAGACTGCCCCGCCCACCAACCCGCGCACCCACCCGACAGCCAACAGCATTGAACCGCTTGGAAGAGTTTTCGTTTAAACGCACAAACGGCTTCGCTGCACAACACAGCAGGCTGAATCCGTGTGTTTTACTATGTGTTTTATCTTCTTTTTGGAGGCACGCTGAAGGAGTCAAATAAAACGCACCCCCACAGTCGCTGTGCTTGCTCCGGTACTCCGAAAAGTTGCATCCAAAAGTTACTATGAAGGGAAAAGTTTAAAAAGGAAAATCACTCAATGTCAGGTTTTACTCGATCATTTGTGTAGCTCTGAGTCACTCCGAATCAGAGGTTAATCTTTTTTTTTTTTTTTTACTTTATTTAACTTCTCCTGTGGACCAAATATGTTTGGGGTTTTTTGCAACACAGAGATATTTTAATAAAAGTATAATTTTAATTAAATTTTTATTTAATAAGGGGCGATGAAAATAAAATTCAGTTGGGCAGGGTTTTTTTTTGTATTTTCATGATGCCGATGCCATTTTGCACTCTTATTCCAACTGTGCTTGAATTCATTTTTTGGCTACAGTTACATTGTGCCGTGAATTAGGCAATTTGGAACCAGTTCCGAACTGGAAATGATGCTTGATACCCAGTCGTACTGGGAGAATATGAAGACAATGTGTTCTACACTGTGTACCAGATGGACATCCTTGTTTAGCAACCATTAGATGGCTTTTTCTAGGGCTTTATTTTGTTTCTATTGAGATATTCAGCGGCTCAGCTGCATACTGTAGTGCCTCCTCCTAATATGCAACTTATTCAAATGACCCTTAAAATGTAGGGCTGACGGTTCCCAAACTATATTTTCTTTCTTTTCCTTTTTTTTTTTTTTTTTTTTTAATACTGGCAAAAACACAGAGTGGAAGGTCATATAGACATCTTAAATAATCACCTGGTTTTAAGAAAAAAATAAAATTGCTAGAGATTTACTGTGCAGTACAAACCATAAAATGGTTTGACTCTTGAGAGTATTGATGCAGAACACTGCCATATGTCTATGTGAGTGCAGTCCCCTCGACATGCAGTCCACCTTAAAGACATTTCATGGTGTTGTCCTGGTCATACTGCTGAATGGATGCTTGCTCTCTTTTTATTTGTTGCTCTTTTTTTCTTTTTTTTTTTCTTACTCATTTGTGATATTTAAGTCCTCAATGTTCTCAGCTTCTGTCAAAATCCTTTCAAATAAAAGGTGACCACTTGTGTCCTGAAGGCCACCAAGCTTCCTTCTAGCCGCAGTTAATTTCCTCACTTGGATTTAGAGCAGCAAGGCCATGGAGGAATTGCAAGGGGGACGGCAGAAATTGAAAGATTAAAAAAATAATAATAAAAAGTAGGCCTTTAATGTACATTTCAAGCACTAATTTGACATGACTACTTACATTTTGTGAAATGTTTATTTAAAGTTTCTAAATCGAATCGGATAAAAGTTTAGGGGTTTTCTTTTCATGAGTTCATTGAAAATAATACAATTTGTTCAATTTTAATTTATTTGAATTTGTTTTATTTTTATTTTTTCATTAGTTGTGCACCTTTCTGCCCACGTTAACCTGTGTGAATAGGGAATAAAAACCACAAATGAATGTGACTGCTTGACCAGGTTTACTATAAACTCTATAAACTACATTTTTTATTTGTCCGTTTTGCGTCCGGTCCATGAAATCCTAGGGAGGTGGGCAAAAAACAACAATAAAAACACCAAACTGCACATTTGTACTCATCCCTTTTTATTTTTTTATGAAATTATAAATAAACTACTTAAAGAACTGCCATGTGTTAATATTAAACATATTTATGATTCAGTTAATCATTTAAAATAAAGTATAAATTATAATACTGTATAGGCCACAAATTATTGAAGACAACAGTTTTTACACGCGACTAGCACAGGTGTATCAAACCTGGGGTCGGCGGCCCCCTAGGGGTCCGTTAAAGAATTGCAGGAGGTCCGCAGCAAAATTCACATAACATCCATATACAGTATAGATTTATGTATATACTGTATATGTATGCATCAAAACAAAATTGAAATATAAGTTTTAACATTAAAGTATTCTGTATCTGTAACCTTATTCTGTTTGCTTGATCCCTTACTGGATATTTTTTTTTAGCTGACATTTAAAATAAAGTGTCAGTCATGCACGTGCTCCTCCTCATTGGTCCACTTGGTTTAATTAAATAATTGGTTGGTTTAATTGGTTTAATTAAATAATTGCCACCAATGGTAAAATGCTTCAAAACTATTTTTTTTCAATGTGCTGGTAAAAAATCAAAATAAAGCCTGTTACTAATTTCAGCCTCTCTACTTGATGTACTCAATGAAATTCCCTAGTAACTGTCATATTATTATTACCATTATTTTTAAAATATGTATGAAAAATGCATTGATAAAAATCAATGTCATATTTTAATGTTTTTTATCTGCAATGTTTAAATATTATATGATGTTTTTTTCTTTAACTCTCAGTTTGCCTCCTAACTTCTAACTTAATTATAGTAACTTAGTAATAGTTACTTATATACTTAACTAAATCTAAATAAAATAATAATATAAACATATACTGTATATTTATAATTTATATATATATATATCTCCTTATTTAAAAAGTAACACAACGTAAAGTATTCATAAAAGCCAATATATTTGCAATGGAGTAAAAGTCAAAAGTAAGTACAGATACTTGAAAAATGTACTTATCAATGTAACAATATGTACTAACAATGTACTTACACTGAGATCTCCTAACCATAGATCTTATAACAATGGGAATAGAACTCCTAACTCTGGGGGCAGAGCCCCTCACTTTTTAAATAGAACATGTCAATCCCAGAATCCCACACTCAGGGATTATAACTGAACCCCTAACTCTGGGGATAGACGTGCCTAATTGAGCTCCCAACTCTGGCAACGGAGCCCCTCACTCTGTGATTTAATCTCGGGATCGAATCCTGCGTTCAGGGAAAAGAACCAATTTAAGATCATCAGAGTCCCGCCTCAAAGCTTCTTTCATAACGCCCGGCCAGAAAACAATTCACTTGAATGCAATTTTCGTTATCTGTGGTTTCAATTTCGGGACTCGGAAAAAAATCCCAGCTCCTACAAGGGGGAGAAGTACAAAGAAACAGCCATTTAAGTCACAATTCATCGTTTGGATTTCTGGGCAACACACATGGTTAAAAGACACACATGGTGAACGTTAAGACGCCTCCACGACTCACAATGTCCTAATATAGCGGCCCATACCAAATTGGAGGACTCTAGTACAAAGTGCACTGAACACATCTTTTAACCATGCAGGAAGGCAACTGTGGGATTCAAACGCCCCATCACTTCCTTTTTGTTGTTTTTTGTGGGGTTTTTTGTTTTTTAGTGTCCCATAGACAGACACACAGTACAAAGAAGCCACACAGAAAACATTGCAGGGCCGGTTTCACTCTGCTTCAGATGTTTCAGGAAGTGATGCAGAGTCCCCCAAAATCAGGAAACTAACTATTGCTATTAATATGACAGAAGAGTCAAGGGTGGCGTGGGTGGGGTGGGAGGGGGGTGGTGAAAGCGAACAAAGCATGAATTGGAAGGCGAACGCGGGGATCAACCAACACTCGACTGCCTGAACGGACGGATTCCTGCGCGGCCATGGAAGGGGACTTGAACTCAAAATTTGGTAAAAGAAAATATAAAAATCTTTTTGTTTTCGTCTATTCACCTAAGCCTTCATTGTCAAGCTTGATTTCCTGATTTGAAAAAAAACAAAAACTAACGACAGAGGAAAAAGTATCTATTTACAGGAACGCCAAAGCTTTTTACTGGATGTTTTCATTCCTGTCGTCGGAGCAAATCGATAGAAGGGCAACGAGTAATTTGAGCTATGTTGTGATATTTAACAATCGATAGTGGTTTTTAACAAAAAATAGGATGCAAAAGAAAAAGAGGAAGTAAGTGTCATACCCTTCCTGTATGGTTCAGTGTGCCTGAGAACGAGACGCACCAGAATCTGCATTGTGATGGCTTATGGAAAAAATGTAGAATCATTTCTGCCTCCGTGGAAAACGTTCACGGAATGTCCAGTTTCGGTCCCGGGAGTGTCGACGGAGCCCGACTTGATCAAACACAGTAATGAATCAACCAAAAGGCCTGCTCGACGGTGTTGACACAGCGCAGTGTTGGCTCAGTTTGCTTTTTTTTTTTTGGCTTGACATTGACATACCAAACAAGGTGAAGTCTCCCTTCACTTTTCGAGCACCTTGAAATAAACTCCACAGATCTAGACACAAATCCTTTCGCACGTTTTCCGCCAGCTTCAGAGGGCCACATTCTGCGCAGTATTTGCTCGTGCAGTGCTGCACGTCAGGTCTTAGGAATTGGCAAAACTCTTGATATTCCACTCTTATACAATAGCCTCATGGTTTTCTACTATTTGTCTAGATATGATATCAGATCATAGCTGTGCTTTTTGCTGTACAGGCTTGAAATATATTCCATTTTCCCCATAGGGAAATCACAGGACAGCCCTCACGTCATTAAATACTATTAAGAAATGACTGTTGTGAGAATGGCAAAACTTTTTTTTGCCATTATTATTTTTGGCTAATAATAACTAATAATAGTAGTAATAGACTTTGGAGATTGGGTTGGAAAGTTTTATTTAGGAAAAAATATTAATATAAAATTGGCTAGTGTAGTGTACATTTATTATAATGAATCAGATATAATGCATGCCGATATAAAAGTTCCATGTAGATGTCGTATGTTTCATTTGATAGATTTGATTCTCCTATATGATTTATATGTTATAAATATGTTTTTAATTACTTATTTTTGTACAAATATGTATTAAATGTATATATTTATCAGAAATAATTAATTAAAACATATTTAATATGTGCTAATGACTTGGGATGTTGTCATTAAAATATAAAGTGAAAGGTCAAAACTCCGGGAGGAGGCAAAAAAATAACGGAACTGAGGGATAAAATGCTTATAATAATGTATTTTCCCCTCAGTGAGCGAGCTGGTCATTCTCCACACGGCCGAAGCGGAGGAATGGGCGACATATTTGCGCACCATCCTGAAAAACTCGAGAAAATTCCGCAAATGCTCCATTTTGCTGTACGCCGTCTCGCTGGCCGACCGACTCCACGGATACAACTTTGAGTATCTCCACAGCAGCAGGTGCGTGGTGTTACTCCTGACGGCCACGTTCCTGGACATGCTCGCCGATGCAGAACTGCACGGGGCGCTGGACAGGCTCCTCCTCGCCCCGCGCCGGGTGGTGGCTCTGCTGTGCGGCGTGGCCGACAGCGACATCCCCGCTGGAAGCTTTGAACACTGGCCGAGGTGGAGGAAGCTGCACAGCGAGGACGAGCCCGCTCTCTACCTCTCCACTATTCAAGAAGCCATGGCCGACCTAAGTATGTCCATAGACTCTTGGCTGTCACACTTAAATGTCAAACATAGTCTCAAACATAATATGCCTTAAAGGCGGGTGTTTTCCTAAAGCTGGCTTTACACTGAATCCCAAAACCCGTCCGGCGATGGGATTCGCGTCTAGGTTTCACATCAAGGATTGCAATTTTCATAATAATATATATGCATATTATAAATCACATATATGTCACTTGTAGTTAGATATATACATACATACATCTCGCTTTTCTAGTGCGGAATCCTACTCTACATAGGAATGAATCGACTTCTTGTTTGTTGTCGTTTGTCAGATTCAGTGTAAAGCCAGCTTTAGTGTGCTGACATGAGGTGTATGTCACTCTCAACAATATTAACAGGCTCCAATTGTTAGGGTTTAACGCCACACTAGTTTTATTTACTATTTTTCCAATTTTAATAGTTCTATTCCTCCACATAAACTGCGGGAATATGAATTCAAAACTACCATTAAAGTGACCTTTAAACACCCGATGTAAGTCAATTTCACTTCCTTAATTCCGGATTCAATGAGGTCATTTGTGGGAAGCTCAGTGAACCTTTGTTCGAACCAGTTATAAACGAAGCAGATTCTCAGCGCGAGGCCATAGACCAGAATTCAATCAGTCACCAATTACAGTAAATAATTGTAATTGATGTTCAGATAGGTCATTTTCCTCCATTATTTTCAGAGAAGAATAAACCACAAAAGAGTGCAGATGGGAGACAGAAAGCTGTTTCGGCATCGGTGACTCATTCCCCTTTGGGGAATGAGTCACTTTTTAACTATAACCTCTGAGGGTTATATTAGCTATTGTCCATGATAATGGCGGTGACTGTGCTGCGGGGGTGTATTGCGGCAGGGAGTAACCACAATGATCTGCTTCCACCCAAAGCCAGGCAAGCGGAGGCGGAGGGCGACGGTGGCGCTCCGGCCGCCGCAGAGCTGCTGGTGGCGCCGGCCGCTCAGGCGGAGGATCCGTCGGCGGGAGAGGGGGAAACTCACCCAGAGCTCATGGACGAGGGGAGCGCGGCAAACAAAGACCCAAGTTTAGCCGAACGCGCCCCCTGCCTCACCATTCAGCCAAGCAGAATTCGGTGTGGGGTAAGACCGTAATTATGGCATGAAGATAAGATAAGATCAGATTCCCCTTTGTTAATGAGTCACTTAACCAAGCAGAATACCTTACAACTCCGTTTCCCTTTACTCTCCGTCACCTAGGAGCAGATAACTATTTACATCATATTTGTGGATAAACTGGACAGTCGCTCGACGGCTGAGGTGGAGTTTTCGTGCGACGATGGAGCCTCTAAACGCGTCCCGGCGACCTCCGAGAACGAATATACCCTGAGCGTCGCCACGCCGGGTAAGTGTCAGGGGACTCTTGAGTCTACGTTCCCTTCAAAAAGGTGCTGATAACTCATCTCCCAGTTGTGTACAATTATACGGCTCCCATACATTTTTAGGCTAAATCTTGTTCCTGTCTCGGCTCAGATATGCCCGGCGGACCGGTGTCGCTCACTTTGCACACTGATCAGTCCTCCATCGGTTTGGGGATGGTGAGGTACTACACAAACATGGCAGAGGTCAGCCGTTGTCTTGAACAAGCCACTAATCCCATGGAATTCATATGCCAGGTGAGAGTTTTAGGTCCAAATCAAGTGGATCCGGACGTAGTGATTCCCGAGTGGGTGCATTGGCTTTTCTGTTGACACGCTGGTATTTACCAGGCGTTCAACATCGCAGACAACGTGACAGAATCCCTGGACAACATGCTAACTAACTCGCTTAGATCCAGAATGCCTCAGAACGGTCTTCATCTCTTTGGCATCAGACAGATTGAAGAAAACAACATGGCAGCCAGTGAGTACCGTGCCTTTTTCCAGTCTTTGGCCGATTCTGATCCCTCCCAACCTGGCCATTGTGGCCTTTGTGCTTTTATATCTTATAGACATTCTGTATTTCCCTTCAACGTGATTCCTCGCATGGGATGTAGCTTACCGTTCCTATAGGATGATAAAACTTTTCTTTTATCGAGTCTTGGATTGGTCTATCGTATCTAGAATGGAGGTAACAGCTGTTTAATACCTTTGAGTGACTTAGTGGTGCAGCAGGATCCTGTGGAAAATGCGACAAAAGGAGCCTTATTTGACTTTCAAAGAGCGCTTTTGACACCTTCAAAACAGGTTAGTTTCACGTGCACGGAGGAGGCATGGATCCCGGTTTGGGAACCACTGCTTTAGAAGCTCTGTTGTTGACTCGCGATGTATAACAAGGAAGGAAACACAGTGGGGGAACCTGGACGCTCGCTTTTCCCTCAGATCAACGGGACCATGAGCTGCCCACCCTTCTCCACTTCGCGGCCAAGTACGGCCTGAAGAAGCTGACCACGGCCCTGCTCCTGTGTCCCGGGGCGCTGCAGGCCTACAGCGTGATGAACCGCAACGGCGACTACCCCAACACGCTGGCCGAGAGGAGCGGCTTCTCCGACCTCCGGCAGTTCATGGACGAATTTGTTGTAAGTCCTCCCGACGGGGGTTCACCGCCGGTCCACCCGGCAATGCAACGGTGCCGTGCGACAGCCGGGTCAATGCGCCACTTGTGCTCTCACCAGGAGACGGCGGACATGATCAAGCATCACATGAGGGACTCCACCAGCATGGAGGAGGACGGCGAGGAATACGAGATGATGTCGGCGACGCCTGAGAACATCATCATGAAATACGGTCAAACGGAGGACATCTACGAGTCCATGCTGGGCATCGCCCCGGAATGCGCAGACGACATGTGTAAGTTTAAGCCGAGGCTGTATGCGATTGTAACAGTGTGATGATGATGATGATGATGATGACGATGATGATGATGACGATGATGATGATGATGATGATAATGATGATAATGATGATGATGATGATGATGATGATGATGATGAAAATGGAAACGATGACGATGATGATGATGATGATGATGATGATGATGATGATGATGATGATGATGAAAGGACTACGTTCCTTTCCTTCCAGATGAAGTGATGTACACAGCGGAGGAGAATCACAGCCGAGAGGAAGCCATGCTCCGAAAGTTCTTTCAAGGTACACATTTACATACACGCTCTGGACGTGAGAAACGGTTCGATAATGCCGCCCGATGCTGGCGATCCCGCTGGATTCTTTTAAGCGTTGTGAAGAGAGAGTCAAAACAAAATTGGCAAAACATAAGATCCATTGATTTTTTTCACTTTCATCTCGGGTCTCTCGGCATGTGTGTTTGGAAAGGATAATATGGCTGTGTTTGCTGTCCAATAGCGAAACCCGATGCAGGTCGAGCCCAAAATGAGCAGAAACGGCCTCCCACCGAGAAAGAGGAAGACGAGGGCAGAGGCAATGCGGAGCACTGTAAGGAGGGGGAGGAGGAGGAGGGTGGGGAGGAAGAGGAGGAGGAGGAGGAGGAGGACCCGTACAACCTCTGCCCGGAGAACGTCTACGACACCGTGGAGGGAAATGCAAGCTATTTCCAAGAAATCCTAAACCGCCCGCCGGCCCCCGTGCCAAGACCTCAGATTACAGAATCCGTCGAGTTCAGGACGTACATCCACAACGGTGCCACTCGCAAAATGTTCCCCCTTCAGGTGAAGTTGTGTACTCGCTCTGTGGGACAAAATGGGATGACCTCACTTCCTTTCTCTAATTACGCAGTGTTTTCAGCGGCGCCGCAGAGTGAACCCGGTCAAAGAGAAAGCTCGACAGGTACGGAGTGTGGTGCAAAAACACAGAGAGAGGACCGTGACGACGGCGCGAGAAGAAGAGAGATTTTCCAACTTTTCTATCTTTTGTGAGACGTTAAATCGCAGCGACCTCTCCCGCCTCCAGCCCAGCCCGGGACGTACCAGACGTCGCCGCCGCCGCCGCCACTGCCACCGCCAACGCCGCCGCCGCCACCACCGCCGCCACCGTCCCTTCCCCCTCACGACCCCTACGCCGGGGTGAAGACCCCCGGGCAGAGGCAGCTCATCGCCCTGCAGGAGAGGGTGAAGGAGGGGGTCATAAGTGTGGACGAGGCGGTGAAAGAGTTCAAGGCCTGGCAGTTTGACCATGAGCAACGGTCCAACTCCATACGCTATCAGCAGGTACGATACAAAGACGCTCCCAGAGCCTGCCGCCTCTGTTTCTGTGGCTCAAAACTGTCGTTGTCCGCTTGTTTTCAGGGGAATCTGAAGAAACTGCGGGACAGCATCACCAGGCGGCACCAGGAGAGGCAGAAGAAGGGAGGGAACGTGGGTAAGGTCCCCTTTTAAGGTCCTCCGTCCCGCCACTCGGGATCTCGATGCGCTGGTGAGATCCTGTGTGACGGACGGGTGACGCGTTCTCCTCCTTTGAAGATTATGAAATAACCGCTCCGCTTCAGAGCTGCACCATGGAATGCACCATGTACGAGTCGTCCACCCACCTCTCCCGCGCTCCTGCCGCGGCTTCTCGGCCGATCCAGAGAGGCAACTGGAAGACGGGGAGCACCTCCAGCACATCCAGTGAGTCTCGCAGCTGCTTTTCCCCTCAGCCATGCAACCGAGTGGTGTAAAATTAGTTTTAACGTTGTTTCACAAAGTCGAAATACAAAATATAAATGACATTTAACGCAAGGTCACTGAAAAAGGCCTCTCCCAACATCTTATTCATTTATCAAAAGGTATAATCACTTTGTAGATGTATTGCTTTACCTGCGATGCTCAAAATGAAATCCTCAAACACAAACATTTCTTTATAAGATATGATCTTTATGATCTTATATGATGCATACATTTTACAGGATCTAATTACTGTACCCACAAAGGCATTTAACTGATTAACGCACAGGATTTTGAAATACATGAATAAGAAATCCATTTAATCAAAATATACTGTATGTTCACATATTATTTGATCTCATATTTGAGAATTATTTGAGAATAAGGTCAATTAAAGAGCAGAAATTTGAGAGAAATAATGATTGAAAATCATTCGCTGAGGAAAGATCGTGATATTTCAAGGCTTAAATGAATGACCCAACACTTACCAAAATGAAATTGTGGATAGTGTTTACTTATTTTTTAATTAAATGTATTTTGCTTCTTTGCTTTTTTATTATTACTATTTAATTTCCGTCCATTAATGTGAAGCATGTTGAGTTGCATGACGTGTATGAAAGGTGCGATACAAATAATAATAATTTTTATTATTATTGCTATTGTTATTGTTGTTATTATTTTTAATTATTATTATTATTATTATTAGTATTATTAGAATTATTAGCTTTATTAGTATTATTAGTATTATTATACAGAAAAAAACGAACATTTCTGCACGCAGGTACTGAGAGCAACAGACTCAGCATACAGAGCATCGTGAGCTCCAGCAGCAGCGCAGAACCCGACTTTGAGGTGACTCAGACTTCAAAATGGCTGTGAGAGCTACTGTACCGGACTGCGAGCTTTAAATGACACCACAGTCAGTTACACGCTCACTTCTATCAACCTCAGGCAAACAGAATTAACTGAACAAGTGCCTGGCTTCAACTATTTTTAAACTCACGAGTCAAGTTTATTTCTATAGCCCTTGATCACAGTACAATGTGTAGTGACTCCCCATGTCGCACAGAAATCAACAGCATCCACTAGTGCAGTGGTATTCAAACATTTTTTCGGGTGGTGGGGCCTGAAAAGAGGGAGGAAATGGCGAAGGGGCCTAGGAATAACAAGTGCTGGGTGATATATATTCCATAACATGCCATTGCTATGTTCAACTAGACAGTGTGGGAGTGTGGGTCACATGTTAGAAACGATGCTTGTCAAAATGAATTTTTTTGTGTCCATGAAATGAATGGATTTGACGTCTCCACAGGATGCGCTGGACATCCTGACGCCTCCGTCGCGACCTCCGCGACACAACCACAGTCCTCCACCCAGCATTCCTCCCAGGATCCCAGAGAGGTCAGTCTGGAGCTTCTCGGGCAGGGACGGTGCTAGGCCCCCACCGGCCCCCCGTAGATTAGAAAGCGCTCCAAGTTTCTATGGGGTCGAAAGACAGCAGTCGGTTGTCCCCATGTTAACATGACATCCAATCAATGCAGGAACGACATGGACTGAATGTCCTCGAGTGCAGAGGTTCCCAAACACTGGGGGCCTTTGACAATTTTTTCAGGCGCGATCTGCAATCTGTTCCGCAGTGGAGCAGCAGCAGGAAACTGAGTAAATAAAATACATCTAAATACATCTAGGTTTTTTATTTGCTTTGTTTGGAGAAAAGATCACTCTGATCAAAGCTGCGGAACCATGTGTATGTAATGCCCTACTAAATTTGAGCCTTAAAAATTTGAATATATTCAAGTAGTTCAAAACAACGTTATACGTTAAAGCAATTAATAATCTAAATAATCGAAATAATCTATAATCTATCTATCAACTTACCTAATTAAGACTTGGCCTCCCTCAAAAGAGGTGAAACAACAGGACCGTGGGGTGTGAACATTTATTAACCTAATTAACCTTCTTACCTGTAATTGTAAACATTACACACATATTTCCCATATTCATGCCTGGAAGAATGTTGTGCCGTACCATTACGCTGTGCCTCGCGCTCCGTGTGGCAGCTACGCAGCGGTGGGGCGCGAGCCGCAGCTCAGATCAGAGCCATCCTTGTTTCCCCACACAAAGCAGATAAAAACAGTGTGTTTTTATTGTCGATTGTTTTTTCTTTGACTGAATGAAACCAGAAATGCCGCCGTGTGTAAATGGGGACACTTTCACAGTCACTGCCCACTCCACCGGAGGAAAAAAGTTGACCCCCCATCCCCGATTGTCATCGTATGATTCGCACTCCGTCTAAAGGACAAAAGCAAGCAGCAGCAACATGTGCTGTACCGTTTGTTCTTGTGCCCGAGCGTGTGTACAGGGTTTTCTTTGCGTGTCGCTGCACCTTTTAAATAAAGTGAGGAAAGCCCCCACAGGCAGACAAGAGGAAGAAGGCTGCGTGTGAAGTGAGGCGGTGTGAAGCGATATAGAGGAAATGTGTTCAAACGCGTTCATGAAATGTGAAATGAAAGGAAACCGAAGAGATGCCGCACACACAGTATGTCGTCCTGCAGAAGCCGGGGGCTCTCTGCGGATGACTTTTCGGGTCCTCTCTTGAACCCGGCCGCAGGACGGTGGGGAGCTCACATTTGTCGGGAAGACTATCGCCGAAGCCTGCTTCACACCGAATGCGACAGAGGACGCGAGCAAACGGGGTTTGTTCATTCTTGTGGAGAGTCGGATTCGCTGCGGTGCGGAATTTCCACTTCCCGTCGAGGCTCTGGGATGTGCTTTAAACTTTCGACTCGAGTTTCGGTTTCGACACTACGACAAGAAGTGGCGTCAGTCAATTTTTTTTATAGGAATTGAGCTTGGAACTAAGTAAATAAGTCATAAGTACGTTATTAAACGTTATTAACATTTACATTGGATGCCCATATCCACTATCTATCACTAACTTTTTATACCAGTGAATTGTGTGTATTTATTTTTATTTTTTGTTAGACCACTATATCAAGGGAGTTTAAAACCACCATTCATGGAACATGCTAAATGTCCCACTGATCAGATTACTCGCTGTTATATCGGAAATAACAAGCTCTCAGATTTTCTTGGATGTCGGACTAGAAATCCAACTATAAAGGAAGGACTGTCTGTCTGTCTGTCCTTCGATTGTCTCCAGAACCGTTCGTCCGATCTACTTCACACGTGGTGTTTCGCTGGGGACCCCAGGGACGTGCAGTGTCGAATTTAGTGCAATTTGGACACGCGACACGTGTAATGTTAATAAACTTTGCTCTGTGCAGCGACGAGGGGGGGCTTTGCTTTGTGCAGCAGCGGGGCTTCAGGAAGTGCATCGCTGGGCACCCGAGGATGTTCCAGACAGGCACGTTTTGAACGGGCTCTGCACTAGTATTTTGTGATTCATTGTAGTTCACCCGACGGCCACAAGGGGGTCGGGTCCGCGTGTGAGATCCGATTATAAGCTAATGGTGTGAAGTAGGCTTTAAAGCACATTATCGTTTCATAGTATTTCACATACAGGGGACAAGGGAACCTACTTAATGTCAAATATGCATGATAAATTAAAAAAAAATTTAAATAAATTAATTTGTCCAAAGCTAGAGAAGGTAAAAAAAAGTATCTACTTCACCGACAGTGAGGGAGGATTCTCTTGCTCTTCTTGTCGCAATATCGCCATTCTTCCGTCAATGTTTTGTGATGTGTCCGTCTGACCCGGTGCCCTTTCTCCCAACGCGTGCTGTTTCTTTTTTTTTAGGATGCCGGAGCCATCGCTGCAGGATCGTTACATATCCTGCCCCACGCGAGCTCTCCCTCGGATACCCACCCAAGGAGGGTGCCCTCCGCCCCCCGCGCCTCGCCGCCCGCGGTGACTCCACGTGGCGTCGCAACCGATTTTCGAGGCGATTTTCGTGGTGAAACATCTGCGTTCATCTGCTGCGATGTGTCCGGCCGCCGGGTGCTCCGAAAGGCCTGGCCGTGCCGGTGTTTGAGTGTTCCTCCTCGGCCCTGTCAAAGTGCCTTACAGTCCACTTGACACTTGTTTAAAAGGTGTTCAGGCCTTCACGAGGGAAGAGAAATGCACACAAATGAACAATATAAACAGAGCAGTTAACAGGGTGCAGTAAAACAACCGTCTATTTGAACGTCACCAGGAGCGACGCTTTTGAAAAGTCTTTTAAATCCTCACTTCACTTGGAAACAATGGGCAAAGGCTGAAGTCTTCACCCGTTAAAACTAAGAGGTCCCTCAACCGCTTTGACGTGTGTGAGTTAAGAGCTCAGGAGGCCGTGCGGTGGCTTAGAGGTTCCTCTGGAAGAATTTTATTCTATTCCATTACATCGTATTTAATTCTGTTCTACTCGGTCCAATTCCTACTGGTTTAATTTGCAGTAAAGGTGCTAAATCCAAATTTGGATTAAACTGTTTGGAACATGTAATAATGCCTTGTGAGGGATTTTATTAGATTTTTCTTGTGACAAAATTGAAAACCCGTATGGTAGATACTACTGGATAGGTGGTGTGATATGGCGGTACGGAGAAATCGGGACTGAGTCTCCAATTTCATGTGAATGTCAAAATTCTGTGTTGCAGCTGAACCCTCGAATAGTGAATGTATTGTGATGGTGATGCCGTGTTTGGTGTGAACGCCACTGGTAAATTAACCACTTCAATAAATTACTTTAAAGAATCCCACCCGTGGTTTTGTTCAACGGCAACGCGTCATTTAATTCATTGCTGTGACAAATCTTGATTGGTCGATCTTGCACCGGAGAGAGATTTTAGTTTGCGCCACATTGTCTCAGCGCCTACAACTCGAAAGAGCTTTGGTCTTACATACATCACATTTTTACTAAAAGTCCCCAAATGTGTCTACTACAAACAGCGGTCGCTTAAACCTTATTATGATATCACAGACTTAATGAACTGATGTGTGATCATGTGACTCTAGTTTTACTCTGGTCGGTGGTGGAACTGGCACTATTATAGTATAAATTTCACATTGGGTCCCACCCTAATGTTCAAAAAAAAATGTAAGGGCCACTGTCAGTCACAGGCCCTTAGAATCCTCCTAACCACCCCCAGTTCGGCTCCCATGATTACAACCCACTGCATGTTTGAACCCAGGTCTCCCCTATAATATGACGATTGGCCACTAGATAGCGCACTACACGCGCACATTCACCCCCCCCCTAACCCCCCAGTATTAATACATGTTTTGAATGTGGAATTACTCCTAACACTCTGCGTGGGCCCGTCTGCTGTTTATTTAAATGAGGGAGTCCGTACTGCCACATAATAACACGCGTGCGGTGCGCGCTTTGCACCGAGGGCCCGCTCCGCCATGGAACCTGGCGATGACGAACGTTCGACTCTTTATTCTGATCCGGCACATGACGAGTCGCTCAGTGCGAAGGAGTCGTTCGATTTCCCGACAATTTTTCCGACTCTGAGTTGGTATTTGCACGACGTGCGAGGGGGTAATTCCGGTGAACGACGAGCAGGCTCGGTTGAGTTGTGAACGGAATTCACCCCGGGATCTTTTAATTCTCTCACAATTATTTTTTTTTTTTTTGGTGCAAGAAGCAAAATGTGGATCCCATATTTTTTTTTTATCTTTATTTTTTGCCGAATCCTCTCAAATAATCTAGATTTAATAAAAATAAATAAATGAATTCATCAGTTCAAATCAATTGATTTTGTATTGTCTTGTGCATATATGTCTTCATCGGTCACATTTAATGCAAACCTTCCCCCGTACTTTAATTTGAGTCATCGTCAGGAACTATTTCAGGATTCACTCGCGCGCCCACTCTTTACAGATTCGTTCGTAACGAACGAATCGTTTGCGTGTCTTGCGTCACTACACCAGTCTGCCGCTGTCGCCCACGCGCACACACACACACACACACACACACACACACACACACACGCACACGCACACGCACGCGCACACAAACACGCACACCATGCACACGCACACGCATGCACGCTACAGCAGTGCGTGTGCCTGCAACGCCACAAGGAACCCTGGATTACCGCTCTACAGAGGTAAGCGCGTTTTGCTTTTTCGCTCTTAACGTCTGCGTGGTAAAACATGCCTGCGTGGTACAACATGCCTGCGTGGTAAAACATGCGCATGTATGTCCCGATACATCCCCAGGATATTTTGAGATAAAAAAAAAAAAAAAAAAAGTATCTCTTCTTTTCATCCCACCCTGCCCATATGTTCTGCCTTGGCAGCAAAATAGCTGACTTCGTATTATTTGCGCGCGGTGGATAAATCTGCGCGACCGTTATTTATTTATGTATTTATTTATTTCTTTTAATATGGAAGGAAATGTGATTCAAACACTTTTGTCAAATAAGACGTCAACAACCTGACGTCGCTCCGTCGGGTTACCGCAGTGTGGACGCGCCGCACTCCGCGCCACGGTGCGGGACGCACGCACATGGTAAGTCCGCTGTTCCGTGTGACGTGTGTACGTGTAGGGCTGACACATGGCCGCCTGTCAGACCGCACAGGCCGGTGGTTATCAGCCTTTTTGAGGTTCCTCAATCGGATTTGTTCGGGGGGCCCCAATTTGAGAATGTCTGACTTTTTTTGTTTTTGTTGTTGTTGTTGTTGTTGTTGTTGATTCAGGATCCAGAATTCCATACCAGTCAGTGGATCTCTGACCAGAACCCTCAATGTTGCACATTCTGCTAAACGTCTTGTGTAAGAAATAATGGTGACGTTTGAACCCTTAAATCGCTCTGCCCAGGACCCCTGGAACCCCTTTGAGGACCCCCGGGCGGGGTCCTGGATGGTGTCACAGTTAAAGTGGTAATCCGTGAGATTATTTTGATTAAAGAAAAACACCACGTTTGATACCTTTCTCTGAGCCGGCACTTATATG
The DNA here is from genome assembly GCF_960531495.2 of Zeus faber. NCBI lineage: Eukaryota > Metazoa > Chordata > Actinopteri > Zeiformes > Zeidae > Zeus > Zeus faber. The sequence goes on from NC_137202.1 coordinate 24,439,451, forward strand.
TACTCTTCTATGTGCTTTTTCCACTGTTGGTGGCGTGGTCCGCCTCGAGCTGTTAGGTATGAGAACAGTCCTGCACTGTGAGGCTTTTTTTTTTTCGTGGCTTATTGACACACTCAATATGAATGTGCACCTTCATGTTCCAGGCGTTTGGCAAAGCAGCTCGAGGCCACGCACACACACATGCACGCACGCAGATACACACACACACACACACACACACACACACACACACACACACACACACACACACACTGACTCCATTGCCAAACCCCTTCTTGTATTTATTTGCATTTTTTTAAATCACATTAAGAAATTTTAAGGTCCATTTTGACCAGACAAGATAGAAAATCATATGAGATATTAGAAGTTGATGAACTACAATAACTTATTTGACTGAGATGAGTTGACGGGGAAAACTTTTATTTCAGCATTGAAACGAGTATAATTCCTCATTAAATATATTCCTTTCAATCGATACCTTTTCTAATTTGGATGGTCAGGTTGACATTGCTTCAAAGTATTCCACGTCTTTTATCTGTGGATTCTGTTTCATTTCAGTTGGGTGGAAATTGAAAACAGAAAAGCAGAGATCTTTACTCTTCATCCCCTGTCGGATTTTTGTGAATATCGGATATTCACAAAAATACATTTCAGTTTAGGAGCTGCCAAGTAGACACTAATCCAAGACGTACTGGATTTGTTCTGGTGAGGGTTGGTGCGTTTCACTACAGACGACTAGCATTAAAAAATAAGAATTTAACAGTCCGAACAATAACAATAATAATAAAAATAAGAGAGAAAAGAAAAGAAAAGAAAGAGAGAAAAGTAAGAAATTTAAAAAAAATTGAAATATTTACAAATAGCCATAAAAAAACACACAAAACTGAAAAAATCATAAATATAAAAAGAATACAGAATATATCAGAGGATAAGGATAAACCAACTGGTAAAGACTATTAACATCTGGGACGGATCATCATCCTCATGCAAAGTAGAGTCTTCCGGTGGAGTTGATGTATTAAGGAACAACTAACAAGCCGGAAGGGACTTGCAGTCGGAGGGTTGAAGCACCAAATCTATCTTCCACTGAGCCTCCAAGAGTCATTCAGCATATTGATTTCAGCATGTTTACACCGGGTCGTGTGAGTGAGAGCAACAATAGACCTCCTGCTCCTGTTTCAGGTGACAGATATTTGATTTCCCACACAGGCCGGCCGCTCCTCGCTACAGGCAACCTCGCCGAGTGACAAGTTTTTCTGGTTTCGAAGCATGAGGCTCCTGAGGCTCCTGGTTTGCGCGGTGTCGTAAGAGGAGCCGCGGGTGCTTAAACAGAGCCGGGGGCGTGTTTGCGTGCGTGAATGAAACAGGTAAAGCGGCCTTCCGTCCCGCCGTGGGAAGGGTCAGCTTCGGGTTGTTTGGTCGCCCTGCAGCCCGAGAGCGACAGCCCTCTTCACCTGGCGCCGTCTATTTTCTCTCCTAGCTTTGTGGCTCAGACTTCATAAGCACTTCACATATGCAAAATAGAGTATCATTAAAATTGACATTTTGTCATAATTTATCTTATTCATTATGTTCAGTGAAATTTGGGCACGACCTGGTCGTCAAGCTTTGTCAAAACTGGAGATGTTTCTGCAGCACTGAATATAACACTAATAGGAATTAGGAGTTCCCGAACTCAGGTTGGCAATTCCCGGTGACGGATGTATGGAAAGAACCTTTGTGGCTAAATTATGACTTGAGAATTATTTTGAGTGTTCTGATATAGTCCAGTTTTTGACTTCCAAAATAATAATAATGAAAAAAAAAAAAATCAAGATCAACAGTGCAGTTTTTTTTATTTCTCTTTCGACAGAATAACAGCGATCCTACGGTCCCTTTTTGGGGGCGGAGCCTGCGCAATTATTAATATTTTATAAAGCTTGTTCAGAATTGTCTCACACCGATCCCTTGGATCCCCTGAATCTCAAAGTGGGTTTGGAAGATTGACCAAAAAGGTGGCTTCGCTAGAGCCAGGCACAGGAGTATCCATGGGGAATACGTCCGATGCCGAAACAAGGTTGCTTTGGAGAAAGGAAGCAAAACGCCATTTTGAGTTGTTTTACTAGCCATCACAACATGCTGCCCCCTGGAGTGCTCCGTCCTGATATCGATGCAATATCGATATCGTGTTATGAGACTAGATATCATCTGGGAATTTGGTTATTGTACTGTTGTGATGGTTGAATCCTGGTCTAAAAGGCTGCATCACACTCAAGTAATTGCGATTTTTGCAGCTGTTGCAGCTGCTCTGATCAACGTACCCTTTATTACTAACCATTCCGTCTCGTGGAAATATCCCATGAAAGCGGCAACAGTCGCAGCAAAAATATAATAAAATAAACAATATTGGGGTATTTCATCAGAAATAGGGATATTTGATTTTTTTCAACATCGTCCAGCTGTGAGAGACTAATCCGTTGGAGTTTTCTCACGTGGACTTCGGACAATGTCCAGATAATCATGTCTGGACGTGGCTGCGGCGAGAGGTGGAGCCTGGGTAGAGCGTGCAGGAGGAAGGACGTGACGCAAAGAAAGTGCGCTGCGGGAACGCGCCCCGACTGGGATCGCACCGGCGTCACGTAGCCGCGTCGCAATTCAGTCGTAAACAACCGAGTCTCCGTTGTTGCCGTGCCTCGACTTTTACGGACGATTTCTGCGGCGGCCCCTTAGCGACAGAAGTTCCCGAAATCTCGTCGTACGTCCCTCCTTCTTGCACTGCACTCCGATGTTTGTTTTTTTGCCGGCCTCGGAAAGAAACGGAAACGTCGCCAACGCGCAGTTGTGACCTGCTCACACATGACCATCAATCGGACATGACGCAGACTTTGTACTCGGGTTCTGGCCGGGTTAAGTCCGGGTAATGTCCGCTCCTACCGATTCGGACATTTGCCTTCTCACATACAGCTCCTCCGGGTAATGTCCGGGTAATTTCAGGGTTGCGGTGCATGTGTGAAAGCAGCTGGTGAACGACAAATCATCTTGTCCTCAAATTACTAAAAAATAAACATATAACCTCATACGCATTTAAAAAAAAACAACAACAACATAAGAGTGCTTCATTTTGGCCGGCTGTGGTTGTTGTCGTTAGGCGTGGCGTGACGTGCACTCGCTCAGTCAGAGCGGCGAGAGAGGGAGCCTCATCTCTTATTGTGAATAACGGATGGCTTGGGAGCGGGCCGGATGTTTCAGCCAGACACCAGGTTTCTGTTTTCACTCCATGTTAATGTTGCAACAGGTTGCCTAGCAACCCCCCCCCACAACCCCCCCCCCCCCCCCTCCTTTATCGCCCCATCTGCTTGACTAAAGTGGATGGTGCTGCTTGAAGTGCTACGCTTTTCGCCCGTGGCACAAAGAAGTCGCCGTCGATCACGGTCGCAGGTAAACAAGACCATGGAAAGACAATTTATGGTTTGGGGATAGATTTTTCAGTGTGGCCTCCTCCTCTGCCATTGTTAAAGTAGGGAGCTGATGGATAGAATAACAACCCACTGTATATTTTAACGGCGTTGAATCTAGTGTCCTTACTCAACCACTGTGCAAGCAAATATTACAGCGCTCTATGGCGAATATCCAAATAACAATAATAAATACGAAATAATGCAAAATTATTTAAATACATGATAATGTTTAAAAGGATAGATTCCTTCCTATTTTTCAACACAGGATTTGTTGTAAAATGTTTGTTCACAGAATAATATCCAGTTTTATCTTAGCTATTTACAGTACATCAGTACCATCAATTTTCAGGGGGCAGCAACGTGACTTCCTGTTTCATACTTTAATGCGGATGTAGACAAAGGGGCTCGGCCGATGAAAGTTTGCGACAATTATTTTTTCTGGATGTAACACAGAGACTGTTAATATATTGTGAGCTCCCTTTTTTTCTTTTTGAAAAGGACGTATAACGCTGTTTCTTTATGGCTTAAGCCTTTGCCTCGTTGTACTGCATTCAATCAACGTTCAGAAGCTGCAGCAGAGTGCTAAGTTTCTCAATGGCGAAAGCGTTTGGCGCGGACGTGCCGTGAACAGTTATAAATGACGAGGAAAAGCGTCTTAAGGAGGCCTGCCTGGGCTCAGCGGTCCTTTGGAGTTAAGGAAATAAACGGGGAATATACGTTTATAAATAGCAGCAGATACAAAGGAATATCTCTCCTGCTATAAAAAGCCTGTCTGTGATGGAGCTGCCGCTTGTGTCAGGGTGCGATGGGATGAGACGGACCGCGCCCGCATTCCTGAAATAGACGGAGGATGGAGACACGCTCGGAGGTCCCGCCCTCCACATTCACTCGGCACCGGCATGCTGTCACTGCACTAGAAATTGCTGGATTATCGCGTCGCTGTTTATACGCATGTTTAGCTGCGATATCCTGTGACCGAAATGATCAAGCAGCACGGTCACATACTGTAAGCACTTAGAGAGTTATATCGGGAGGCACACTCAAAGCTTCCCCTCCACACCGGAGTCAAAACATCCCTCACCATGGAAAAAAAAAAAAAGGGAGCGAGGGGAACCGCTTTCAACACTCTCTCAGACAATGATTAGAATTGTCGTCATAGTTTGCGTAATGCGTGAGGCGCGCTGTCGTCTCAGCCAATAGGAATCCACGACGCACAGCTGAGCTGAGGACACTGAAGGGGCTTCACATTTCTATGATTTCATCTTCGGAGCTACACCGATGGCCTTAAATTTGCGTTGGGCAGAAATTCGAGGAAAATTTACGGTTGACGGAAACAAGGGGGACACAGTGGGGTCCACGGGCCCCTGGGAAGCTCCGGGCCCTAAAGCAACCACATTGGCTGCTTCTGTGGTACTTCCACAGCTGCTTACCATTCAATTTCATGAGACGAAAGATTGCTCACAGCAATGCAGCTTTAATGTTTGGAAGAGTATAGTCGATTTAGGAGCCCTGAAACCACTGCTGATTATGATCCATTATGACTTTCCTTCTAAAATCGTGTGTACTTGCCAAAGACAAAAGTCGACACTTCCGAGACCCCTCGAATACATCCAGTCCTACATCCTGAACTGTCAGCTCTGCGCCATTCCCGTTACGCCGGCTCCAAAAACGGTCGCCTTATGCTTACAACCGCTGACCACGTGTTGAGCCAACGCCCGCCCCTGGACCGCCGCACGTGCCACGCAAATGCACCATGTTCTCTGTTCCGGAGGGTCTGGCCATCGTCATGTCCCATAACTGTCAGGCTCCCTGGGGCACAGAGCTAGCAGACAGATCTGTGGACTTTCATCTCCCGACTCCACCTATCCCCTAGAGCTTCCCAAACGGGGGTACTTGTGCCCTTAGGGGTATTGCGGGGGGTACTCAGATGAAAAAAAATCTAAAGATCTAACAGGGTGTTACACTACTTTAAGAGTTTGACAACCACTAGTCAAGAGAGCCGGCGTTTCTGATGGATGTACCGAGAAATGAGGTCTTCCGGGCTCGCATTCAGCTGCTGAGCGCGCCGCGCCGGGTCCGGGCCCCTGCGAACCAGCGTGACGCAAAAGTTAACATACATTTCCTTTTACGTTGCAGTTGTTTGAAATGAACTTCAAATAGCTACGCCGAGGAATGTCTAGAATGCCAGGCTGCCGTCCAGCGTGCAGGCTGTTTATGGAAGGGGGGCTCGGACGTGGTGGTGGTGCTGCGGGGGTTACTACTCAATTAAGGGGATGAGCCGGTGCTCCGGAGCGGCCCTTTTCGAGCCATGTTTGGAGCTGTTCGGCGCGGATCCACAGCGAGCACTGGACGGCCTCTCTCCTCTCTGCCGTTTGTTGACAAAGCAGAATGTCAAAGCAGCGTTATGTAACGGGGCCGCTCTCCCGGCGCACGGCACGGCCAAGCCCTGCGACCGGGGGCTCCTTTGTGTTGGCGCGGATCCCTCCCCCGTCGCATTTGAAACGTCGTTACCGGGCGGAGGTGTAATCGCGTCCCTGGTTTTCAGATTAATCGCCCTCAATACGCCCTCAGTCCGGGGCCCGCGTCACGCCTCCTCATCAGCACTGCGTGTATTTCAATAAGTGTTGCTGCCAAACACCCTTTCCACTCTGTGTCACCCGAAGTTCATTTTCTCCGTTTCTCCCCACGTCTGCCCGGCAGTAATTAGCGCACCTAACTGCGTTATCCCTGCGATTAAGACCTTTGGGAAAGTTAAAATAAGCCCACGGGTTGTACGGGGGTTAATGCTCGTCATCCTCAAATGGACCGACTCTGATATGCTATCCTCAGGGGGGTGGGGGGGGTGGGATCGGGTCCTGGGGATGAGTCGAATGTTTTAATGTGTTAGTCTGCAGCTGAGTGGGTGCCACATTCTAGCGAGGCATGTGGTGACAGCCCCATCTGGGCACGCCTTTTATTGAAAACAAACACAACCGCCGTGGAGCCGGGGGGTCAAGGTTAAAGCCGGTGAGTGGTGTGGTGGTGGTGGTGGTGGGGGGGGCGCATCTCAGCCGGGGGGGGAGATCTCGGGGGCGGGGGGTGACTTTAAACAGAGTGCCCTGGACCTCACACAGGACTGCGGAGTTTAACGCTTGAGTTTACGTTTTTCATACTGGAGACCCCAAAAACTGGGGCGTTCTCAGCATCCAGCCGGTAAGGAATGCGGCCCGACGCTCTGGGGCATTCGCAGGCTTTCGGGAATCGCTTACTTGAGATAGAGTGAGAGAGAGAGAGAGAGAGAGAGAGAGAGGGAGAGGGGGAGAGAGGGAGAGATATTTATGTGATAGTATTTTGTGGATTGTAGATGAAGTTCACGATGGATTTTTTTTTTCCCGTTTTCCTCGTGACCTTCAGGCGGTCCGTCAAGTGTTTCTCCGCTTCAGAGAGGTAGACTGTGTGTGAACGTCGGCGAGCAGGTGGGTTCTCGGCGCTGCCCGCGGGGCCCATCACTGGCTCTTTGCTGCATATTCCTAGATTTAGGTAATGGCTCCTCTTTGAACCCCCCCACTACCCCCGAAAAAAACGAACTCATAGCAACAAAGTAGTTGTTTCCGCCTCCTGATGAAGTCAGCGACGAATAGTGCCTCAGCTGTTCATGGTTAATTTAATTTATGTTCAGTGCAGTTGGATAAGGGTTTTTGGTTTTTTTTTGCATCTGGCGCGAGGTTGTGACGTTATGCGTTGTGTGAATACCCCGTTCTATTTATTTTCCTCATTTCCTCATTCCACGAGGACCAACGCGGGATGAGGAGTAGCTCTAATAATACAAGCCTGAAAACAGACTAGTGTCCAGTTACCCTCAACCGAGCATTTAACAACTCGCACCGCAGGTTAGTCTGGTGGATAACCTGAGTTTTCGGTATCAACTTGTGGTGGTGAGGAGTGGTTTTGGCGCCACCTGCAGGTGGGGAGAGCCAGCACTGGCAACCCGGAAGGTGACGCAGCTGCAGGAGATTGAGGGGATTGGCAGAGCGTTTAAAAGCTGCTGTGGTTTTCACCTCTCTCTCTCTCTCTCTCTCTCTCTCTCTCTCTCTCTCTCTCTCTCTCTCTCTCTCCACCGTTAGGTTTCACTGAAAACACAAAAGTCTTTAATTCAGTTTCGATAAACAGCAAACCCAGCAAAGTCTGTTTTTTTGTTCTACCTGCCTCTTGGTCCATCTCTCTACCCTGCATCCGACAAGAGAATTGTCACACAACATAATGTCTTTAGTTGAACTCTGAACTTTGGAATTTAATACATTTTTATTTATTTTTTGCTTCGTAGGTGAAACCGATTGATTTAGTTTTGCTTAGTCAAACATTACGCAGAGGAGAGGAATGTGTCTCGGGAAATTGCTCAAGTATGCAGAGTTAGTTAGTTAGTATGTTAGTAAGTTAGTTAGTTAGTTAGTTAGTTAGTTAGTACGTAGATACTTTCTAACTGTGCTTTGTTTGTCTTGGCTTAAACACAGCTGACTGTCCCAGAGCTCCCAGAGTCTCCTCTCTCTCTTTCTGGTCAAAACCTGCAGTCAGTCGTTCTTTGCCCCGTTCCGCTCATCCATTCCCTAAAAAGGCCTTGGCCTGATCCCTGCGCCCGGGTGTTTACGCAACACGCCGCGCTAGCTGTCAGGCTCCCATGATGCATTTCAGTGTCTCACAATGGGAGGATAAGATACCGCCGCCTCTCACCAACGCAGCGGGCGTTTGTTTCGAGGGAACGGTGGAAAAGGCGGCCGATGTGGAACGTCTCGGCTGCTGAGATCACTCGGGGGAGGTTGGGACAAGTGGGCACGGCGTGGACACACACTGAGCGTTTTGGGGAAGTGCGATGACATCATGTGCACGCCGCCTCTCTGGGATGCCGCGGCCTTGGCCTACTCTGTTTTATTGGCTGAAATAAACTCACGCACGCACGCATGCACGCACGCGCACACACACACACACACACACACACAGGGTTTCAGTTGCAGTACAGCTCTGAGACCAAAGGGACATTTATGTGTCTTCCTGGTCCCAGGGGACCTGGAGTCCCTCCAGTTCCCTTCATCCATTGGGTCCATTCTGGGTCTGTTGGAGGAGCTTTTCATTCTTCTGCCTCTGCGTGTTGTTGCCTGTTTGGTATGGTATCCATTTGCATATGTTCCTTGAACGGAAAGGGAAGAGTTATGCCAAATCGCACATCTTTCAAATACACACATAGCCTTGGTTGATACGTAGAAGACTGTGTGTGTGTGTGTGTGTGTGTGTGTGTGTGTGTGTGTGTGTGTGTGTGTGTGTGTGTGTGTGTGTGTGTGTGTGTGTGTGTGTGTGTGTGTGTGTGTGTGTGTGTGTGTGTGTGTGTAGTTACACGCGTGAGTGAATGTTTGAGTGCCTTTGTGTGTGTGTGAGTGTGCACGTGTGTCGGTGTGTGTGTGTGTGTGTGTCTTGTTTCAATCAACCCTTCCCTTGGCACATTAAGGGGGATGTCTCTTAAATCAGTGCTTCTGGCAGTGCACAATGGGAGGCCTGATAGGAAGCATTTCACAGTTCCTTTCCCCGATGGCCTCGCTGCGTCCACTGACGCAGCTCGCATGTGCTCAAGTTTCTCTCTCTCTCTCTCTCTCTCTTTCCAAATGTTGCAATATTTCTAAATTCCAAAAGTCCAGTAAATCTCTCTATGCCGCTCAGAACTCTTGTCCCAAATCCAGGGCATAGAAAACCGATTCGTCACCCGATGATGGTGATGTCATCAGAGCCCCTGTATGGACCAACAAATAAGGGGCGTCGTAGTGTCGAGCCCCGAGATCAATACCTAAATCAACCTCATACAATTATGATATTGTCTGTTCATGAGAGAAACTAAATTACCTCGTCCCCAGACAAAAGTAATGTTATTTGTATCCTCATAAATCCGTCCTGTGCTCCGCGGCTCCAGACAGCAGGCCTTTGTGTCTTCTCTGAAGTCTGCTTTTGGAAGATGAGGGATGCTTCATATCTTCACGGACCTAAACAGCACCGTCAGAAACCATATTTAGAACTTGATTAATACAGATATTTCAAAGGCGGCAGGCTCAAACTCTTTTTGCTTCCATTGCTGAAAATGTTATTTTTTTAGCTTGGACTGGGTTTGGTTCGTTCACAGCCCGACGACATGGATTATCATGTTTATTTACCTTGTTATTTGGAAGCCAGCAATTAATTTATTCTTGCGTTTGTGATTGATCATAAGAGCGGTATGGTCCATGCGAAGTCAAATTTGCTCACCTTCAAGTATCAGCAACAGCGTGAGCGTCCTCATGCGGGTTCCGTCCTAGATTTGGGGTTCGAAGGCGCCTCGGGGGTTGGCGGGCGTGCGTGTCTGGCCGCCGAGGATCTGGTTCCGGTATACGACACGACCAGGGTGGGATCGGATGCTCCCCGCTCTGAAAGATGAAAAGTCATGACGTACAGTATAAAACATCATATGCACAGGGTTAAGAAACCGGTGTTTCTTGGACTGCTTAACCGGGGAAATCTCCTGCAGGTCACAGTGTAGGGGATGCAACCGGCCATCTTGCCACATTGGTTTTTATTACATTTAGTTAAATTAACAGCCGGCGAATAACCGCTGACTGTTCTTTCATTTTCCGATGTGTTTAATTGAGATGCCCTTTTACGAGCGTAGACCATCGGAGGACTGTGTCTTCCCATCCCCGGTCTGTCCCATCTCCGGATTCACTCCGGTGTCGTTCTGACTCTCTCCTGTCTTGTGCCGACAGGGCTCTCCAGCAGAGGGCAGTGGGACACGGAGCCAAACACCTGGTGCGTATTTAGTGACTCCATTATTGCTGTGACTGTGGTTTTGTTTTTTTTGTTGGTTCTTCTTTTAACATAAACAGCTGTTTTCACGGGATAACGTCATGTTGGTTGGATGGTGCGCTCGCTGTCACCCGTTTCTAGTTATTCAACTTGAAATATATATTTTTGAAACGTTTTTTCTTTGTACCTGGGTGAAAATGTCAATGCTCCACTTTTTCTCCACTACAAGGGCAGATTATATGGATAGATAGATGGATAGATGGATGGATGGATGGATAGATAGATAGATGGATAGATAGATGGATAGATAGATAGAAGAAAAATGAAAAATGAAAACATTCGAAAAGGGGAAATATACAATAAACCTCATCTGTATACAAAATATGGCAGTGTAATGGAAAATAAAACAGAAATTTTGAAAATGTAGTCAATGTATACCAGGAAAATGAACTGTTACACAATAAAATATGAAATACGGCAGGATAATGGAAAATAAACTAGAATATCTTTATTCAAGCAGTATAAACTTGAACATTGTTAGTGGTATAAAGCTGAGGAATTTAAGCAGTAAAACTATATAAAGACAATAAGCCTAAAAACCCTAAATTAACAGTGCACAGTAAACATACACCTCTGTATAAATCCACACTTTTGGTTATGTACAAATGTGTGATTTATTATTGTTATTATTATTATTATTATTATCATTATTATTATTATTATCTTATTTTTTTATTTAAACGCAACCGTCTTCATCAGGAAGCATACAGTCAACTGATTCCAACTTCCAACTGAGTTTCAGCACTACCAACCGAAACGGAGAGGGCTTGGGAGTTGGCGGCGGTCATGTGCACATGCTAATAATCCAGCCCACATGAAGCCCTTACTGTAGTCCATTCCACCCCTCTAGCCAAAAATGGGTCTGACAGCCCTGATCTTGTGCATTTAGAGTTGAGGTAATAAATCCAGATGGGTGTTTGGGAAAAACAGCACGAAGCCACATCCATGCTAAACAGACATTTTGCTTTATTTTATGAAATATAATTGTGGGACATGTCATTTTTGTGCTTGGAAACACCTAGGTATCGTCACTTAATATCACTATCACGATCATGACACTTCAGTTGACCATTGTTTGTCATGCAAATAATTGTGATAAAAAATTATTTGTTTCATTATTATGCATAATTATTTTGTTAAACTTTTTGAGTTTGATCCCACTATATTAGGCATAGCATAACATAAAAGCTGTTATAGCGTAATAATATATCTACCTTTTGCATTGCCGGCAACGACGATTGGAACATAAAAGTCTGCGTTAGGGGTTAGGGACATTTAACACAGCTAATTCGTCTTCAGTTTGTTGCCACATTTGTGACATTGGTTTAAAATCCCGATGACATTTGGATGGAAACATGGGATTGTGGAATCTAATCGTTTTATTTAATTGTGTAAGCTCTAGTTGATTCGACACAATGATTGTGTGTGTGTGTGTGTGTGTGTGTGTGTGTGTGTGTGTGTGTGTGTGTGTGTGTGTGTGTGTGCGTGTGTGCGTGCGTGCGTGCGTGCGTGCGTGCGTGCGTGCGTGCGTGCGTGCGTGCGTGCGTGCGTGCGTGCGTGCGTGTGCACGTGCATGTGTGCGTACGCATCTTCAGTCCCACCAGGTCCCCGTTTGGTGTGCGGCATCAGGATCACGCCCCTGGCCGTCATGAAAGGCTCTCCAGACCTGATTCCTGCTGAAGGTGAAGCCTGGCTCCGCCTCCCCCATCTTTCCCCGGCCTTATAACCGCGACTCCCCTCGCCGGGAGTGGGGCGCTCTAAAAACAAAACCAACCCATCTGGCGAACCACTTGCCGCCACCCGAACAACTGGCTTTACAGATAAAGGAATAGAAACATGCCGCCGCCCTCACCCTGTTGTGTCGAGCGACGCGCAATCAATTAGCGTTTCAGCGCCGTAGAACCATAATTCCCTCGGTGGCCTTCCACGTCAAAATTCTATTTTGGACATGTGGGGCACGTGGAAGCGAGAGCGCGGGCGACAGACCTCATCCTTCATGCTGGCATCGCCTCGTGTCTTTCGCTTTTTTTTTTAGGCTTGGACTCCAGCAGAGTCTGCAAAGGGAAAGGCGTGGTGACCCTGCGGGCGACGCTGGTCCACATCGACGACGAGGACTGCGTCAGCGAGGAGTCGGACGTCACCTCAGCCCCAGGTGAGTCGGGATGGAATCCCACAGTGCGGCGGCACGAGGAGAACACAGCACGCGGCGAAAGGACAGACAAGGAGAGTTTGAAACCAATCCGAGGCTGTGTTTATACTTGTAGTCGATTGATACCGTAGATAGATGGATGGATAGACGGACGGACGGACAGACGGATGGTTGGTAGAGGTAGGGATGGATAGATGATAGATAGATAGATAAATAGATAGATAGATAGATAGATAGATAAATGGATAGATAAATGGATGGATAGATACTGTAGATAGACAGATAGATAGATAGATGGATGGGTAGATAGAGAGCAAGACAGATGGACAGATGGATGGTTGGTAGAGGTAGGGATGGATAGATGGATAGACAGACAGATAGATGGATGGATGATGGATGGATGGATGGATACTGCAGATAGATGGATAGATGGATAATGGGAAATAAACCAGAAATTTGGAAAATGTGGGCAATATAAACCAGGAAACTAACTATTACACAATAAAATATAAAAACATGGAAGAAAAACCTGATCATTTAAAATGAACCCGAGGAATTGAAGCAGTCAAGCAGAATACTGACAATTAGCCCAAAAACCCAGAATGAACATTAAAGATGCGTTTAACCATGCGTTTAGCTCAGCCGTCCCAGTTTGTCCGGGATCGTCCTGGTTTGTCGCTGTGTGTCCCAGGTCCCGACAGATATCTGTGAAACACCAAAATATCCCGTAATAATGGGACAGGGGTGACACTTTTGACTTTTTTCGAGCCGCCTCGATACTCCGCCTTAACGCATTGGACGCCCGCCAGCCGCTCAGAAAAGAGTTCCCTCCATGCGCGCGGTCGCATTCAGAGAGCAGAGGGCGCCATGCGGGAAGGCGGCACTGGCGGGGCCCTGTGAAAAGGCCAAGTCGCTGTAGAATGTCGCCGAAGGATGGTAATATTGCCCCCGGTGACGACCGGCCTGTGGAGGTGTTCCCTCCGACCTCGGCTCCTTCCACATGGTTCTGCAGCTCAGCTGGAATCCAAAGCGTGGTTTCGGAATTATCCGAATAAAACGGCTTGTCACCCTTCGTCAGTGTTGACCACTTTTTCACCAGTTTGTGAAAGAGAGCTTTTGTGGTGCGCGGCCCACCGCCGGGGGCCTCGACTATGGACTTGTTTGTTGCGCTGAGCGCGTTGGAACCGAGCTGGAGGGGGGCCAAGGCTGTTCCGGGAGATGTTTAATTGTTGCAGAGCCCGGACAGAAAGGCCACTGGAACAAACGCGCTTCACAGTCCACTGAATAGGTGCCTTGTTCTGGCAACAAAAGTTCACCGATTGTGGGAGAATCCCTTTATTTTCCCTTTTTTATTTTGATTCCTGAGGATATCGCTGCCCGCAAAAGCACCCGGCCACGGGAAGGATTAACACCCTGCGGGATATTTCGGAAATGTAGTTTAATTATCTATCTTTTCTCTTTTGGGGTCGTTAGTATACTTCACCGTGTTGCTTTGGGACTTCAGAAGACTGTTGGTCTTCCTGCCCTTTTCGCACCGCTGAAAGCCCTCTGGACTCCTTCTTTAAGGTGGTTGGACAAAGCAGATTAATGGAGTCGGCTCCCAAGCAGGATTGGCCGACGGAGACTCCGGCGTCGCCGCTGATTTACCGACCGTGAACGACGCCCAGCGCCAGGTGAGTTTGACACTTCCGCCCCGTTTGGCACAGCGCGTCCTGCAGTCGGCCGAAAGAAACTCAAGCCCCTTCCTGGGATGTGGGCGGGGGGCGAAAAAGCTCAAAATAAAATCGGCTTAAGTGCATTTTATTCTGTGCGTCGCCCAGCAATACCAGGTCCCCGCGGGAGTCCAGAACCACATCGCGTCCCCCGCCTCCAGCTGCGTGTATCCCTCCACCACCGCCGTCAACCCGACCATAGTGCTGCTGCAGCACAACAGAGGTGAGGTCCCGGCCGCCGTTTCGGACACTTCGGCAGTGTTTGGCCAGGTTTTGCCGTCTTTACCGACGGTCGTAGCCATAGTTTGTTGTGTGCCGTCTTGTTGACCTGTCCCTCATCGTGTCACATGTCCCGTCCATGTCCACCTCTGTCCCTCTCTCGCCACAGAACAACAAAAGCATCTCGCCCATTCGGAAGGTACGCACCGGGGGGGTTGATAAATATTTGTCATTGGTTTTTCTGTTGGGTTTTTTTCCCATTTCTTTGACAAATGGAACAGCATTTGACAACCAGATGAATTGAAAAGCTTTTGTGTTTTCATCTCACACTCCTGCCGCCTGTGAGCGTCACACTCCCACCGCCTGGAGGTCGGATCATGCTTCTCCGTCTGCGCGGAAGGGAACGTTGCGGGGGGCGTTTGCTTTTTATACCTGTACGGATTCTGTGTATAACGCTGTGTGTCCACTTGGGGGCAGTGTTGCATTTAGTGAACCACAATCTACAGAAAAAAAACATACACTAATGCCGAGAGGAAGGGGCTGCGGGGTGATTCTTCCAGACTTTATTTGAAAACTTCAGAACCCGAAAATATGGATAAGCAAACAAAATGTGAGGCGTTTCGAGCCGCCTCCAACAGGAAGTTGGACCATTCAACCAATCAGCATCGGAGAGGCTCCTCTGCGACCCATGGTTACCCAGAACCCCTTCCGCTGCGTAGCTCCGCGGCGACGTTCATGTGTTCGGTGAAGCATAAACCAGGCTTTAGCAGTTTTTACTGACAGCTAAATCGCTTTAGTGGATAACCTGAATGACTTTATGTGTCACTACGTTAAAAATATATAAACCTAATTTCGAAACCCTTTTACCACCTTGTAAATTCAATCAGTCAACTCAACCCCCCAAAAAAACCCCGACCTGACTAATGCAACGCAGAATGTAATCTGTGCGTACGCGTCCCGTTGCCTCCTGATGTCTTGCTGTGTGACGCTTTGCAGACCAGACCCCGGAAAGGGACAAATCCCCCGGCCCGGAGAGCCACTCCTCCGGGGCCTCCTGTGGCCCCGTCCCCGACATGGACGGCAAGAGGATGAGGCTGTCGCTGCGCTCTCCCGCGCCGGGTGCCCTCGGCCAACCAAACGTGCCTGTGCGGGTGAGCGACAGTTTTCCCCTCAAAGAGAAAGCAGACTTCTTAAAAAAACATACTATTTATGTATACACGTAAATACACGTCACCATAGCTTTGACTTTAGTATTAATACTAAAGGTAAGATAAGATAAGGTAAGATAAACCTCTATTAGTCCCACAACGGTGAAATTTACATCGTTCCAGCAGCAAAAAGGGGACAGCAGAAAATAGAGAGCGTATCAAGGTACACACTATAAACAATATAAAATATATAGAAAACATAAAAATAAAAAATCACCATAAATAGGAACCAGAGTACTGAGTGTATGATGGTAATAATCCGAGATTTCCTTATAAATCTCAGTGGTGAGGGTGGTGGTTTTGTTGAGTAATAAATGGAATTGCACCATGGTAAACTGCATAGTGGCTTCAGCGTAGTTGTGGCAGCATGTATATACATACACACTGTATATATACAGTATATCTACCCAAAAGCAGGTAATTGAAGTAAAGGTTATAGTTACCACTATACATACTGATGCCAACGCTCGAGGCTTGGGAAGCGCGATGCGTCTCCAAATAGCGTGATCGGCTCTTTCGCCTTCATCATGAGCGCTGCCTTTTTATTTTCCAGAACACGGAAAAGTCCAAAGACTGGTACAAAAGCATGTTCAAGCAGATACACAAGATACCAGGTGAGGAGAGTTCACCGCCATCATCCGTGCCTCCCGCCGGGGCCCCCGTCTGCCTCTGTGTCTTTTGCCATGTTCTTGGTCTGTTGTGTCACTCCTTGTTATGTCTGTCAACCACCGCGCTCAGAACCTATCGAGGGAAACCCTTATCGTCCCACCTACGTATTCCCAGAGAACTATGACAGTCTGAGGAAGTCGCAAGGTATCCGATGGCAGTAACGGCTCCGCTCCCATTGGCTTCACTAATCCGTAGCCGTCCCGGGCTCTTTCAAATACTTTAAACTTGTGAATCGTCATTCCCAACCTTCGGGGCCGAGTGCCAAATCATGGAAACCAAAAGAAAACAAAAGAGATTCAAAAGTATTTGAAAGGATTTCAAATAATGTTTTACTCCAGGTAATATCCATTTCATCGAGCAGCGACTCACAACTTTAGATGTACCGCGAGATTCATGTATATTTCTTGATGTAAACAAAAATTTAAAGTTAAAAAAAAAAAAAGTATTTATTTTATTTCAATTTGAAATTAGGCAGTCTAATGGATTATATGGCGCCCATAAATTCAACATCCTTATTGCAGCATGCATTGCACAAAATAAGTCATTGGGGTTGCCAAGTCATGTCATAGTTGTGGGTGTGGTGCTGGGATTCTGCAGGATCTGCAGTGGTGCTGCTTGGGTCAAGAAATCTGCATGAAACCTCCTTGCCTTTCTACCTGTCATTATCTTTTCAGTTTTTATTGCTTATCAGAATACACACTCGGTTAACAAATTAAATAATTATTAGTGTAGTGTAGTGTGTGTGTGTGTGTGTGTGTGTGTGTGTGTGTGTGTGTGTGTGTGTGTGTGTGTGTGTGTGTGTGTGTGACCTTTTGGATGTAGTGTGGCTGTCCGGCCACACGGTGGTGCTGCACACCGGGAAGCGCATTTTCATCACGTTCCAATCAAATGCTTAAGCATATGGTTCAAGCATTTCATTTTTTGACCTAACATCGAACACACACTCTCGGTATAAAACCCGCCGTGATGACCTCCACGGCGATCCTGTGAGTCGTATCTATTCCATTATTTAAATCCTCCCCTCTCTAAAAAAACTGTTATTTAACCTGACTGTAAATAGACTATTCCCGCTTTGCAGCACGGAGCATTACTTATTCAGAGAATTGATTCTAATCAATATCCTTGGCCCTCTGTTTTTAGTTCAGTAATGCTTCCTGTAAAGTACTTTGTCTTCACACTATCTTGGATTCATGCTTTTATTGTGTCTAATGGAGCTACAATATATTATGGCAATGCCACTGACATATTTCTCCCCCGTTTATTGTCGGCATGGCTTTCCAACGATGAGTCATATATGTACTGCATCACACAAATGGAATTTACATGTAAAAAATTTGTTCCACCCTCTCTTTCAGATGACGGCCCCTCCCCTTTGGGTTATTTGGAGGACGGTAAGCTTGGCTACCGACGTCCCTAAAAAAAAAAATGCAAAGACTCACACTGACTACGAGATCAGATGTTACTTAAATGTTCGACTACACCATCGTTGTGACGGTGAAAAAAAAGTTTGGCTCGTCAGTGTCTCCCGGCACTGCTGATCTATACGCACCTTCATCTTGCAGTCAAGGGCGTCCCGCGTTCCAAAAGCGCCGCCGAGGTGGACAGCGGAGGTCGGTCGATGCCGGTGCCGACTCGGTCATCTTCCCTCAAACCTTCCTCCAAGCGGTATGTCCCTCTTCCCCAAAAGGACGCAGCACAACGATCCCACTCACCGTTCGCCTCCATCTGTATTTTAATTCTTTCCCGACTTTGGTCGGGAATCATGAGGATCACTCGGTTCCCTAGCGGGCTCCTCTGACGGCACCGATAGTAAGAGGCTGTCGCTGTATAATATTAACCTCTTTGTGTTATTTATGTTAGGTCGAATAATTACTTTGGTTTTGAGGTTTTGCGATGGAAGCGTCCTGTCATTTCATTCCTCAACTCTTCCATCTGTGTCAGAGTCTGAAAGTTGATCCAATTTGGCGTCACGATTCACTTGAAACACTCGATATGAATACCAGATGTTTCGTGACCCGTTCTAATCTCATTTTAAATAAAAAATTAGTTGGAGTTGTATATTTAAAAAGCTCCCCTGTGTTTATCTATTTCACTTGATAAATGACGAATCGTTGTTTTAAATAATTTCCTATCATCTCAAGGTTCCCCCCCTGCAGTTCCCCGGCCCCGTTGACATCCACCCGTCTAAGACAAATAGGGAGACGCGAGTGATAGAGGGATAGGGGGGAGATGATAGAGTGATGACAGGTGACAGAGGATAAACTGTTTCCCGCTGGAGCGACAGAGGACGTGTCAGAGGACCGTGTCTCCTCCTCCCTCCAGTGGGCGCCTTCCAAAACCCACTTTGTCGCCTCTTAAGGGTCGAACGCCACGCGCCGCCCGATGCCTTTTTACATCACATTTCCTTCCGTTTTACTCTTCTATACATCTGAAAATAAAGCCTTGTTATTTTTTTAATGAATAATTTCAAAGACACTGTCTTTTTTTTTATTTATTTTTTTAAGATATGCAGTTAATAACGTTAACGTAATACGTTGCATAACCGTTAGATTTGAACACCAAGTACAGCTGAACATGGGAGGAAGTTATATTTATTACCCTCTCTTTTTTACCATATTTTTAAAATATTTTTTTCTGTCAAGGCAGCCAGTTCTGTTTACTTCGTTGAATTGCTGCCTTTTCATTCACCGCGAATTGGATTTTATGCAAATGGAGGCAGATGGAGATAGAGCGGAGCAGACGGCGGAGCTTCGGCGCGTCATCTCGCGGAGGGGAAAAAAAAAATGTAATTAATGAATAAATAGGGGCCGAGACAGTTGCCATGGAGACTCCTTGATAAGGATTGGCTCTCTTCCATCCCACCCCGCCCCCACCACCACCACCACCCCTTTCTCCGCAGGAATGAGTGGGAGCCCCCGGATAAAAAGGTAGACACCAGGAAGTACCGCGCCGAGCCCAAGAGCATCTTCGAGTACGAGCCGGGGAAGTCGTCGGTGCTGAAGCTGGAGAGAACGGTACGCTATCGCCCCGCCGCCGGACGAGCCAGAGCCTGGTCTGCCGTGCAAGCACGTGTGTGTGTGTGTGTGTGTGTGTGTGTGTGTGTGTGTGTGTGTGTGTGTGTGTGTGTGTGTGTGTGATTTGTGGAAGCTGCCACCCCCCACTCCCCTCCCACAACCACCTCCTCCCCCACCCCACCTCCTCCAAGCTGCTGCACTCCTGGATGGCGGCTTTTCGAGCAAGAATCGGACGGCGGCGTATGTTTATGTGTGTGTGCGTATGTGTGTACAGCCATGTGCGTTCCACGTTCCTGAGGGGGGCGGGGGTGACGGGCGATCCGTATCAGGGGAGGAGTATGTGTGTGTGTGTGTGTGTGTGTGTGTGGGGTGGTGATCGCTTACAAGGATGGGCCATTGTCTTCCCGTGTTTAACTTGGGGTTATTGGGTTGAATCGAGGATTCCTGTTACCTGTTATTTCCTACAGAAGTGTGTGTGTGTGTGTGTGTGTTGGGGGGGTTTACAGTGGACTCTCTAGTAGTTTATTCGGATGGTGCTAAATGAAATGGTGCCCTTTGGTGTCCTTGCTGGCCTCGTGTCACGGTGTCTGCAGTGCTTTATATATTTTATATATATATAAATGTATATATAAATCTATATTATAATAAAAAAAAAAAATATATATATATATATATAAATCTATCTAAAAATAACAAAAATTATATATATATATTTATAAAAAAAAAAAAAAATATATATATATATATATATATTTATAATTACATATATATATATATATATATATATATAGTAAACCAGTTATTATATACCTCTGGTAACCTGTCGCCAACTGTTTGGCTGTTTTCCTACTTTTTGAATAGTTTCCGATCTTTCTGTCCTATACAAGTGCTAGTTCTTTCCTTCCCTTTTACTTATTTTATCGTACTTATTCTTGTATTTTGAATGTATACACAGTATTGTGATATAGCATAGTTATCTTCTCACACTGGACGTTTTCTTCCCCACTGAGCTGCTACAACGCCTGAACCTCCCCGACGGGGGATCAGTGAGGTGTTATCTCATCTGACCTCACTCTCAACTATCTGTTGTTTTAAGAGTTTCGGGTGTTGTTGGGGAATCTTGTCTCCGTCAACAGCATCTCATTGTGTGTGTGTGTGTGTGTGTGTATCCTGTTCTGTCTGAAATGTGTCCTTTCTGTCTTTCTCCTCCTTTCCTTGTTGCCACCCCCACCCCCCCCACCCCGCCCCGCCCCGCCCCCCGTAGACTCAGGATCTTTGTCCAGAAGATGTAGATTTAGCGAATGAGCCTTGGTATAAATTCTTTTCAGAGATGGAGTTTGGGAAAGCGGTAAGTGGTCGCTTATGTTTTAGTGCATGTGTTAACGTCCATGTGTAAATAACGCCCAAGTCAATGTCTGTATATAAGGACCGCTCCCATTTCTTCCCACTTTGATTTGCAAAGCTATGTGCGATGGTATTCTATATATTTTATATGTACCGCACACGCAGTGGGGAAGATGTCAAATGCAACTTCGGAAAACTTTGGTTTCTAGGCGGGGCTTGACTGATTTCGCCTTTTCAATACCAATACGATTACTAAGTGGACAACAAACACTTTGACCATTAGTTTTGCATGATAAAACGTGATCGGTAAAATCTTTCTAATCTTTCTCCAACAGAGAGATCTAAAATACTTACATAAAATGCCTACATATTTGGTATGACTACTATGAGATCTTTGGATCTTCCCCAATACCGATCCTTTTAGTCTGGTACTGGGATGCCATCCAATACCAGTATAGGTGTCAGTACATAGACAGCCTCGCTCCATGGAGCAGCATTTGCAACCAAGTTCCTAATCTATTTTTAAACATCCACAACCATGACTTCCACTAGTCACCCAGGATGCTTTTTCTGTCACACATTCCATACGTGTTGCTGTTATTGGACGGTATCACTCATACTTTTCGAAACATTTTTATTTATTATCTTAGTGGGCCCACTGTGAGCTCTGTTTTTTCTCTTTCCAAATACCCATTTTGGATTAAATTTAAAAAAAAAATTGTTATGATTGATGATAAATTACCTGACATCCTATCAGACTTTTGGCAGCTAAAAAAAAAGCCAGAGAGCCAGAGATAAGTGCGACCGATTCTACACCCGGATTAATTTGTTTGGGTGGATGGATAACAAGCCAGACCCAGACGACCACAGCTGTTTGTCTGAGTATCAGGCGAAAGGGAATCTTTGTAATATTTCCGTTAGGAGAGGCCCTGGGATTTGTGGAATGCGTTGCACATTTTTCGTATTCGTGCGGATTCTCAGAGCATAAAACAGACCAGATACTTGGGAAAGGAGATTGAAGTTTGAACCCGAAGTCATTCCTCGGTCCGTGTAAACAATCAGGCATAATGATAATCCAATCACTGTCTTTCTGTCTGTCTGTCTGTCTGCCTGCCTGTCTGTCTGTCTGTCTGTCTGTCTGTCTGTCTGCCTGCCTGCCTGCCTGCCTGCCTGTCTGTCTGTCTGTCTGTCTGTCTGTGTCTGTCTATACATACTCACCTGTCTATCTGATATATTATAGACCAGGGGGGTGAGGTGATGGCGTCACCAGTGAGTCAGTGGAAGTTAAGACAGTTATCTGGGCAAATCAGCGCCTCAGGCCTGAGCTGGCATCAGACAAGTATTCTGCGCGCAAAACAGATGTTCCGTCTCCTTGCGCTCTGTCACGCCCCGGATCACATGAGGTGGCACCGCTGCTTGCGACATGAGATCACGTCCTCGAGGCGGCCCGAACACTGGCAAGGACTCTCAGATTCCCAGACCCTTCCCGCTTTCAAAACGACGACACCGGGCTCGGATCAGCGCGGCTGACTCAGTCCTGCCGCCCCACGCTGGGTCAGCGCCGAGCAGGAACAGGACGAGTCGTTCCCGAGGTGCCACGCTCTCCCTGGATGCTTTATCTCCGGGACACTTGGATCGCTGCCAGACGGGCTCAGTTTGATGACTGGCTCCTGTTTAATGTCAAAGTCACTTCTAAAGTGGCACCCGGTATGTGTAGTATTTGACCTTAAGGCTCAGTCAGACACACCGGCTCAAGGGAGCTTGATTGACGTCCTCTTAGTCGTACGGACTAAGTACAAGTGACATGAACCCTCAAAATAAATGGCCGTGAAAAAAGAGAGTTTCCTCGCGGGCTTCGCTCTGGGGGGCCCCGAAATTAGGGGGAGCTGCTAAACTGACATTTCCAACCCGGGCCTGCGAAGCTCTAAATACAGGGCTGTACAAATAAGCGTAACCCGTTCTTTTAAGTGATCTGTGATTCACAACGGATTCGGTGACTGCATTACATAGGATTTTCTTTCCCCGATCCCACCGGGCGTGTGTCAGTGGTTGCCGTGCACTGTCACAGCCATATGACGAAGCATGAATGCTGGCGTGACAGCAGCTGACTTTGTTCCGCCAAATTCACGCCGGCGGGTCACCGGTCGTATCAGTCGGACATCAACAAGTTGTGAGCTCAAAGCCGCTGGACGGCTTATGTGACGACGGCCACTTTCAACCGCCGCGCCCATGGACGTACATGGCCCGCTTGAGTTGGAATTCCACACATAACTATGGCTGGGAAGAGCGTTTTGGGCCCCCCTGCGTCCGACTGAGCGACTCCGTCTGTCTAGCGCGCTGCCGAGGGGGTCACTGCCACACTGTCTCACCACTGAGTCACATGGCTACTGGCCAGTTCAAGCCCCCCGCCTCCACCCGCCAGCGCTCCACCTCGTTGCGTGTCCGTCTTTAACCTCAGTTTTATACTTAACTTCTCTGTTGAAGGGTTTGGTGTTGCCGAGATGAGGGTATGGCTAAAACAGGCCCTAACACGCCGCGGGGCGGGGAGGGGGTGGGGGCGTTTGTTTTTCGGTAGAACACAACAACGCAGACAAAGGTGCTGGAAAGAATGGGATTCATATTACCGCCGCCGAGAGGCGGTCTGGTATTTCGACCGCGAGCGAAGGCACGAACCAAAACCTTTGGAGTCACCGGAGACACCTGTCTGGGGGGGGGGGACAGGCGCAATCTGGTGATGTCATTAGCACTCCGCTCAACGCTGAGGCGCTGGATCCATAATATTTCGCAATCGGTATCGTCCAGATGTTTTCATGCAGTCGCATCGCGGGAAAACTCGCGACATGACCCCCGACGCTGAAACCTGGCGAGCTGTGGAAAGTTAAAAAGCAGCCGAGGTACGACGGGAAAGGGGAGTAAAGGGGAAAACAACTTTTTTTTCCAACGGCCAATCCATCAACCCCCCGAGTCCGTGGCCATGAGTTTGTGCTCCGCTATATCCATACTTGAAGATGTGCTTGAGTCTCTGAGAAGCAAAACAGGTTCACATGGCGGGAGCTCGGAATCCACCGCCCCCCCACCTCCCCCATCACATGAGGCGCCTCCACCCGGACATCTGCAGAGCGTCTTGCGAAAAATCTGATTGAGATTCCATTCCTCTGGCTCTGCGATGCGCTTTCCATGCCTGCTTCCTGTTTACTCTCCGTTAACGGCCCATGTGGGTGTGAGCCCAATTACCCAAAGGATGTCAGGGGACAGTCTCTGGTCCCCCCCCCCCCGGTAAGACTGGCTGGGACACTGCGGGGCGGTGGTGGGGGGGCGGTGGGAGGGGGGGTGTAACGGATTATTCGGTGGCTCTGGCGTATTCTCAAAGGCTGAGAGGACATGGAACATTTTGGCTTTATTAATAGATCACAAGACCACCGACCTGCCGGGGCGAAACGCTGCTCTTATAAAGATAGATAGGAGGCTGTGTTAGAAAAGTTATTAATGATCCCCCTGCCCCGGCAACCGACAGGAGAGGCACGGTGCGGGAAGCCGAGCGCTGCGGAAGGACCCCCCCCCCCCCCTTCTGGTCATCCGTTTGGAATGGCAGAGGCTCGGGGGGTGCGCGCGGGTGTGTGTGTGTGTGTGTGGGGGGGGGAATTAGTGGCAGGGCCAGGCTGGCTGGGATGGGGTTGTGCAATCGTATTTGCAAACAACACTTGCGCTTTTTTTTTATTCATAGCCTCCCTGTCATGTCCGTTATATTTACCTTCTGTGACGTCCGCACGGCAAAAAGCAACAGAAACAGTGGCTAAAATTAGCCAGCTCCAAACCATTCAAAGTGTTAGAGGCTGCCCCCCGCCCCCCAGCCCCTGGCAAGTGACTGTCCATGGGTTGTGGGTTAGTGACAGCCTGAAAATAACTACATTCCCTTCAAGTCACTCACCTGATGGCGCTTTAATTTATTTTGTCCTTCCTTTTTGTCCGTCTTTACAATGTGCTTCCTTCCTTTGTTTTCACGTTTTTGTTTTTTTTTTCCCCCTTGCGTAACTTAATTGTTCGTGTTTACGCTTTCCAGTTGACATTTTTGGTTGTATTTCAGTCGACATGTCTGTATTGAAGTTACCAAAAAACTTCTACTGTAGCAACTGTGTGTGTGTGTGTGTGTGTGTGTGTGTGTGTGTGTGTGTGTGTGTGTGTGTGTGTGTGTGTGTGTGTGTGTGTGTGTGTAATTCGGCCTGCTTGCACCACCAGCTGGTTAATTGTCCCCCGGTCTGGTCCAGTGATAATGAGAGTGACTCAATACCAGACAAAAGAGACGGCTTCACCGAGCGATAGCAGCCCATTGGCTGAGCCTGGGACAGCCCCCTCCCCACATGGACACCCCCCGCCCCCCACCCACACACACACACACACACACACACACACACACACACACACACACCCCATCCCTCCTGCTTCTCCCTGACCGGTGCACGCCCACCCCCCTCCACCCTGTTCACTGCCGCTTGTTTTCTCCAACTTGCACGCGGGCCAAAACACACGCTTACCCGTTCATGCCAAGATCTGGCCGGAGGAAAGCTGAAGAGCTCGCCAGGCACCGGAGACAGCGACCCAGACGGCCAGGCGAGAGCGAGCGAGAGGGAGAGGAAGAGCGCGAGAGGGAGAGGATCGGGGCCACAGCTTACGTACCCCGCTTGCGTTCTCGCTGGAGGAGAGCTTCCTGTGGATCTATCAATGACTTCTTTGTTTGGTCTGTTGCAGAGTGCCCCCTCTTTCAGCCCCCTGGAAACAGCCTCCGACTTGCAGCAGTTGTAAGTTTGATTCCTCCATTTCCTCTGTGCTTGTAGCCCGGCGTCGGGGAAAAAAGAGCTTGTTATTTAAGGCATGTTATGGATGTGGGCAGGGTGTCGGCGAGAGAGTTCCGTGACCCGCGCGGGAGGTGCCGGGAGGGCGTGCGACTCCCGTTTCCTGAGGGGTCTCGCTGAAATTTGGCAGGAAGGGCGCTTCGGCTACGGCTTATTTTTTTTATTTTTTATTTTTTTCTCTCGTTTGTCAAGGGGGTCGGCGGCAGCGCGGTACGCGGGCGAGCGTGCGTGTGGCGATTTATTTAAAGCTAACACCCCCCCCCCCCCCGAGTCAGAACCTGGATGTGACGGGGATTGAGGGAACCCCGTCAGTGTCCTCCCAGCTGCCGCCTAACTTAGAAAACCGTTATCCCCGTCTCGATGGGTGTGTAGCGCGGGGAGGAGGGGGGGGCGGAATAAAACTAAAGTATCGACAGCAGCTGCACAATAGAAGCGGGGGATGTTTTGGTCGACCGGCAAAATCAAGGCGCTGAGACCCCTGAGCCCTCCGTTCACAGTTTAGTTCCGCGCTCTATTCCTGCTTGCGTAATAAAATGCAAGGAATCCCCGGGCCGAGCCGTGATGAGTCTCGTGCGCGCCGTCTCCCCCCCGGGGGGGCGTCGACGGCGACAAACCTACCATCCGCTCTGGTAACCGCTCACCGAAAGACGGGGCCCCCGCTCACGTTACTGCGCAAATTTAAGCAATTTATCGGAAGCGACGTCATTGAACGTAGCTGGATAGGTAAGTTGTCGCGTAGGTTTTTTAATGGTGATCCCGGGTTAACCGAGACCCGACTTTCTTTCGACGGGGGGAAGCTGAAGTCATTATCTGGCTCCCTTCAAAGGCACATATGTTTTGGGCGGGAATGTTTTCCTTTGCTTCCCTTTGAAAACGGAGACCTGTTTCCGCGGCGTCGCCCCCGTTTGATGTTCCCGTTCCGGAGGACGGGGGGGCTTTTATTGTGAATGTATCACATTTTTCGCTAAACAAGATGGAAATGGGGGTGGGGGGGGGGGGGGGGTGGCGAGGGTGGGGCTGGTGGGGTTGGATGGGGTCGGGAGACACAACAGTGATACTTAATCTTTCACCCATGTCACAAGTAGGCACTCCGACTAATACATTACTGTGTCCATGACAGGAACGTACACCAGTCAGCATTAAGCCCCACAATGATGCTGATTGTCGCGATTCGGCCTTTTAAAAAAAAGCCACGGGAGCAGCTGATTCGGATAAACAGTGATGCCCCAGTTGTGTACAAAGTTCTGATGCCGCGAGCTCCCTATCGTTCTGTGCGCTGTCTGTGTTTCCAAATTCCTCCCAAAGCGGCGTATGAGCTCTTGCAGTGCAGCACTTTCCTTAAAACCTCCCCTACACACTCATGGTTTTAATGGTCCCTTCTGTTGCCAGTGTGGTGTGTGTGTGTGTGTGTGTGTGTGTGTGTGTGTGTGTGTGTGTGTGTGTGTGTGTGTGTGTGTGTGTGTGTGTGTGTGTGTGGGTGTGTGTGTGTGTATGTGTATATATATATATATATATATATATATATATATATACTGTATATATATTTATGTAAGTTTTTTTTCTTCCTATGCAAGCTATGAAAGGGGCTCTTGTTTGAGCAGGAAGCAGGCAGCGCAGTTAACCCGTAAATTTGGACGGCTGGGTTTTTTTGGAGAACTGTGACCCTGGCGGCGTGACGAAAAGCCAAACGCATTTAACGCTTTCCACCGAGACTTAAAAAAGCCGCGCGGCTCAGTTCTTCGCCTGGATTTATGGCGACACCGGAATTCCTTGTCAGTTTAACGAGCGCGCCCGTCTGCCGAAATAGAGGAGAAGGAAAAGAACGTGGAGCATTTGGGTGGCATCCCACGCGGAGCCCGGCCGGAGGAGCCGTGCAGGTGATGCGCCGCGTCGTTGCGTTGAGGGAATATTTTTAGAAATATCAACGGTCACTGGCCTTTTCGGAAGGCCAGGATACTCCATCAACGTCTTCGCCCTTCGCCGATGTTATTTCAGGTAGCGTCAGCGTACGGAGAAGCCCTTTCCCCCCAATTTCCCCAGCGCGTCCGCTTCTTTTGTGTGTCTCAGCCCGTGTGTGCGTGTGTGTCTCTCTCTCTCTCTCTCTCGCCGCTGTCTAGCTCGTCTTGTAAGTCTGGGCGTAGCGAGGTGGAGGACAGTGGCTCCTCCAGCGGCGAGCCAGCGGCTCCGGACGGCGACCGCCATGTTTACAAGAGTGTCCTGGAGGGCGGCGACATCCCCCTGCAGGGCCTCCGGGCTCTCAACAAGCGCCACACCAGCTCCTCCTCCTCCAAAGGTAGGAAACCAGCAACTGTACACATGGTGCCACTGTGTGTGTGTGTGTGTGTGTGTGTGTGTGCGTGCATGCGTGCGTGCATTTGGACGGCCCATGTAAAGCCCTTTACGACTGAGCTGAAACAATGAGTAGCAGACACTGATGTTGGCACGCGACTGTACCAGGCATACATGTGTTTTCTTTCCCCGTTCTGTTGGAATCCACACGTTGTCCGTTGCTCTGGTTTATCACGGCGGTGACCATTCATTCCCCAGCTGTTTTTTATTTATTTTATTTTATTTTTTTATTGCCGTTGTTTGCTTTTGTTATTATTGATACCATGGATATTTTCATCGACCGTGTGTGCTGGCTGGCCATCTGCTTTGGAAAAGTCACGGCGAGAGGGAGGTTGCCTTCGCTGGAGCAGTGGAAGCTAACCTTGGGGTGGGGGCGGGGGTAGGGGCGGGGGGGGGGGGGGGGGGTCCTGCTTGCTCCAGTTTGCAAGCAGACGGTCGTCAGGCAGGCTAGAGGAAAGGCTCCAGAGTGTTCCAGCAGCGGGAGAGAGGGCCAGAGAGGGGAAGGATGGGGAAGGAGAGATAAACAGGGGCTCTGCTTTTCACAGGCCGTTCAGACAGGGGTGATATAAACAAGGAGGGGGGGGGGGGGCATGAGGAAGTCAGCTGTCGGTGTGAGGTCAGAGCATGGAATGCCTGCGCACATGACCAGAGCAAGACGCGCTGGGAGAGGAGAGGAAGTGGGACTGGAAGGAGGTGAAAGCGCGGCGGCGTGGAGGTTCGCCCGCCGACCCGCTGGGGATACACACGACACAACTTTATAGAGTAGCTCCATTCCCATTTAAGGGCCGAACTCTCGTCCTAAATGGAACACATTTCCGTTATTTCCGTTTCTATTAATAATTTGGTAAAACAACTCAATTCGACAAACCCAGCGGTTTTCAATTTTTACTTTCCACAGGAGTTCCACTGGAGTAAATGGACCGGCCTTCAAAGGCTTGAGGAAAGTCAACTGACTAACATCTGACTAGCCCGACTTGATAGTTAGAATTAGTCGGAATCCAGCATACCTCAGGTAAAATGTAATCGAGCACAGAAAACAACACGTAACACTGTGTGTCTCAGGCTTCTGCTTTTGATATGAAGTACAATAATAAGGACTTTGTATTCTGGGGAACAAAGTCTCCCTCGGGACCTTTCAGTGGCCAGTGTGGTGACATGAAACACCAGACTCATGGATATTATGGTTTAAAAATGCCTTTGTGTGTATATTTCAGCAGCAGATACACGGTGAAATGGTAGATTAAAAGCTGCCGCACGGCACATATATCACTCCAAGTTCTGTAAGTGGAGCAGAGGGTAAACAGGCTGCGGAACACCGAGGTGTGACGTAGCGGCGTCTGATGTGGTCAGGTTGAGGTAGAGTGGGAGAACCAGTACTTTTTCAAATAGATATTCAGCCTGCCAACATGGGTGATTTTCTTTTTCACATACAGTGCACATTATAGTCAGATATGAGTTTGGGGTTTCCCGAAAATTGTATGTAGTATTTTTATTTTTATTTTTTTCCAGAGCCCGACCTCACAAATGACATAACATCTCACTGCTGGCTTAACCCTCAATCCTTTTATGATGCTGCTTTTCATGTTGCTGCTTAAAGGTATCTCTGTTGACAGTGTACCGCGCTACTGCAAGGGCCTTGTTATTACGTCAAGCATGGCAGAGAGAAATGGCATTTTTCCCCCCTTTCATTTTTGCAACTTTGCTCTATATGTGAAACCATACAACATACCGAGCCATGCCGCAGCTTACGACAAACTGCCATCCAATACTTGATGTATGCATAGTGCATCAAGTCTGCTTCTCATCAACTTTCGATGGAAGTTGGTCTGTACTCTAGAAATGCGTTTGACACTGTGTTTAAGTGTGTATGTGTGTGATCCTGTGACCATTGTAACCTAATATGATGTTTATTCTGTTGTCCTGCATGCTTACCAGTGGATTATAAAGGTGGGAATGGCTATATTATTTCACCCTGCTCCTCTGTAAATAGTCGAACGGTTCTTGCCAATAATGAATTAGGTAACCAGTATAAGAGTAAGAAGCCCCTATCTGCTGCCAAAGCCTGCATACCCCAAATTCTCCCCTCTAAGTTCAAGCCCAAACTGCTGCCCACCAGTGGCGACAGCCGGGAGAGCAGGACTAAGCCCGTCAGGCACCCAAAGGCCCACAGTTGTGAGGATCTTTACACCGGGACATGCAGCCCAAACTGCGCCCAGGCCAAGGAGTGTGAGCTGCACTCGGGCCCCCCGGCCAACTGGGGCCCCGAGTGCGCGGACGGCCCCGGAAATGTCTCCCCGGCGATTAGGAGGAGCGCGTCCGAGTTCTCCAGCCTGTACAAGACCATGCACCACATCCAGCGACCCAGCTCGGTGGGCTCCAGCCCCCACGGCAGCGTCCGCAGCCTGACCTCGCTTTTCGAGGGGGCCAGGGGAGTCCGCGGGGGAGAGAGGCCCGAGCCGGACGAGGCCGGAAACGTTCCGCGGGAGGCCGTGTCGTCGCGGGTCAGCGAGTTTGAAATGATCATCCAGCGGCTGAACCCGGCGCCCACGCGCTCCTCCTCCCTGCCGACCCTGCACTCTGGCCACGGCGGCGCACCCCTCTACATGGCGGCGGCGGCGGTGTCTGCCGAGTCGCTGTTGCGAGCTGAACCCAGCCAGGTGGACGCCTACTCCACGGTGGAGACGGAGGACGAGGCAGCGGAGGAGGAGGAGGAGGAGGAGGAGGAGGCCTCGGCATTGAGTAAGATGCCCGTGGTGGAGGTCGCCATCGCGGAGAACGGCTGTGTCTCAGGGACCGGCCCCTCCTCTGGCGCCAACGCCGAAGTTGAAGAGGGTTTGGGCAAGTGCACCGCTGGAGAGAGGCGCCCGGCGGAGAGTTTACCGAAGAACCCCATTGCGCCAGTTACGCCATGCCTCCCAATCAACCCCCACCATCCCCACCACCACCAGCACCACCACCTGCACCACCTCAACCACCATCTCCACCTCAAATCCAGTAAGTGCAAAGGCTCGTGCCCGGCCTCCTACACCCGCTTCACCACCATTCTCCGGCACGAGAGGCAGCAGGCCACAGCGCAGCAGGACAAGCCCTCGCCCCCGGAGAAGAAGACCACCCTGCCCGGAAACCTCTTCCTCATGGGCCCGGCGCCGTTCAGGCTGCGCGGGTCCTCGCGGTCCCGCCAAGCCAGGGGGACCCTGGGAGCCACCAGGGCGATGGCCGGGAGAGGCTCCCCGGAGCCCCTGCGACCGCTGATCCCTCAGCGCCTCTCCTCCCTGGAGGTCCTGGAGAGGCTGGGCAACGGGGACAGCGGCGACGCGGACCCGGCGTCTAACGGACAAGGCGTGGACGCCAACGGGAACCTGCTGTGTCCGCCGGCAGCTCACCGCAGAGGTGGCTATCTCCATACCGTCACCCACCCTCCTCCTCTCTGCCGCTCCTTACACACGTGTCCATCTCTGCGGTCACTCATTATTTTTCTCAAGTCTACCTTCACCTCGTGACCTCCATCCCCCGCTCTCTCTCCCCCGCCCCCACCCCCCTCCCCCTCTCTCTCTCTCTCGCTCTCACTCCCGACAAAGTGAGGCCTCCACCCCCCCCCCCATCCGTACTCTGTGTGGTGTGTTACGACGTGACGATGAGCAGCCTCCATCTCACTCGCTCTGAGCGTGGCGTCGGGTGCTCTTCCATTTCATGGTGAATTAGTCTCGTGCCGTGATCTCGCCCGACAAACTTTCTTACACCGGCCACACACACACACGCACGCACGCACATCCATCGCTTCCACCACCACATAGGGGGATTCAGGAAGCCTTTGCTACACATCTTCCGGTACCATCACATTTGAGATTCATATAAGAACAATAATACAAATGTCAAACTGAAACGTATTAATATTCTGTTGACAGCGACACAAATGTCCATAACTTGAATCACAATTGAATGTGTAAAGTTAGAGTATCCAGTGTAACACCAGCCTATAATGTTCACATAGGGTTTGCTGCAAAACAGCGTTGCATACGCTACCTCAAAATGTTGTGGTACCATGTTTATTTTCATGTTTTTTTTGGGGGGGGGTTCTTATCTGCCGTCTTCCTTCCTATCCGAGTGATGGATTTGACGTAGTCGGGCGTTTCCTGATCTGACTCCTGTGCACTCCGGCTGCTACCCGAGGTGTAGGTTTTCCCAAAGGTGACGCCGGGAAAGAAGCGGAAATTTGAAACCTTTTCCTCGTGGCCCGTACTTGACCACAAGCCATGTGATTAATCTGTAGAGGGGCGGGGAGTAGAGGACATATCGCAGTCCTTGTACTTCTGTAAAGTAGAACATTTCAGGGAACAGACGGATGCTGGTTGCTCAACTCATCAGTAAACGATGGTGTCACTTTTGTTGTGGTTCATGTTTGGTTTTTTCCCTCTCCATTCTTTTTTTCATAAACACACATTTTATGATTCCTGGATTTTTTTTTTTATTTTCAATTTTTTTACGTGCATGATGAAATACATTTCGCTATTTTGACGTGTTTGCAGTGTTTTCCCCTCTTGTTTTTGAGTCGGTTGTCATTGCGCAAATGACGCCGTTCATTTTTGAGCATGGTTGGAGCTCGTTCCTGTCTGTGTCTGTGCCCATAACGACTGAAGAAGACATTCGTGTGGCAATGTCGTCTTTCATCTTTCAAACCTCTTGATAAGCCTCATCGATACTGCCGTGAGCGTCCTCGAAGCCTCGTGAGGGTGCTTCGCGGTGTGACTCTATCCTCTGCTTGCTCTCGTAGACTCGGACTCGTCCCCGTCTCACGGCGAGAGCCAGGACGAAGTGCTGAGGAGGCGCCATGGCGACAAAGAGGTAAAATCTTTCTGTCGACAACCGCGTGAATCCTGCGCGATAGAGGAGGTGTCGCATCACATGGAGGAATGGAAAAGATAAGCCGAGGTTTCTGGCGCCAGAGGGCAAGCGGACGCGTTCAGTCGCATTCTTTTGGTTTTTTTGACAGAAAATCTTGGAGGAGCAGCGACGTCTGAAGCGGGAACAGGAAGAGGCTGACACGGCGTCGCGCCGCCACACGGGCATCGTGCCGACCCGCCACCAGTTCATCACCAACGAACGCTTCGGAGACCTGCTCAACATCACAGACAACACGGAGAAGCGGAAATCGGGCATAGAGGTAACGGAAAGACAGGGCGCTTTGCCTGAAAGCAGGGAGAAGATGCAGTGTGTATGTGGGTGGCGGGAGGTGGCGGGAGGAGAGGGGTGGAGGGGGGGTGCTGAACTTGGGATGTCTGCTCTCACAGTGGGGTGCCCGCAATCACAGATGGCTTTCTCCTCTGCGTCATGATGTTCAGAGGGTCCAGGGCCCTGTCAGATGGCAGGATTGTTCCAGTTGAGTTATCTAGTTTACCGCCGTAGGGGTATTGCAGGGTGGAGTTGGAGTCCTTCTTAAGCTTTGCCTCCTGTAAAAGGCAGTGGAAAACGGGCGCTTTCCACGTCTGCACACAGTCACATGAGTCTCATTCCTGTCATCACCAGGGTAGAGAAGAGGCAAATAAAAGGTTGAAACTGACAGGAGTATGACCTCACGTATTCAGCGCGTTGTAAATACTGGCTCATCTGTCATTGTTGTCATAGCTCGGGTCCTAAAAATAGTTTAGTGTGTAGTATAACTTTAACTTGCCCACTCACAATGAGGAACGAGACGGTATATAAAGGGCAGCTTTATTTTATTTTATTTTTTTATGGTGAAAATTCACGTAATCCAATTCTAAGGGGAAGCGTGGTGTTTGGATGTTTTGTTGATTCCTTCCGCTTTATTTGTGCACACAGAGAACGCCGGCCTTGGCTCGCTTCGACTTCAGAGCGGAGACTCTAAAGTAGGTGAAAAATGTTTACCACGACACGCATGAAATATTCAAAGCCGCAGAGAAATACAAGTTTCCTCATACGCAGTACACTCAAACGCGCGCACGCGTGCACACACACACAAGCGAAGCATCGCATGGGCAACTTTCATCTGACGATAGCGATGGCATGAACTTAGAGTTTACTTTCAAGTGGACTATTGTACCTGTAAAGCTTGCTTCACACCGAGTCCGTGATCGTATCCGACAGTCGGAGTCCCCCTCCTGGTGGCCGTCGGATGAACTACGCCCTGGGTTTCACATCCCAAAATATGTCAGGGAAAATGGGAGATATTTTGTTTTTATTTTTTCCAGATTAACAGCGAGTAGTTTGCTCAGCTGGACATTTAACTTTTTCCTACGTATGAGAGTTTAAAACTGCCTTTATTTTGTGTTAGAGGAGTGCGAACAAAAATAGAAATAGACACAATTCACTCACATAAAAAGAGATTTACTGATAGTGAATATGGAGACATCCCACGTCAGCGTTAATGATGTTATTATTTTGAAACACATGTCTTATTTACTTAGTTTTAAGCTTAGTTCCAATGAAAAAAGACCTTAAAAAAAAAAGTCCTTGAGCCTCGATCAGACACTGAAATTTCTCCATAGGAGTGAATTGACTTCCGATTTGTTCCTGTCGTTTGTCGTTTCAGGTGTGAAGCTGGCTTAAGATTTATTTTACATTTATTTACAAAAACAAATCTGAAAACGTCGGATGGGTCGGGTCTTTTGTAGTCAATCAGTTTTACAATATGAGGACGGCCATGGAGTGGAGACAATCTATTTGTGGTTCTCGTGTACCCGACTAACATGTTGTCCTCTAATATTTCCCGCCCTTATCAGGGAGTTGCCGTTTCAAAAGGGAGACGTGGTGTACATCATCCGACAGGTCGATCAGAACTGGTTCGAGGGGGAGCATCACGGCAGAGTTGGCATCTTCCCTCGGAGTTACGTTGAGGTACGCCGTGCCTCAACCTGCCAAAAACATCAGTTTGTGTTAAAAATACGAGGTTTGAAAAGTTCAAATGCTCTTTGGTTATTGAAAAGAAATGCCACCGTATCCACGGGAATCAAACAATAGACCAATGTGTTTTTAACTTTAATTGAATAAAGTTATAAAATGAATGAATTAGAATAAAACTTCCGATATTCAATTGTAAAAAAAAACAAACAAAAAACATGTTTTAGAAAGGAACATTTGTAAGCGGTGTGATTTCCTGTTTCCTGTCTATTCCCGACAAAGAATGCACTGAGAGGAAACACGTTAGAGATAGGGCGCCGCGGGGCTTTTCCAACAACATTTATCTGCGACAAACTGAAAGCGGCGGCTCTCGCTCGCGCTCTTCCTCCTTTGGCCTTTCCAGCTCCTGCCCCCCACGGAGAAGGCCCAGCCCAAGAAAAGCGCCCCGGTGCAGGTGCTGGAGTACGGAGAGGCCATGGCTCGCTTCAACTTCACCGGGGACACGGTGGTGGAGATGTCTTTCAGAAAGGTAAAAAGAAAAAAAAACTTCTCTCCGATTTATTTTCCCCAAAACACTCCCGCGCACTCTGGGTTTTGGGGAAATCCGACCTCCTTTGCTGTGTCCGCAGGGCGAGAGGATCACGCTGATCCGCAGGGTCGATGAGAACTGGTACGAGGGCAAAATCTCGGGCACCAACCGGCAAGGCATCTTCCCCGTCACCTACATCGAGGTGCACCGGCGCCCCCGCGTCAAGAACGGAGTGGAGTACCCCGACCCCCCCGTCAGCCACTCCCCGCAGCGCAGCACCAACGCCTCTCCACAGGTAGGGATGCTCACACACACACACACACACACACACACACACACACACACACACACTGCAGCCGCCCCGGTGCCCGGTTCCCTCCTCTGCAGTTCCCTCATGTTTGCGTTCTGTTTCCATGGCGATATAATTTGACAAACTTGTTGCTTTTCTGTCTTCGCACCGAAGTTGTTGTTGCTTTTGTGTCGTTGTTTTTTTTTTCCACGCCTTACTTCCTCTCTCCTTGACTCCATCTCATCGTTCATTTTCTTTTTCTCCCCCCTCTTTCCTCTTCAACCTCCTTCCCCCTCACTGGCTCACGTACCAACCCCGCCCCCCCCCCCAAAAAAACAAAAAGCTGTACCGTAACCGCCTCACCACGTCCCCCTTGCCCCTCCCCCGCTCCCCGCGGCGCTCGGTGTCGCCCGAGGTGCACGCCATCTCCTCCGAGTGGATCTCCCTGACCGTGGGCGGAGGCGGGAGCCCGCCGGCCGCCCCCACCCCTCCCCTGCCCCCGCTGCCCACCGTGTCCTACCGCTGGGGCGAGTACCTGCCCCCGTCCCTCTCGGCCAGCCCCGTGCCGCCCCTCGCCGGCGGCAGCCCCTACT
Source organism: Zeus faber (assembly GCF_960531495.2). Taxonomy (NCBI): domain Eukaryota; kingdom Metazoa; phylum Chordata; class Actinopteri; order Zeiformes; family Zeidae; genus Zeus; species Zeus faber. Next base: position 24,475,523 of record NC_137202.1, read on the forward strand.
GCGGCTCCCCCGCCGCCTCGCCCGCCGCCTCCCCTCTTCCCCCGCCGCACCCGCCCCGCCCCGGCTCGGCCACCCCCTACCTCACCTTCACCCCGCCCCAGGGCGAGGACTTCCTGCTCTCCCAGCCCTTCCCCCGCCTCTCCCGCAGCGTGAGCCCCAGCGGCGGGCCGGTGCTGGAGGGCTGGCTGAGGGGGGAGAGGGAGCTCGCGGAGGGGGAAGGAGCGGAGGGCGATGGGGGCGGCGGAAGCGGCGGGCGCCAGGCCCCGGGCAGCTGGCGGAGAAATGGCCCCGCGGAGGTATCTTCTGCATGGTGTGCGGTGCTCTGCATCCCAGGCTCACCCCGGAACACGGGCGGGTTGTCTCTAGTCACCGTGTGTTTCCCCCCCGATGCAGCTCACGGTTTTGTAGGAGAAGCCACCTAACAGTGCCGTTGGTCCCTCAGCTGATTGGACTTGTGACGTTCATATTCAAGTCTGCATGTGTCTTCGAGTGTCAGTGTGTGTGTGTGTGTGTGTGTGTGTGTGTGTGTGTGTGTGTGTGTGTGTTACCTACTAACATGCAAAAAGGCATATTCCAGGTTCACTGTGAAGCTGTAGTGGTTTGGAGAGGTTACTACTTTAGTTGCCTTGACGTTTATTGCAAAGGGAGGTAATCGTCTTGCACGGGGTTTGCTTGTTATATCTTATCGTAGAAACAGGAGACAATGGAGAGATGGATCCGCCATAAGGTTTTAACTCGTTTATTGCATTTCATGTCCACTAGAATAACAAATTATAATTTAAAATGTTTGCTTCCGCTCCAATGGCCACAGGAACATGGAGCACGACTGGCAACCCGCAACCTGCAGATCTTGACAATGTTCTGTTGTTGTTGTTGTTGTTTGTATATCCTTGTCGTGCAAACGGGGTCTTTTATTTTGATGTGTGACATGACATGTTTGTGCTCTCTCTCCTTCAGCTGCTGAAGAACGAGAGCGACTATCACGGCAGGACCTCCAGGAGCCCTGTCATGTTGTTCGACATCCAGGACAACAACAACGCTAACTCATTCGCGGTACGGTTGTGGTTGTAAAGCGTAGACTTCACGAGCGATTGCGGTCGACGACGGCGGGCGGGGGCCCCGTCATTAACTCGACCCTTTGACCCTCATCGCCCCCTGAGATCCATTTTAACTTTTTAAACACCGTCCAGCTCACTCACATCCGGCTTTTGTCGTTGAATTAACCAAGAGCGGCCGACAGTTGTTTTCGTAAGCCGCCACTGAGCTGTACTAATATGTCGTGTTTCCAGTACCATCTCTATGCACTTACTCTGTTGTCTTGCTTTTCCATGCCTCCCTTCTTCCCGGGCTCCGCCATCACCACCACCACCACCACCACCACCACTTCTTCCGCTTTTCCTGGCTTCTAACGGATCACTTCCTTTTTCCGCCTCGCTACTTACCGGACCTCCCTCCCGTTCCCGTTCGCCCTCCCTTCTAACTCCCCACACACACACACACACACACACACACACACACACACACACACACACACCCTCCCCTCCTCACCTCTTGTCCCATCCGGCCTGCCCCCGGGACCCGCTGTGCGTGTTTCTGTGCCGGGCCGCCACTAGGAGGCGGTGTGTAATGAGATAATGAATATAGCCGAGACCTCGGTCAGGTACTGCAGCACCCTGTCCCACCCCCATGACTCTGTCCGCCGACTCCCCCCACACCCCAGTAAACACTCTCTCATCATTTCCCAGCAACCTCACTCCCACAGCAGCAGCCCAGAGCCGAGCCGTCTCAGCTGTGGAATGTGAGTATGGATGATCTGTATAGCAGCGATATTCACAGTCAGGCCCCCCGAGAGCCGACACTAACCCTTCTAGTGTGACGCATTTATTTTACGTAACAGCTTAAAAGTGGTGCTGTGTTATTTTCAAGACGCCTCAGTGATACCGTACGTCCCCCTAGGAAGTCGGCTTGGAATAGCATCCGAGGCCACAAATGTCCAGAGACTGCGGGGGTCTCAAATGATTTAATGTGTTTGCGCTACAATCAAGCTTGGCAAATTCACTTTTTGTTACGTCATTTTCCAAGAAAATTGGGCTCGGTGGAGTCTCAAAGGAAACATCTTCAGAATTTGTTTTATTCCGCCAAGTATATTTACATATACTAGGAATTTGTTCTGGTGAGGTTTGGCGCATTTCACTTTAGAGGATTAGGCGTAACAGAATGGAGAATAATTTTTTTTTTAAATGGAATAAAAAGGGTGGTAAAAATAAAATAAAAATTGCAAAATGCAAAAAAAGATAAATACAAAACAGAAATAGTTAGATATATACATAATGTGATACTATGCACAGGATAAATGATTGTTGTGGGTATATAGGGTATAAATTATGAATATGAAGTATTACTATGTACTAACTAGTTTATTATAGTATGTACAGTGTAATAATCTAGTGACCAGTGTGAAATGCATTTGTTGCTCATTTCCATCCATGTCCTTGTCCTGCTGCAGTTTCCAGGCTCTGTACAGTTACGTGCCACAGAATGAGGATGAGCTGGAATTGCAGGAGGGGGATCTCGTCAGTGTCATGGAGAAGTGCGACGACGGCTGGTTTGTCGGTATGTACCGCACGCGCGCGCTCCGGGAGAGATTCCTCAGAGATGGAGTCAGAGGGTTTGCAGGGTTTCTCCTCAATGACAGCAGGAGACGCACACTATTTTAAATATAGTTTAAATGTATATATTCAGTCAGTTCAATTTGAGCCTTTACAGTTATTGATAGTTCTAAAGCCGGATTCAGACCTAAAACGACAAACATCAATAACAAACCCAAAGTCCGTTCATTTCTATGGAGAGTCTGATTCCAGGCTCCGGGATAAGTTCAAATCTTTCAACTCATGCGACAACTTTGGGTCTGACAATACGGCGGGGAGTGACATCAGTCAAGTTCTTTATTGGAATTGGGGTTAAAATGAAGTAAATATGTCACTTATTTCAAAATAATGATGTTATTAACGTTAACGTTGGATGTCACCATATGCACTTTCAATAAATCTCTTTTAATAAAAGTGAGTTGTGGGTATTTGTTTCTCACTTTGCAAACACTATATGAAGGGGGTTTTAAACTCTCATTCATGGAACATGGTAAATGTCCAGCTGAGCAAACTGCTCACTGTTGTTCTGGGGAAAGAAAACGTTTTCCCAGACATATTTTATGATGCGAAACTCAGACCCAGTTCATACGACAGCCACTAGGGGTAGGACCTGACTGTCGGATATGGATACTGATACAATTATACAGTTATATAATTTGGTGTGAAGCAAGCTTTATAGATATAGTTCAAATGTGAATACCGTATTTCCTCAAATAGTGACCGGGGCCTTTATTTAAGTCAACTGCAGAGGGTACCAGGACTTTATTGTAAGCAGGGTTGTATATCTAATTCCCTCTGTTTATTAAGTATATTTGATCATATTTTAGTTTGAATTTTAAATCAAACTGCTGTCTTGGTGCCACGCCATGCAAACATATGTACGGTGAAAAAATAAAAGAGCTGCTGGCTACTCTAATAGTCGCACTTGTGGTGGTAGCTGACGGGGGAATTGGAGTTTTCCGAGTTTCTCTTGAACGCAGGACTTCCTGCTTGGAGCGCTCAGAGGCATTCGCCCCTTGATGCGATCTGCTACGCAGCAGTAGGAAATGGAGTAAATTAAATACATCTTTAATAAAAAACACACTGTTTCCATTTGATTTGTTTGGAGAAAAGATTGCTTCCGGCAGGCTTTTGGTTGTTCATGTCGACCACGCATCCGGCATTTATTAGAGCCCTGTTTTTTTATTTGACTACCGGTTTATATTTGAGGAAATACGGTTCACGCTTGGATATGTTCATTTTTGGACAACAATAGTCTTCATCTTACATTCATCTGTTACTCTTTCTCCGCAGGTACCTCGAAGAGGACAAAACAATTTGGAACTTTCCCAGGAAATTACGTGAAGGAGGCGAAATTGTAAAAAAAAACAAAAACCAAACAAACAAAAAAAAACAGGCAAAACCCAGGAAGTCCACACCATTTCGCATGACTGTTGGTTTAGGGGGCATCACCTTAGCCAGGTGATCCCGTTTGTCTTGGGAAGCGCGTCGTCTGGTCTGCGGTATGTTCCGAGCGCACGAGAGAGAGGGTGGGGGGGGTGGGGGGGGGGGTTTCGGAGGCAGCTGTCGGCTAAATGCCCAAACCACGGCGCGGCGTCTCCCCCGGAAGCCACGATTCACACGCCCGCGGCCGGGTTCCGCCGGCGGGGAAAACCTCATCAAAACGTCAGACCCCTTATCGACTCACGGCGCACACGTTGTTTATTTGGGGGTGTCGTTTGTGATCTCCGCACGTCACCCGAGGAGACCGCCGCAAAGCAAAGTACCGCTCAAAAGATTGGATTTCATCTCCCCAAGCAGTTAAAAAAAAAAAGATAAAAAAAATGTTTTGATGTGTAGCGTTGTAGTTTACCTTTCAGGACCAGAGGTGTTCAGCCATTAACACAGTGTGACACAAGCGTATCTGATGAGTGTTAAGGACTTAAACTTGGCCGATTTTTTTTTTCTTCCTTTTTTAAAGAAACAGTTAAATGGATGAGCCGTGACACATACAGTAATATACTTTAAGTGATGGCACATATTTGGACACTCTCTAACAGACCAGATTTCTCCATTTTCCAGTGAACCCACTAGCTTCCAGAATGTGTTTCTGAATGATTACCTTTTTTTTTGGTTGGTTTATTTCCAAAAATAAATAAACACCAGGGCACTGATAACTCCAGGTCCAATAGCTTCCAATGCCTTTTCAGTGTCGGATTATGTCAGTATGGTCACGTGCAACGCAAATAAAATAATAATTATTTGATTAGCCTAGAATGTTAAAGTGAGCTTCAGTTACCGTATTTCCTCAAATATAGACCAGTAGTCAAATAAAAACTGGACCTCTAACAAATTCCAGGGTGTCGTCGACACAAACAATTAAAAGCCCGCCTCAAATACAGACCGAGGGGGAAAGACTGATGGGCGCTGTGAAGTTCTGCATGGGAACAGCTCCGCAGCTCCATCACAGCGATCTTTTCTCCAAACAAAGCAAATAAAACGGCGTGTTTTTGTTGTAGATGTATTTAATGTACTCCGTTTCCTACTGCTGCGTCGCAGATCGCTTCTTGGGGCTGATGCTCTCGCTCTCCGAGCAGTAAATGCCGCGTTCAAGGTGGCTTCCACCACGAGTGCGACTTTTAGGGTCACTAGGAGCTCTCTCTCTTTTTTCACCGTACACGTGTTTGCACGGCATGGCACCCAGACGGAAGTTTGATTTAAAATTCATACCAAAATATGATCAAATATACTTCATAAACAGAGGGAATTCGATATAAAAGCCTGCCTCTAATATAAGCCTGCTTCCAATAAAGGCCTGGTACCCTCTGCAGTTGTGGTAAATAAAGGCCCCGGTCACTATTTGAGGAAATACGGTAATTAAAACAATTTTTTTTTTGAGAATATAGTTATGACGAATGCTATGAATAGACACAGCTGTATCAGTCGGAACAACCTGATTCAGAGCAAGGCCTGTGAGATATCTAGTGGTACACGTCTGTTCAAGCTCGCCTGGCTCGAAGGCAACCACAGGACAGGCGTGGCGGCGTTTTACTTCCTGTTTGCTCATTTTGGGAGAACCTACCCCCCCCCCCCGTTGTATTGTGGATTAATCACTCATGGCACAAGAACGTTTCACAATCATCTTGTAATAATCATACTGACTTTGAGTGGAGCATATTGAGATGCCCTCGCTGTCGACGCAATATGTTCCAGCCATGTAAATGTGTACAGAAACCTTCCAGAGGCCTTCCAAAAATCGCTTTTAGAATATTTTCATATGTAATGACTAAAAACTTGGCTGGGCAACGGACGCTGCGGGGTTAATTGCCCCCGAAATACAGAGAAATGTGCTTTGGATTGGATTTTGGTGTGAAAGCGTCAAAGCTTTCTTCCCGTCCCCGCGTCGCCAGGTCCCATTACGAGCCGACGCCACCTCAAATGTACGACCTCATACCTGCTGCTGCGCTTTCTCATTTTACCTTTATTCCTAATCGCAAAATCCATGCCACGCACTGTGAGGCGGGAGCCAAAAGGCGGCCCAGCGGATAAGGTTTTCAAACCATTGCGGGACTGTTTCAACCTGGCCGGGAACACGCGAACGGATGGCGACAGCTGTGCAATGTTTTTATTTGGCCGCCGTCGTACGCGCTGGACGTGCGTGGGAGTCAGTATGCCGGGCATCTCCAAACCGAACGCTCGACTATTTGTAAATCCTACATGAGTCCCGGTCTGAACATGTCACGGTCCGCGGACACATTAGTCAAGCGGTGGTTAAAAATATCATACCGCCGCCGTGTTTGCGTGCCCGCTCTTCAAATCGTCCAAAATACACAAGGGCATCGTCGCGGTAAGAATTGGCAAGATGTGGAATGCAGTCGAAATCTGTGGCGCTCAGTAGATCGATGGAGGTGTGTTGACGGCGTGGTGATGACCTCTGACCCGATGCGAGTATGCTTGGAAGAAGTGGGGAAATTGGGTTTGGGGGCTGTTCCATCCTGCCTCCGTGTTGGATAGTGTGGAGATCAGCGGGGGAAACGTCTTCCTTTTAACACCTATCAATACATTTGACTCAGTAGGCGCGGCGGGTGCGACGTGACCTGTGACCTAACGCGTCGCACCACGGAGGCACCCGCTTCCGCTTGTCGCATTTTTTTTTTGTTTTGTTTGTTTTCGTTTCGTTCCCATCCGAGTCCGGGTCTCTAACCGATACGTCGATCGCGATCGGCTCGGAGTATAAAGATTCCCGGTCCAGAAAGTAAAAAAAAAGTCCTGCTGTGTTTTTGCTCCAGCCACGCCCCGCTCGCCTGGTCGCGCTCGCTGCCAGTTGAACATCTGGGTTGCTGCTCGTTAGCAAATCCACGCGGTCGCCTCGGGATCCCGGGAACGGAATTGTGCTTTCTGAACCGGGGATTTTCCCGCCTCCAGTTAGACTCTGCTGTGTCTTGCGGGCCGTTTCCCACGCCAACGCTTGTTTCCTCATGCCTTAATTTCTTAAACTGCATGATAACACATGTAAAAAAAACAAAAAACAAAGTCTACTCTATCTTAAACAAAGTCTAGGCATAGATTTTGACAAATATATATATATTAAAAAAAAAGAAATCACTCATTTTGTTCAATCATAACTTAACACGTCTGTAGAATTATGATGTCAACGCGTGCATATTATAGGATGTATGAATGTATAAATATATGAATGTCTGGCAGTGCACACACAATATGTAAAAAAACAAAAAAGGACAAAACTATATCAGCTCTTTTCGTTTTGAATGGACGTGCAGAATTGCAAGCGGCATGGCACAAGGTTTGTAAATATGTAAAATAAAGAGTAGCTTGCAAGTGATGGGGAGAACCAGATGGAGTTCTCCATCAGTTGTACTAGTTTGTTTACCTCGAGGATTTTGGAGAGAAAAAATAAAACAAGCACATAGTGAAGCATTATCAAGCACAGGAGTGTGACGCAAATGAGCATGGAGCTGCCATTGGTAATACGTTATGTTAGATGCAAAATCGTGCCTCAGTTTTCATTGACTTTGAGTTGTGACCATCACTGGAATGCGTCCACCATGTAACGCTGACGTTGTGTTTCCCATCGTTATTCCATGTGACTGGGGGGGGTTTACTAAGAACAGCATCCGTTTCTGTGCAAGTACCTAAAGTGTGACACAACGCTTTCAAATAATGAATATTAGTCATGAGAATTGATTCCTTTGTTTGCCTAAACACACGGCCTGCGAGCAGTTTGGTTTGTTTGATTAAATTTGCAGTGCTGTCACATCGACGACATTAAAGTGGATATAATACTATACATTGCTGTGATTTCCATATTATGCAATATTTAATAAACCATTCAAAACATTTTGAGTGTTTCCCATCGTGGTTTCTGCACCCCGCTGTTTGAAGTCACTTCAGTCATTGTTTAAAAGAGGTTTAAGGGCACATTTGCGACACTTAATTTGCATTTCATTTCAATAATTGCATATTGAAAAGGTTTATGGTGTTCTTAATATGCATGCTGGGGTGTTATTACGATTTAAGAATATGATGTCAACAAGGAGAAATGTGGATTTATTGAGTAGATAAGAAATAATACAATTGTGGTAAAGTGACACAATACTATCGAAAAAATATACATAAAAATAGAATAAATTATTTAAATTTACACAATTTAAGTAAGTCTAGGCTAATAAAAATGTTTGGTAAGCCCAACTCACTTTTTCCTAAATATTTAGTGAACCCAACTCACATTTTCCACCAAATCTTTGGGAGACCCAACTTAATTTTACATAAGTAAAAATAATTGTTATCGACTTCCAATCCAATCGAAATCCAACACATTTACACTTTACTTAATGTTATTATCCTGGACTTGATTAAATAGTGGAAATTTCAATTAATCTATTCAATAAATTGTAATCAATTTCATAGGACTTCTAATTCTAATCAGTAGTATTACGTGTCACTGTTTGATGATCTTATCCAGCCTATTCTATTATAATAATAGAATAAGGAGCCAAAACTGGGACTGGAAACGGGTCGGAAATAAGGAACAATAGCACTTTCCCACTGGTGATTGTTGATTTTGATCTTTTGAACATTAAGACCTCGCAGATACCGAGTACGATTCCAAGTACAATTGATTACTTTTATGGAAAAAAGAGCATTGGTTTGGGGTCAGAGAACATAACGATTGACACAGTATCTGTGTTGAACAGTATTGATGTAGCCGCGTCCCTTGAAGCAACCATCCCATGTGTGGATTGTGTATTCTGTGTGGTTGTGGGGCAATGATGAGCCGTGTAAAACAACTTTGTTTTCAAAGTACTCAAAAGTACTGAAAATCTGTTTAAACAGGCATATGACACTGGGGGGGGGGGGGGGTGGGCATGTGAAGGGTTTATTTTCATTTGCATCATTTAGGGAAGAGTTTTAGTTTGGATTCCTATCTTGCCTTCTCTGTGTGTCATTACCTTATAATAACATAAGCCTTATCATAGTATTAAAGCATCTTAAAGTGGAGAACTCAAATGTAAAAGTTTGTTTGTTTTGACATTTTATTGTTTTGAGGGTTTTTTTGTATTTATTATAGGTAAGGTTTTTTTTTTTTTTTAAGTTTTATGTTTGTTTCCATGCCCACTCTGGTTGAATTTATTCTGCACTGTGTTTCTTTTTATGCCACACCAACAAAGCGCTATCCAATAATAAAGCTGCACCCAGTTTGCTCTTTTTGAGAATAACTTTCGGACACAAAGTCTTGCGGTTTAAACGTTTAAATGCGTCTAAACTCATTGGGCAGGGGATCCAGCTACCTGTTGTGGCACACAGCCTCCTCTCTGAGCGCAGTGCGCGTTGTGCGTCTCCTGGGAATCCGCTTTTTGAGGAGTGGCACATTCCACAGCCTGGGATTCGGCTCTTCCGTGGATTCCTTTTCTTTCTTTTCCTTTTTTGACAAACCTATAAAAAAAAAAAAAACCCCAAAAAAACCAGACAGACAGAAAAATAAATCAGCTGCGAATAGAAAACCCCACCCCGACATCGACGACTGTAACGCGCTCAAAGCTAAAAGGAATAAAACATTAAAAAAAAAAAATAATAATAATAATAATAAAGTAAGAATAAATTAAAATAAATAAATAAATAAAAGCCGGCCTCTTCCTTATATGGTAAGCTTGCACGCCGCGCGGTGACGTCACGGCGGAGCCCACGATCCCTAAAACAAACACGGTGGCGCTCGCTCGCTCTCTCTCTCTCTCTTATCAGCGTGGAAACTTTAAAGGAAGGAAGGAAAAAAGAAAGAAAGAAAGACAACTATTCGTCCACCTTTTTACCAGCGGACCGGCCCCTCCCTCCCTCCCTCCCTCCCACCCCTCCAGTCCTCCTCCGACCCGACCCGGGCACATGTCGTCGTTCCTCCCGTAGGAAGCAGCGAGCGGTCGGTCCCCTCCGCAACTTTGCCGACCTGCGAACGTCCCACGCTCTCTATCTCTATCTCCCTCCCTCTCGCTCGCTCGCTCTCTCTATACATTATATTGTATTTTTGGGTGGTTCCGCGACATGCCTCTCCGGGTTGTAATGGAGGGCCCCGGACCCTGGGGGTTCCGTCTGGTCGGAGGGAAGGACTTCGAGCAGCCGTTGACGATTTCCAGGGTGAGTGTCCGGTTGTTGTCAACACTTGAAGCGACTCCGCTGCTTCTGTTTGTGCCTTTGTTTGTTTCCTTCTTTGTGTGTTTGTTTTCGCTTCGTTGTTCTCGTTGTTTTTCTGTTCTGAACCTAATGGTTGTTTCGTTTTGCATTTTTCTCTGTCTTCTGGGTTTTTAGTTCTGTATTACTTTATTGTGACTGGCCGTTTGTTTTGTGATGTGTCGCTGTGACTATCTGTCTGTGTACAGTGTCTGTCTGTCTGTGTAGCTCTATCTATCTATCTATCTATCTATCTATCTATCTGTCTATCTGTCTGTCTGTCTGTCTGTCTGTCAACAGTATCTGTCTGTCTGTCTGTCTGTCTGTCTGTCTGTGTAGCTCTATCTAGCTCTATCTGTCTCTGTCTACAGTATCTATCTATCTGTCTGACTGTCTGTCTAAACAACTAACTTGCCATTTACTCTGAGGTCTCAGGTGAAACCACCATTGCATTGTTTATTACACAACATCAGGATATTGAGACTGATCGTGGTCCCTGGGACGTTCTAACACGTCTGCGGTGAATATCCTCACCGCGCTGATGGGGCCTGTGTGCCGCCCACATGTGCTCAAAGTCCATCGCCTTCCTTCAGAGTTTCATCATCGCCTGCGAGATTCTTTTATCATTCAGGTACTGCGGCGCGAGACGATTGTATCGCAAATCTGTTTTTCATCCCTGCCCGCGGGCTGGCTATTTCCAGCCGGGGGCCCCAAACGTTGTTGCAGTGGTCATCCCATTCCATTGCACTCCACCCATGGAAAAGTTATTAGGTATTCCGCTGTCGTGCCAGAACTGCTCGACTTGAGGCCTTTATCTCGTAGTTGGTCTCGAGGGGCAGGCCTCAACCTCGCTCTCGCTCTCTCAGGCTGGTGGCCAACTCAGTAGGCAGCTCCGCCCTTGTGTAGTGTAAATAATCCAATTTGATTTCAGGTTTCACTGTCTCAAAGGGAACGGCATTGTTCCTGAACAGCATTTTAAGTGCGGGGAAGAAGTTGGGTTGTTTTTTTTATTGTTGTTCTTTTAACTATTGTAATGTGGTACAAATGTTTTGTTAAATGTGTGTGTGCTTGTTTTGTCACAGGTCACCCCCGGAAGCAAGGCGGCCCAGGCCGACCTCTGCATCGGGGACGTGATTTTGGCCATCAGCGGAGAGCCCACGGAAAGCATGACGCACTTGGAGGCGCAGAACAAGATCAAAGGCTGCTCGAAGGAGATGGCTCTCTCCGTGGACAGGTACGGTGATTTGCGTAGCTGCGGGCCTGAGAAACGCCCTGTAACCTGAGACCAGGTACAGCTGTTTGAGGAGTGTCAGCATTGTTTACTGTTTGACTTATATGTGTATACCGATATATCGTTCCAATGGCAACAGTCAGTTGTTGAAGTTGATGTGTTGAAAAATGGGCAAGCGCAAGGATCTGAGCGACTTTGACAAGGGCCAAATTGTGATGTCTAGACGACTGGGTCAGAGCATCTCCAAAACGACAGGTCTTGTGGGGTGTTCCCGGTATGCAGTGGTTAGTACCGACCAAAAGTGGTCCAAGGAAGGACAACCGGTCAACCGGCGACAGGGTCATGGACACCCAATGCTCATTGACGCACGGGGGGAGTGAAGTCCAGCCCGTCTGGTTCGACCCCACAGAAGAGCTACTGGAGCACAAATTGGTGAAAAAGTTGATGCTGCTATGATAGAAAGGTGTCACAACACACAGTGCATCACAGCTTGATATGTATGGGGCTGCGTAGCTGCAGACCGGTCAGAGTGTCCATGCTGACCCCTGTCCACCACTGAAAGAGCCGTGTGTGTGTGTGTGTGTGTGTGTGTGTGTGTGTGTGTGTGTGTGTGTGTGTGTGTGTGTGTGTGTGTGTGTGTGTGTGTGTGTGTGTGTGTGTGTGTGTGTGTGTGTGTGTGTGTGTGTGTGTGTTAATGGTATCAGTATAATCAGCTTTATGTCCTAAACCTCCTGCAAAAGCGGGAAGCAAATGTGTTTTTAAGCCAAACTGTACGACCAGTTAGTGGTTTTGACTCCCATGGCATAATTAAATACATTCCGAGACTATACTTTATTCATTACTCATCTCGAGAGTCAACTTTTTATTCCTCCCATCTTGTCTTTTTTGTTGTTTTTTTTTTTTTCAGGTCAGAAACCAAACTGTGGTCTCCGCTTTCCTCTGATGAGGGGAAGACGAATCCATACAAGATGAACCTCGCTTCAGAGCCACAGGTTGGTGTGTGTGTGTGTGTGTGTGTGTGTGTGTGTGTGTGTGTGTGTGTGTGTGTGTGTGTGTGTGTGTGTGTGTGTGTGTGTGTGTGTGTGTGTGTGTGTGTGTGTGTGCAGACATCAAACAGTATGTGGAGATGTTACTGTCTTTTAGAATCCAACATTTTTATATATATATATATATATATATATATATATATATATATATATATATATATATATATATATATATATATAAATAAATATAAATAGCCATGCTGTTTCTGGAAGCCAGCACGTTCCCACTTAGGCCAACAAATGCTTGTGGGAGGGGTTGGTGCCAAAGTATGAGGTCATTGTTTACGTCCCAACAGGAGATATCCAAGGAGACGGTAGTTCATCCAAACGCTGACGCAAGCCTCAGTTCCTGCCGCTGAGTGGAAAGATTGAGGCCAAAGTGTGAATTCATGTAGGAAACATGTGTGTAGTGTCCCGGTCGCCACAGCTCTCACGGTTCACACACACCTAGTGCATTTGGAATATACGTTTTACGCACTCGCTTCATCCGTTCTCACTGCTTACATGTCCCAAAGACTGTATTGTGCTTCTGAGTTCTCTGGTTGCATTTTGTCCGTTCAGCCCCTTCCTTGGTTTGTTCTCGCTGCGCTGAGACTGAAATTAAAGTGTCAGTGGGCTAAAGCGTGAACTAAATTCGGAGGCATTTCCGTGTTTCCCACTGTCAAGCATGAGGTAGATAGTGTGGTATTTTATGTGCTGCTTTGATGAAATGCCAGTGACATGACACCATTTGGCCATTTTTTCAAAGCGGAATCCATGTTCATATGCTTTCTGTTTTATTATTATTATTTTTCTTTTATTTTTTTTTCTGTTCAGTGTGCGTTCCTAAGCCTTCAGATGCAGGGTCATGTTTCTCCAAATGCTTTTTGTATTGTCATTTTTGAGTTGTGATGGCCTGTCACATTTCGAGGGCATCCTAAATTTATGAATTTAAAAATAATTTTAATTGCAGCTTTTGTGACGTGTTCATCTGAAAGCTTCATGGTTTGTGAGCTCTGTTGCGCTCACTATGCGACACACACACACACACACACACACGCACGCATGTTTTAGTTTAGCGTCTTCTTGAAAATTCCATAAATGAAACGCAAACAAACAAAATTAACCAGCTTTTACATCTTTACGTGTGATTGACAGGAGGTGAAGCACATTGGCTCCGCCCACAATCGGAGCGCTTTGCCGTTCAACGCTTTCGGCTCCAAGGTGGTGACCAGCCAGTACAACAACCCGGTCAGCCTGTACTCCTCAGAGAACATCCAGAGCTTTAATTCGGCCGTAGATGACGTCAAAACCCTCGCAACGGCAAGCGAGCCCAGCGACGCGTGAGTGGGACGAGCGTTTCCTTTTCTACTTCTTCTGTCTAGTCAAAAAATTAGAAAAAAAAAAAAAAAAAAAAGATTTGGTCTTTTCCTAATTTGTCTACGCAGCTTTTATATTTCGCCTACTTCGCACCTAATCCGTATGCGCAGCCGACGGTCGGATCCTTCCCCTAGTGGTCGTCGGATGAACTGCGTGCAGGTTTTGCATCAGTAAATATGTGGAGGAAATGGGAGAGCTTGTTTTAAGCCCAGCTCCAATGAAAGACTTGATGACGTCACCTCCGGTCATACTGTCGGACCGCGACTCGTCGCATGAGTTGAAGAAAATTGAACGCGTCCGACGCCAAAATTAATCAAACTTTCGGTTTGATGTTGTGGTTTGTCGTATGCGGTGCGAAGCGGGCTTTGGCAGTTGTGGCGTGATGAAATGATGTGGCAACTGGAAAGGTGCAAAGAGCCATTTCTGGTCGCGTTATGTGCCGTGCTTCCTTCCCCAAAATCAATTTCAATGCCCTTGCTCGATTTACAGAGTGGATCTGTCGAAGGAAGGCAAGCCGGTGATCGTGGCGGATTCTGAGGTGTACAAAATGCTTCAGGAGAACCAGGAGTCGGATGAGCCGCCTCGCCAGTCGGCCTCGTTCAAAGTGCTCCAGGAGATTCTAGAGACAGGTTGTGCGTGCGTGCGTGTGTGTGTGTGTGTGTGTGTGTGTGTGTGTGTGTGTGTGTGTGTGTGTGTGTGTGTGTGTGTGTGTGTGTGTGTGTGTGTGTGTGTGTGTGTGTTATGAAATTACCGACTGCTGAGTAGTCCAAACAGACCGGCGACCTAAGCCAATATGACTTACACCCCACACTGTTGTGTAAGATTTAAAAGCATTTTTGTTTAAAAATGTTTGAGAATTAACGTAGTATACACCTGCAGTCCGGCTTCAGCAGTGTAGTCATTTAGGTCAAAATCTGTGTTACGCGAAAAAAATAAATGTATGTTAATTTCAGTTTTCGGCGATGATAGCATTAGTATAATGCCATTTTGGTACAGACTGATGCTTTAGGTACTAATTACCTTATTGGTCAAATATATTATGAATCACAATATAATTAACCATTCAGATTATTTTATTTTCCCGTTTCCACAAATCGCACAATTGGTCCGTTGGGATGTTGAAGGGTGTAATGGGGTTGAGAGTTCACCAACTTCCAGACATCTGGGCCTAGTTTCAATCGCCTTCTACTGGGGACCTAGGATTAGCAGTTAGCATTACACCAGGGAAGGTAGTTGACAGCGTGTCTCCATAGCAACACCTGCTTCCATCTGTCGCTTAGCACATACATCTCCAAAAGCACAAAGTTTAGGCCTATTTGAAATGTAAAAAGTAGTCGCAACAACTTAAATATCATTTTGATTCATATGATTTACATTTAAAGTGACAAGATTACCATTTTCACTTTATTTATTGACTTTACTGACATTTCATAAACCAACCCAGCCCCCCCAAAATGATACCTAGCAGCTCAGTGTTTGTATTTGAGTTCTTGCATGTCCGTTTTTCTTTGTAGGTGACCCCGACAAACCCTCTGGCTTCAGGAGTGTGAGGGCCCCCACAACAAAGATGGGAGCGTCAGTGGGAAACGCGGAGAAGTTGGCCATCTGTGACAAATGTGGCTCAGGGATTGTGTAAGTTCCTCACAACTCTCATTTTACGAGGTTCTTTTAAACTTTTTATTTGATTTGAGGCTGTCAGAGTATAGCCTGATGACTCGTAAAAGCCCCGTTGTGCAACTCGGCCTGCTTTCCACACAGGATTTACGAGTAGATTGTACCCTTCGGGGACGCTAGTTTGATATGCGCTCGTAATCTTGCTGCACTGAAACGATTCTGACGTCACAACCCCCAGTGCAGCAACTCCATGCGGTCTCTGTCTCCCCCCTGTGGTCAACGTTGTTAATGCTACATAATGGAATGAGCGCTGCAAGAAGACTTTTTAATTCAACAAGACAGAGCATTTGAAAAATGGGCTCTGGGATGAAAAACAAAAGTTTGAATGAGCACAATATACATGTGCAATACACATTTAGTAAAAGTACTTTTATTTGACACATCATAAAAAGTGACTAGAGTTAGCCTGTCTAGCTGACATCATTGGTAGTAGTCATATCATCCAGCCATCAAAAATCAGGTCAACAAAACAGGGTTTCAAATGAGTAGAATTTTCATTGTTACATTAAAAAGCCCTAATGTGAAACTGTAACGCCACAACAGGGGAATGGTCATCAAGCTGCGGGACAAGTTCCGTCACCCCGAGTGCTACACCTGCACGGACTGCGACGTCAACCTCAAACAGAAGGGACATTTCTTTGTGGAGGACCAGATTTATTGCGAGAAGCACGCACGCGAGCGGGTGACTCCACCCGAGGGCTACGACGTGGTCACCGTTTTCCCCAAGTAGGTGGCTCCTGCGCCCCAGGGAAGGCACGGCGGTGGACTGCGCGCGCACACACACACACACACACACACACACACAGAGGATACCATGAAATTATGCAAAACATGGCCACACCCCACTCCAAACAATTTTTTTTTCTTTTCTACAGTCAACATCAAAGTAAAAGAACGACATATTTGATCAATTGTGATTTGCACGATAGATTTTGCACCTGACAAAAAGAAACAAAAGAAATGTTGTAAGGTGGTGGACCTAAAGTTCTATGGAACCTCCCGGAAAACCCATTTTTTCGTGACTCCATCCACTCAATTGTTTTATTTGTTTGTTTGAGCATAAAGATGACAGTCGCTGAACTTTTGTTATGCAGATATTTTGTACTTTTGTCGTATTTTCTGTCATGAAATTGCCTTGAACGGAAGCTGGACATTTCTCACGTCCAAGTGACTCCTTGAGGTTTTTTTAATTTACTAAGTAAATAGACCTGCTCTTATTAGAAAGAATGTAAATGTAAGAGAATATAACTGCCAAATAAAATGTTTTTATCTCAAACCAATTATCTTTTGTCTTGTACAGTGATTGTTGTTTATTTTTAACCCCAGTGGGGTTAGTATTAATTATTCTATAAGTAACTTCATAAGTAACTTCTATAAGTGCAATGTTGTTGCATAAAAAAAAGCACTTACCGAATTAGTCAACAAGCTTGACCAACCAACCAATCACCAACCCAAACTGCCTCAACAGAAGCACATCCACCCAAACTGCCTCAACAGAAGCACATCCACCCAAACTGCCTCAACAGAAGGACATCATAACGGTGGTTGTTGTTCACTACTGACTGATAAATAAAAGGTGAGAGGGTACAGGTTGGAGTCCCACTCATCAGACAGAGGACTCGCTGGGCTGCCCACCTGCCCCGCACACGCGTCTGACGCCGGCCAGCGCGGAGCCTCCTCCCGCTGGAAACAGTCCTGGTGGTGGTGGTGGTGGTGGTCCGCCATGCGCAGGGTCTCGGTCAGCGCCCAGATGTAATTGCGGGCGAAGCGCAGCGTCTCGATCTTGGTGAGCCTGGCCTCGTCCGGCAGCGCCGGCAGGACGCTCCTCAGCAGGTCCAGGGCGGAGTTGAGGTGGTGCATGCGCCGCCTCTCCCGGTCGTTGGCCTTCGTCCGGCGCCTCCCCTTCGGCCCGCCGCGGCTCTTCCAGCCGGCGCGGGCGGAGAGCCGCGCGAGCCTGAGGAGACGCCGGGCGGGGTCGTGTGAGGAGGAGGCGGAGGAGGCGGCGGAGGTGGCGGAGGTGGCGCGCTCAGCCTCCGGGGGTCCTGGAATCCCCTCCGCGTGCGCGCACGGCAGCTTGGGCGACATCCCCGGCGCACGGAGCTAAAAGGAGCGAGTGACGTCAAGCGCGAACAAAGTCGTCGCCGATTCACAGAAACTCATTTCGCTTGTGGTCTGTGGTGAGCGCGAATGCAGTTTGGGCGGAGGGGGGGGGGGGTCCCCTGGGGCTCCTGCCGGGTGTCTGTGCAGCTGACAGTGCGGGGTGGAGGTGCATCCCTGTCATTTTATGTGCCCTTTATCTTATCTCCTCCGACGGTGCGCGCCTGAATCAACAGCGCCTCAGGAGCGGCCAATCAGCGTCCTGGCAGCGCGTCTTGCGCCCCTCGCTCCCTCTGGTGTGTGTGTGTGTGTGTGTGTGTGTGTGTGTGTGTGTGTGTCTGTGTGTGTGTGTCTTTATGTTTTGCGAAAGGTTTACGTACTGTTACATTTGTTGGAGGTCACTACAATGGGAAAAAAGCGTGTGATGCATCCTTGATGCGTACACCTTGAAATCTACTCACACGCTAATAATAATAATAATAATAATAATGATAATAATAATAATGATAATAATAATAATAATAATAATGATAATAATAATAATAATAATAATGATGATGATAATAATATCGAGCTGAGATTGATGCACGGTGTTTCACCGAGCACAATTTTGCAGAGATCAATTCTATGTACACATCCAATTATGTGTCTCATGTGTCTGACATGGCAGGTTAGCATCGAATTTTTAGAAAGCTGATCACATCTTGTCAAGTGGACCGGTAGTTACTTGTCCTGTTAGAATTGTAACACGTGCAACATCATTACGTTAGTGCAAGATTAGGCAAAGAGAGAGAAAAAAAAACAAAACATGATATGAATTTAATAAAACAAATCTGATGATATCTAAAAAATGTATATATATATATTGTAATATATATAAATATATACTACAATATCTATATAAGCTGGCGATGCGCTTGTAATACCCACGTCACCGCTTCAGTATTGTGCGTAAAAGGTAATATGCAACTCATTCACTATGATTAAAAAAAAAATACTTTTCATCAATCATTTTCATTTTATTTTAAGTTGACCTACGATTCGCGAAATTATCACTTTGAATTCCTCGTGGGCATCCTATTCCTTATCAAAGTGCACCGTGTACATGGGGCGGTGAACTTGCAGTGGGGTCTAAACGTGGCGACGCGACGTGGCTCTGACACGGCGCA
This sequence comes from Zeus faber, assembly GCF_960531495.2. Taxonomy (NCBI): domain Eukaryota; kingdom Metazoa; phylum Chordata; class Actinopteri; order Zeiformes; family Zeidae; genus Zeus; species Zeus faber. The sequence continues at coordinate 24,494,406 of NC_137202.1, forward strand.
GGGCGCGGCGTGTGACACCTTCGCGCGTTCGAGTTGGTATCTATTCACGGCCAAAATGACGTTGAATTACTGTGAACACGCTGAATACTGTTCATACTGTGAACGAAACACAAGATATCGACGTTATAAAAGGCGTGGGGGACGCGCTCCGACTGGGCGAGGCGCGTGCTGCTTGCTGGCGGAGGGCACCTTTACGCATGGCACCAGCTCACCAACAGTGGCTGGAAAGAGGGAACTTTTTGCCCGGGGTGAAAGTACAAAGGCTCCCTTCCTTTGTCAAACCGATGAATGAGCCTCGAACGCCGCGCAGCGAGCGCATCTCCGTGCGCCACGACGTCTCCAAACCAGAAGCAGCGTCGCCAGAAAATCCGGTGGCGCGTCCGACAGGTTAGGGGTTTAGTTTAAATTGCACGTTAAAAATGCATAAACGTGTATACAAGCGGCACGTTTACGACTGATTGGTCCGCGGCTCGAGCAACAAAGCCAACAAAGGAACACGCACACACAAAAAAAACTCTTTAAACTTAATTCTGTCTCAATGTGTGTTTTTGGGGGGCACCCGTGATAACCATATGCTTTCAATAAAATGGACAAATACGCCGGTGAGATAGGAGACGGTGCTTTGCTGTTATAAAAGGCACGAAAGGTCTAAAGTAAACTGAATATAACCACTTTACAAATATTCATTGATGCCAAATCCACAGTGGGAGGTCGCGGGCAGGTGCGGGTCTGAGGGTGTCGGTCGCTGCGCTTGGGTTTTTTTTTTTATCAGCGTGGTGTGTAGTGTCCTGCTTGTTATGCAAAGTGTAGGCAAACACGGAGGGATAGGTTATAGCCGATATCAGCAGGCTTCTTTTTTTCTTTTTTTCTTCTTCTTCTTTTAGGAAAGTGATTTAACAATATTTAACAATAAACCCAGCGAGCTCCAGCCTCGGGAGCAGGTGACGCCAGGTGATTAACCCTTCCTCCACCACTCCACCACCTTCGAGTCCCTTGTGCGTATTTATGAAACGACATCTATTTATTATTATTTTAGCAAACAGAGGTAGCCAGGTGGGGCTTTATTTTCCTCTTCAGCTTTTGTTTGAAGGACGTTTTGAGGCGGGGGTGGGGGGTGGGGGGATGGGGGGGTTGGAGGAGGGGGGGTGGGCAATCAAAGTCCAACAACTCGCTGACCAGATTGTTGTCATCCCAAACCAGCAGCGGAGCCATTGAATGCGCCCCCCCTTCCCCCCCCTTATTCAGTCCAGTAAATGGCTGAGGAAAAAGGGGGAGAAAAAAGGGAAACTTCTTCAACGGAGGAAAAACATCTTAAAAAACGTTTAATTGCAACCCGGATGCCATATGTACACCTCTTGTGTTAACCCCAACAATGTGTCCGTCTTTAGAAAGTGGAAAGTGCGCCCTTTGGAGACGCGTGCCCTTTTTGGAGAGGTGTGCGCATCGTGACCGGAGTGACCCCGAGCGCACTTTACACAAAAAGTAATTCGCTTTTAATTTGCTCTAGAGCTTCTTTTCAGGAGCCACGTATTGTCAACATAACCTATAAGCTTTAGAAGACAATGTGCACCAATTACAGTGGAATGGTTTCCAATGGGACAGTTTGTCAGCACGCACTGACTGGAGATTTAACGGCTTCGGTTGACTGATAATGGGGTTATGGTTGCAGGTTGTTCTCCTTCAACATGCAACAATCACAGTCGTTTCTGGGTTGTTGTTTTCAATTATTTTTCCTGTGGTGATTCTTGAAGGTCCGACTCGAAAAACAGACCAATAGGCCTGCGTTATATACTTTTTGTTCTGTTCTATGTTGCTGTCTCTAAACGTTGTAGTCAATATTTATTTCTCACATTTTATTTCAAAATGTTGCTTTTCAAGTGGAAGTTTCGAGGAATTTCAAATGTATGTGAAGTCAAACTTCATTTGATTTACACATTAAGCCACGGACCCCAGTTGAGAAGATTTTGTCGCTGTGACACCAACCTGAGAATTTTTATTGCTAGATATGAATTATTCCAAAATTTTCATTCCAAAGCCTTTACTCGTCTACTTTGGCTAAAGAGATCAGGGAGAAACTCTGACCAACAGTGAGTATTCAGTACATTGGTACATAGGTCAAAGCGTCTTGCAATTAAATAATGGTGATGTTTAACTCGTTCGTAGTCATTTTACTGGTGACCGCCCGGAACCTGCCGGTGGGCCGCTGGGGATCCCCGGACCCCACGTTGAGAACCACTGGTTTATAGTACTTTTCGTTTAAACATGAATTTCCTGTAGCAGAGGCTTTTTTCGGCCCATTTCTCCCCATAAAGATATATGTACGGAAACAAATTATTTTAACATTTCCATATTGCCCCTGAGAAATGATCCAGCAATTTATATCCTGTGCTATAAATTAATTTGACCAAACAATTATAATTAGGACCTTTATTTACTCTTCATCTGAGGTGTCTGGAAGGTTTGAGGTGAATAGGTCACTGAGCTCCCAAAAATGAGATATAGTGCGGTAATAATAATAACGTATGTTACTTCGAAAGTTACACGGAGAAAGTTAACTTTAGAGTGTGTACATTGGAGCCCCAGCGAGGAGAGAAGCGGAAATGTTTAGATTTATGGCAAGACATAGACTGAGCTGACACCTATGGATTGGAACCAGATGTGGTATGTTATCTCTCTACAGCTATTTAAGCGAGGGCCGAGCGCCGCTCGGCAGAGAATACTTCCGGCTTTGTTCTCTTCTAGGCGGTCCATGGCAAGTCCGGTTTGATGCTGATTTGTGTAATAAAACTATTATTTTAATGAAGTCAGCGTCAGAAGAGACTCCTTCTTCAACAAGACATCAAAATCATCCAGAAACTACACATCCTTATGGAACAATGAACTTTTAATTGTGACAGTTTCCTTTTTAAATAAAACCTTACTTTACAGATGGTGGGTGGGTGGTGACCAGGGTCATTGAACTAGCATTTTGGGGGGTAGATTGTCAATGTGTTACCAGTCAAGAGTTCTGACAAAACGTAATAAAAAAAATAAATTAACCAACACCAAAAAATTTAAATCTCTAATTGTATTTTGGAAACTATTCTCTTATATTGTTTTATATTGCTTGTGCATAGCCATGCTTCTTATTGTTTTCTAATTACTTCCAATTCCAATTAATAAATATATTTGCTTGGTCCTGTATTTACTAGCACAACAACACATGCATAATATTCCAGACTATTCAAAAATACCGTAGATTGAATGAAAGTGACACAAATTGTGATGGTTGAGAGGTTAATGAGTATGAGGACGTCAGGGGAAACCGTCCTATATGTTGGAGGACATTCAGTCAGTTTGGAATCACTGGGCCATTTATTTTGTAGGATTGTTTGTCAGTTACATAGTTCGTTACCTTCTTCAATCAATAATCTCATTCAAAGGGCCAATTCACGTTGATGTGCGCGGCACGTATGGCCCCGGGGCCACCAGTTTATTCGGCCTGATGTATGCTATTAAATTCGAGGGAGAGTAATTACCTGTATAACATACTGTACTGGCCTAGTTAAAAAACTCGGGAATCTAGATAGATTGCACGACTTTATGGGTATCGGGAGTATTTATACCGAAATTAAGATTTAGTTATTTAGTTATTAGACTATTCAGATTCAGATATTCAGATTAGCTATTGACCTTGTCACGCACATTCGAGTGGATCGACAGGATTTGAAAAACGGGGGGACTAAGTCGCATCAACTTTACCGAAATTTGAAAAACGCTTTAACCTAAATTATTTTTATAAAGTTAAGGATTGTTATAATTGGTGTTCTCTGCCCCCTGTACGGAAGCCCTGGTGTATTTTCTCATGTGAAGTTCCGAAAGCGAATTATAGTCAGTGACACTCCTTGACTACGAGGGGCGCTATTTAGGCTCATACGAGAATCCCTCGTGTTTTTCACCTTGGTCATTTTGAATAAATGCACACATTGTAATCTGTGTCGATATGCTTTATGCAGGTTATGTGTGTATGTCTTGAATGTATGAATCATGCGATCACAATGTTCTAATAAAGCAAAAACACTAACAATATATTCGTCCCTAACCGCCTCATATTTTGATGATGTAGAATTCGGCCGAGTTATTATGCTGAATGTCCCTCACAGAGCACTTCTGAGCCAATAGGGAGGGAAAGTGAAAGTGCGCCTTCTGGTGGTGATGTTCCAAACCTGGGGGGGAAATACATTGATTTCCCCCGAGAGACCTCTGACTTGTCCTGTGCTGATTCCTACAACATCCTTTTGAAGGACAAGGAACTACCCAATGCTGCAATAGGTGACAGGAAGCACACATGGGAGAGGAAGCAGTCCAAAACTGATAAGCTGCTCTAGCGAGAGATACAGGGAGAAGAAGAAGGGTGGGAGAGGGAAGTTATACTGAGTGTTTCAATGTCTGATAATATTTTGTAATATACAGTACACTGATCAGCCACAATATTAAAACCACCCGTCTAATATTGTGTAGCTCCCCCCCATGCCGCCAAAACAGCTCTGATCCCTGGAGGCATGGACCCCACAAGACCTCTGAAGGTGTCCTGTGGTATCTGGCACCGAGACGTTAGCAGCAGATCCTTTAAGTCCTGGAAGTTGCGAGGTGGGGCCCCCATGGATCAGGCTTGTTGTTCCAGCACATCGCACAGATTCTCCATCGGACTGAGATCGAGCATTCGGAGGCCAGGGAATTTGGAGGTCAAGTCAACACCTTGAACTCTTTCTCATGTTCCTGAAACCATTTCTGAACAATTATCCTGGTGAAAGAGGTCACTGCCATGAGAGGATACCGTTTCCATAAAGGGGTGTACTTGGGCTGCAACAATGGTTAGATTGGTGGTAGGTGTTAAAGTAACTCTTCCCCAGGTAAACCACGCACACGCACCCGGCCATCCATGTGATGTAAAAGAAAACCTGATTCATCAGACCAGGCCACCTTCTTCCATTGCTCCATGGTCCAGTTCTCGCTCACATCCCCATTGTAGGCTCTTTCAGTGGTGGACAGGGGTCAGCATGGACACTCTGACTAGTCTGCAGCTATGCAGCCCCATACACATCAAGCTGTGATGCACTGTGTGTTCTGCACCTTTCTATCATAGCAGCATCAACTTTTCCACCAAATTTGTGCTTCAGTAGCTCTTCTGTGGGATCGAACCAGACGGGCTAATCTTCACTCCCCACACACATCAGTGAGCCTTGGGCACCCATGACCCTGTCGCCGGTTCACCGGTTGTCCTTCCTTGGACCACTTTTGGTAGGTACTAACCACTGCATACCGGGAACACCCCACAAGACCGGTCATTTTGGAGATGCTCTGACCCGGTCCTCTAGACATCACAATTTGGTCCTTGTCAAAGTGGCTCAGATCCTTACGCTTGCCCATTTTTCCTGCTTCCAACACATCAACTTCGAGAGCTGACTGTTCACTTGCTCTCTCACACATCCCACCCCTTGACAGGTGCCATTGGAGCGAGATGATCAATGTTATTAACTTCACCGGTCAGTGGTTTTAATGTTGTGACTGATCCCTGTATTTTATTATTTTTGTTCAGATTTTGATAATAGTATTCTTATTCTCCGCTAAAGGTGCCTGCTGCTGATAACCGTAAAACCCACAGACACAAAACTTTGATGATAGTTCCTTTGATATGTTCCAAAAGTAGGAAACGCAAAAATGGGATTCTGTGGCCAGATGGTGGCGCTATAACGACCAATCATACGCTTCGGCCATTAACTTCCGGTCGTAGAAACAAAATTCTTGCATCCATGGATTCCTCGGGTTAGACCGAGTATATTACGCATAGACTGTCGCCCATTTGCGTCATGATAGATTTTCCACCATTTAGAATTTTTCCCCAAACTGGTTTTTATTCGTAACTCCTCTACAAATTTGGTCCAATGTTCCCCAAAATTGGTCCACGGCATTTCTGCACTGCTCCGAATACAATTTATCCAATTGACTTTTGCAAAGCCTCATAGTTTGGCCACAATGAATTTTCAAAGTTTACAAATGTCAATGTCAATGTCACAATGCCTGGGCGGGGCCTCTTTGACATTATCTACCATAACACATCAATGTATTGTGCTATCATCATCCAATTTGGTAGATTTGTGCAGGGTATGACTCTGAGGCACTGTAAAATATCCAGCAACGTTTGGTCAAGAGGTGTCTCCAACCTGGCACGGGTCACCCGTAGCACACATGCGTCTCCCTTGTCATACCATGCATGCGTCTCTATTCTCGTGAAGTGACAGATTGCACATGTGCAGAAGGGCAGAGGTGTAGTCAGTTAGGGACGGCTGATCTGCATTATGTGGGAAAAATCATCCATTAGGGGGAGCTATAGGGGGAGTATGTTTGCTGAACTGAAAAAGCAGCAGCCTGGTGGTGGTGGAGTGTACTCAAAAATTGATCTACAAATACATATCCTTGCTGCAGAATTTGGTGATATCGAAAGACTTCTATTCAGCGTAACATCTCTGAAAGCAGCTGTGGCAGACCTGTATAGATCCCCATCATAAAACTTGATGCCTCCGTCAAAAGCAGATGTCTTTGGTAGATATATAAATACATTTTCTGGAGGTAAAATAATAACGGGAGATTTCAATGAAAATCTATTCAATGCATGTTGTGCTCACAATGTGAATTTTCTCAATTGGCAAAAGAAGCAACTGCAGAAAATGCCACGATCATATGTACTTCAAAGATTTGACCACGCATTACATTGATGTTAAGGTGATGCCAACATACTTCAGCTACCAGACAGTATTGTAGTTGACATTTCTCCATGATAATGGCTGTTTCCATACATTAGGGGGGCACCTTCGAGAAGGGCGTTATTTGTTCAATTTGCAATTAAGTAAGCAATATCTTTTGTTTTAAGTGAAGCAAAATAATATATGAAATGTAGAGAGACACCATCTGCCAAACATAGATGATGTAATATTCTTCATGTTTAACTGCATCATAAACACCAAGGACATGTCGTCCTTTGTGAGGAATATGCACAAAATGACAATAAATGCATACACACCCGCGCCACGTCCCCAGAAAAACAGTTGGAAACGCGAGTCAGGCCAAATAGCAAGTCCTGCCAAGAAATATTGCGACAACAATGATGATTGCGGGCTTTTTACACAGTATCACTCCCATCAAGATTTCCAAGAAAATGCAAAGACCTTGTTTAAATTTTTGCCTGCAAACTTCCTGTGCAGAATTTTACAATGGAGTCGTCTTTTCATCTGATAAGGATGCAATGTTTTTGCAAGCAGCCAGCAGGCAACCACTGGTGAAGTTACAAAATGTTCGCAAGAGTTTGAGTAAGTGAACATTTTATTGTGGTTAATGGGGGGTTTCCAGTTTATGTTGTGTAGTAGTACGTTAGTTATTATTTATTTGTGTTTTACTGCTAGGACAACGACGTGTGAGGCCAGGGGGTGGTTAATTATTTGTGGTCAATTGATCCCATTGTTGCCATTGGTGCAATTGCTGCGGCTAACCTGGACCATGTGCACTGCTGACTGCAGCTATATTTTTGTTCTAATGTAATGATTGTTTTAATGTTTAATAAAACTGCGACGAGAGCCATGCGCCCGACACTGCAGCAGCCTTACCATGGATGTCAAACACCGCTCGGACAACATTGCCGCTGCGCTCAATTTGCCCCGCAAAGTTCAATACATTTCAACTTTGACGCGGTTAACGCTTACCCTTCAAAAGCGCAAACCAATGAGACGATTGCTGGGCGTGACGTCATTAGAATCGACGCTGACCAGCCATGATGAGGGATTTTAGCGCAGTTTGCCCCCGGCCTCGCAGCGTGCAAGGAGTTTTCACATAGGAGGCGACATGCGCTGCTCTTGCAGCCTGGTGTAGCGCAGATACAGTGCGCATCAGCTTGTGCGAGGCGGGTTACTTGTTATATCTCCTGAAATAAATGATCGCTCAGTATGAAAATTTTACGGCTGTCACTACTTCTGCAACAGGAATAGTGCTTACGGTATTTTTGAAATGTTGAAATTGCCGCACAGTTCCCACCAGCTTCCTAATGGCCTCAATCACACCGATCATAAAGAAGCCTGGTCTCGACCCGGACAACTCAAACCACTACCGCCCAGTCTCCAACCTTCCGTTCCGAAGCAAAATCCTGGAACGAGCAGTTGCCGCCCAACTCCAACAGCACATGTCCAACCATGAGCTTCACGAACCCTTTCAATCATATTCAGAACCCACCACAGCACCAATGTGGTGGGTTGTTAATGATCCGCCCTCATTAACATCACATTGGTGCTGACCCAGGCTACATCAGTATCCTCCTCCTCCTTGACCTCTCAGCTGCCTTTGACACAGTCTCCCACTCTATCCTGCTCAACCGTCTATCCGGTCTGTGCTTCCATACCAAGGCAGATGACACCCAGCACAAAACCATCCTCCCGCCTCCCCCCTCAGTCTCTTCTAAACTGCCTCCACGACATCAAAGTCTGGATGTCATCAAACCTGCTCAAACTCAACAATAACAAAACTGAACTCATGGTTGTGGCTCCCAAGCCGCCGCTCAGGAAGGTTGGAGATCTCGTCTTGGTTGTTGATGGCTGCTCCGATCTTCCCATCCGCCGAAGTACGCAACCTGGCGTCATGTTCGATTCATCTCTTTCATTCCACTCACACATCAAATCCACGAGCAAATCGGCCTCCTTCCACCTCAAGAACATCTCCAGACTCCGCCCATCACTGTCAGGGACCGTGGCTGAAACACTAATCCACGCATTCATCACCCCCACCCTCATCCATCTCCACTGGCTCCCTGTCAAATCCCGTATCTCCTACAAAACCCCACTTTTAACCTACAAATCCCTCCATGGCCTCGCCCTGCAGTACCTAACTGACCTCCTCCACCCCTAAGCCCCGTCCCGGAAGCTGCGGTCCTCGGACGCGGGTGGGCTCTCCACCCCCCCGCGCATGAGGCTTCGAAGCTTCGGTGTGGCAGCCCCCACCCTCTGGAACTCTCTCCCCAGTGACATTCCAAATGCTCCATCCCTGGCCACCTTCTTAAATCTGCTCAAAACCTACCTCTTCAACGAGGCCTACTGCTCCCCACCTTTTTGGTTTATTTTTCTGTTATTTATCTTTTTCAATTTATCTACCCTGTCTTGTTTTGTTATCTACCCTGTCTTGTTTGTTTTTTTTGTTTTTTCATTGTGAAATGTCCTTGGGTTTGTGAAAGGCGCTATATAAATCCCAGTTATTATTATTTTATTATTATTGAAACATCTTCACACAACCATATCTTATTTCAATTACATAATGATACAGGTATTAGCCATGATCATGTCTTGTAGGGTTATATTTATTGATTTTTAGTCATGTATTGCTAATCTTTACTGAACTTAAACACCCCTGGTCTGCCCACGTGGTACGAAACCTGTTTCAACAACAGAGATTTTCTTCCAAGGTCCCGATAAACTCGTAAGGACGGGTTGTAGAGCTCGGGGAATTCAGACACTGCCAAAATCAGTTTTCGCTCCATATGGCACAGACACTTCCTGTCTGCTTCACCTCCTGCCTCTAACGGCCCAGCGGGGATTCCGCTTGCGCCGCGCCTGCGTGCATCACATCAGCGCTGGTAATTACAGGTGCTTCTGAGATGTTATGCAGCGAAACGCATCCCCCTCGCTGGTGCGCGCCAGTAATGTTAGCAGAGGTGAATGGCTCGGCGATGCTGGCTTAGTACCCAGTGCCAGCTACAGGAACGAACACACAGCGGGGCATCAGTTGTGCTCCGACTGGAACTCACGCCGGAAGAGATCTTTATTGATACGCTGCCATTGTTTTATATATATATATATATATATATATATATATATATATATATATACAGTATACATGCATATAACACGTCAATCTCAACGCGTCTCTTGGCTGTTATCACCATCTGTATCCTGCATCTCATTCTTAACTGACCTTAACTGAGAGCCCATTTTTCATCAAGGGCCCCACTTTCTCTCACATTGTTATCTTCATCTTCATCCATAATTCACAGTTGTCCTTTTGAAAGGATACTGTATGTCAACATGCTCACACCTCTGTCTTCTTACAGGATTCGTTCCTAAAGCCATCGTACCTTGGCTGTCCTCATAAACCTTTGGTGGTGCGTACTGACATCCGTCAATGCCTTCTAATAGTCGTACTCGGTACATACACTCTTGTGTGTTTGTGGCCGATGCAATGTACCCTGCCTCACAACCGGGCGGTGCAACAGTTGGCCGCTTTTCGGTTTTCCGTGAAGTCAAGGGGTCGCTCTCATTTAGGCCTATGCAATAATCGGTTTGTACCGGTTGTCTGTCAGTTACTCAGCCGCCCAATCTGCATCACTGCACGCTTGTAGCCCCAGTTTGTCATCGTCACATTTCCTGTAGCACAAATCTTTCTCAATTGTCCTTTCAGATATCTCGGTACATGTTTTGGAGAAGTGCATGCTCTTCGGTTGGCTCAGCAAAGTACTGTGACAGTTTGTTTACTGCAAAACTCAGACCAGGTCTTGTACACGTAGTCAGGTGGATTAGGCTACCTACTACCTACTGCCTGTACTTTCTCACTCATCATTTCTGCATCATCAGTGAAGTTCAATTTTTGTTCACAAGGTGTCACTCTAGGTTCTCAATCGTGCAAATCAAACCTTTCAAGTATTTCCTCCACATTATCTCTTCTGTGAGATTTTCACATATTGATCACTCTGGTCAAAATCGATACCATGAAAATGTGTTAGTTTGCCCAAGCCTGTCTCATTGAATTTTGCACTGAGCATCTCTTTCACAACCTTCAGTGCCTTTTCATCACTGGCAGCGACGATCAAGTCATCAACCTGTATGATCATGATCACTTTCTCATTTTCTGTTTCCCTTCCGTAGAAACAATGATCTGCTCGTGCAGCATCTTGTTCCAATTTCTGATTGTTTTAGTTCATATTGTGACTTTTCTAGCTTACTGTATACACCAACTTTCCACTTGTGCCAGATTTCTGCCAATAACCCTCTGGTTGTTTTCTGTAAATCTTGCAATCTATTGGTGCGTGTCAGTAGGAAGTTCTGACATCCATCAAATGTAAAATCAGGGTTTCTCGTGCTGCTTTTTGCATCAACACCCTGAAATTTGTCAAGTTAGCAGGAGGAAAATGTCTCCTCAAAGTCTTCCCCCATTTTTTGTCTGTATCAATCAATCAATCTTCAATCAATCAATCAACCAATCAATCAATCAATCAATAACTTTATTTGTCCCCAGTGGGGCTATTGGTTGGTATCTTTTGGGTACATATAGTGCCTTGTATTTGTCAGACCATCAACATTGTTCTTAATTGTATTTACCCATCTACCCCCCTCTGCTTTCTTACCCTCAGGTGAGTTGGTTAGCATGTCGCATTACCATTCCTTGGAGTTAGATGAGGTTACAGCTTCCCTGGGTTAGGGTTACAGGGCTACATTACACATACATCTGTAACAATCATTTCTGTTTGTCAGTCCCTGACTCTCTCGCCAGATACTGTAGATATTAACTTAAATAACCTAGTTTCACGTAGGCTATCAGGTGGTTGGTTTCACCTGTCTGTGCTGGGACTCTTCACCTCAGGCATAGTTACTGGAACCCGGCCCTGAGTATGTTCTGGACTCACATCAGTATTTTGCCTGGTCTTGCTAGCCCTATTCTGCACCTCAAAGTCACCGTCATCAGGTGTCAATTCAGTCTGTGTCTACCGCTCCACAGTTGTTTTGGTCACAAACTTCCCCATCTGTGCTTCTGCGCCTTCCCACTGTCGGGGTAGCACACCATGTAGGCTGGGCTATTCTTGTCGTAACCGACAAAGATTCCCTTCTCACACCTTGAGTCCAGTTTTCTCTTGCCCCGCTTTTATGCATAACACACTGACCCAAACTTTTCAATCTTCTTGAGCCTTCTTCTTGTCAGCATTAAGTAAGGCCACAATTGATTTGGTTTTGATTTAGTTTTACACCGAATTTAATCTCCCATTCGAGTCCAAAAAGTAATTGAATGTATACAATGGAAACGTCCAAAGCTATGGCAGGTCCTGACGTCACGTGACGTCATCGACAGTCAACATACACTGCTGTCGCTGTGTCCAGCGCGATTCCAACGCATAGGGGGCGACAAAGCCCACTTTATGTGGACTGCAAGGGGAACAAATCTGAAGTGTCCGTCCCACGCCCCCCGACCCACCGCACACACCATAATAGAAACGCAGATACCGCGTTGGCGACTGACGTTGACGTGCGTCTGCGTGGTCGCCATGTTGGGGAGGGCAGGATCTGCCAGTTTACGAAATAATAATATTGTACATTGGAATAATACGGAAGCTACAAAACCGACAGGAACTCGCTTGATGCTGAACCGATTTCCATTAAATTTGGTTTGTTGTAAACGCGGAAAACTGAACGTGACACTGGTTGCTTTTTGGAATTAAATTCCGTTACTGGGGGCGGTTCTGCTCAGCTCTATGCCAAGACAGGAACCTTCTGAATGAACACAACAACCTCCTCCGGGACATGACATCTAGGAATGGACAACATCAAGTGAAAAATATTTAGAATTTCAGCTTTTGTGAGTTTCTCCAAAAATGTAGATTTTTAGATCTGTTATATTGTTATAAAGCCGCTCGGTCAGTTGTCATTGTATTAATAACAAATCAATGCATAAATAAAATAAACAAGACTTTTTTTGTTCCCAAGAACAATGGTCTTAAACACGTGACACACTACATTGTATGTGGTATTGTATTATATTATATTATATTGTGTTATTGTACTGTATTATTGTATTGTATTATTATATTATAGTATAGTATTGTACTGTAGCATTGTATTATAATATTATACTTTCTTTTATTGTATTCTTAAAAGTCTTGTTTATTTTATTAATGAATTTATTTCATTATTAATTATTCCCTAAAGTAACCAGTATCATGTTCAATTTCTCACGTTTATAACAAATTTACACCAAATTTCATGAAAATCTATTCAAAATTAGGCGACTTTCAGTCGATTTTGTGGAGAAGTCTGTATCTCTCAATACACATTGTATTGGTTTAATAGCGGATCTTGCCTTCCCCAATATGGCGACGCGCAGACGCATAGCGATGACATACAGCAACGGCCAATGAGGTATCTACGTTCAAGATTCAAGATTCAAGATTCAAGGTTTTTATTTGTCACATACATATACATACTTTCATACATATATGCAGTGAAATGTACTGCAACGCACCCGGTGATAGCACACAATATGTCCGAGGAAGAAAAATGAAAAATAAAAGTAGAAAATTCCTTTCTAATAGACCGACTAACTGACTCCTAAAACGTAATACAGAAAGTTGAATACTTATAGAATAAGATAAAAATATATAGAATAAAATACAATAAAAATAAATTGAAATAAATGGAATAGATAGAAGGAATATGCCTATGTATATACAGATATGTGCGTTCCTATGGCACCTGCGATGCATTGTCTTCTTTTTTAAGTTTATTGGAGGATCAAATTATATAAATGAGAAAAAAATATTTATAAACAAGTTCAGGAAACATATATAGAAGCAAAACACATTTACTGTATAGACAGATATATAGGCAAAAATCTAAATGTATGTACAATATCCTCCTGAGACCCAGTAACAGAGTATGAACAGCGATTCACAGGTGGAAATTGTAATGTACAGTGTGCAAAGTATTGTGCAATGCGCAATGATGCACATTAATGTATTGTGAATAATGGAATTTTGGTCAAAGACAGAATAAGCAAACCGGCATCATCATGGACAGCCATTTGAGGTGTGTGGTTAAGTCGTAGCTGTATTCCCAGACCATATGGATCTGTACTAGTGATAAGAAACAACGCACCAATAAAAGATTGGTGCGTTGTCTGAAATGCGATGTCTGAAATATGAATGAAGGTTGTTGTAGGAGTTGAAATTTAAATATTCTGCATGGGAAGGCATTGTAAAGGGGAAAATAGGTGCACACTCCTAATGCATTTGTTTATTGGGGATATGTATTGATGGAGGTGGAGAAGGCGGATGAGTTCAAGTACTTGGGGTCAACCATCCAAAGCAGCTGAGAGTGTGGGAGAGAGGTGAAGAAGAGAGAACGGGCAGGGTGGAGCGGGTGGAGAAGAGTGTCCGGAGTGATGTGTGACAGAAGGGTTCCAGCAAGTATGAAGGGGAAGGTGTACAGGACGGTAGTGAGTTGTAGGGTTTAGAGGCGGTGGCACTGACAAAAAGGCAGGTGGCTGAACTGGAGGTGGCAGAGTTGAGGATGTTAAGATTTTCGTTGGGAGTGACAAGGACGGACAGTATTGAGAATGAGTCCATGAGAGGGACAGCTCAGGTTGGACAGTCTGGTGGTAAAGCGAGAGGCCAGATTGAGATGGTTTGGACACGTGTGTAGGAGGGATGAGAGTTAAGGCTGAGGATGGAGCTGCCAGGCCAGAGGGAAGGAGGAAGCCAAAGAGAAGCTTTATGGATGTGGTGAGGGAGGACGATGCGCAGAACAGAAGGTGTTGGGGGCAGATGATCCGCTGTGGTGAACCCTAATGGGAGCAGCCCAAAGAAAAAGGGAAACATCTCAGGAGGGAAACTGCAGTGTCCGCAACATCTTACATGAAAAAAATAGGCAATAATAATAATGAAGCCATGGGATGAAAAATAAACAAAAGAAGAAGATTTTAATACATGGAAATTGTGCAAATAGAATAGAACAAAAAAAATACATAACCTAAAAAAACACAGGAAAAATAATAAATAAACACACATGCAACGATGACAATTCAACTTCATTTACTCCGCCCCATATTTGGTGACGGCAGAGGCCACGCGCCTCGCGGGTGTGAACCGCATAGATGTAGATACCGCGCTTGCGATTCTGACGTGGAATTTAATCCCAACAATCATCACAAATTTCTCACGCCTGTGACAAACCAAATTTCGACGAAATGAGCTCAGAATTGCGCGAGTTGCGGTCGGTTTCGCAGAGAAGTCCGCATCTGTCAACACACACCGTGTTTGTTTACCGCCGGTTTACCACCGCCCCAACATGGCGGACGCGCAGACGCATCGCGGCGACACAGCGCGGCCATGAGTCGCCGTTTCCGCCTCCGCGGAGCGCCGCTACTTCCTGGTTCTGGGCTCGTCGCAGAGCGGCCCAGGATGCGGAGCGGACCCCGACCCGGAGCCCGTGGAGCGCGCTGATCCTCAAGCGGCTTTTTTTTTTTTTTTTTTTTTTTTCCCTCTCTCCTCTCTTCCCCGAAACCCGCGGAACGGGACGGTCCGGGCGAGGGGCCCCGCCCTAGTGACATGGACTACTTGGTGAGTGACGCCGAGCTCCGAGGGGGTTCCGTTGTTTCGTCCTCCGGCGGGTCAAACGCGCGGTCGCTCGCGGGCGCGTTGGCGGCGGCGGCGTCTTCTCTGCCAATTCTCCCCCGAACGGGTCGCCCGGCGCCGGTAAATGCAGCCTTACGGTTTTGCAGCCGGACACGGAGACGTTTAAACCCCGAAATCGTGCCCCGAGAGGTGACATGTCCCGCCTCCGTCCCGTCACCGGTCGTTAGTATGGATCCCTGTCCCTGCCCCCAATTGACCCAACAACAACAACAACAAAAAAACCCCAGATAGATTTATGGCACATGGCAGTTGTTGGTCGACCGCCAGTTCCTGCTGCTTTCACCGAGGGAATGTGTTCTGTATTTCCAGTTCTGTTCTTTTGCTTTAAGTCAAGGTCTAACAACCTCCTATTCCCCCTCTCACGTGTTCCCAAGCCCTTTCCTTTCAGTTGTTGTTGCAGCGCTCCCACCTGGGCAGCTGACTTCCTGTTTATGGGGGGGAACACACCTAAAAAAGAAACCACACGGGAAGTTCATACAAAGACGTTTAAACAAATGACTTTGCCGGGGGCCTTCCAAGGGGATCTGGCCGACCCGGGCCGGGTCGCGGTGGTTATCGCACGTCCTACCCCCCCCCCCCCCTTTCGTGGGGGCGTGGGCGAGCTTAGGATTCGGGGGCGAGAGGGTGGCCCCCCCGCGGGCTCGCGAAGGTTCACAGTCGACCCCCGAGGATCCCCAGCGTCGACCCCCCCCAACAGCGGCCCCGGCCGTTCCCGGAGGGTGTTTTAGCTGCTAAATCAAAGTTGCTGCACAGTTGAACCATGACGTCGCCCCCCTCCCTCCCTTTTTTAACTTTCTTTTGAAATAATTGAGGAACCTTTTAACCGACCGCGCAGGGATGATGATGATGATGACGACGACGACGACGATGAGTTTGCATTCTGTTTATCCTCAATGCATCCCCGCGGCAGGGCTCCCTCACACCCAGTACATTTCCATGAGAACATGACCTCCCTCTTGAGACAACAAAGGTCTCCTTACAGAATAGCCAGCTGCTCGGGGGAGGCGGGGGATAGAAAGCGGGCAGAGGAATGGGCGTCCACGACAACACAATGGGTCGTACGAAATAAGCACGGGAGCCTTTGTTCTCGCCCAACATTTAGGTCCCGAGATTCAAAGATAGGCCGTGCGTATATTGTAAGTGGATGTCGGACGTGTTTTTGGAAAACGAGGCAGAGGTCCCCTTTTATCCAGTGTTCGTGCACATTGCACCAGCCCCTCAGACTTTCGCCTTTTGCCCGAGCGGTAGATAACACAATAAGGCCTCTCCTTTATGAGGCGCAGACGTTTGACGCGAGGCACTCGAGGCCAATCTCTCTCTCTCTAATTTGCCTGCCTCTCTTTTTTTTATTTATTTTTTTATTGCGGGCTCATGTTTAGCTGCGTTGAGCCGAGCCAAAATTTCCAGCGATCAAAGTAAACTGCAGGGTAAAGAACAAAAACAAAGAAAAGAAAAAGCACCTCCTTCCCATTCGAGGCCCAGGAAGCGCAGATCACATGTCTTTCTATTTACCGTTGTTCACGACATTGTTCTGCGCGGATAACCTCGCCAAACCTGTATGGGAGCGTGTTATTCCAACTTGTAAGTAAGTCAGGTTTAGTAGGGGCCGGGGGTGGACCCTTGCTCTTCAACCGCGGCCCTTCGTTCGCAGCGGAGCTGAAGTTAATCATCGCCAAAACGCTCGGATCCGTATCTGCGCGCCTCGACCGGTGTGAGCGTCCACGTCGCGCGTTTATCAATTCGCCGTCTAACTTTTGACTGCTTCTTCTGCAAGGGCGCCGCTCAATTCACTGCGGGAAGGGAATGCGGCTCCCGAGATATTCTGTGACGTAAGCCTCAGTTATTGCCAAATATTTGTGTCACTCAGGCCGCCCCGTCGCGCGGACCTTTACGCCACTTCTCCATCTGATTGCAGACGTGTTCCGGTAGATAAAACCTGCCCTGTTATCAGACTGCCCGTCGTTGTGCCGTAAAAAAATGCAATGAACAGATAATGGGGAAAAGTGGACAGATACGTTCACAGGAACATTTACAGCACTTATGAAATACTGAGGCATGAATCATTTACCACGATAATTGACTGGTTAATTCTTTCTATTCAGAGTGACCTCAGCACTTTTCCAACAATGTATCAGTTTTGTGTGATTATTTTATGTGTATTATAGATTTGTTGTTGTTGTCGTTGACATCGCCAGCGCACCTATTCTCTGCTGGCGTCGAGGGTTGCTTCTCATGCCCTCTGGTGCTTAGGATTTGGGAGGGAGGGGAGGGGAGGGGGGTGGGGTGGGGTGGGGGAGGAGGAGTCTGTCGGTAGGTTTGGCTGAGAAAACACTTCTTGCACTCATCCAGCGAGGAAGAAGCGACCTGCCCGCGACAGGTTGAATTCACAGATCCGCCGACCCGAGATCACTTTTAAAGCTTTGCAGACGGCAGATACAGACAGATCGAGCTTTAGGAACCATGGAGTCGCTCTCTGGTGTAAGTACTGCCTCGCATTGATGGGTTTTCCACGTGTAATTGTCTTTTTTATGTAGCCTGCTGAGAAAACATGTGACATTTTATATTTGCTTCCTAAGCGGCTATGTGTTGGTGTTTGAATGGTTGTTTGATTGACTATTGATTATGATTAATTATATACTTGGATTGATTCATGTTAAAATTACTGTAGGTATGTAAGAGTTTTTTATCATGTTAGTTGAAGGAAAAATATCACAAAATGTCTGCTAATGAATCAAAAGTTCAAATTTAAGATATTCAACTATATACTGACTAGACTAGACTAAAAAAACATAGATTTTGATAGACACAGGATATCTCCGACCCTTTCAGATCATTATCTTCTTGTCGATACTGAAATCTTGAGTATCTGCCGATACCAAATTGGATATTTGTTCTCAATTTAACACTTTTTGGTTTTCTTCTCAGCAGCTGTAGCCTATAATAATTTGTTGCTTTGCAAATATTGCCCTCTGCCGTTCTTCCTTACTCTGCCTTTTAGTATAAAGTATTACTTATTGTTGTTGTCATGGTAATGCGAGGCTACGCTTGGCAACTGTTGCCGTCGTCGTATCGCAACAGCAATGACGCAAAAGCATTTCCGTGATTTTTCCTGCTAGATTTTTTCGGGAATCTGAACGGATTCGTGCTTTTATTTTTTCCCCTCCAATATTAATCCATTTTGTAGCTGATACTGGGTATCGGCTCGATCAAACACTAACCCTGGAAAAAAGAAAAGCTGTAACATTAATCTGGATTCAGGCCTGTTTGTGTGAGGTCTAACGCCTATCCCCCGCATGTTTCCGTGTCTCCCAGAGTGCCTTGGAGGTGTACAAGGAGATGCTGCTGCTGTACATGGGGAAGGGCCAGCGGCAGGTCAATGCCCTCTGCGCGGACCTGGAGCCGTGGCAGATCATAGGGGCCACATTCATCACCACACTGGGCGCCGTCTGGGTCAAGGGCTTCCTCTTCCAGCGAGAAAGTAATCTTTTGCATGCGATGGGTGGATACAATGTGTAGGCTTAATGGAGACGGTATTAGAGATGATATCAGGAAACGCAAACCTCCCGTCACCCCCTCAAAAACAATGAATGACTTTGTCAACGTTTCAGGAGGCCGTCGACATTGCGTCTTGCTCCTAACCGCCCCAGCTTGGAAGGGAATTATTTTGGCTTCTACTGTTTTAATCTGAAACACTTCAGCACTGACTGATATTGTTGACATTTTCTTAATCAAAGAGTCTGTGCTAAAATAGCCACTAAAAGATGTTCCACATGGCCTTTCGAAGAAAACGTTTTAGATCTTTTTTTTTTTTTTTTAACATGATTGCTGCTGGATGCGGGAAATATGCACCTAGTTATTAGTTATTAAACCAACCTAACCCTGGAGTAATAACCTGACGCTCACAAATAGGACAGAAATTCGTATGATAATCACTTTCAGTCTTACGGCCTCAAAAAACTGAGAGCGTCTAGAACTGTTGTCAATCGCAGCGGTTGAATTCCTTCACGGCGAGGTCAGTTCCAGCCAGACGGCTAAATATTTGTGAAGAGTTTAAGCCTTCTCGAAGACACCACCGCCGTAAAAGAAGTACGTTTAGAAGTGTGGGGAGGGGAATAGAAATGCTTTGTAAATACAGGCCCCGGCGTTCAGGGACCTGGTGCTCGGTCCCTCTCATGAGTCCACTCTCCTTCGTCAGCCGTTTCATCACCGCGGTCGTCTCCCGTCTGCCAGCGCATAACCACAACTTCTCTTCATTGGTCCTGGGTATTAGGTCTCGCCTCAAGAATCAAGAAGAAGTGCTATCGCCTCATCCGAAAAATCCCCTTCGTTGGCGTGAAAGTAAGTCATCGGGAGGGGGGGGAGGGGGCCGGTGGTAAGTCTCTTCCCTCTTTTTCAGCAGATGTGCCATGACTCAGCCTTTAGAAGCTTATGAGTCAGTGTTGGATGACTCGGGGCATCACGCATGGGGGAGAGGAGGGGGTCTAGACTTTTGGCACGCTTTTCATGTACTTGTGATTAAAAATGGGTTCACTCGAAGTCACTATGTGAAGGTTTAACTTTTATTTTTATTCAAATGTATTGTTCCTCAATAATGTAACCCATTGTTGTTATTGTACTATTGTGTTCGTATCGTACTGGTAGCGTTAAAACTGTCTCTGTCATATGTCGATGGCATACAAAACTCTGCTGTTTGCCCAGCATTCTGACAGCACAGGTTAAAAGAAAAATAATAATAATTAAAAATAAACTGTCTCTTTCAATTAGCTCTTTTGGCATGTGCCTTGCATTTTTCCTCTTTCTTTGACACCGTCGTGTACACCAGTCACGTTCATTTGTCGCTTTTATTGCCAATTCACACAGGCTAACAGGGCAGAAATGTGCACAACTAATGGAATAATAATAATGAAACAAATAATGAAAATAAATAAAAATTAAAAAATTGCATTATTATATTTTTAATTAATAAACGATTATCCTATTAGATTTACAAACTGAAAACAAACGTAAAAAATTTAATATATGTAATTATTCATCTCAAATAAATGCTTAAAATATATATTAAATGCATACCTTTTTTTTGTAATCTTTCATTTTCTCACGCCTCCCCCCTTACAATTCCTCAGTGCCACACTAGGGGGGGCGCGGCCCACGGTTTCAACATCAGAGGCTCGCAGTCGCTTCAAATGCGACGGCTGAGATCAAACCGCAACAAGGTTTTTTTTTTTGTTTGTTTTTTTACGAACCGGCTCTTTCATCCGCGACAGATCCAGAGCCAGCTGAACAAGGCCCTGGACGACATGTCCGTCAGCTTGTGCACGTTGAAGGAAGGCATGAGCTACACGCAGCAGCTGCCTCTGAAGGGGCTCTCGCAGGGCCAAGTGCTCGACAAGATCAGAGAATACCAGACTCTGAGTGAGTACCGATGGACCGCCGGTCGCGTCAGCGCGGCGCCTTCGTGTCCCTTAAATTCACACGCGCGTCGTGCCGAATAAAAGGCACCCGTGGACGTTCTTCCTGTGTGAATGAGAAGCGCCGCTTAACGCGAAAGTCTGATGTTTTGTTGTTGCAGACGAGGTGCAGTGGGAGAAGGGCTGTGTTTCAGGGGCGGTGTACTGGGGTGATGAAGAACTCACCAAGCTCCTAGTTAAGGTAATCGCCGCCATCGTAGTTTGCCATTGGTCTGATAGTCTTCCTAAGCTTTCACTGTATTTCTACGTTTCTTCTCTCATTTTCCGTTTCTTGTCGGTCCCCAGGTTTACGGCGACTTCGCCTGGAGCAACCCCCTTCACCCCGACATCTTTCCCGGCGTCAGGAAAATGGAGGCGGAGGTCGTGAGGATGGCTTGCACGCTTTTCCACGGCGGGGCAAACTCCTGCGGCACGGTGGGTTGCTCCGCAGAGCGAGCGCTCCCCGCCAAACACGCGCACCCTCCCGGCGCCGTTGCTCTGGCGAAGGAGGGTGATGTCATCTCACGGGATTCTTATCTTTTTTTTCTTTTCGCTTTCGTCAAGGTCACTTCGGGAGGAACCGAGAGCATTTTGATGGCCTGCAAGGCGTACAGAGACATGGCCTACGAACGTGGCGTGAAGCACCCTGAGATGTACGACCCAGGCTCGGTTCATGACCAGTGTTTCCCCTGCCACAGCCATTAGTGGTTGGGGGTTATTTGTGAATACCTAACCATTAATCCCCAAATCGACAGTGAAACATAAAAAAGTAGGAAGGTGTCATGTTATTTCTGCCTTTTGGGCTCTCATCCGTACAGCCTCGCGCCGATGAGTGTCCATGCCGCCTTCGACAAGGCGGCGCACTACTTCGGGATGAAGCTGGTGCACATACCGCTGGACAGGAAGACGATGAAAGTGGACGTCAAGGTGAGACCGCGCGTCCACGCCGCGCCTCAGCGCCCTGCCGGCCCCTCGCAGTGCGCCTAGAGCAGTAACGGTTCTCCCTCCCCTCGCAGGCCATGAAGAGGGCGATCAACGGGAACACCGCCATGCTCGTCTGTTCGGCGCCGCAGTTCCCCCACGGAGTCATGGACCCCGTCCAGGAAGTGGGCAAGGTGAGAGGCGGAGCGTTGCACCTCGGGAGTGGCTGAGAAATCGTAAAACGGCGGAAGCCGGCTCACCCTGCCCCGCTCCCGCCCCCCTGCGGGGCTTTGATTTCACAGCTGGCTGTACGCTACAACCTCCCGCTGCATGTGGATGCCTGTCTGGGCGGCTTCCTCATCGTCTTCATGGCCAAAGCCGGCTTCTCCCTGGCGCCGTTCGACTTTGGCGTTCCGGGCGTAACCAGCATCTCCGCGGACACCCACAAGGTAAGGAGCGGCACTTGGCTTCGCTTTCCATCATGTCAGCTTGCGCAAACTTGGCTTCCTAAGAAAGCCTGAGAAACTGCCGCGAGTGGATCACACACACACACACACACACACACACACACACACACACACAAAGATACACTTCAACATCCATGGAAGCACAAAAAAAATGCAGATATACGCAAGGCACACTCAACCCCTAACTTCAAAACACACACAGACACAAACATGTCGGCTTGAGGGAGGAGCCTGTCGCCGGTAGCAACAGCTGTGCCATGGCCTTAAGTGACTGGAACTTGGCATTAGTCTGGCCAGAGTGGACTTACCCAAGGCTGTGACGGCCTGCCCACAACTGTCTAGTTTTATTAAGGTTATAGTTCGCAGACACTGCTATCGGGTAGAATGAAATTCCATGACAACATTTTGATACCCGAGTATTTAATTTCAGCACCACTGAGCTAAAAAATTGAATTATGATTTTTTTTATAACATTTTCAAAACGATCAAGCTAATAAATGTAGCCTCTACCGCATAGGCTTCTTGCGTTTTGGTCAGCTGTTCATGGTAAACCAGTCAATCCTTCAAGGTAAAAAGCCTTTATTCCATCACTGCAAGGTATAGGGACAGTTTGAAGTTGACGTGCGTGCGTGTGCGTGCGTGTGTGTGTGTGTGTGTGTGTGTGTGTGTGTCTGCCCCTTCCAGTACGGCTACGCCCCCAAAGGCTCCTCTGTGATCCTGTACAGCGATAAGAAGTACCGCCACTACCAGTACTTTGTGGCGCCGGACTGGCAGGGAGGCATCTACGCGTCGCCCTCCGTGGCGGGCTCGCGGCCCGGTGGCATCATTGCCGCCTGCTGGGCAACCATGATGCACATGGGCGAGAGCGGTTACGTGGACGCCACCAGGAACATCATCAGAACCGCGCGCAAAATCAAAGCTGAGTGAGTCACTTGTAGGGCTGCGGCTTTTGGATTTAAAGAAATATCTGCACATTTTGTGGCGGATTCCCGTTTTTCTGGAAGCTTTCATAACACAACCTGCTGAAGGGTTTCCTTTTGAGAAACTTAGCAATCTGCTGCGGCTTCTCACCGGGCCCTAATGCAGTACAACAGGGGAGTCGTTTAAGACAAAACAGCAAAACGCTGAATCTCCTTTTTACGAAACCAGAAAGCTCTCAATATTATCAGTCTCTATGGTATACATATTTTATTATATATTTAGTCAGGTTTTCATGGTTTTATTGACTAGAAACAGGTAGTTGCAACACTTAACACACCCCCCCCCCATTGCAAAAAGTAAAGTTGCAAATAAAATGTTATAATACTGTTTAAAAATACATACATGTTTAAAAAAATTAAAGCAGTACTAGGTAACTTTTTGTATTTGGGATTTTGCGCCCCTACAGTTTCTGAGTGCAATTGCACTTTTACACCATTGTTGTAAAACTCTGCCCAGTGCCCGAAAATAATTTATTTTACCCGACAAATTTGAATCATATCAGTCATGTTTCAATAACCGTCTGTTACAAATACAAATATAATACTATACTATAATGAAGGACCTCGCCGCTTCAGCGAGTGCTCAGTCCACGGCTCCCCCGGATCCTCTCTCCCTACAAAGGGAGGGTGCAGGGGGCTTGGCCCCCTGCTGCCGGTGTAGGTACCAGATGTGCTCGGCCTGCCAGATCGGCTCGCACGTGCGAGTTAGAGGGTTAAACAAACCCCGTGGCGCAAGGAAAGCGAGGACCGGGGCGCACCGGCTGAGGTGCGGGTACCGGGCCGTCATGGAGGTTGAGTGGCTACATTTGTATGGGCATTATTACCGGACATTTTGACCGGCAAGTCTATTATTAATCGTTTCTTTTTGTTAAATTACTGGAGCCAAACATCAGGGAAGTGTCGTAGTGCAGCACCTTTCCCACGGTTTCTTACCCGAACACCAAAGTTACATAGTGCAAGAACAGGTGTTCAGAGGAGTGGGGAGGAAAGCTGTGCCATTCTATACATCACAAGTCAGTGTACCATCAAAATGATTGTTTTGGGGTTTTTTTAAAACTTAAATGTTTGGCCCATTGGACTGCATTGAAGCAAAAGTGACAAACTGCAGTAGGCCAGGGGTAGACAGCCAACCTATGCTTTAAAAGTAATCAGTACCTTTAAATAGATGGACCGATTGCACTTTTTTACTGATTTGGGATTCCCAAATGTTATCATACCAACCGATCAATTACTTCTTATATAGAAGTGTAGATTTAGACTGTGGGTTCGGAATAATGTGTGATCAAGTATGTGCTAATACTTGTCTCAATAACACGCTACTACAGTGTTGGAAAGCTGAATATTGGTCATACAGCACCATATCTGTGTATTGGTGATATTCTCTGATAGACATTCTATTTGAGCCTGAAATTGGGTTGATATCCAGTATTGGTAAACTTTTGAGTTTATGTGTCCACATATAAGTAATAAATGTATTTTTACGGCAGGGTCCACAAGATGGAAGGAGTGTTTGTGTTTGGGGATCCGGAGGTGTCTGTGGTCGCCATCGGCTCCAATGACTTTGATATCTTCCGTCTGTCCAACGCGCTGACGGCAAAAGGTTGGAATCTCAACACGCTGCAGTTTCCCTCCAGGTAAACAGGCCGAAGTCACACTTTGACAATTCTTACTACATAGTCACACATTTTTTAATAGCTCAATTTCAATGTGATCTACAGAATGTTCCTCCAGCATGATGTTGTTTTGCTCTGTGATGCACATCGTATTCTCTACTTTCATGTTTTGTCCTGGATGAACTTGGTGTTTATCTTTGTTAAACTTTCCTTGTGTCTGAATCTGATAAATATTTATGTAAAAAATTAAATAATAATATATATATATATTTATTTACCCCCCCCCCCCCCCCCCAGCATCCATATTTGCTGCACAGTTCTGCACACGCAGCCGGGCGTGGCAGATCGGTTTGTTCGCGTCGTCAGGGAGCAGGTGGCCATCATCATGAAGAACCCCAAGGAGAAGACCACCGGCATGGTGAGCTGCGCTGAATTCATTTAAAAAAAATTGGGCCATAATAATAAAGTAATAAGACTAAAAAATAGAAATGAATTTCAATATATTTTTAATATATTTTTTGGCAAGTCGAGGTTTTAAATTATTCGTTATTTTTCATACATAATGAGTTACAATGACACCCCAAATTAGCGCTCCCAACAACACAGGAAAAGGAGGATCTTATATTCGTTTTATACATCAAAGCCACATATTTGATTTGGGTTGGATGTATTTGTCGTTCATGAGACTCTTAACACCGCATGTATTTGTTTTTCTTTTTGTTTTTGTTTTTTTTTACATTTTCCCCTCCCCTACCCTCCCCCCCACCCAAGGGAGCCATCTACGGCATGGCCCAGTCCATCCCGGACCGCTCCCTGGTGACGGAGATCTCCCGAGGCTTCCTGGACTGTCTGTACAACACCGAGGTGCCCAAGGCTCAGCCTGCTCACATGAACGGCAACGGCAAGGCCCACTGAACTGCAAAGAGGGAGGGGTGGGCCTTGCCCCCCCCGCCCCGCCGCCTCACCCCCGCAGGACCACCAGCGCCCCGTCCCCCCCAATTGCTCAATGGTTGCCTTATCTTGCCCCCACCCACCCACCCACCCCTACCTCCCAACTATGCCTAACGTTCGCACTCAGAAGAGGTCCTCCTAATGCACAAGCCATGGTTTTATATAATCCTCCTGAAGGGAAAGCCCCGCATACGCTGTGCCTAGAAACAACGCAGACATCCACACTTCATTCATCAGTCTGATAATTAGTCAGAAGAATGGACTTTGGTTTTTTTTTTTTGGCCATTTCAATTTTTTCTACGCGTCTGTTGCCATCGAGGCTTCGGCGTCTGTTCAGTCGGGGAAACCACCCTCGTATTTTTCTTTCAGTGCTTTTAACATTTCAGACTTCTGCCGTCACCGTGTGAATGTCTGGGGTGACTTGGCGAAAGACGAACCACTGGAAAGCAGAAAAACTCCAAGGTGCTCTTCTGCCCTCTCTCTCTCTCTCTCTCTCGCTCTCGCGTGCGTTTTTTGCAAATGTCAATTTTATTTTTCGAATGTAAAAATGCACTGCAACACGCCCCCGACGGAGACCTATCAGGGAAACGTTCTCAGCAGCTCCAACTTTCCACATGTTCCTCGGGTTTTAAAGCGTCGCTCTTCTTAGCGCTCAAGTAACGCATTTAACGCGCGTCCTTTTATCTGTTTAATTGTTTTACCCAGCGGGAGAGCAGTTTTGAATGTTTTAAGGAGCGGGCGGAGTTTGATGTCAAGAATGTAAAAAAAAATCAATAAAAATAACAATAAAATAAAAAAAGTTTCTCCCTTTCGTAGGCTGTTCGGAAGCCTGATTCACATCGAATGCGTGATCGTATCCGACGGTCGCCTCCTCCCACTGGTGGCCGTTGGATGAACTGCGTCGGGCTTTTGCATCGGAAATAATGTCGGGGACAATGGAAGCTCGTTTTTTTTCCCTCGGAAAACCGAATAGTTTTCTCAGCTGGACTCCCTTTATATAGTGTTTGCAAAGTGTGGAAAAAAAACCCCAAAACAATTCCACACAATTCACCTAGATAGAGATCTATTGATAGTGGTTGTGGAGACAACCAACGTTAGCGTTAATAACGTCATGATGTTGAAATACCGCGCGTGACTGATTTACTTCGTTTTTTTAGCCCAGTTCCAATAAAACAATCGACTGATGTAACTTCGTATCGTACTGTCGGACCGAAACGCGACTTGAACAATTCGACCGAATCCCAGGACTCCGGCACCGCAGCGCCTCACAGCTTTTAAAAGCATTTTAGTCAGACCGTCGTTTATCGTATTAGGTGTGAAGCGGGCAACCCAAATCCGCGTTTTTCGGGGACACTTGGGTGACTGGTGTCCGTCTTGTTAAAGCAACCGCCCAGTTTGTAATTGAGTGATATTTCAAGAGACGGATAACTTCAACATTTTCCTTTTCTTTTGCCGTTCATTTTGTTTTGTTTTTTTTGTTTTTTTTTGTAATTGAAGTCCTTTTTCTAATCCTATCTACCTCAGTCGATTCAATGCAATCACGTCTCATATCCAGTAATTTCTAATACGTGCAACTGTCTATCTTTTTTTTTTTCCAACATTACACTGTAGCCTCTTAAACCGAACAGGTTTTGCCATTTAACGAGCGTTTTCTGTGTACTCAAACCGCGAGGAGACAACCTCGCCGCTAACCACGTTCACCAAGAAAATGTATTTAAATGTATGTTGTTCATCCTGAGAAAACACACATGCAGTGTATCGTCGTGCCGGTGATACTGTAGATTTCCACACTTACTTTCTTTTCCTGTACCACCGATTTCATATGTCAAACATCCATAATGTAAACTGTTAACATCAAAAAAAAACCCTAAAAACTTTTATTTTATTAGAATTTATATGTTGTACTCCTGTGCATTTTCCTCAATAGTCATCGTGGAAATTGTGGATGACAGTGACTATCTTTCCTCATCTGTGCAATATGTAACCTTTACTCTTTAAGATTGTTCCACCTGAATAGTTAAGAAAATCATCTTAATCAATTGTGTGTGTGTGTGTGTGTGTGTGTTTGTGTGTTTGTGTGTGTGTGTGCGCGCGTGTGTGTGAGACCACTGTTTTGTTCCGTGTTGAATTAATCCCTTACGTGGTCGGTCATTTCTTTTGTTTTGTTTTTTCTTCTACATTTTTGGGGTATTAACATTGTTTTTGTTGTTGTAGGGAGAGACAGGAAATGGGGGGGCTAGAGAGTAATGGCAGCAAACGACCGTAGGCTGGGTTCCAACCCGGGTCGCCGCAGGTGTTTTGCCTACACGGTACGCACGCTCGTCCGGTCGAGCCGCCGGGTTCCCCCTCAGCGTGCTTTTTTTTCGTTTTGGTGTAAAGAGTCGGCATGGTTGGATGGAGGATTCTTTCTCCACCCCGCAATCGTCGGATCATGTTTTTTTCCCCTCCTTTAATCGGCGTCTGACCAGAATATAATTTTAATCTAAATAAAGGTTGAGGGTGAGATGGACTGAATCTGGTACAAATGCTCCACTTTGTGCTTCATCACATCATTTGTGTCGTTTTATTTGAGGGAAGTCTTCAAAAGTCCCACGTGAGACAAATCACTTCCTTACATAAAAAGGAAATCCGTTGCATACTTGCCTACGGGTGTAAATGTATATTTCACCACAAATATAGTTCATCAGGGTTCTTGAGGTGCTTGAGTTTTGTCCTCAAAAAAATGTAAGTACTGCAATACCTTGAAAATAGCCCCCTTTATGCAGAAGTGTTTGAAAGGTCCTTGGGGGAAAAAAACAACGCAATAATTGAAAAGCTGTGATATTCCACGTGGTTTTGTTATTCAAATTGTAACGTTTGCGAAATGTTTCCAGAATCGCTTTTACGACTGATGCCAGGGAAATGTACATTTAATTCAGCATGGTTGGAAATGAACACTTAGACAATAAAACAATAATAGATGAGAAATTTATATATATATATATATATATATATATATATATATATATGACTAAGATTATATTTTAATCAATAAAGATCAAATTTAAAACATTTGTTTTGCGTGAAGTCCTTAGGTTTGTCCCTTCGAGGCTACTGTAGAAAAAAACATGGCGGTGCAACATGGCGGTCTCCGTGACGCGTACCCGCTCCCTACGTCGATAAACATGGCTCATTCTAAGGTAATGCCAACACAGCGATTTTATTTTTTTCATGGGATTATATACTAATTAAAAGATACTTATATTTAATCCCATTTCTGTCAGTTCAGTTTGGTAAATTCTACACACTGCACGTTTGATTCGGAAAAAAATGGTGCTTGAAAAAGTACTTGGAAGTCCTTGAAGCTAATTTTGCGAATCCAGAATGAACTCTGTTTTATTAACTGGCTTCTCTGGTTGTCGTTATCGAAATTTTACCAGCTTAATTGGCCATCTTTATTCATGTTAAACATTTAGAAATTAATATTCAGTTGCTCTGAGGTTTTCGCGTTGTGTCCGATGAGGTCAAAGTGCAAACTCTTTCTTGTTGCCGATTCTTTACTTTTTTGCTAAGAAGACGATTAAGTCAAGTTTTGTTGAGGATTTATTTTATTTTACTTACAACACTTGAAACGAAAGGTTTAAACAAACATTGGGAGCATTCACACATCAAAAGAAAGGCACTCATCTGGCATTATAAATGTTTATCGGTGGGAATGGAACGGTTGCACAGGGAATCATTTTTGGAACTTCTGACAGATCCTCTCCAGGCGTCAGTCTTTCTTTAAAGCGCAGTTACTTTTGTCTTAAAACTTTTGATGAAAATTAAAACAAAAACACCTCTGTCACATTTCACTGGAAATACACCCGACAACATTTTCATTTCATCACACGGACTCTTATCTTTGGTTTGCCCCCGTGACTTTTAAGTAACTACTCCACGCACTTTTGGTTTCGGTTAGCTCAGGCCCCTTGGTTCTTGGTGTCTTAGTGGAGGGAAGGAGGCGCGGCACGGAGGAGGCGCGGCCCCGCTCACAGAAGCGACGCCTGGTCGATAAAAGTGGCCAACGTGATGTCGCGCTGGGAGAGGGCGCCGCAATCGTGTGTGCTGAGCGTGATCTGGACCTGTGTGGAAGGACATTACGTGAGGATGCAATATTACAGTACGTCCCAGCGGGAGAGAACTTTTTTCATGAATACATTTTTGGAGCACACATTTGGGGTCTTCCATCATTTCAACTGGCTTAAAGTGATATTCAAACTGTGAGGCATCGGAGGAATGTGGAGGAATTGCAAGGGGGGGGCACAGGAAAAATATAATTGAGATACATGCATTATTTATTTTGTAAAAAAAAAAGATTTTATTCACATGTCTATTAAGTTGAAAGAACTGAGATCATTTGTTTAAAAAAAAAAAAAGTCAGGCAGTGCAACCGTAAAAGCCTTTTCAAAGGCCTTTTCACTGTCTAAAACACAGCTGCACCGCCAGTTTGACTTTTAAGGCGCAAAACTCCCAAAATGAATGAACTTTTACAAAAAATAAAAATTCATCATGCTAAGACTCAAACGAGTTAACAAAAAGCCAAGCTGATGAGTAGCCAAAGTGGCGGTGATGTTAATTTAACCCACATGAAAAACTCAGGGATTGGACTTTTCTTTGTTTTTTTACTTTGCAGCATATTCTGAGCATTTGACATCTCGTGAGGCAAGGTATATTTCCGCCGTGTACCTTATTGTAGACATTGAACCACTCTGGATGATGGTCCATCTTTTCAGCTTGTAGAGCCACCCGGGACATGAAGCCAAAAGCCTGATAAAAACAAAAAAATGAAAATAAAAATGCGGTCAAGTAATCACACCGCACATAATCATCAGGACACCAGTCTGATACACGTGCACTGAGATGTGGTGTGTTAAGACACCTGATTGAAGTCTTTGAAAAGAAACTCTTTGTAAATGGCGTCCCTCCCCACGACTTCCACCCACTGAGCGTTGCGGAGCAGCGGGAGGAGGTGCGCCCGCTCCTCCTCCGTCAAACTCTGGATTTTCGAAGCCTGAATGGACGGAGGAAACAGGGCTGCCATCAGGGAAAAGGGGCAGTTTCACAAACACAAACACGGATTGGCTGCAGAGGAGCCCATCTGGAATCAATGATAGGCTGCATTCCTCTGTGTGTGTGTGTGTGTGTGTGTGTGTGTGTGTGTGTGTGTGTGTGTGTGTTCCTCCCATTTGGTCTTTTCCTCCTAATTCCTAATCTTCAACACATGACATGGTCTCAGATGATTTGAAACAGTTCATTCTGGCATTTTAAAATGAAAGTCAAGGACTTTCAAGTACCATGTTAAGCAACATTTTTAAGGATAAATATACATTTTCAATGTGATCTTTAGTCATTAAAACACGATACAATCTTAGTGTCATTCTATTATTATAAGTGTCTTTAAACGCTGGATTAAACGTACTTCCCCAGCATCATAGATGTGATAAAAGCGATTCTGGAAAATGTTTATTGCGATATGATTTGAAAAACAAATCACAGGTTTTCAATGACCCCCCCAGGCCCTTTCAAGGATGAGATTCAAGCTACTCGAGGACCCGGTAAGAACTCAATTTAAACTCAATTCTGCCCTTTTGTCAACAAAGCGCAATTTTCAACACGTCACACCGCTGTGGGTGCATTTGACACGTCATACATCATCTGCACAGGTGACTGAACAACAAACAGGGTGTTTTTTTTGTGCGTTTATTTTTACTTTTTGCAGCAGCAGTGATTCTTTATTTTAAAAGGGACACAGAGACACATTAAGCAAACACATGTCTCAACCAGCGCCTGGTCCCTCTCTGATAACGAAGCCGTGACGTCACCAGGTATCCTAGCAACAGTCTAATCGCCTGTATCTGTCAAGCGTCGGCAGATTTGGGGCAGACAATGAGGGGAGGCTTAAACAAAACCCTCCCGTCATCCTCAATGGAACCATATCTCCATTCAAAGAGGCACCGTTCATGTTCAATATACTTTGTCATCCCGATGACGTATGGCATTTATTAAATGTCAGACATTGCGTGAATGTATTGTCTTTAAAAATTAAAAATAAAATAAATTATATATATATATATATATATATATATATATATAAATGGTATTAAATATAAAATGTTAAAATGTTGCCTAATTGTTTAGGTGATTTGAGTGTTTTGTTTTCTTATCCAGTGGTTATCAGTGTGAAACAGATGTGCACAGGTGTGTCAGCAAGTGAACCGCGGCGGTTTCATTTATATATATATATATATATAAATATAATGGGCATATATTTTTTCGCCGGTTCTCTCTGGAAATTAACATGTTTTGTACTCACCATGTTTGCTGTATTTTCACGCCGGAGTCTGAGTCGCTTTGCTGGCGCTGGCGCTGGTGCTGGTACTAGTGCTAGTGCAAGTGCTAGTGCTAGTGCTAGTGCTAGTGCTAGCCCAGTTCATCTGAAACAAGCAGAGCCGCAGGTCCCGCTTAGCTGCCCCCGCGGAAGCCTGAACGGAACACCCGCCGTGCCGTCAGCGCGGCTGATAAGGATCGCAACCCTCCCCGCGCTGGTTAAAGGTGCAGTGTGTATAATGGAGCGGCATTTTGAAGCGAGGTTGCAGCATTTTGCGGCATTTTGAAGCGAGGTTGCAGGCGTCGGCGCAATTGGCGGCGTCCGTGGGAGAGGCGGTGGCCGCGAACTCGCGATTAAAAGGCGAAGGACCCACTCTAGAAGTGTCTCTGCCAGGGTCTGGTTTGCCCCTTCTGGGCTACTGTAGAAGAAACATGGTGGTGCAACATGGCGGCCTCCCTGAAGCGTACCCGCTCCCCGGAGAAGGGTCCAGTGGCAGGCCTTTCTCCGAGACCCCTTTGACTCCATAGGTAGATAAAAACAGCTCATTCTAAGATCACTCCAACACAACAATTCTTATTTTCATGGGGTCGTACACTATTTAAAGTGGCAGTAGAAAACTTTTCAACTTTCCCTGCTGGGCGTTTCCAAGTGGTATTATTGTTTGCTGTTTGCTGTGGTATTATTGTTTGCTGTGGTATTATTGTTTGCTGTTTGCTGTGATATTATTGTTTGCTGTGGAATTACTGTTTGCTGTGGTATTATTGTTTGCTGTGGTATTAGTGTTTGCTGTAGTATTATTGTTTGCAGTGGAATTATTGTTTGTTGTGGTATTATTGTTTCCTGTTTACTATGGTATTATTGTTTGCTGTGGAATTATTGTTTGCTGTGGTATTGTTGTTTGCTGGAGAATTATTGTTTGCTGTTTACTGTGGTATTATTGTTTGCTGTGGTATTGTTGTTTGCTGTGATATTATTGTTTGCTGTGATATTATTGCCACTGTTGCAAAGAGAACCAAGTTCTGTGTAAGAAATGTGTAGCTGTCAACCCTCACATTTTTCTTTGGATTTTCCCGTGTTTTTCCTTCTTTTCCTTTTCCTGTCCTCTCTGGCTTTTATTTTCCTGGAATTTTAACCTTAAAAAAAATTAAAAATAAACAAATATATATATATATATATATATATATATATATATATATATATATATATATATATATATATATATATATATATATACTGTGTGTGTGTGTGTGTGTGTGTGTGTGTATGTATGTATGTATGTGTGTGTGTGTGTGTGTGTGTGTATGTGTGTATATATATATATATGTGTGTATGTATATATATATATATATATATATATATATATATATATATATATATATGTGTATATGTGTATATATATATGTGTATATGTGTATATATATATATATATATATATATATATATATATATATATATATATATATATATACACACTGTGTGTGTGTGTGTATATATATATATATAAAAATAAATACAGTTTTAAGTCTCCACTAGTGGTGGGAGGAAAACACACACACACACACACTTTGCCTCTGCCTGGCACGTAACACCAAAAAAAACCAATAGTAACCATGCGCAGGGACACTAAAACTGAAATGAAGTAGAAAAATACTTTACTTTAATCACTAAGCCAGAGCTTAGTCTTCCAAAGGACCTTGCCATAAAAATTGTTTGGGAACCCCTGTGTTAATTGAATGGTTTTCCATTAAACAAAAGGATGAGGCTTCGGCGATTAGCCCTGCGATGAACTCAGCCGTCACAGAGAGCACACAGGGAAATGAGCTGGTCGGTGTGATGTGGAACAGAGGTTGTGCAAAGTAATCACAGCGAAACGTCTGAACGAACAGGGAAACGACAACACTGCTCCGCTGCCCTGAATACCCTGTTAGAATCCCTCTCCCTCTCCCCAAAATTTAGGTCAAACAAACAAACAAGTCCCTTTTCGTTCTGTTGGCAAGTTGATGCACTTAATCGATGATTTTCAAAGTGGCCCCCAGGGGTCTGTGGCACCTGGCCAGGAGGTCTGTGAAAAGTTTTTGGAGGAAAAAAAAAAACAAAACCTTTCTACATTTTTTTTCTTTTAATTATTTTTTATTTTTTTGTGTCCTTCGAAAGGGATACATCTTGTAAGTGTGAGAAATATATATTTCCTATACAGTATATACATACATAAGTATCTCTGTTTACACATTGAATATGTTTTTATATTCTGTATTTTGAAATGGCGCAATACAAATATTTCAAATACATTTCCCTTGATTTATGTTTATTTTTTTCACACATAGAAGAGCCTAATATCAAATTTTAGGACATATGTGAGGGGGTCCTCATTTTATTTTCTCAAACATTCTCTAACATTAATTCAACACTGTACTCCTTATTCTTATTATTTCACATTATTTCCTCATCATTAATCCCCTCATTTTTCTTTTAGTACTTAGTATTAGCAATTAGTCATTTAGTAATTCAGGATAAGTGCCAATGTGCCATTATAGCGAGACTATTCTAAAGCGATGCATTCTATTTGTGTGCATATGCATGTGCTCTGCCCTTTGGCCTCTTTTAGTGAGAGTCATAAAGATGAGCTTCGCTTCGGGAGTTGAGGTGGAATTGTTCAGAAGTAGGCAGCGAAATGGATCTGAGAAACGTGCCACAAGTGGCCCTGACCTTGTGTCTCCTTATAGCGACGATCGACGGGAGGCATTCATATACAGGTGAGGCTGGATCTCCAGGTCTGGGGATATTTTTTGGGGATATGTATATCATCAAAGCTCATTTTACAAATGTCTTACTTGTTGATCGGGCCATTGCGCTCTTAAATAACTCTCCTCTCAATGAAACTAAGTCAATGCTTAAAATTGACTTTGGAATCGTGTGAGCTGATCTACAAGTAGGGCTTTATGGTCATTCCGATTGTTTTCGTCCATTTAAACTGTTTTTCAAGGTCAGTTCAACCGGTGATTCAGTCATCATTGTTATTAGAACTTAATCTGACAATCTCAGGATGTTATCTACTCCTATCCCATTGAATATTTATGATTTAGATTAGGCCCAGAGAGCTGTTTGTCAACGTGTTTTTGTCAACCCTTTCGTGAACCCAGGGGGAGGATTGAAAATGGACCAGGCCTTGTTGACCTTTTATAACCATCTGTCAGAGGGAGTTGATGTTTTCTACACCTCAGATTATTGCTACAAGGTACGGAACCTCCCATCCCAGATTCAAGATTTTGGTCTCGGAAGACAGTCTCCCTGCTACCGACCCATCTATCTATTTCCTGTTGACCTAGTTTGTTATTCAGACGGTATTACTGTAAGCAATGACAAATGCTGTACAAATACAACAGATTAACGTAATATATATATTTGTAATTTTCGAAGCCTCTTCAGCCGAATTGAGGAAAATGTCCCAAGTACAGTATGTTTGTCTGTCCCCCGCCAGTGCCTGTACCAGCCCTTGATCAGTGTTGAAGACAATAACCACAATGCATCTGCTGTGGTGAGCACTAAGTTCACTCTGACCATGCAAGTGGAATCCCAAATCGGGAAGGCGGTCCTGTGCAGGTAACCATCCACACACATATACGCTTTGCTCACTCCATTTACTGCTGAGGAAATGTCAAGTGCTACAGATTGGATTTCCCTTTTCCTTATTAACTCTGTCCTGGGGTTGTATAGCGTAGTGGCATTCTGATGATTACATGATTGCATCAGCAGTCTGCAAGATTATTTACAGGTCTGGGGGTGTGATTCCGTCATCCCGACCTGCTTTTTGGACCTGAGTGATGCCCCTGTTTAAACCACTCCGCAGGGTATCGATCAAGGTCATTTATTTATTTTTATATTTTTAAGGGTTAATAAGGCCTGACATTTTGATGTTGATGGAAATGCTCGCTGAAGCTGAGAAGCCCCTGCGGCCTGCGGAGAGCCTCGCAGGCTGAGCGCGCGAGGGCGGCCATATTTATAAACACTCGAGTGTTAACAAGGCATCGGGGCAGAGCTTTCCATTTGGGGGTCATCGTTGAACATGTTGCCCAGGATCGGGTTCCGCTGGTGACAAAGCTCTGATGTACGGTCGGCTCTTTCTCTGTCCCTCTCAGAGGTCTAGTCTCGTCCTTCTGAGATCAATGGCGAGGTCTCTAACCAGACTGTGCAGCTATCGATTTCCTATACCCTTTTAAAAAAACACTCTGAGTGATAGCTGGTATGTCATCCCGCAGTAGATCAATAGGAGCATGTAATGCATGTTTTTCTTTTTTTGAAACTGGAGATGGTTAATTGAAGAATGCAGTACTGGTATATGGCCATTAGGTGTCGCTCCTGAGCTTTCTGGGTGTGTATATACAACTAGAATGGGACACTCTGGACCGAAAAAAAACAACTATACTCAGTCAAATACCAAGCAAAGCATAGAATTTATTATAATATGCATTACCCCAATAAATAATAGAAAATGTTTATGCATGTTTTAAAGGGAATGCGTTTTCATGGTTGTGCTTGGTTTGATCGACACGTCTCCAGGTGGAGTCAGACGTATGAAGAAGGCGGCCATTACGCCGTCTGGATCAACCAGCACCTCACCAATGGCACCTGCCGTCACACCGTGGATAAAAGTCCACATAATGCGGATCTGCGTAAGTACAGTACACTAATGTGTTCTTGCGGAGACGCTGGAAAGGTCTTAATAAGTAATCAATCATGGAAGTATTACCGCATTCGATTTTGCTTCACAGGGCGCGAATCAGGGCGACTATGGAAGTAAACACAATTTATGGTTTTTCATCGAGTACGCAAAGAGAAGATACAGGTCGAAGTCCTCCTTCGCCTCCCTCATCCCATGGGGCATGACACGTATTGATTAGATAAGATGGGCTTCCTAAAAAGAGGACAAAATAAAAGCTTTTTCTGTTTGTTTTGAAGGCCCCGGCTCCATGTGCTGGAGGAGGATTGTGGGTAATACATTAGGGAGTATGGAAGGATTAGGCCGTAATGGGATTTTGAAAGCGTCTCGCTCCATAATGTACACTCTACTTAACAATATTGCAGATTATGTTGTAGATCAGACTTTTAAGGCCAAGTAGCCATTATCTGGCAGATATATGGTCAGTGTGACTGCGCCCCTCACAGTATGATGAGCTTCCATTAGCCTCACAGACCGGTGATTATACAAACTCCCCATAGGACCGGCTCAGCTTAAGTAATGGTACCGTACGGTCAGCAGCCCATCAAAGGGAAGGTTGGAGTTGCCCTGCTCGGGAATTTCAAAGTTTACTTCGGCATCCCAGAATTGATTGGCATGCGATTCGACGGGGGCCATTTGTTTGAATGCGATGTTGGGAGGAGGATATGCTTCTGGTCGTTGTTATCGCTCCCCTCCCACGCTGTAATGACATTAGTACCGTATTCTGCATTAGTACCGCAAACCGCAAGTCACTTGCGGAAGCCTTAATTCTCAAAGAAATCGAAAGCATTGTTCACTCAGCTTTCGCGAACATGTCTTTAAGACTAATCATAATATTTTTCTTTTACCATTTTGTTGTGCAAATTGTTGTAAAATAAATTTCCATCGTATTAGGCCCATGGCCTGAAGGTTTCCCCGCCCCTGCAATTGCGGAGTATGTACAATATACTCTAGAGCTCTAGTGTTATACACACGGTTCCTCTTTCTGCGTTGAGAGCTTTATGGCGTTTTTATGAGTGGACAACCCAGATGCAAAGACTGCAAAGAAGGTGATTAAGTGCCAGGTCTCTGTCCGGAGTGGACGTTGTAGTATGCGATCAGCCGAGGTTAACGCGGTCTTCCCCTTGTTTGTTTTTCCACCGAGAGCAAACAGTGGGTGTTCTGTTTTACTGTCGCTTCTGCCCGTTGATGCAAGACGTTTGGGGGAAAAATGAAATACCCAGCATAGACGCGAGGGTCAGGGTCCATATAGTTTCTATTTGTCTGTCTATCTGTCTGTCTGTCTGTCTGGGAGAAGCGATATCTGTTTTGCAGACAGCTTGTTATTCAATCCAGAGCTCATTTTTAGAGCTTAAACTTGTCTTCAATGGAGCAAAAACAAAAAGCATGCAATTCTCTAGATCACACACCTTGAACGAAATTGACCGCTTTAATTGCACTGTGGATGGGGCTGAAATTGAGAGAATTTCCCTACTACAAGTATCTCGGTGTATTTATTGATGAAAAGCTGTCTTTCAAAGTTCATTTCGAGGAGATAACTCAAAAGTTAAGAGTAAATCTTTTTTTAGAAATAGAATGTGCTTTTTGCATGAAAATAGGAAGCTTTTAGCACAATCTACCTTTCTGTCAGTACTCGATTATGGCGACATTATCTATATGCACGCTGCCTCTACCCCTCTGGAACAGCTTGACAATGTTTATCACTCAGCACTTTGTTTTATTACTGGTGATCATTTTAGAACTCACCGCTGCAACCTTTGTCAGGAGATGGGATGGCCATCCCCGGCCACTCGGAGAACTCAACATTTACTCCTGTTTGTTAACAAAGTTATCCTACACAAGCCACCAAACCACCTGGCACCTCTCATCAAATGGAACTTAACTAATTTCCGGACTAGACCTCAGCTTTGGATGGTTGTAGAGGTCCCTCAAGTCAAAACCGAGCTGGGAATAACTGCTTTTCCGTTGCCATGCCCCAAAAGCTTGGAATGACATTTCAAAAGACTTACAGATTGAATGCCTTAGTCCCTTTTGGCAGTTTTAAGTAACTTTTAGGTGATTTCGATGTTGGGATCTGCAAATGTTTTAGTTTTATTTTATTGCATTTTTAATTTTTTTAAATTTTTTTTATTTTATTGACAATTGCCAATGTTGTTGTATTTATGGTCTCTGAATATTTTTATGTACTGTATGATCATTGTAACCAGGGCATCATCGAAAACGAGACCTCGGTCTCAATGTGTTTTCCCTGTATAAATTATCTATCTATCTATCTATCTATCTATCTATCTATCTATCTATCTATCTATCTATCTATCTATCTATCTATCTATCTATCTATCTATCTATCTATCTATCTATCTATCTATCTATCTATCTATCTATCTATCTATCTATCTATCTCAATCTATTGTTCTATCTATCGAACTATCTATCTGGAAACCATATAGTATGTATATCATTTAGGCCTTCTGGGAGTCCACCTTTGTTCTGTTTGTCCTTGTTGCCATGTAGGCTTACATTTCCTTGTCGGATACCTCCGGGCGTTATATTACCTGTATTGACATTTTCTGTGATGGATCAACTTAGGCTCTTCCATTATGTCACTGTTTGTCACTTGAGGGCTCTGACACTGGCTGGACGACAAAGAAAGCTGAAGGAGACGGTTGTTGCGGTTATTGGCTCTCTCGTTTCGTGGTGAGATCCCATTTTGATAAGAGAGGTATAGGATGGCCGACGCGCGGGCGACGTATGACATGGCTCGCCAATCTACCCAGATACCCGTAATGTCATCCACCGCGTTTTGTCCAATGACAGCCGCTAGATCGTTTGTAAACGCCGCCTTATTTCATTGTTTTCTGCAGCGCTTTTGGTGGCAGCTCTTTTGCTCTCCCTGATCGATCTCGTCTTCGTGGTGGCACCCTACATCTACAGGTACGTTGTTGCTCGTTATTGTGACTGCAAATGCCATTGCCCGTTATTTATTCTTAAGACATATAAACATAATCCTTACCCGTCACTCCTTTGTAATAGGAGGCCTTGCACGACGATTCGTCTCAGGAGTGTTTGCTGCCAAGGCCCACAGCACTCAGTAGATGATGTAAGTATGATGGGAAATGCTGACACTAAAGAATATACATTTAATAATTTTTTATTATTTTTTTGGATATTACTTTTTGAGCTTATTGGTGAGCTCTCCACTATTTCCCTATCCATGTATATGCATGTGACAAATAATCTTGCATCTTGAATCTTGAATGTTCTAGGCAATAATTTCCAATTGCTGCCCGCAAGATCTGACTGATTTCTCTCAAACCCACAAGCCATCAGAGAGTCCAGTTGGCTCCTTGCAGCAAGAGGTAACAGAGCCCATGGAAACACCATTCATCTTTATTCCCATGCGGAAACATTACGGCTTTTGTCCACAGTGGTCAGTTAATGTCACTGAAAATCCCAAACTGCTCAAACTGCTCGCAGTGCCTTGATTAGCCTTTAACTACAATTAGTGTTAGACTTGGCCACAGAGATACCAGTCATCCATGAAACAAAAAGACAATTTCACTATTTGGAATAGCCAATACTGAGTGTCTCTGTACTGGAAGTATGGGAAGTGGTGTGGTTTAATATCAGGCAAATATCAGGCAGAGACAGCAAAGACATTATGGGGGGGAAAAATCTCAAAGCTCCGTTGAAGCCTCAAAGTTATAAGGGAATATATTGTACGTGACCTACAAACATACTGACAAGGAACTGTGCAGCATTTTACTGATGGAAGTAGGTGAAAGATTTTCACAGGCACCAACACATACTGAAATTATTTAGTAGATTTGTATGGGAATTGTGAAACTTTAATTTCTCCATAATAACAGAAAAAGCAAGAAAATAATAATAACCAAAACACCAATCACTGAAAATTATTCAGTTGCCATCAGGCCTGAATTAATATCAATGTAAGGGTTTACAAAGGCTTAAGCCCCTGTGCCTGATATCGGGTAAAAGCCATAGGACCCTTAAAAAAAGTGTATGAATTTATAAATAAATATTTGCTTATTTCTGCCCACAAAACATACACCAGATCTTGCATCAAATATTTTGATCCAGGATTATTGCGTTAACATACAGAACATGCTGAGAAACATATTGTAAAGGATTGTGACTTTGTGATTATCACCATTTAATATTTCAATTTCTTATCGTGTTGACAAAATATTGACCATGCTTAAAACATCTTTCCTTTTTAAACTGTGAAAGGAAAAAGTTCAGTTATTTATTAAATCTATTCAAATAAAGTTACCACCCAAAGCCATCGTTTTCAGACAGGGTGGCAATTTTAAAAACAAATCAAACGGTACAAAATTGATTGACAATGATAATTGATCGGGGCGTCACGCTTGAGAGAACGTTGCCAAAACATAAATTCATGATATATATCAATTGTATCAAGTTTTTGGTGAGAATAACTTTCATTGAAGCAATAGCCATTAAGCCTGTCCCTTTCTCCTGCACTCCTGCTTCAACCTTTCTTACAGAACATTTACTCACTGTGAATACATTAGTCGAAAATGAAAACCGCAAGATTTCGAGTGCCCTTAATAAATTTGCTCCACACATACAGTACAGTAACTAAATTGGGTCCCACCTTACACTTCTCTCCTTGGTATAACCCTGAAACCAGGAAAAGCCAATGACCAGGCTATAGAAGGCTATACAAGAAATACAAGAAATCAGGCCACTGTAGGGTACACTTCCAGCCGTTTACTGATCATATTAAACAATACAGGGATGCCCTCAATACCACCCGGTCAGGCGATCTCCATGCTCTCATAAAAGAAGCTCTAAACACAACTCTCTCATAAATACCATCAAAAAGCGTCTTCAATATTTGCCCTCCACTACAAGCCCATATGGCCAAAAACAACATTTATGACCCCCTTTCACCCCTCTCACACCCCTGCAACTGACCACCAAAAGAGGTATCGCTGATCCTCTCCTCTCTGATAATCCGGGCTCTCTCAATATGTGATCGCTTTTCGCCCTTGCTTCTGACACAGTCAATCGCAATATTCTCTTCTCTTGGGCCACCAAACCCATGGTGGTATTTCTCACCCAGCCCTCGCCGGGCTCAAATTCCACCTCTCAATTCATAACCAGGGCAACCACAAAGCTTGCTTAACCCATCGCCCTTGAGGCTGTCCCCCAACGTACCGTTTTTGGCCATTTGTTTATCAACTACTTGCTCTGTCTTGCTTCTATTATCCACCATCAAGGGGACTAGTTTAATTGCCACATCGAAAAAGTCATATGTGAAAGACCCCGCACTGCACCCCTCCACACTGTAGTGTTCGCATGACAGACATATGATGTCTCAGAATTTCCTCAAGCAGAGATTATGCTGGTTTTACGAAGGACTTCACAGGCGGCGGGATTGTTGACTGGGGACAGGTGTGCAGTGGCAGGGATGTGGAACCAGAGACAGACAAAGGGAGATAGAGAGGGACAGAGGGAGCCAGAGAGATCCAGATAAAGGGGACTGCTGGGGATCCTCAGGGGCAGGAACAGGACTGGCGAGTACCGGGCTAGCTAGCTCAGCACTGAGAATCGGCCAAAGGTAGGACGGGAATGTTCAGGCCGGGAGGAATGCTGGCGACTAGCAGGCTGGCGGGTAGCAGGCTGGCGGGTAGCAGGCTGGTGGGTAGCAGGCTGGCGACTAGCAGGCTGGCGGGTAGCAGGCTGGCGGGTAGCAGGCTGGCGACTAGCAGGCTGGCGTCTAGCAGGCTGGCGGGTAGCAGGCTGGCGACTAGCAGGCTGGCGTCTAGCAGGCTGGCGGGTAGCAGGCTGGCGGGTAGCAGGCTGGCGACTAGCAGGCTGGCGTCTAGCAGGCTGGCGTCTAGCAGGCTGGCGTCTAGCAGGCTGGCGACTAGCAGGCCGGTGGCTCACAGGTGAATCTCCTGGTTGGTCCCTGATGAGGAACTACCTGAAAGCTACAAAAACCGGGTCCACTGGGTTCATGTTCGGTCAGATTGTTGTCTGTGTGTGTGTTTGTGCATATGGCATTTACTGTCCTATCTACTGTGTCAATTCTCTGCCTGTTCCTGGAGCCTGATATCCTGCCAATAAGTTTGCCGTTTGACTGCTCCCCTAGTTTTGACCCTGTCTGTTCTTCAATAAACCATTACCCTTGCGCCTACTCCTGAGCCTCCTCCGTGTCCTGCATTTGGGTTCACCAGACTATATCATAAGGGAGGGATGAGGAAGGTGAAGACAGGTGGTGAGGTTTTGCTGACTGGGGACAGGTGTGCGGTGGCAGGGATGTGGAACCAGAGACAGACAGAGGGAGCCAGAGAGAGACAGATAACAAACAAGCACAGTGCAGGATCCTGACATTGAGAGAATGTCTTGATTATTGCAACTCACTTTTTTTTTTTTTTTGCTTACAAAATTCCAAGCCATATGCAGTGTTTTTCAGAATGTGGCAGCCTGCTAGATTACCCACAATACAAGAAAAATCACCTCACATTATCCAGAATTCCTATTTCCTCCCACATTCAGTTCAAGCTGATCATTGCCACTTACAAAGCACTCTGCCGCCTCGCCCCCTCTTACCTATCTGAAAGGGGGGCGCGGGGGTGGGGGTAATCGTTCAGTGCTGCAGCCTCTGCTGTATGGGACCTTTTTTGCCACAGCAAGACCCATGACTGCATGCTTCAAAACACACCTGAACGCACACTTCGTCAGAATGCACTGTCCTTTACTTGCCTTAACCTGGACCGCCTGATTTTTGTATGAATTTTTTTGACTTTTTTTTTGGATTTTGGTGCCATCCAAACGAATCTAATTTTTTTTTTAATCCTTGTATTTTGAATGGAATATTCTATAGCATGTTTCTTCATGTGTAGATGAAACCTGAGCACCTGGCATGGAGAAGGTGTGTGTTTAAGTAGGTCATTGAGATCGCCAAAATAGTTGCAGTTCCAGGGCGCAACATTCACATTATGTGGGGTTTGGCCGCCATAGTTTAGCAAGATCAAGCAAGACAAAAATCTTCTGAAGCCCCCTGAGAGAATTTACATTTTACGATGAAAAACCCATTACACCGCGTTCCAAATTATTATGCAAATTGGATTTAGGTGTCCTAAACATTACATTTTTTGTTTTTCAATTAAACTCATGGATGGTATTGTGTCTCAGGGCTCTTTGGATCACTGAAATCAATCTCAGACACCTGTGATAATTAGTTTGCCAGGTGAGCCCAATTAAAGGAAAACTACTTAAGGAGGACGTTCCACATTATTAAGCAGCCACAGGTTTCAAGCAACATGGGAAAGATAAAGGATTTCTCTGATGCCAAAAAGCCTCAAATAGTGCAATGCCTTGGACAAGGTATGAAAACATTCGATATCTCACAAAAACTTAAGCGTGATCATCGTACTGTGAAGAGATTTGTGGCTGATTCAGAGCACAGACGGGTTGTTGCAGATTAAGGCAGAATGAGGAACGTTTCTGCCAGACAAATTCATGGGATTAAGAGAGCAGCTGCTAAAATGCCGTTACAAAGCAGCAAACAGGTATTTGAAGCTGCTGGTGCCTCTGGAGTCCCGCGAACCCCAAGGTGTAGGATCCTCCAGAGGCTTGCAGTTGTGCATAAACCTATTTGGCCCCCCCTAAGCAATGCTCACAAGCAGAAACGGTTGCAGGGGGCCCAGAAATACATGAAGACTCATTTTCAAACAGTCTTGTTTGAAAATGAGAGAAAAATATCATTTGCATAATAATTTGGAACGCGGTGTGTATT
The DNA here is from genome assembly GCF_960531495.2 of Zeus faber. Taxonomy (NCBI): domain Eukaryota; kingdom Metazoa; phylum Chordata; class Actinopteri; order Zeiformes; family Zeidae; genus Zeus; species Zeus faber. Next base: position 24,539,112 of record NC_137202.1, read on the forward strand.
TTTGCAATGAAAAGTTAACTTAGCCCCGACCCAACAATTACCCCGGCCGGCGTATTTTCATTGGCCCAGTAAGCGGCCCTGAGAGCGGCATTCTGAAATTGTTTGGAGTCTCCAACCATCAAGTCATTTGCTCAGACAATAATGGAATGATTGATACAAATGTTAGCAGAGCCAATTGTACAACGGACGCACATATGTGGGAACGTCGGAGCGGCGTATCCGTCCACTGGTCATGGTTGAGAGGAGGGGTGGCGGGTTCTCGGGTGAGCATGAATGGCTCCTCTCATCCTTCTGAGCGACTTGCCTCTGTCTCCCATATGCTCTCTGGATGGCATTCAGATCCATCATAACATATTAACTCTAGTGTCTTCCTGCTCTGGCCCTTTCAAACTACTTTGGGGGGGGGGCAAGGCAAGCTAATCCAACTGGGAGGGCAAGATGCCAGATTCTCCAGAATCTCCTCTTCCAAAACGAGGTAAAGGGAGGCGCCAGCACTCAGCACAGAGGACTGACGACGTGCTGAGAGATTGATGTCATCACTAAAAAGAGTTTTGAGAGGTTTTCTTTAAAAAAAAAAAAAAAAAATTTCAACCACCCTGCTGTTTTTAAACTGGTTATTTCTTCATTTGTTATTTTTGGCATCGCGAATGTGCAGCTGTTGTCAACTTGTGCATGCATCCACCGTGCAGGATAAGGCGCACGCCGTGGGAAGCGACGCCGAAAACCCAACTCAACCCAAACAGACACGTCTGCGATCCCTGGACACCTTTCGGGGGTACGTGCGGCGACCCTGCTTATTGTTCTATCACCACATACAAGCTACTTTCCATGTTCATTCATTTGTCGGCCGGTCTGAGGCACGATGAAGATATACAGGCCCCGGCATAATGAATAATTAGGGGGGGGTCACAGTCTGGCCAAGTGCTCCCTCAAGCTTTTTTGTTACCAAGCAATAGCTTTGGGCATGATTTCCGATATCTCTGCCTCTACGGTTTGGAACAGCATGTTTCTGTTGGACAGGAGTGATGCATGTGATTGAATCTGGGCTCCCTCTGTTCGCCTTAATTGCGGCCGGAGGGTAGACACAAAGCACGCCTCTCTGGAAACAGGATGCTGGTGTGGCTTTGACCTCCCCCTTGCCAAATAATTGATGCCATAATACCATCAACATATCAGCACACATCCACACAGCCATAGATCTGCGGCCGGAGGAGGGGGGTGTTTCCAAGAGCTCGGAGGCATCACAAGTTAGAGTGGCATCATCGTCTCCGTCAGTGTGTGTCTGTTGGACGAACTGCACCGCCATGCGCACAACGTGTGCCCAACTGGAAATAAAAGACGTGGAAGTTTGATGCGATGCGGAAATTGGTTTGGTTATTGCAGCGGCGTTTTTTGAAAGTTCATCAGAAGGCCAAGTAGAATGAACCGCTGTTGCAGACCCCTACAGTGCAATTTACAGTTGCCGTTGGAGTCCTGTGGAGTCTTATTGCATTGTGTGTTACTTTGAACCAGCCAGAACTTAAAACTGTCCTTTCGAGGAAAATAACAGACAATAATATTGATGATTATAACATATTTGTTGTCTTCCACTGTGTGCAGATCCGCTTTTTCAAAGCTCGGAGAACCGACCAGAAACGTTTCTTGGATTACGCAGGAGTTTAAATCAGTGGCTCTAATTGGGTTCAGCAAGTTTAGCTACTTGTGCCGAAATCACTTTGACATTAGAAGACATAACATTACACTTAAAGACTCAGGGTCCCCCTGAACACCTGTTCTTGCACTGTGTAACCTCTGTGGGTTCTTCGGGTTCGAAACCGCGGGAAAAGTGCGTCACGCCTTACGGCACTACGTCACCTGCTTACTGTTTGGCTCCGGTAATAACCATGTTTTTGCCTGGTAAAATTTGGGAAAAAAAAAACAAAAAACTCGCAAGGTGTCAAAATGTCCGGTAATAATGCTCATGCAAAACGTAGCCGCTCCACCTCCCCGACGGCGCGGGCGAGACGGGCCAGTGGTGCACCCGGCACCCGCACCTCAGCCGGCGCGCACCGGCCCTCACTTTCATTGCGCCACAGGGTTGGTTTCACCCTCTGCCTCGCACCACGAGCCGATCTGCCGGGCCGTGCACGTCTGGTGCCGCCGCCGGTAGCAGGGGGCCCCGTCTCTCGACGCGACCTCTCTCCCCGCGCCCTCCCCGGAGTGCTCTCTGAAGCGGCGATGTCCGTCCAAGGGGCGCTGTCCCCTAGGTATGCATTATATTTGCGGTATGCTCATACCTGGCAAACACCAAACGGTGACTCAGCGACTCGGGGGGCTCAAGATTAATGCCGTGCCGTACTTCGACCCGATGACTTATGATCCGTGCCCCTGATAAGTAACAACTCTCAACAGAACGGCGGCATCAGTCATCCGCCATAATCGCTGAAACCTTTCCGTCTGCAAAAAGCTTTTTCTCCGGAGCGGAACAATTTCTCTTTCTTCTTTCTTGTCATTCCTCTGGCCCAGCTGACGTGATATACGGACGACTGCGGACTTTGTTTTACGCGTTAATTTTTCTAAAAGGGTTTGTATTTCAATCCCGCACCACACCTCTGAAAGTCATCCGCCGGTTTCCCTCCCCTGTTTCAGACCCACGCAGTCAGCAGCATTTATTTTGGCTATCGCCTCAAAATAACGAGCTTTGCCCAACTGCTTCACATAACCCCGCAGGTTTGCGAGAAGGATAATGCACTGAACACAAGACTGAACATTCTGATATCTGGATTTTTCGGCCACGGACCCGAGCTCCTTGGCATTTCCAGTCAAGCCTCTGCCATTTGTCATGACTAGATTGGGTTTCCATGTACTCCGTGTGGCCAGCAATAATGCAAGTAACTCAATACCCAATAGCGATGGAGCGTGACGATCCATTTGCGACGGGGAAATGCACTGAGCTAATACTCTTAATTGGTATTGCATGTACAGTGATCCCAATCAAATAAGTCCACGAGCTAGTCGGTGAGCTACCCAGGAGAGCAGAGCTCTCCGAAATGACCACCGAGAGGGAGGGGCGATCCTGGAAGAGCTACGCTGCAGGTCCACCGGTCACACTGGTTGTTTATTTCCACTTACTAGGAGTCACGTGCGACAAAATGATTTGAACCCAAATTAAATGAATTAAGACATCGGTAATGTAATCTGCCCTAAACGGTCCTCATAAGGCCGCTGGGCCTCTCCCGTCAGACACCCAACGTGTTTTAATTTAAAAGATGGGTGAAAAGTCTCCAGTGCTGCGGTGAGTTACGCAGGGCCTCATCCGGAGCATCATGTTAACCTTTGTCTTTGTTCCTATAACAACTAATGGATGTGTTTGTCAAAACCCAAATGTCCCCCATATGTGTGTGTGTGTGTGTGTGTGCGTGTGTGTGTGTGTGTGTGTGTGTGTGTGTGTGTGTGTGCGCGCGTCAGTGAATGAGTGCATATGCACAGGGGGACTTAGGTTTAGTCTGCTTTAATAGCCCTTTTGAGATGATAGCGGCCGATTAAAATCTTGTATCAGCAGGTTAGGGCTAAAAGGACCAGTAATGGCTGGGTGCACCTCTAAATTGAATCTGCGCAGGAAAACGGGGGGGCGGCGGCGGTGGTAGATACAGTGCACCTTATCAGGCAATCTGTTCAAGGGGAGGTTGTCTTAATCTTTTTATGGCTCTTGAAAAAGCACCCTCTTTTCTCACTTTCATTAAATAACACATCAATCAAAAACATGAATGGGAGTTTTATAGATGATGAAAAGGCTGGAACGTGCCGGGGAGCGAACCAATGGCAACCTGGATAATCCTCCGCATGAATGTGTTTGTTTTATTTATTTCGGGGTTTTTTTTGTTTCGTTTTTTTTTTTTGCCACATGCGACGCGGACACCTCCCCTACATGGGGACCGATTTGCCGTAGCACTCCATCACGTGGTGCCCCCCGCCGCAACAGCTCCTGGCCCACGCCGAAGTATAAGTGTATCATATATTAGAGAGAGCCAAAGTCTGTAGTCAGCAGTCCTGCTCGAGGAGATCCAGAGGACGAGTGTTCATTTCCTGAGTGATTCATAATGCTTAGATTGCATTACCTTGTGTTGCATTGGGCGCGCGACAGAATAAAATATCCAGTCTCCGCAGAACTTTTAATTCACAAGTTTATGGGTGTACAGAATTAACAGGACCAGACACTATTTTGAAAAACATGCCACCAAGGACTGATAATATTATCTTTTTTAATCTTAATGTATTTTATGTTATGTTATTTTATTTTATTTTCTTTTATACCAAATGCTGGATTAATAATAATTTTGCCCCCTTCTTTAGGTTTTCCCTGACGTTGATGGTTTTCGTGAACTACGGCGGAGGAGGCTACTGGTTCTTTCAGCATGCACCGTGGAATGGTTAAGTTGGCGGTTCATAAGACCCTAAACCGGTGGTACAAAATATTATATTTGGAGCGACATGCTCCGAATGTTTCATGCCACGCACGTCCCAAGGTTTAGAAATGCATTTCCAGCCCGTCTCCTCCCATTACTCTACAATTCGAACGAATTCATGATTCAAATGAATAATGGGGGAGGAGAATGTAGGAATGATCTTCTCTTTTTTTTTTTTTTTCTCTCTACGATGTGCTTCTAACATCTAGCACCTCATCATTTATTATTACCACATAATGCATTAGGCCCAATCCAAAATGGTGTCATTCCATCCCTCATCTGGACACATTCAAAGTCGATATTATCATTATTATTACTATTATTTATTTATTTATTATTATTATTATTTTATTTTTATTTTTTATTATTATTACTACTGACTGAGGCTGGGCTGTCATCAAAACACAGAGCAACCGCCGCTTTCCGATGAAGTGTAAAGACGAGCCGAGTTTGAGCTTCATCGCGGCCTCTCAGTCCGACCCAACAGGAGTATTGATCTCTGAGGTGGGGGGGTGGGGACCTGATGAATCTTTTCCGATCATCGCCGGCCGCGGAGAGAACAGTCACATTCATTCGTATGTATCACACGTTCAGGAAATGGAAGCCTGTACTGTGTCCTGTCTGTGCTCTTCTCCAGGTCTCACTGTTGCCGATCTGGTCATGCCTTGGTGGGTTTTTGCACGGACGTCTTTTACACCCTTTCCAACGCCTCATCAGAGTTTTATGAACGCGTATATCTATTGACGGCGCTCTCCCGTCCCCCGCCCCCCCCGTCTCCAGGTTTGTGTTCATCATCGGGACGTCGGTGGCGCTGGCGTTCCGATCCATGCGCAGGAAGGGCGTCGGGCGCCCGCAGCTGCTGCGCAAGCTCACGTGGAGGACGGCGGTGCTGGTGCTGCTCGGCTTCTGCTTCATGAACTACAGTCCGAGGGACGGACCGCGTACGTCACCCACGGCACGCGTTCCCTTCGTGCCTTCATCGTTTATGGGGGAATTCGGAAGCGGGGCCGGCCGCCGCCATAAACGCTCTCCGCGGTTGTTCAGGGCCACAACTGCGAGGGCGGGGCGGGCAACACGATCAGCGTGACACTTTGTACAGTGTTAAGTTGACTGGCTCACTTTAAGAAGTCAGTGCAGGGCCCGTTCCCCGTTCTTCCAATTAAACCCCAATAAGTGTTTTTTTTTTTTTTTGTGTTTTTAGATGTATTTATCTTCCTCCGCTTCCTAACTGAACGAAACAAAAATGGCCTTTCGCGTCTTGCGCCGCGTCACGCCGGGCATCCCCCCCACCCCGGCTTAGGGCCCCATCAAGGCTTGGGCCGGCCCCATTCGGAAGAGCTGCCATCGTTAGCGGAGCACGCGGGCGATGTTGGTCTGGTGGAACATTGGTTAAAATTTGTTTACAATTTAAAGGTGTTTTCAAGTGAGAAATACATTGGAGTTTTCATTTCCATCTCCACATTATCATACCATCACAAGAAGCGACGATTAGCAGGACTGGTGATGAAAATAGAATAGAAACCAAAAATAATAAGTTAAATAAAATTGTCAAATATATACAAATAACACCCCCCCCCCAAAAAAAACCAAACAAACCAGAAACAGTCAAATATGTGAAAATATACAGAATATACAAAATGCTAAACTATACACAACATAAATGATTGTATATTGGTTATAAATGATAAATATCAAAAACAGGTACTATTATGAGCTTTCCTGTGTGTATGTAAAACTATATATTTCATTATGGTTGGAAAGGCTGTGAGAAAGTCCTGGAGATTTGACTCTCATGCGTCGTCCTTCACACATTAGCCGACACCCCCCCTACCCACCACCCTTCCCCCATTGCTAATGGACCTTCCCGGGTGGACGTCTCTCTAACCGGTTAACAAAAACATTGTTATTGTGTTTTGCAGTGGCAAACCCCAGCACCAGGGGACATTTAACAGAGGTGGATAGCGCCAAAGGAAGACTTTTTTTTTTTTTTTTTTTTTAAAGCCCTGCAACCCTTGCGGTAATGGACAATTCCAAACAGATAATGTTACGCACTCCGGCCCCAGCTGGTGGCTGCTGCTGCTGCTGCTGCTGCTGCCACCGCCGCCGCTGCTGCTGCTGCTGCTGCTGCTGTCGGTGCCGCTCAGAACCGCCTGGCCCCGACCCGACCGTAAAAAAACCCGCCGCTTTGCCGTACCCTCTCCAAGGACGTCCTCTCGCCAAGGACGTCCTTCGGCACAAAGCGGCACTCATCTAATAAGCGGATGGAACCGCTCCATGCATCTCAATATTCCCCCACCAGAACAGAGGGAGTTGACCTCCGACGCCGACTCTGAAGCGCTGCCAGCGAGGCAGCGGCCCCCCAGCCACGACGAGATGTGTCTCGCCTTCCATTTTCGACTCTTGTGTCTTTATATCTGAACCTTTTCTTTTAGTTCAGACCTACAGTCCAGTAATAATCACAGGAACACATTTCCTTTTGTTAAATGTTATCCCCTTTGAAACGATCCCCATTTCTTTTTCCTCCGAGATGGATCAATTTGGGCCCCCCGCAGAGACTTTCACTCTCAGTGGACACCGAAACCTTTTACTTCTTAGAAATATGTTGACCCATTGAAAGCATGATTTCCTTTTTTAAATCAAAAGCCGAGTGTGAAGTCACGAAAAACCCTGTGCGACTTCTGTGAAAACTACTTTCGAAGCACACAAAAAAACAAACAAACCGGTGTTTGGAGTGGCAGATCAGGCGAGTCCATCAAGCGGTGGGGGTGTAACCCTCCTACTTAACAAATGTGTCATCGGTTCCCGGGAGAGCTTCCTCCTTTCCTGGGGGGGGGGGGAGAGATTTCCGCCCGTTTTTTTATTTAATTTTTGTCCGGATCAATGATCGGGGATTACAGTGTTTTTACCGCACTTTGGACCAGCAAAGAGGTTTTCAATTAACTAATGCGCAGATTACCATCCATCTCCCGAGCCCGGGGCGCTTCCCACAGCCGCCCCAGTTGGACGGGGCCCCGGCGATAACCGAGGATCTCTGATCTTCTCCCACCTTCTTGGCGTGCACACACACACACACACACACACACCTCTGCGTCCGAAAGCTGTCTGCCCCGACGTCCTCCTTCAGGATTTACAGATGTTAGTGTCGCCACGGTCCCGGTGCTATGCCGTTGGCCTATCCCGATCCATTTCCTGTGTTTTTAATTAAAATCTCCACCAATCGGCAGGAAAAGACAAATATTCTCGTGTGATACTGAATGTGATTCATTTTCCTCCCATAGGCTGATGTTAATGCATTATTATAATTCTTTTAACAATGTGTGTTTTCCTGACCGGTCATACTGGTCGTACCCTGTTGTCGTCGCCGTTGACCCGTGTCCCAGTGTCCTGGTCGTGGCTGAGGGTCCCCGGGGTCCTGCAGCGCCTGGGCTTCACCTACTTTGCGCTGTCTCTGATGCAGACCCTCTGGGGCCGGCGAGAAATCCCGGCGACGGGGGTGAGCGGCTCTCTAATCCCGCCGCTGATTGCGTTGCGGGAGCTCCGCCTCGGGAACGCCGACCTACCGTAGGGGGTTAGCTGCTCTGGCTCCGTAGGGTTTGACCTCTGTGTACTCCTCTGTGCACGCGCTGCTGCAGGGCCGCCGGTGGAAACCCGTCCGGGACCTGGCCCCCTACTGGCCGGAGTGGCTGCTCGTCGTGGTGTTGGAGGCGGCGTGGCTGGGGGTTACCTTCCTCCTGCCCGTCCCCGGCTGCCCCACGTAAGTGCCGCCCCCCTCGCGTCAACCATCGCCGGGCGGGTTCCCTTCATGTGATCAGACGGATAGGACGTAATAACTTTACTGGGGCTTATTTATATCGCGTCCGAGCGGTGGTCATCTCCTATAGGGGAGAGGCAGAAGGGGGTAGGGCGTTGGCGAGCAACAGGCCGGGGCGGTGTTAGTGCGCGCCATGTGTTGCCAGTGTTATGAGCCACCGTGATTTATGGCTCCGTGGCCGAATGCTTCGGAGGGCATAATTAGCCAATCTCGCTCTGTCATGTGCAATAAGAGGCACGGGGGGCAGAGGATCCATCTTCCTCGCTCCACGTCTCCCTCCTCTCTCTCCCTCTCCCTCTCCCGCTCTCTCCAGTGCTGCTGTGTTGTGCTTCTGTTTCCTAACCCCCGCGCCTGACCCAGCTGGGTGTTGCTGCACGGAGGGGAGGAAAACGCTTCCAAGCAAAAAGCGCTTCCAGCTTATGAGGCAGCAACCTCGACCGACTGCCACACTCCGCCTTTTTTTTTTTCTTTTCATTTCTTTAATAATATTTTCAGGCTGAATGGTGATAAATAAAAAGGCTGTGTGTGTGTGTGTGTGTGTGTGTGTGTGTGTGTCGGGGGGGGGGGGGACGGACTTGTTTGTCCTCACAGAGGTTATTTGGGTGCCGGCGGAATCAGTGATGAGGGGCTGTACCCGAACTGCACCGGGGGCGCTGCGGGGTACGTGGACAGGTGGATGTTTGGGGACAACATGTACAGATACCCGACCTGCAGGGTGAGACACGCCACCCCCCCTCCCCCTCCCCCTGACAAACCATTTTTTTTGTGAAATCCCAAAGCAATAAACAACCCGGTTGGGTCTTTTTTTTTTTTTTCCTTCTTCGTTGCATTGTGTTTTGCAGGAAATGTATCAGACGACGCAGCCCTTCGACCCAGAGGGGATGCTGGGTACAATCAACTCCATTGTCATGGGATTCATCGGGATGCAAGTAAGCTCACGCTCAAGTCTTTTTCTGCAGTAATACAACAGTGGTGGAGAGAAAATGCCTTATTGTCTATGTATATCATGGGGAAAAGAAAAATCATTTTTTAAATGTTATAAATATTAGTTAGTTGTAAGTTTAGAACGTCATAAAATTACTAAAAAATATATTTTATAAATATTTCATTTTAAATTGTATTTAACATGAAACCATTTTTATTGTTATTTTTTTTCTTATTGTTATTTTTTTTTAAAACCAATTTATTTCATTTGTTGATAACGACGTCCACGAGGGGGGGGGGTAGCCGCGCCGCGCCGCGCAGGGTTTTCCCGCCTCGTCGGCCAAACCCACAGCTGCCTCTCCTCCATTAACGACCGAGTGGTTTGACATGCAGGAACCCAAGAACAAGAAACAGAACCTCGGGGGGGCCCCGCCTTTCGCGTCGCAAGAAGCCTTGGGCCTCGCCCCTGGGGGCGGCTTTGCGCGCTTTGATGGCGGCCGAGGTGTCCCCAAAATGAAATTTTGGCGGTGCAGGGAAGCGGGCCTGGGCGGTAGGTCGGGCCGCATTGCTCAACTCCCCCAGTGGGCGTTTAGCCGCTGAGCCCTTCACTCAGCGAGTCTGAGGAGGCACGCCAGGTGTCTGCTGCCCCCGTCTGTGCCCCATGCTAATGCCCTCGGCTGAGACATATTCATCATCACCAAATTAATCAGAGGGGCGGGGGGTGGGGGTGGGTGGGGTGGCGGTGGTGGTGGTGGTGGGGGGGGGGGGCGGGTGACTTACACCCAACATCTGGCTCCGTGGGATATGAGCAATGTGACCGACATGTCAGGGACGGCAGCACTGACATCCACATCCCCAGCTTATTTATTTACTTACTGGGGAAAGCAATTGACTTTTGAGGAAATTATTTTTTTTACATTTCTCAGCTAACTTGTGATTGGATGAGGAGGGTGGGGTGGGGTGGCTGGGGGTGCGCTCTTTGCTTATCTCCCTCCTCCTCCTCCTCCTCCTCCCCTCCACAGGCGGGGAAAATTCTCATTTTCTACAGGGGGAACAATGTGAGCATCCTCTCCCGGTTCCTGGTGTGGGCCGTCATCCTGGTACGTTACACGCCCAATGGTAGCTGTACACGCTAATGCCGGGAAAAACCGAATCTGAATCGGAATCGGTTTTATTCCGCCAGGTTCACATTTACTTACAGTAGGAATTTATTTTCTGGTGAGGTTTGATACGTTTCTCCACAGATAATTAGTCTGAACAAAAAAGGAGAACATAAGAATAATCAAAGAAAATTGAGTAAAAAAAATGTATGAATAAACAATAAATAATAATAATTGTCATGTATATACAAATAGCCAAAAAATACAAAACAGAAATAGTCAGATATATAAATATTATACAAAATGCCATAATCTGATGAATGATTGTTATGTGTATAGGGTATAAATTATAATTTAAGAATTATTACTACATACTAAGTAGCTTATAACAGTATGTACAGCGTAATACCAGTGTTATTGCACACATATTATTAAAACCGTCTGGGTCCCACAGTTGAGGCCTCATGACTCACTCGGTCGAAAGTAGACTTAAGCCCCTGTGTTATGGTCTGCTCTCTGCCTCGCAGGTTAATCTCTGTAATGTATTTTCCAGCCCTTCGGTTACCGTAGAAGTCAAGCAGCCCAAACCACTCATGAGCAATATGTACCGCGTGCGTGCGTGCGTGCGTGTGTGCGTGTGATCTTACCGCAATTAAACACCGCGTGTGTGTTTCCGGGCAGACGTGGGTATCCGGAGCCCCTCCCCCAGGGGGGTTACACAGTGGCTCTCGTTGCCATCATGTGTCTCACATGTGGTTTTTAGAATATAACAATTGTGCGTATTATTTACACGGTAAGCGCTCGGGTTCTCCCGTTGGGCCACTGGACCGGGACAGCGTAGACATTTTTATCTCGTTCCCTGTTCACCGGACCCAAAACACATGATATTACAGACGAATGATTTGTCCACCTATCAAAATAAAACGTCCGCTCACATCCCGCGGGTGTTTGAGTGCGGGGGGATCATCATCTCCTCAGAAAACGACCCACGACGCGAAAGCAACTCCTGCTCGTACCAGAGCGGTGGAGGCCATTTTTGTTTTGGAAACGCCACGCTCGACCTGGGTGGTCCCGCCACAAAAAAAAAAAAACAGGCAAGCTGGCCACCACTCCACTCAGAGGGCGAGAGCGTCCCGGCGGGACAAAGCGAGTGTCACATGAGACGAGTCACGGTGCATCTGCGCCCGGATCGGAGGAGGAGGGCGCTGCGCTCCAACGACGCTCAGAGAAGAGAACAGCAACACGTGGGTGCAAAGGCCGAGAGACTTGTTTTGATTGCGCGCGGCATCGCCATGGCAGCAATTGCGCTGCCATGGTGATGCCGTGGTGCTGCCGTGGTGCTGCCCTGCTGCTGCCCTGGCGCGGCCGTGGTGCGGCCGTTAGGCGGCGGGGGAAGGCTTGGTCTCTGTTCCAGGAGGCGTGACCTCCGCAGATTCGCGCACAGGGGTCTAATCCAAATCGGGACTAAGCTAATCCAATTTAAATGAATCCAGAATTTAAAAATGCCTTTCTGGGACGTTGCTTAATTCAAGATTGATTAGCGCTAAACTAGGAAGTCCTAGATTAAGGTCATTAAGGACTAGTCCGCTCCCTTTGTCTGGTCTTGGCGCTGGTCTTAGTCCAGCTCAACCTGGAGGCCACGCCCATTCATCCAAAAATAAACCTGCCTCTGTCCTGGTTTAATTGAAGACTTCACTTAGACCTGGATCAGCTCTGATTCACCTTCTGGAAATCAGATTTTTTTAAACCAAAACCAGAATCTGAGACTTTTCAACCAGACTGAGAAAGGTGATTTAGTTAAAATGAGAATTAGTCTGAGATTTGGCCTAGAAATTGGGCCTATTATGACTGCTACTACTACTACTATTACTAGTCTAGTAGTACTACTACTACTAGTCAATTACTCCTTCAACTTCTAGTCAATTACTACTACAACTACCAGTCTATTACTACTAGTCTACTACTACTACTACTACTACCAGTCTACTACTACTACTACCACTACTACTCATCTACTACTACTACTCATAATAATAGTCTATTACTACTACTACTGCTACTATTACTAGTCTACTACTACTATCACTACTACTATTACTATGTCTACTACTACTACTACTATAACTACTACTATTACTATGTTTACTACGACTACAACTACGACTTCTACTACTAATACTAGTCTATTACTACTATTTCTACTACTACTACTATTATTACTAGTACTATGTTTACTACAACTACTACTATGACTACTACTACTATAACTACTACCACCACTACTACTACGACTTCTACTATTACTCATGCATTAAGCAGTAGCTCCATTCATCACAGTACATAGCTCATTTGCTAATTTCATTGTGGTGTATGGTGTGACGACGCCCATTCAATGATGTTATATTTCACGACACATAATTGATCTGGTTTTTAATACGGATCCTGGATTGTTAATTGTTCCATTATTTCCCCCGTCCTCTTTCAATTCCTCCAATTTTGCCCGTGACACATCAAAGTATCTTTGCCATCGTGAGCGAGAGCGTATTCTACCGCGCGGGGCGACTTGACTTGGGCCGGTGTTGTTCTTGATGCCATTAGCCTCAATTCTTAAATGATTGAATGTCTCTTTTTTTTTTTCAATAGCCTCTGGTGTTATGTGAACCGTATTGACTGTCATTGCTGGCCAAGAGGCTTTGGAGCAGTGGGGGCGGCTGGATGGGGGCACCGAGGGAAATTAGATTCATCTTTGCTCCTCCCGGAGGCATGGTGTGATAAATTAAAGCGTGCCACAATAATAACAACAACATTATGGCCTCGTTGCCGTTCTGCATGTGCAGCCCACGATTTAGGTGTCTGTATCCCTCGGGTCCACCCCCCGGTGGCCTGACGTGTCTTGGTACTGTACCCCGTCAGGACACGGGGCCGCAGCGTGAGCCGCGTTTGGTGGCACGACCGATGCTTAAATTCCAGCCACATTTACGGAATTGAGAGTGTGAAAGTAACTTAAAGAAGTAAAGAATCTTATTGTGGAGCAGGCAGGGAACCGAGTGTGTGTGCAAAGCGTGAGTACGGCTTGAATCTGCTCGCTGTTCATTCGCTATGTTTTGGTTTTATACTCATGTATATTTAATGTTTGGCTTGCGGCGATGGAAAACCTATAGGCCTTAGATTCTGTCCAAAAAAAGCTAGCGGAGACAGAGCAGTATATCACTTAGTCCCTGGATGCGTCCAGCGGCTAAGTGATATGTCTCTTGATATTGACTTTCCAGCATGGCGCTGGAACGGAGCCTCAACTCTGGGGTTTGACCGCCTCTCGCCTCCACACATGTGCTACTGACATTAGGGAGCTCCACCCGGGCGGAGGAAAGAACTCATTTCTGCTGGCGCCCCGGCCACAGGAATCCTCCGATCGTCCTCTGATCGTCCCGCGGGGTTCTCAAATCCCAGACGGAGGGCCGGGCTACCGTAAAACCGGGGCCAGGCGTCACGGCGAGAGGTGGAGAATTCCAGGTCCGGAAAGTAAATGCTTTTGCTCCACCCACGTCCTGGTCCGCCTGATTCCACTCCCTGGGTTGATGCTAATAAGCAGACCCGCACGGTTGACTCAGAACCCTGCGGTGGAATTGTACTCTCTGGACCCCGGATTTTCCACCTCCGGTCACGGGTGCAGTTGGATTGCCGCCGCGAATAAATAAAGAGCCAAAGCCGGGGTGTTTAATATTCGGCCGACGCCCGTGCATCATCTTCCTAATAAACAACAGTCGGTGCTAATTAAAATCCAACGATCAGGCGGCGAGAGGGAGAGATTGAAATTGAGCGATTGCCCAACATAGCAGCCCCAGCCGCACATCCTGCCGCCTGCGTAGCCTGGAGACTGAAGCCAGCCCCGACCGGGCTATTTCCAGGCCATCGATTCTGTCATCCGTACAGATGATGGATATCCACCTAACAAGCGCGTTTGGATCCTGATCTATACGCCTGCCGTTCTCTCTGGAGTATCACGAAGAAGGAGAAGAAGGAGAGAAAAATTCTCCTGAATATCCAGATCCGATGTAAAGATAAACCAGATAACTCAGTAAAAAAAATTGTTTTTTTGGGGGGGAGGGGGGCTGTTTATTAGATTGGATAAACCCACGGTTTAAAAAAAGGCACCGGAGTAAATGGGTTTAGTGCCATCTTCAGCGGGTTAACAGCTGTAGTTTTGGCTCTTTGTAGGTATGGAGGGCAGCCTGGGTAGATTGGGTGATGTGTGTGTGTGTGTGTGTGTGTCTGTGTGTGTGTGTTCGAGAGAGAGAGAGAGAGAGTGAGAGTGTGTGTGTGTGAGAGAGACAGAGAGAGAGAGAGAGAGATGTGAGAGATAATCGGTTAATCTACCGGGCCTGGTTGCTCTGTGAACATTTTAGCCCTCGCCCCCGTCCCCCCGTCCCCCCCACACAACACTTGCTTTATCGCCCTCCATCGATTTGAAATCTGCTTCGTTTCCACCCTCAGGGAGCCTCGGCGGCCATCCTTTGTAAGTGCACGCGGGATGGAGGATTTATTCCTGTCAATAAAAACCTTTGGTAAGTGCTTCCTGAGCCTCTAAATCCAGCCACTTTTCACTCACACACACAGGGGGGGGAAAGAAAGGATGACTTTCGAGCGCGGGCACAAATCCTGGCCCCGCTAAAACACGCGTTTTACTTACCTCAGGCGACAGCCGACGCTGTAAATAATCACCCTGGGATGTCGGGGGGGGGTGGCGACGCCCCCTCCCTTGCAGTTACCACCCTCCTCGCTGCGGCGGAATGACGCCCGGCTCCGCAGACAATGGTCCTGACGCGCTCACACGTAATTGAACCGGACGCAACGTACTTATTCTGTCTTCAACCCCGTTTCTCCTGAGCGACCGCAGGGATAGCCGAGCGAGAGGTGAACGGCAACTTTGACTGAAGTGCGGGGACTTATTATTGTTTTTCTTTTTTTTTCTTTTCACAGCCCGCCTATTTTGTCCGTATTACCTGCAACGTGATATTTATCGTCTTAATGTTGCCTTGGGAAGAGCGCCGCTTCATCTGTGATGTGTAAGCAAAATTCCAGGCCCCCAGCGGGGGGCCGGAACAAGGCGCCTCCCCTCCCTCCCCATTACCTGCGCCAGCTCCCGCGGACAGTTCATCAGGCGCAGGTTATTGAGCTCTTGAGTACGGGGTCCCTGCCTGGATGTCTGGCGGTAATTAACTCCCAGGCCAAGAGTCCTTTTTTGGCTCCGCTTCAGACGAGATAAAACGACGCCGGCTTCGGGGAGGGGGGGGGGGGGGTGGGGTCGAGTGGGGTGGGGGGCGGGGGCTCCGGGAGGACGCCATTTTACATTAGATGATATTGCATCAAACATTCTTGCACTTAGCAACAGACAGGGACATGGCAGGCTGGCGCAGCGCCACCGGGCACGTGCCAGGGATCCCCGGCCGGTGTCGACGCTTCACACCGCTCCACGGCTGCAGCCTGCCGAGTTTTTCTTTATTTATTTTTTCTTATCTTCAATACAGGATTGATAGACTCACGACAGTTCACACCATTCCCTCCCCGCTCTGTCGACGGCGTGACAGCCGGGCCTGCCTCCCGACCTGACAAAGTCTATTTCTGCCGTTGACTCCCAGGTCCTTGTCCTATGTGGCGTGCACGGGCTGCTTCTCCTTCCTGCTGCTGGGGGGCATGTACTTTGTCATCGACGTCAAGGGGTGGTGGGGCGGGCAGCCATTCATCTACCCAGGTATAGATATTCATGGAGCGAGTGGCTCGCCCCGCTCCCATTCGAGACATTAAGATGATGTGTATACGAGGCCGTTTGACAGGACCTCTGTTCACCGCGGTGGCGTCTGGCGAGCAGGAAGTGGCCTTTTAATGATTCTCCACGCTTGTGCGCTGTGCCCATTAGGGATGAACTCCATCTTGGTGTACGTGGGCCACTCTCTCCTGGGCTTCTACTTCCCTTTCAGCTGGGAGATGCGCTTCCAGGGGAGCCACTGGGAGTGGCTCTTCCAGGGCCTGTGGGGCACGTCTCTCTGGGTCCTCGTCGCCTACCTGCTCTACAGGAAGAACTTTTTCGTAAAAATCTAAACCCAGCATGGCCGCGACATGAAGTTAGGATATTTTATACTTACAGTAATGTATTACTAACACGTACAGTAATGTGCTATTGCGAGAGAAAGTATACAAATGGCTTTGTTATAGTAGTACACAGTAGGAAGGAGGGAATTTGTTTTTGGGAATTACTATTTTTGGTCAAATAGTAAATCCTTTTTCATGAAGCGAATGCAGCCGTTTCAGATGTCAAATGCATTGTGGGTACAATCAAAGAAGGTGGGTATTTTTTCCAATAAAGATTTAGTCCATTTACATGTATATTATTCAACCGTTTGCTACTCTCCTGACACGATCTGTATTTCATGTTGTAATACGAGTCATCATTTATAATTTGCAAAACACAATTTGACCCGGGTCTCTTGTCTCCACCAGCCGAGCGTATGCAAGAAATGTTAATTCTGTGCCTCCGCCGCTCGGCCGACGGTCTAATTACTGGAAAAGGTGTCGGTGTTCAAATCGGGCGGACGTCGGATCCGCCGTTGTCTTGTTTTATTTGGTGTCACTTGTTTAAGGCAGAGAATAGAGTGATTAAATCTCACGTACCCAGGTGGTACTTAACAAATTAGACCAAGTGATTCCACTACAAAACCGGGCCGGCCATTATGAGCCGGTTGCCATGGCCACCTCTCCTCTTTCAGTGTGGGTTTGCATACGTGTGTGTGTGCATGTGCGTGTCTGTCGCTTCTGTACGTCTCTGTTGGAGCCATCTGCTCCTGGGGTGACATCACTTTAATAGGGGTCAAGATGCGCAGCCCACAGAAGGGTGTCATTAATTAATGGGACCAGCACCTCCTCGCGCACTCACACTATTGGAAAAGCAGGAGAAATTTACACGCAGCTGATTCCTCTGATGGTGAACCCGGACAAAGCCCCCGCAGCATCCAGGAGAACATTTACCCACCAAGTCGGCTTAATCGTGGAATCACATGTAAACGCCTGTTTTGAACTAATGGTTTTGTTGTTTCTTTAATTCTGGAATTTGTGCACTACGAGTACATGCTTAAGTATTCTCACGATCCCCACTGCTCTGGTCGGGTGTACTTAATCGATCAAATCGCTTTTTTTTTTTCAGTGTAATGAAAAGGCTTCATGCTTTTCTTTCAGGTGAAATCCTATTACACACCCCTCAGCAGCAGTAATAGCGCCGGGTAATACGACGCGGCGGGGCTCGGTAATTGTTTTACGAGCCCGAGTCGGCGTTTGAACACCCCCCCCCAGAAGGAGGATCTCGCCCTTCTTGAATGGGAATCAAGACCGTAATTGGTTCTCTGCCGAAAAAGAAAAACACTCGGCCGGCGCTGGGAAAGGCATCGCCTCTATGTCAAAAACGGAAAATGCAATCAACATGGCGCTTCCTCTTCACAAAGACATCTGCTGCATGTGGCAGTGCGCAGATAAAACGCTGTGTAGGAATTCCAGGGAACGGTATTCTAACTCCAAGCCAAACCCAGCCTCTTCCTTAAATCACCCTCCGCCTCCGATAGCATTGCGGTTCCACGTGTCATAACTACACCACCAGGTTTCCTCGACCTTATCGATCGCCATTGATCGCGGGTCCCAGGGTGCCGATAGTCTGTCATATGGTAACGTCAGCTGACATGCCGTTGACGGCGTCTCATGACACAGCAAACGGTATTTAGTTTACATTTGTTTATGAGCGCTTTTATTGCACAACATCCAAAAGTATGCGGACACCCTTTACTAACAGGTGCACGCGGCCGCGCAATCTCCTTAGACAAACATTTGCGGTAGAGCGAGCTCGGACGCTTGACTTTGGACGTGGCACTGTCAGGGGGGATGCCGCCTTTCCAGCAAATCGGTTTCTTAAATTTCTGACCTGCCAGACCCAGTTGTCCGTGGGTTCTGCCGTCGTGAAGTGGAACTGCCTCAGAGGCCCACAAGCTCGCAGAACGGTGTCGCGTGTGTAAAAAAAAAAAAAAATCGGTACGTCCTCGGTTGCAACACTCACCGCCGAGTTCCAAACTGTCTCTGGAAGCGTGAGCTTCTGAACCGGGTTCCTACGGCCGAGCAGCTGCACACTGGCCTGATATCACCGTGCGAGGTGCCAAGCGTTGGCTGGAGTGGTGTAAAGCACGCCGCCATTGGACTCTGGAGCAGTGGAAACGCTTCATCTGCAGTGATGGATCAAGCTTCACCATCTGGCGTCTGCCGGAAGAATCTGGATTTGGCGGATTCCACGACAGACAACGCGACTAAATGCATAGTGCCAATTGTAACGTAGAGTGCTGGAGGAATAATGGTCTGGGGCTGTTTTTCCCCTTAATTCCAGCGGGGAATTTTGTATACCGCTACGGTATACAATGACATTCTACAGAATTGCGCGCTTCCCACTTTGTGGCAACAGTTTGGCGAGGGCCCGTTGCCATTTCGTCTCGACAATTCCCCTGCGCACAGGACTAGGTCCATGAAGAAATGCTTTACCGACTGTGGCGTGGAAGAGTCCGCAATGTGGGTAGTTTGGGATGAATTGCAACGACGGCCGCGAGCCGGGCCCCATCGCCCAACATCAGTGCCTCACCTCGGCAATGCTCCTGAATGGGAGTAAATCCCTCGAACATGTTCCAAAATCTAGCGGAAAGCCTTCCCAGGGGAGTGGAGGCTGTTTTAGCAGCAAAAGGGGACATTTTAACGGCCATGGTTTTGGAAGGAAATGTTTAACAAGCACATATGGGTGTGTCTAACTGGCTTAAGTGAGGTTCCTACTGTTACCGTGAAATTACGGGTTATTGAACACTTAAACAAAAGGTGAGACGGGCGCGAGTGAGTTCTTGGCCAAGGGTGGTCACAGAGGCAGGCTCCGAGACGAACGGTTGAATTCAGGACGCACACAACCTTGTACAGTCTCGGTTCACATCACCACATGGGAAGGGGTCGTCATAATGTGACGAACTGGTTTAACGGGAGTTGTCTGTGTGACGTCAGAGAGCAAGGACTGGTTCTTGCTGGTTTTCTAAGTGCGGCAGAGTGTAACACGACTGCGTTCGATTATATGATCACACAATGGATTAGATTCAACTAATTGTCATTGCACAGAGTACAAGTGCTGAGGCAACAAAATGCATTTCTCCATTTTACCATCCTAGTAACTGACCTATGTAGGAGCAGTGAGCTGCCATGTGGCGACACCCGGGGGGGAGTTAGGGGGTTAAGCGTCTTGCTCAAGGGCACATCAGCACCCTATCAGGAGGAGCTAGGGATCGAACCGGCAATCTTCCACTGCCCCAATAATACAGTATTGTCGCAAAAACACCTACCATTTCATGAAATCTGTATAGTCTCTGACTGAAGTGATTTCCGGAACAGGGAATGCCGTTGATAGACGTTGTAGCGATCACAGCATTTAGGAAATTATATTTCCGAGGACGGTTGTACTTTGCATTTCGGAGAGAGCGCGGCTAATGAATATCAAGAGGTAACCAGGTTTGGATATGTGTGAACACTGCTACGAGGTGAAAAACATGCACCGTCTCATATCCGCCCGGCATAATAATTAATGTACCTGAGACCGGGCGGGCACAGAGTGTCACCGTAATTCTTCTTGTTTTAACAGCCTTTTCAAAACGTGCATTCGCAATATCACATTGTGTCCCCAGAGCGGTGAGTCAGGCTCTACTGAAATGGGACGAATACGCTCAGAATACACATGATGCTGGCGAGTCCTGCTCTTTTTGTGAAATATACACAAAAACGTCTGCCTTTTCAAGTTGTCCCTATTGAATCTTATTATAAATGATGGGTTATGAAGGGGGATGCGTTGGCCACTTTGTGGTGTGATTCTACATGGGACACATGGGCTTTTTCTTTTCACCTTTGTTGTTATATTGTTGCTTTGGGACGTTGCGATGTCCTCCCTAAACCTCTAGCACTCTGCAGTGTTTAGGCTGCACACAGACACATTGATCTGAGGGTGATCTGGTGTGTGCGTGCGTGTGTGTGTGTGTGTGTGTGTGTGTGCGTGTGTGTGTGTGTGTGTGTGTGCCTGCCTGCCTGCCTGCCTGCCTGCCTGCCTGCCTGTGTGCGTGTGTGTGTGTGTGTGTGTGTGTGTGTGTGTGTGGGAGTCGCTGGTGCCCAGCCCCCGGGGACCAGAATAATGCATCACTCCACTGAAACCAAGATAATCAGTCAGAGAGAGAGAGAGAGAGAGAGAGAGAGAGAGAGAGAGAGAGAGAGAGAGAGAGAGAGAGAGAGAGAGAGAGAGAGAGAGAGAGAGAGAGAGAGAGAGAGAGAGAGAGAGAGAGAGAGAGAGAGAGAGAGAGAGAGAGAGAGAGAGAGAGAGAGAGAGAGAGAGAGAGAGAGAGAGAGAGAGAGAGAGAGAGAGAGCACATTTAACTCTGGGCTTCGGGGAAAAACTACATTCCCTCGTGCCACAGACACTGTAGGGTTAACGACGCCAAAAGATGATTCTGAGCGGAACGGGTGTCCCTGTGGCGTTAATTTGATTTTGCTCGGACACAAAAAAGTAATTGATGAGTAGCTTTATTGTAGATCTCTGCTAGTTGTTTTATTCTATTGTTAATCCATATATACAGTGTTTCTCAGCAGCCAAATGGCCCGTCATCCGCTAGCAGAGCTCTCTTGCTGCCCACTCTCTTGGCAGGAGTTCAGATGCTGAGTGCTATATTATTTGGGAAGTTAACTTGTTCCTCTGTGGAACATACAAGCCTATCCACAACACTAAACAGGCTCATGTTATGAAGTTAGGAACGCCCTAAATGACCCTAAAAAATTAACTTTTCACCAATTTTGCACAATATTTTATCATTTCGCAGCCGTTTCCAAGGTGGGTTTTTCAATTTTATCAGTTTTACTTCAACAGACATAATTCAACAGAACCGGATGGCGTCTATTAAAGTGGAAATCCGTAAGAAACGGCCATGTTGTTTTTTTCCCCCTCCCCCGACACATCTGGGTTTCACCAGGTTTTCTGTTCTCCAAAGTAAGGCGTCTTCTGATCGATTGATTTTTTTCATTCATTTTGCAAGGGCGTGGAACCTTCCATCCATCTCGACGGTCGACCGACCACATATCCCTCCCGTTCAGGTTTATTAAATCGACCGCGACTGCCGCCTGCGCGGCCCCTGCACGAATTTGCCGGCGGACCCCGCCGCCAACAATGGCCGACAGCGTGTGCCGTAGTGGAGCACAGGCATAGCGCGGGTACATCGAATGTCGGTCTCTTAGACATTTGCCGGTGAAATAAAGTATCAAACATGGGATTCACTTTTTAAACATGATAATCTGACGGATTACCACTTTAAAATGAGCATTTCCTCCTGTTGTTGTGTTGTTGTTACTCGAAACGCATCAATGAGCATCCCTTGGAGTTGTTAATGAGATGACTGACCCGTTGGTAAATGATATAGCTAAATTTCCTGTGGACGCTGTCCTCCGGAAGGAGCAGCTTATTATGGGATGTGACCCCCTCCCCACCTCCCATCCCCTCCCCAGCAGCAGCAGCAGCAGCAGCGAGCAGCGGGGCGCTGCAGAGACCCGCAGCCTCTGCGATGGGACGCTCTCACTGAGGAGGACTTCAGCTGGAAAACTGCTCTTTCTTTTATTCCCCCCCCCCCAACGCAAATTTTTTATTTTTATTTATTTTTTTTTTTTTTTTTGAAACGTTAAGTGGAACTTCTGGCGAATTTTGATTGCGAAACTTTCACTTATGCGTCGCGAACATGGGGTCCACTCGTGGTTTTCCTCGGCGAGGCATCCTCCTGATTGTGCTGCTGTGGTGTGAAGGTAAGCCCATTTTAAGGTTATTATCGTCACACCGCTTATAAATAAGAAGGGGAAATATAGTTTGGGTTTTTTTTTTTTAAATTTCAGCATAGTTGACAAAATAAAATGACAGTAAAATAAAAAATACAAAAAATAATTATTAAATGGAATTTTATTTTATTTTATTATTTTTTTTCTATTTAGCTTCTGACTTGTTGGCTCGTTTGGTGTAGTTGTTTACCTCCTTGCATCATTTGTTGCTTTTGAGCACCTTCATTTCTTTTTTACCACAGATTACTGAGAAACATATTTTTTGATGTTTTTTTTCTTAACCAATTAGAATCTGCCAAAACGAGGAAAGGTTAAAAAACAAACAAACAAAAAAAAAAAAACAATAATAAAATTGTGAATTTAAAGTATCTCAAGGTAACAGCAACAATGCAGGGCGAGTTGCAAAAGTTGGTCCAAAGCTGCAGGTCCTGCAGGGGGGAGCTTGTCCCTGCAGTATAAATACATTGTCCTCAGACGTTATGCGTGGCATGGCATGGGACACCGTCTCCCAGGACAAAACGCATGGAGCAATATATCATAATATTATAATCCCATTCACAATCCCACAGCCCAACTGTACCAACACCACCCTCCCATCGTGCCGTATATTTATAGTCTCAGTCATACAGTAGCTCCAGAGAGAATGTGAAATGGAATGGTTGGACTGATATAGACCGTTGTGTGGAATTCCATCATTTGTAATGGGAATTAAGAAAAATGTTTTTTTTGTTGTTGTTTTTTGTTTATGTTGGTTTGTTTTTCATACAGAAATTCACAATAACTCCGCGTTAAAAGTGAGAATATGAAGTAATCGGTCATTTACAGCCCAGGTTATGAGTTATGTGAGTAATGCGGAATCACCCAGGGGTGCAGTTGCAACAGACAGTGGTGTTAAAATGAGTGATGGAATATTCACACATGGTGTGTAGTTTTGTCTTTGGCCGTGTGAAGTGTTCGGTAAAGATTCTAATTTACCACCCACTCTCACCCCCCCAGGAATACAAGAGTAAAAGTACCCCGAGAAGAAAATAGGGAGGATGGATTTAGTTTGTATGTGTCATTCTTCTAGGTCATCGACCTGGAGACGTTTCATTGATTTTGCAAATGAATAGGTGCTGAAATCTGTGTTTGGGTCCTTTATGGCCGGCGTTGGGCCCCGCACCCACACCCACTCCCACACCCACACCTGCCTGTTTTTCCCCCCTGGTCCGCGGAGAAGAATGAGCTGGACTAGCAGGCAGGTGTGCGGCAGCTGCTCCTATCGCTGATCAAACACCGCGTGTTTGTTTTGTTTAGGGAAAAGATCCCCAGTTATACAACTGCGCACGCCGTCCGCAACAGCAGGTCCAATGTGAAGTCCATCCTCAAGTGACACATCAGCTTGATCCCCCCCCCCCCCCCCCCATTCCACTGATTTGGGAACGCTTGGACGTCATGGCCCCCTAATAAGTTCTGTTTTGTCTCGCTGAATTACCGGAAGCATGTCAAGAGGGGGAGTCCTCGGAAACGGAGATCGAACGACTCGTTTGGTTTTTTGTGGGGAAGCGTTTTGAATGTAACTTGACGGGGCTTTGTTGTCGTCCCCCTGACAAAATGTCTGACGTGGACGTCTCCTGGGGCGTCTCACCCCCCGTCGTTCCATCTCCTCCCGTCTGGCGACAGAAGCGAGAGAAAATGCTGGTTGGACGGAGTCCATTTTCGGGAAATTGTACTACCGCGACCCAGATGGGGTAGAATGAACCGATATTTACCATTGGTAAAAGTGTGTGTGTGGTGGGGGTAATAGCTGCCACGCCCACGGTTGAACATCCATTTTGTTGCATTGTTTTTTTCTTCCAGTGCTGTTATGTAACGACTTTTTCACTGTTGCAGACTACCAATGACTTTTAACTACATTTCCTACACCTCCTCCTTACTACAGTCATTGAATGAGTACCAATAATATGCCAATTACATCGTCAGTGCGATTCACACCTCTAACCTAAATGCTTTTTGGCTACATATGGTGTATATGGCTCGGTACGCCATCGTGTTGACGTTGGGACTTTTTAACCCCTTACGGGACTCGGGGGTTAGGTCACGACCAGCCATGCCCTCTCGCTCGACCGGATGTCAACAAAAGGTTTCCCAAAGTCAGCGATACTTGGGCAAAATGAGGCGCCCGATTCTGCGGCAGTCACCGCTCTCTCATCAATCACTCCAAAAAGAAGCGGCGCGGGCGTATTCCCTCGTTAAAAGGATCGATCCGTTTGCCTGCCGCCGTGACCTTGCGGGCGTACCTTTGACCCCGCGCTGCCCTCCCTCGGCCCTCGGAAGCCCCCCGCCGGGCGGGCGATGTCCGGAGACTCCCCGGAGGAAGCTACATTCGCAGCCCCCGTCTGCATTAGCCCAATCATTTTCATTGGCGCCCTTCAGCTTTTTTTTGAGAAGGACCAGACCGATGAATCTCATTCGATACGTGCCACTATTTGATTTAGCCCCTTATCACATTATGTGATTTAGTTAGGCCCGCGCCTGGCGTTGCGTAGGGATACATTATAAATCTCGTCAAATTTCCGTTCTATGCTGTCACTACATCTCTTCTATTGTAATTGGGACACATCATGATGCATGAGCTGTTTTGTGACGGTGATTCGTTGGCTTGTTCGTCGATTCTTTAATAAGTAAAAAAAAAACGAACAACTACAACAAAATGTAACCGCAAACCAGAACCAAAACCCCGTAACTCAGCGGTCTCAAAATCAAATTATCTGGGGGGCACTAGCCAGATTGTCTTCTCCAAGGGCGGACATGTTGAATATCGAGGGAAAAACTAACTTTTTTTTATAATAAAATTCATAAAAAAATGAATAATTATATTAATTTGATTTATAAATAATCAAATATAGAATAAAAACAAATAATTATAATAAAATTGTTGGTATATTCTGAAGCTCTTTTTTTTTAATTGCAGGCTTTACACTTGCATTAATATATATATATAAACTTGCTACAGGCCGCAGGCCGGGTGTGGCCCCCCGGTGTGTGGTTTGAGACCCCAACCTTAACACATCCATGATACTCCAGCGGACATTTACTTTTTATTGAGTTTCATTTTTCAGGGTGGTGGAGCCCATGTCTAGGAAAACAAGATTACCGAACGATACAAGTATCACAGAAGTTGCACAAATCATCCCAAAGTGTCCGACGAGAGGCGACGTTGCAATCGGACTCGATCACGTCAGCGGGTTCGTCGACGGGACGCGGGGCGCGGGATCGGCGGTTATCGCCATGGCTACGTGTAGATGCCGCGCTACCTGTCAAGGCTCCGTCCCCGATTCTCCTGTCAAGTTAAGGGGCCACATTCCCCTCTCATGCATGGGGGAGAATCTAATTTGCGGCGGTGGAAGGACAAGGAGACATTGATTGAAATTTTGCCCTCTGGGTGTTTAGCCCCCCGCTTCGCCTCTCACGGGTCTTGGCACGTTATTTCCCAGGCGCCCAGCGGTGCATGCTGCGGTTTGACCCATCGTTTACCACCGGGGACGGGAACAAAACACAAACTACGCCGCTCGTGTGCTGATGTAGATGCAGATTGACCCGAATGTGCAGTGGTAACGACGCGTGGGGTTGTCCCTGAGCGAGAGCGATGGCGCCGGGTTTGGGGCGACGCCTTCTCCTCCCGTTGAAAACCTATTTGTATTCGATTCTGGCGGTGATGCTTTCAAAAAACGTATTCGTTTCGGATTTACGTGGGATCGGAAAAGTGGAAAAAAAGATATTTTTTTTTGATAAAAACACTTAACTTTGCTACAGGATAGCTTTGCTATTTTTCAACCCTGGCCTTATTGTTGGTTCTCGTCATTTAAAACTGTTGTCACAACCTCGCTGAACAGTAGCTATTGAGAAAGTGACCACTCTGCTGCAGCTTCCCGCTGTGCTTAAATGCAATTCAAATAAACCTAACCTGAAAAAAAACATTTGATGTAACCCTTTTTGAAAACAGGAAGTTCACAATACAGTTTTTATATGTTATACCGAAAACATGGTCACAAACAGTGTATTTTATCAGGTTGCAGGCTACAACCACGCTAACCAAAGAGTCTAGAAACAGGAAGCTGCGTCACTTCCTTCTGGTAACCTAGAGGCTGCAGCAGAGTGGTAAGTTTCCCATTTGTAAAGGGTTTGTAGAGTTTATGCTTTAAACAGTAATAAATAATGGGAGCCAACATTTCAACAAGATTGAATAAGATTTAATAAAATTGCAAACCTATAACCTTTAACATGATATCCATCAGTGCTATGCCTAAAGGTAGTCTATTATCAATAACTTGATAACATGGACCCAAGGCGGCGCCTGTATGTTGGTCTAGTAAGCCAACCTGGATGTCGCTTTGCCCGGAAATTCGGTGACTTTCAACTGTGTTTTTAACTCTGTCATGCCATACATCTTCAAGCGGAGCGGATGACTAACAGCTCTATTCTCAGAACTTCCAAGCGCCAAATGGACCTGAAGTTGCCGGAGTGATGCCAAAGTAGTCTTAGTAAGTACTTAGGAAAATGCTAATCAGCGGCCCTCCACAAATAGCATATTCTCCTCGGAGCAATTGCTAAAAGAATTGCTAATAGCCTTATACGCATGACGTGTTGAAGATAAAAACATTGTACATAAGTGCTATAAGGATTTTGGCGTCGGGCTCATCGTCTTGCTGGATGATATGTCGTGCGTTCAGTCTTTGATGTCGCCGTCTTTCCCAAAGGAATTCCTAAACCGAATTTGTAGTCGCAGCGAACCCCAGAGGAGATGTTTTATTAGATTTCTTGATGACTGATGAACATGGTTCATTGCATTTTGGCTCTTGTATTCTCTGTGGGCTAATTGGATTACGTTATGGGATAATTGATTATTGTGTTACGGCATGCATCACGGTAACCTGAGTAATCTACCTGGAGCCCGACCAACTACCCCGAACCAACCTCCTTATGAGAAAATGAAATGTATTGCATTACCCCGATGGTAGCAGGAAATGACTTCATTATTATGCCTCATTGTTTAATCCTTAATGTGGGTAAACACAAACAACGGCCGAGACTGAAACCATCGCAATCGGGAAATATATTGTACACGGCGCGCACCGCCGGGCGGTATGACGAAGCAATTTTGTATATTGGCAAACCAAGGGGGGAGAGGGATTTTAAAACATTATGATCAATAATAACTTTCTGAAACAGAATTACGGCTTGATGTGCGGCCTCTTTAGTTAATTGAATCATTGCGGGGAGTCTTAAGTTATGATTCTCATAACTGTTAGATTCTTTGTGCGGCGAGCAATCATAACAGGTTCCGGGGGGGAATATGACGGATTCATTGGAGTCAGCTACGACGGGGGTGAAATTTGCCTCAATATCACGAGCAACTCCCATTTTTTTTTTTTTGCAAACGCCGACGGAGCCCCATTCCGCTGCGCCCCGCGCCGCCCCACCCGGGCTGCGCGTGGGAATCGGATCTTGGGAAAATGGAAAAAAAAATAAAAAAGTGGATTTTTTTTTTTTTTTTGCAGACAGGGACTCTGGAATCGGCTGCAGAACGGAGTCCATATGTCCCCGCTTTGTCCCCCGACTGTGTGCACAGCTGTGCCCACCCATTTGGATTCCCCTCCTTTGCACGATGGAAACGACTGCGACACGTGCGACTGTAATCCCTTCCTCCCGTCTGCCTCATCAGTGGAAAACAATCAGCTCCGCCGTTGATTGGTACTGATATCGATTAGTCGGCCGCCAGATACGTGGCTCGCCTAGGGGTCGTTACCAAGGACGAATGCATTGATTGTTGACCTTGAAAGAGGTCGCACGGGGGTGCCGCTCCGAACCCAAGCCGGGGGGTGTGTCTGGGCTTTGCCTCGGAGACTGTTATGTTCAAACCCTCAGTGGGCCGGAGCCGCTCCCTAATCAGCGCTCAAACCGCCCCACCGCTGACAAGGACGATCCTTAAAAGAACGTCCAGGGGGGTTGGGAAGCCGACGCTAATTGCGGCTCTCGATTAGCAAGCGCCGAGGTGCCGCGCGGCTCCTGCGCACCACGGCCCATGAGATCATAGACGGTAAATCTTCCCGGCGGCGCGGTGTGTGCGTGCGGTGAGCTAATCGAGTTCCTGTCCTTTGTCCGGGACGAGCGAGCGGCCCCGTCCCGCCCCGGACGCGCGCCCTCGCCCGCAGCCGATCGGCAGGGATTGAAATGTTCTGCTTTTGTCTCAGCATTGTCCCCTAAATATTGGCAGAGAGACGGTGCGTGCAGACAGACGGGCAACGTCACACGACAGGCAACAGTGAGGCGTGCGGAGTGGAGGAATGGAAGTGTCTTGGAAAGGATAAAGCGTTTGACGAGGCCGCTTCCAGTGTCCCATATTGATTCTGGAAGGCACGCTCACGTGGAGCTACAAGCTGGATTTAGGTTATGAGGATCAATATTTGGACGTTATGGGATTAGAGGCCTTATTTGCAGCCGCGTTGTCGGGTCGGGCTGCCTGCTCACACGCCACGGGGCCCGCTGTGGTTGATCAGATTAAAGGTCTTTGGGGTTGTATTCCTGTTTGGTTGACATTGATCTCATGATAACTATAACTTACAGTGTTGCGCAAAATGAACTCTTTCAGAACATTCGCGTGGCAAATACACAGATCGTGATGGTGAGAAGCTGGTAAGGCTGCCGTTCGATCAGGTGCCGAGTTATTCTCCAGAAATCAGCCGTGGCTTCACGGACGCGAGGCTCCGTTTTGCGCAGAAGCCTGTTTGATGTATTCCGTTAATTCGTTTTGATATAAACTGCTTACTTTCTGGTGGCTTGGGTCCTGGAAAAAAAAAATGAATTTGGGGTTTTATGTAAACCAATGACGCAGCACGGGGCCCACTCACGTTGACATCAAGTCTAAAAAATGTATTTTAAGATGCAAAACACTGGTCTCAGTGACGAACAATGCGCGCGGCATATCCTCACGTCTGGAAGCGCTGAACTGGAATAATCCTGTTTAAGAAAGAATATTAGGAATTAGGAATCACGATTCATCATTTAGAAAAAGGAATGTACTTTACGGACTATTACTGTATACCTTTGCCAAATGTACAAAAATCACTGCCTGGATTTGATCCCGGAGGACTCCAGGTTTGGCTCCAGGCACTGTTAGTTGTGAATGTCTCCCTCTAGTGGTCAGTGGTCGCTTTAAACCTTGTGGTGTCAGTTCTGATCGAAATACAATACGTTGTTTATGGGTCACATGACATTGATCTAACTATTGATCCCCCCCCCACCTCCCTGCGAACTTCTTGAGAGTAGAAATACTTAATTAGCTTTATCGAATTCAGAGTGTTGCGTACTCCATAAAGAGAGCTACACTGAGTCTGGTATTTCTTTTGTATACTATATACTACTATACCATAAACAGGATCTAAAAACACCAGGACCT
Organism: Zeus faber; assembly: GCF_960531495.2. NCBI lineage: Eukaryota > Metazoa > Chordata > Actinopteri > Zeiformes > Zeidae > Zeus > Zeus faber. Next base: position 24,568,743 of record NC_137202.1, read on the forward strand.
GAGGCCCTGAGAATTTTTCTACTATTTTTCTATATGGTGCTATATACAGTATATATGCTGTATGAACTGTATATGCATGTGGCATGCAATAGTGCTTTCATATCACATTACATCATTTGCGTCACATATGGATCTTTGTATGTGTTTAATATAGTTGTAATGTTGTAATGCGTCAGGTCTATATAATATACAATGAGTAAGATGATTTAAAATTTGAAAACCACAAAGGAAATGTTTTTTGTTTTTGGTTTTAAATCCTCATGTTTGTGTATATGCTTCAGTCATGTCACACTCTGGACACTGTTTCAAAAGTCATTCAAGTCAATCAGTTTTACCGGGGAATTTGCAAACTTTTTGCATCGTAATTTGCATTGTAATTTGTCATGGACAAGTCGTAAGACGAATGTCAATATTTTTTCTTCCTCTTAATTCACATCAATAATGTGCACAACTGCAATCCTGATTCTGCAGATTTAGGAGATCAATGTATTACAACCAAAAGCTTGTGTTTACAGCTAGGACCTGGCGTGCTCTGAAAAGTAAGCTGGAATACAAAATCAATGTTTTCTGTGCTACTTTGGATGTTCATTATGGAAGATTTTTTTTTTTGTGATTTCAAACAAGCCCTGATCCGCATCTAATTTACTAGTAATATAAAAAAATATATATAAATATGTTATTTTTCTATCTATTTTCATGTCACTTCTTATCCCTTTCTTGCCTTCTTTGTTGCTGTAACACCTGAATTCTCAAAAAGGGATTAATCAAGCGTCATCTTATCTTATCTTAGCTTATCTTAATTTATCTTACTTTTGGTGGGATTAAAAACACCTAAAGAAAAAAATAGGGGGGGAAGGGGGGGCCCATGACTTCTGCGAGCCCCTCCTCATCCTTTGGGTTTTATCCATCAATCCGACCTGCTGTCGTCCAAGCCCGGCGAAATTAAATCAATGTCTGAAACCAGAGCCAAGGCCTCGACCGAGCCAACAGAAATAGAAAATCCAGTTTTGCCGTCTGCTAACGACATTACCGCGTTCCTTAAATGGCCCCGCATCGTCGTCAAAGAGTAACATAACAGGGGATATAATTACGGGCCAAACACGCACCTCTCCGTTTTCCTGTAAAAAAACCCACCCGCTGCTATAGCGCTTTATGGATTATCAACCCACCACCACCACCCATCTCTACCCCCCACGGCAGGTAATGATTAATATCTTCTTCTTCGCCGTGTCACGTTATCCTTTGTAATTAAACTTCCCAAGGTGAACCCAAGGAGAATGGGAAGCCGCGGTCATCGACCGTGCGGGAAATTCATTAAAGGGCGCCGAATAAGTGTCACCTGAGACGCCTTCCATTCAATTTCCGTTAACAAAGGGGATGAACGAACGATATACTATATCATAGGAGGATGGGGGCGGAAGAAAAAAAAACATCTGTCATGAGCCACGCTTTTGTTATAGCTTCATTTCATGGTTGTCCATTGTTATTGGCTTTTATTATTTTATTTTATTTTACATTTACATGTATTCATTTAGCAGGCACCTCTGTCCATGCAACTTACATGAGAGGCTAGAAATAATAAGAGCAGACACTGGAGCAACATGGAACTTAAATACATGAGCTCCTGTTTCTAAAATACACCAGATACAATTGCAAGATGTTGTAAGGAATCAGAATGAAAATGAAATATCATTTTATTTAATTAAATTTTTTGTGTCCTAGTGCAAGTCCTCATGTTGTTGGTGCATGTCAAAACTTTAAACTAGTCAACATCATCAATGTCGATTCAACAAATTAGAACTAGTCAATATCAACAAAACAAGAATAGATTCTTGTTTGTCTTGTTTTATTTTATTATTTTATTTATTTGTTTGTTTGTTTGTTGTTTGTTTGTTTATTAAGGTTTTTTATGGTTAGTTTTGCAGGCAATCCTCACCGTGACCAACTCCTCATATGTATATGAAAAATGTTCTCGACCCATTCTGATTCTGTCAGGAAACAAAAAACACACGCAAAAAAAAAAATCCAACCAGGCATAGTCGGGATCCAGACATGTGACTGAGTCACTCTTATCAGAGTCACAAGCAAGTCCCAAGTCATTTTTGCTTGGGCAAGTCAAGTCCCAAGTCAAGTCAGTTTCCCCCCCCAAAATACTACGGTCTTACCTGCAGTATCCGCCCTTTATGAAGAGAAAAGACAAGGTATTAGTACCTGTCTAATAATGATATTATTGGCCAATCTAATTACCCAGTTCAAAAAGTATGACAGTGAATTGAATTTTTATTTTAAGTATTTATATTCAGTGAAATAAATGTAATCAAATTAAAAACAAACAACTTTATAAAAGCTTATTAATTTCTTAATTTCTTCTCAATCAAAAAAAATTCCGTCCCCATCACTTTTAAACAGTGAAGCACTGACAGCCAGACTAAACATCAAACTTTATTACACTCTGCCGCTGTCCATCTGTCTGCCTGTTTGTAGAAGTTATGAACATTTTGCACAAATTGATTTGAGTGAATGAAAACGATTGAATGGAATTTTTGAATCCGAAAGTGATGAGTGTTGGCACAGTCATGGCCGCCATGCTGATGTGATGTGACCATACTGTGTGTGTGTAACCAGAGGGAGGGCAACGAGTGCTTCTCCTTGAAGAAAAGGTCAGGGAGCGAAGAGCTTGACTGACAGGGCGGTCACCCAATCATTGTATCTATGTCTATATACACATATACTATATAAACATGGATGGATTTACAATGCCCAGTCAAGCTTCTGTGGTTATTTTGGTGAGTAACTTAAATTTAGTGTAAAACTGACAAGCACAGGATAAATAATCAATGTTTTTTGTTTATTATACCAAAAATCGGGACACATGGGCTGCATAACTGCTGGTCCCCATGTGGTCAATAAAGTCAAATAACGACCGATATCGGTCGAGCTCTTATACAGTCCCTATGACTATGTCGCAAATCAGTGGCAGAACTGCTTTACAGCAATATGTGACATCATTTGGATTGACCGTGCTTTACGGTGTCTGCACGTGGGAGCGAACGTAAACAAACATGCAGGAGCGTGGCGCTCTTCACGGACCCATCACGGCGCCCGGAGCTTAACACGCAAGAAAAAAAAACCACATAGTCCCTTGTTTACAACTTCCAACTTTCTAAACAACAACTTGTGTTTGAGAAGGAAATCTTTCACCTTGGCAGCGTTCATGGGTTACTACAACATCTGTCCCGACGCTACCGAGCCTCCACAACATGAGGTGAGGGGGACTTCCGGGAGACCAACAAAAGTACCTTTTTGTTTGCCCGTCGCCTTTGAGTTCAAGGTTTCAGTGAGTGAAAGTGAAAACAACCAAGTCACTGGAGTCTTCATGTCTCAAGTCAAGTCACGAGTCTTTAAGTTCCCAGTGGAGTCTCAAGTCATTCATTATCTGTCAAGTCAAGTTTCAAGTCATCAAAACGGTGACTGGAGTCGACTCGAATCCAAGTCACAGTGACTCGAGTCCAAATCTCTGTCAGTATTGACCCCTAATACTCTATATACATTATTTAACCCAAACATATTGAAAAACGACCAAACAAAAAGAAAAACACTACAACTTCCAAAAGGTGGAGTTGCCAAGAAAAGCAGCATCCCAATAATAACTCTCCCCGTCCCCCTCCTCGGCAGGCTCCGTCCAGCTGTACTTCCCCCAGAAGGAGTATGTGGAGACGGTCTTCGTGGGCCAGCCGGCGGGGTCGCCCGTGCTCCAGGTGCACTCCATGCTGGACAGCGACGGCGAGCGGCCGCACTTCTACCTGTGCTGGCCGCCCACGCCCCGGCCGCCCGTCTACGCAACCTGGTTCCACATGGACGTCCACACCGGGATACTGTCCATGAATAAAACGCTGGAGGAGAGCGACTTCACGCTATGTGAGTCGGACGCCGACGCGCCAGCGCGTGTTTTTATACGTGAGGGTAAATCACTGCCTCGGCTGGGGCTCAGTAAGTTCCTCTGCTGGTGGCTTACGTGACATGACATACAACCCTCCTCGCGGGTTGTATGTCATGTTCAGTGGTCTGGTAATGTAATTGAGCAAAAAAAAAAAAAAACGACCCCAAAAAAGCCCAGTCGTCAAGAAAGGGGGGGGGATCCAAAGCCACGTCTTCGATTAAAATGGCTCGCTCTCGCTGTCTCATCATCAGATAAGAGCCCGGGGTACGTGCAGAAGCTGTCCCTGAACGCCATGGCCCTGCCCAAGGCCACCAGGAGGTTCCACTGCGCGGGCAGGAGCTCCGTCCGGCTCACCGTGAACTTCGTCAACGCCACAGCGCCGCCGTGCGGCCGTGCCGATGCGGAGAAGCTGTGCTTCCCCCACAGGGACACGCCCAACCCCCACATCATGGAAAACCGCTTTCCCGGCGCCCTGCGGCAGCTGAGACGCCTCCCCCTGTTGGACGTCTGCCCCAACTACACCATCTCCTACAGCGTGGAGTCAGGTCAGGCTCTTGAGATGATATCGGTGTTTATTTTAGATTTTTTTTTATTTTGTACTTTTTAAGGCTCAATTTCACCTCTTTCAAGTCCTTCAACAATGCAATTTGATGTGATTTTTCAATTATTGTGCAAATTGTTCTTCTCCCTTTTAACATTATATGAGTAAAGGCTGGTTTAGGATTCTCCATCCGTCAGCGAATGTGCGCGGGCGTCGCTCAGAGACGTTGGCGTGGCTGTTTGTTTTTATACCTGTATGGATTTTGTGTATTACGTTACGTGTCCACAGTATTGCATTTAGTGAACCATAATGCACAGAAAACAGAAGAAATCCCTGTTTTTATTTAGGTTTTTGTTCGGAGCTTGATTTGAAAACTATAGACCTATAGACCCCAAAAATATTGTTAATTGAGTCGAAATCTGCGTGGGAACCTCATCCACAAGTCACGCTTCTATTTGCTATATTTTCTTTTCCGTTTCGAATCCGCCGGTTCAACCGATCAGTGTGCTTGAGATTTGGGAGATGGGCTCCCCCACGGCCCCCATCGCTCCCCCATAGCTGCGCGGGGATGTTCACCTGTAGCTACGGTGATGCATGAACCAGGCTTTGGAGATCCGGGTTCAGGGGAGGCAGTATCTCCGGAGGTAGAGCGCTCCCCTGGCAAGTAGAGGGTTGTTGGTTCGGTCCTCGGCTCCTCCCGCCTGATTTGCAGAGGTGTCCTTCAGCAAGACACCTTACCAGGTGAACCTCCCCCGAAGAGCTCCAGACGAGCCGGTTGTCTCCTGGCACGGTAATGAATAGTGCTTCGAGAGGCCTTGGGTGGCTGGGGAAGCGCTATGTACATGCAGTCCATTTGTCTCCTACCTGGTTTGCCTTCCGAGCAAGGTGCCACTCGAGCCTCTATTTAGGGATGAGTTTATGCAAATTAAGTGTGAGGGATAATTGGCTACAATCTAGGACGTGCCTTCCCTTAAATTTGATTTTTGGTTTTGTATGGAGACTTCTTTTCCACAAAAGGACTTAAAAGGCAAATTTGACGCCATGAAATTGCACATTGTTTCTCGCCCGACAGACAGACAACTAACAAAACATTAAAAAAAAAAGCTTCTGTCATATGATAATGGACCTTTTAACCTGAATCAATGAATGAATGTTGTCAATATCGAGTACATTATTTACCATGTGGTAAATAATGTACTCCTTCTCTGCAGACGTCCCGGCGCCGTTCGCCGTGGACCAGAACACCACGGAGCTGGTGGTGACGGCTCCACTGGACCGCGAGGAGCGGGAGCTCTACCGCCTGGTCCTCGTTTGCACCGTTCTCACGGATGTGATCGTGATGAAGGTCGACACGCCGCTCTTCGTCAACGTGTACGACGAGGACGACAACGCGCCGTACGTGAACGGCACCGACTCGGCGGACATCGTCGTCGATTTCGATCGCATGGAGGTGCGCCTTGCACGTTTTGTAACGGTTCATTCCCGCACGGTCCCAATTATTTGCCGTAACGCCGCTTATCGTCCCTCATTTTCCATCGGGGCACCTCGTTGGTTTGTTGACTTGTCTTTCTCCAGGGCGGATCATTCGGCACCTTGTCTGTCTATGACAGAGACATTACGCCGCGGTTTCCCAAAGACCAGAGTCAAAACCGATACGTCGGTACCATGCTCACCAACGACCCGTGGGTGAAGGAAACATTCACCATTAGGGACACCTTCCGGGAAGAAAAGGCCATCTTCAGCAACATCCGAGGAACCGTCCACGACTACAGTGAGTACTGTAGCGTGAGAGGCTACTGCTGGTGGATGAATATAAGTTATACCTTATATAATGGGATTTCTACCTGATATACCTACAGTACGTATATACCAATAATTTACCCTGTGCATAAAGTGCATACTTTATAGCACTTTGTAGATTTTTGATTTTGTTATAAATTGGGCTATTTCTGTTTTATATTTTGGCTATTTCTGTATATTTGGCTATTTTTATTTATGTATTTTCATTGTAATTGAATTCATAAATAAATGCATTTATTTATTTATATTTAATCAAAATGAATTAATACATTTTTATTTTCATTAATTTTATTTATTTATTATTTCAGTCTGTTAAGCTTTATTTTAAATTCTAAATTGCTAGGCTAATTCTGCAGAAATGCAAATAATAATAGTAATAATAATAATAATAATAATAATAATAATAACAAAAAGAATTTGGTCTATTATCCATTTCATTTATTTTTCCCACCCCGTATGTCCTCATACACCAGCGCTGGTCCTGAGACGGAACTTGTATGTGACCGAGAATCGCACCTTCCAAGTGGATTACCTGGTGAACGACACCACCTACCCCGGTCCGGAGGGAACGGTCATGCTTCACTACAACGTCACCGTCCTGCCGGTTCCCATCCGCTTCACCAACCTCACTTACCTCTTCACGGTGATGCGCAGGGCCTCCGTTTACGCACAGGTAGCTTCTCACTACTTTACCACTTTTTTCCGGGCCCTGCTTCTATATGGTAAATATGGTGTATTTTTAAGAAGGGAAATATGGAAATATCTATGAAATTAAGACAATATAGTAAGTTTAAGTAAAAATTCCACTATTTTTTTTGTATTTATTTATAGTATTGTATATATTTATATAACAAAATTCATAGAATGTATTAACAGGAATTCATATGACTCTTCGTCAGGTCGGCAGGGTCTGTGTGGAGAACTGCTTGAAGTTCCAGGGCATCGGCGTTGAGTACCGGCTGGAGGCGTCAGACAAAAACATCTCTGGCGACGCGCAGTCATGCTACGCGGCCATCGACGTCGCCCAGAGCCTCAGGGACGTAACGGGCGTGCTGTACGTGAACGACACTGCCGCGCTCCACCGGCCCGAGTGCCAGGACCTGCAGTACACGGTTGTGGCCTTGGAGGAGTACAAGCAGCTGCAGGCCAGCACTCAGATCCTCATCGTGCTGGACGGGGAAGGTAACAGCATTGTATGAATGTATGTAATGTGTGTATGTGTGTCTAAAGAATGTATATGGCATATGAAGTGGAGAGTGAGTATGTCCGGTTGGATCTTTTGTGTGTACTTTGAGGAGCTGTCGTTGTACTTAAGTTCAAGTTCAAGTGATTATTTGTCACATACATACTTATATCAGTATCTACTGTAAATCAGGGGTTCCCATATTGGTGTCCACGCCCCCTAGGAGTCCGTGATGGAATTGCAGGGGATCAGCAGAAAATGTCTTATTATTAGGTGTCCAGCCCTCAAAGGGGGTATGAGACATCTATTGTTTTTGTTAATGAAAAATTTAAGGCAGGAGTCTATGGATGTCATGGAACCGAAGTACCCACGGACATGATGAATACAATTTAGATTAGCGGCAGTTCTGACATGCTGTCCTTTTGGGTTTGTTTGTCCATTCTTGTGGGAGAAGGTTGTAAAAAAAACTAAAACCACTGCATTTCTCATATCCGCAACAGTCACATGATAGCGCTGCAGACCTCTGGTTGGTCACAGACAAGCATGTTATGGTGATGGTGACGTGTAATCACTTGGCGGCGCACAACAACTGCCTGACATAAATCTGCCATTTGTAACTACTGCAGATATTTTATCTGCTCACTGGACTGTTTGATTGCACTTTAACTAAAGCAATATGTGACCCACCGCAGCAAAACCTGCCAATTTGCGCATTTCTAAAATCGCCAGGAGCAGCCAAATAAGTTGAAAAAACCTTTCTTGAAGGAAAATTAGATTTTTCCAGATTCGTGTTCCACGGTGGTTTTGTTTATATCTCATTTTCAAAACCCAGTTTGATTTTTAAACAGTGGATAAATGTTAAACCGTGGAGTTAAATATTCCCGTTAGATTACATGGGGAAACGCAGTTCACTTACCGAGACGCTGAACAGCGCTAATCAACGCCGATCGATGGTTTCCTTTAAAGTGACCGTCCAGGTGAAGATCATTCATTGTCATCGCAGACTTCATTTTCCGCGATGATAGTCAGTTCTCCGACAGCGACGCTGAATCTGATATTATCCCGGACTTGGAGAACATTTCAAACAGCAAATTTCAACCTGAATGTGACGATGAAACTGAATATTTTCAAGAACCACCGGTGGAGACCGACGATACGCCCTTGTTGTTACAACGGAAGAAGTTGATAACGTGATGAAGTCCGTTGAGGTTGGTGATTTAAAATAAAATAATTCCACTTTTATAAAACATGCTTATACTTACTGTGAAAACAATTTGATTCAGGTATTACCAGAAGACAATTGTATTTAACAAAGCGCAGCATATTAGACGTCTTAAACATGTACACTTCCGAGGAGAGCTGACACGCAATGCTATCACCTTCATAACTGACAGACATTCAAGAGATGTCAGTGTATACAATCTTCCTAAATTGTAGTTAGTTGTAACAATAACTATAAGCAATCACACAATCTTCACCCCCCCCCCCCCCCCCCCCCCCAAAAAAAAAAAACCCCAAAAAACAAACCCTAAAGAGACGGAGAATGACAACCTACGTCAGATTTGTTAAAAATACTACCTACGTGTGTATTCCAATTACAAACAACTTATTGGGCTGCACGTCATCTCCAGCAATGCAAATAGACCCTGAACAGCATTACCTCACACACATCAGGCCGACTAACCTGGTCCCCATGTATTGCTGCCTGCAGCTATATTTATTTATATTTATTGTTTGTATTATTAGATTGTTGTTTCTAAAAACACAGACAAGATGAATAAAATGTGTATTCGGGGCAGTCCTGACATGCTGTCTTCCAACTTTGTTCCATATCGATCCATTATTGTGGAGTCATTTCGTGAAAAAAACGGTACTTTCTGTCATTGGCGCACAAACGCACATGCGCAGATGGCGGCTCGCAAAGGTGACATGAAAGTATTACAGTCTCGTAAGTGGTCAACAACCAGGTCCTCACCTAGATGGCATTCAGGGCGGTTCCAACATGGCCTTGCTCGCGTTTCATACCAAATTGGTTCAATATTGTGGAAGGAGTTTGTAGTCAACAAACACTGCCTCACCAGGACGGCGCCACCACCGACAGACGTACAAATCCTTACGCACATACGCGAGCTGACCGAGTACACAGATTAGATAGCACTGCAGTCTGCCAGGCCATTACAAGTGAACTCCTGCACTCATAAAGTATACCGGGGGAGATAGCCAGGACACCGGGCTCTCCGAGGATCACCGTCAGCTCTGGCAGGCGGCGTTGGCGGCTCCAGTCCACCTGCCCGCCACTTGGACTTTCATCTGAGTGCAATTTGCCGTTGTTTCTCATCTGATCGTGATTATCCATGTGTTGCAAAGTAAATAATCCGTGCGTCCGTACGCCAGCGGGAGTGCACTGCAGGCTCCGTGGAGCGTGCAGGGACACACAGGCTGTGTGTGTGTGTGTGTGTGTGTGTGTGTGTGTGTGTGTGTGTGTGTGTGTGTGTGTGTGTGTGTGTGTGTGTGTGTGTGTGTGTGTGTGTGTGTGTGTGTGTGTGTGTGTGTGTGTGTGTTCGTTCAATTAGGAAAAAGTAAATACATCTGAAATGGTAAAAACACACTGGTTTTATTTGTTTCATTTGGAGAAATGTGAATCGAGCACACCGGGCGGAGCGTGTGGTATATTTAGTATTCATATATTGTTTTAAATTTTTTAGATATTTTTTTTTTATTTCACTATTGTTTGTAATACTAATTGGTGTTTATATATTGTTTTAAATCTTTTACATATATTTTTCAAAATATATAAATAAATTGTTTGTAGATTTTTTGTGTTACCTTTTCGTCTTCCAAGGCACTGTCATTAAAAGCTTTTGGAACTCTGTCAAAGCGGTTTGCTCTGTGAGCCTTTGTCTGCCGTCGACTACTGAAATATTTGATAATTTGTGTCTTTTTCTATTGTTTTCTCCACCGTTGTATGTTGTACAGTGGGGAAACCCGGGCAGCAGGACCGGACTGTCTTTTGTGCCGAGAGCAGACGAAGAGTGGATTGTGAGACCACCCAAGGCTTGGGAGCAACGAAGGGGAGATGCCAGTGGAGGCAAGGCACAGAGAAAGGTACATGTCACTAAAGAAACACACAAGGCTTGATGTGTTTTATGGGGGCCCTGCTCTGAGGGCAGACACATCTACATCAGAGCTGCTGTTTGTCCGAATGTTGCTTCTAAATGTATTATCATATATATATATATATATATATATATATATATAAGTAAGTATGTATGTATGTGTATATAAAATCTTATATTATATCTTTTGAAGTACACTTTACATAGTCTGTGGACAATGAAATTACTGTTTCATGAAACAGTGGGGAAGACAACTCAAGTCTGCATATAAACTGTTTTTAATTAATTCCATTATAGCTACAAGCATGCTGCCAGTAAAAGAAAAGAAACCAAAATTGAGCTGACTCAGCTTTTTCAGTTCCCAACCTCCACTTATTGGTCAAAGCTGTTAGGGCCTTGTTTCCTGTTTCTTTTTTTTTTTTTTTGATTCAGCTCAACCTCTCCCTGTTTTCTCCATATTCCAGGAATATCCACCAACTACTCAACCTGCTCCCCTGACCTCCGGACCTGTCCAGACGGCTTTTGCGATGCAATCGAAATCAAGGACATGTCCATATGCCCTCAAGATTGTACGAGTAAGAAAGGCATAATTTTGGTCTGATGCCACACAAGGATGGAAAAAAATCAGCTGCTAGGGCATAGCAGTGCATAAAACATAACTGGAATAAAAATAAATGTTTTTGATCGTTTCATTCATGTATCTTTCTGTTTCTGAAGAGGAAACTGTTATTGGAGGTCATGAAAAAGGCTTGATGTGTGGAATTAAGGCCGGCTATGGGACGTGCTACTGCTACTCGGAGAGATGCTTCTGTGAGCAGGATAATGTTGATGGTGAGTTGTATCCTAGCTCAAAGATAGAGATCCATGATTTTAGTAATAATAACAATAATAATAATAATGACAATGTGCCGTGGCTTACCCCAGAGGCGAAGTGCGATGACATGTGCAAGACCATCATCGCCACGGCCATGCTGCTCTCCTTCATCGTCTCCATCCTCCTCTCCTCCTACTTCATCCACCGCTACCACAAGAACTCCCCCAAGGCCCCGATCGCCTCCGCCGAGATGACCTTCCGCCGCCCGGCACAGTCCTACCCCATCAGCTACTCCGCCAACAACGTGCGCCGCGCCTCGCTGGACTCCATGGAGAACCAAGTGGCGATCGATACCTTCAAAATACCCGTACGTGGCTTCACGCCAACACCCCCACGCCGGGACGCACTCCAGGGGTCACACTGTGAGTTGAGTAATGCCTGTCGCTCCGTCTCTGCAGGAGGATCCGAAGTGGGAGTTTCCCCGTAAAAACCTGGTGCTCGGCAAGACCCTGGGCGAGGGAGAGTTCGGGAAAGTCGTCAAGGCGACGGCGTTCAGGCTGAAGGGAAAGGCTGGCTACACCACCGTGGCTGTGAAAATGCTTAAAGGTGAGAGACGGAGCCAGATGCGGTGCGGGATGAGCTGGAAAGTAAAAAAAAAAAAAGCGATACACTTGGAATGAAAGTCTAAAATAATAAATGATTTCATCTCCCCCCGCGGCGTTCTCGTCCCCCCGACAGAAAACGCCTCGCACAGCGAACTGCGTGACCTGCTGTCCGAATTCACATTACTGAAGCAGGTCAACCACCCCCACGTCATAAAGATGTACGGAGCGTGCAGCCAGGACGGTAAGGCCTCCTTCCTTTTCACACTTCCCCACTACCCATAGATTGGTGTGCAACACATTTAAAGCTTGCTTTACACCAAATCCGGCAAACGGCAACAGCGAACCGGAAGTCCGTTCATTCCTATGGAGAGTCGGATTCCACGAGGCTCCAAATTTTTCAACTGTTGCGACAAATTCTGAGCCGACAGAACAATCAGAAGTCACTGATCTCTTTTTCTCTCTTTATATTCATTAATTGCGTGTATTGTTTCCCACTTCCATAGCAAACACTAGCTCTCCCAGTTTCCCCGGCGTCGTATTTTGTGAAGCAAAACCTAGACGCGGTTTATCCGACAGGCCACCGGGGTGTCGGATTTTTTGGATATTCGGACTCAGTGAAAAGCCAAGTCTGAGCGCTGGCGTCTCTCGTCGACAGGTCCGTTGTATCTGATCGTGGAATACGCCAAATACGGATCACTCCGCAACTTCCTCCGCGAGAGCCGGAAGGTGGGGCCGAGCTACATGGGCGGCGACGCCAACCGCAACTCCAGCTACCTGGAGAACCCGGACGAACGGGCGCTCACCATGGGAGACCTGATCTCCTTCGCCTGGCAGATCTCCAGGGGCATGCAGTACCTCGCGGAAATGAAGGTATTTGACCTGCCATTGGGGTGTCTCGGGAAATCTTTTCCGTGAGAAATACCCACCCGGACCTCTTACCTCTTTTTTTTTGTCCGTCAGCTTGTCCACAGAGATCTGGCAGCGAGAAACGTCCTCGTGGCCGAGGGTCGGAAGATGAAGATCTCCGACTTCGGCCTCTCCCGGGACGTGTACGAAGAGGACTCGTACGTCAAGAGGAGCAAGGTGGAGACAGTTCTTCGAGCGCGATCTCTCTCTCTCGTCTTATTTTCCGTGATTTCTCAAAGAAACGATGGAATCTCTCTCTCCCTGTGTCGCTTTCTTCTCTCACTCCAGGGTCGCATCCCCGTCAAATGGATGGCGATAGAGTCGCTGTTCGACCACATCTACACGACGCAGAGTGACGTGTGAGTGCAGCGTTTCGAAAACCGCGCCGCAGTGGACGTCGGTTTGGTCGAAATACTCACAACTATTTCTCCTGCCTACCGTTCGTTAGCTGGTCTTTCGGCGTGCTGCTGTGGGAGATCGTGACGTTGGGCGGCAACCCGTATCCGGGCATCGCCCCCGAGCGCCTCTTCAACCTCCTCAAGACGGGCTACCGGATGGAGAAGCCAGAAAACTGCTCCGAGGAAATGTGAGCTGGCTTTCCCCTCTCCCATAACTAGTCTCCCGTGTGCAGCTGTTCCTTCGGTTCAGCATGTAAAAACTCCTTCACATACACAGACCCTCACACATCGGGCCGTGGAAAATGTCCGCGCCGCGGGAGTTTGCACGGTTTGTGCGGTTTGCGCGGCGCCGAAGTCACCCCCACGACGCCGTTTTTTTCCCCCCCTCTCTCCGCAGGTATAACCTCATGCTCCGGTGCTGGAAACAAGAGGCGGACAAGAGGTCCACGTTCTCAGACATCAGCAAAGAGCTGGAAAAAATGATGGTGAAAAGTCGGGTATGAGCAAGCAATGTGACCTAAACCGCTTTGGACCGGGTGCTTTGCAGGCCGGTCAAAAAGAAGACCGTCTTTTATATGCGCATGCAAAAATCTATCAAAACTACTCGCGTGGCTTGCACCCAAGGGAGTGACGGGTTTTTCCATTGAGATTTGACATTCAGAAATTTGGGTTTTTAGTCTCCGCCGACCACTCATGGAAATGAAAGGTGACGCCAGTGATTGTTCCCTAATAGGCAACTGCATCATCGCTGGCAAGAGAACGATTAAACCGTGAAACTTGCTGTTGAGTTGCCAGTGACATATGTCATGACTAATGCGCAGACATGCTTAAAGAAAGTGTTGGCGCCTTGAAGGTTTGGCTTTTTCCCACCGTGGTCGCAGAGCATGCGAGTTGGGCTGTTACAAAATAGATATCACAAGACAGAATCACTTTATCCTTATATACTCGTATTTCTGTAGTTGGTTTGGTGTGTTAGACTGCAGACCCTTGGCATAAAAAAAATGTAATAGTCCAGAGAAATAAATAAATAAATAAATAAATAAACAAATAAATAAATAAAAGAGAATAAAAATTTTGAAGGAAAAATAAAAAATTGTGAAATATGTAATAACAGCAAAAAAAAAAAAAAAAAAAAATTGCAATAGTCAGATATATAAAAAATATACCAGTTTAAGAGACGTTTTTAGGACCAGTGAATGTAGATAATCAAAAAACACAACATGCTAAGTGCATAGAAAAGGGAGTTTTTATATTACATTTTTGTTACTGTAGTTTACTGAGGTAAACCGGTGTACACACTACAGCTGGATGTGACGTGCGTTTGAGATTAGGCTTTAGGAGCCCCACGCTGGGCGACTATTACTGGCCTAATCAGTCGTTCATCTCCCTCCCCTTCCCTCCCCCTCCCCCACCGCCAGGATTACCTGGACCTGGCGGCGTCCACACCGGCCGACGCCCTGCTGTACGACGACGCCCTCTCCGAAGAGGACACGCCGCTAGTGGACTGTAATAACGCCCCTCTTCCTCGAACCCTCCCCTCCACATGGATTGAAAACAAGCTCTATGGTAGAATTTCCCATGCATTTACTCGATTCTAAGAGACAGGACACAACGCGTCTTTCTTCTTTTGTTTTTTAGTTTGAATTTTTTTCTTTTTTTTTTGGCAAGTTGTGATTGGCTTTCCGTGGTCAAGTGCGTGTGACTGTTGTCCGGGCATGCCTTGTTCCGACACCGCTGACATATCTCCCATTTCACCGCAAATGAGAGGCTCAGCGACGGCGATCTCGTGTCTCGTGACTGTTTGGTTTTTCGTCTTGTTTGTTTGTTTGTTGGTTTGTTCTCTTTTTACCTTCGCGGACCTGCTTCTAATGTACACGAAAACCCGAGCGCAAAAAGCTCCACCTCTTTGTAAATATCCAACATTCCCGTTATTTAATTTATACCGCGTCGCTGGCGCTCTCGTTCCCCCACCCCGACGCCGTCATTTGTAGATATTCCCGAACTTTTTCCATTCCGCCGCATTGCCCCATGCGTCGCACTGTGACATTTGAAACAGGTCCCCCTCCGCTGAATAAATCACTCATTGTGGTTTGACTTTAAGATTGTCTTAAATTGTCTGTGAATTTCAAATGTGTA
The DNA here is from genome assembly GCF_960531495.2 of Zeus faber. NCBI lineage: Eukaryota > Metazoa > Chordata > Actinopteri > Zeiformes > Zeidae > Zeus > Zeus faber. The sequence goes on from NC_137202.1 coordinate 24,584,182, forward strand.
TCAACTATTTATTTATACTGATTCCCCCCCAGTGCTGAACAGAGAAACAGTAAGGCTTTTAAACTCAAACTCGTCCGTAACATCGCTGAAACATAGAGGGAACGTACGTTCCGCTTAGAAATCCGCTCAAACGATTGATCGCTTCGATAAAAAGTCAGTGAAATTTTTTTTTAAAAATAAATAAAAATAGGTGTTTCGCGATAAAAATGCCTTCTGTAATATACGATACGGTCAGCCAGCCGCTTAATTCCGAGATAAAAAACCTCCAGTGGGACCAAAAATAGAGGCGAGACCTCAAGGTCGACTTCGGTTCTTCCTTTTCACGGAGGATCGGGTTCGCGAAAGTGCCAAGCGTCGGCGAGTTTCATTTGAGAGCCTTACTGTCCGCCCGCTGTGTTTCCTTCACTGAGTGCAGACAAATGATATGTTCTCGTTTTTAGGCATGTCATACCCGAACTGGCCTGAGAAGAGCCCGGTACCGCTCAACAGACACGATGCCACTAACCCAGTCTTTACAAGATATGCCAATGATAGCGTTTATGCAAACTGGATGGCTTTGCCTTCGCCCCCCAAAATTGTGGACAAGATCGATAGCTGAGGATAAAACGCCGATGTAGAAAAGATTATCAATTCGTAGATGTGTATATTTCTATATGGAAAAAAAAAAAAAAACAACAACAATAAAACAACTGTACATATACAATCTGATGCTAAAGTTGGTTCCCTGTTATTTCTGTTGCACGGAAGTATAACTGGAGTCTTTCTTGCTGCAAAGCGGCCGGGGCAGCGGTGCTCGGGCCGCGGCCCGACGCTATGCCGACCGTTGCCTCGCGGTTCCTGTCGGCCCCGACTGTATCACTGCATGACTACAGTATTGTACCAGGTTGTATGTCGATGTTAATGTCTTTCAAAGTGCCTGTATCCGCTTCTACAATAGCCTCCCGGTTTATTCATGTGCAACTGTGAAGGTCTGGTTCCGAGCCCAGGTATTGAAAAAAAATAAAGGGGGGGGGGCATCTGCACCATCACACCTGTTGTAGACCTCTGGGATGGAGTGGACAAAAAGAGGAGGACTTTGAAAATGTGTAAAAAAAATAGAAAAATAAAAATAAAAAAGTTTCTACTTGAGAGGATACCGTTCTTAAAAAAAAGTCAACACCAGTTTTGCGTTCCCCCAGCCTACATGGTATTCCACACTATACTTGCCAAAGAAAGTAACAGAGATGTTCGGTTAAACAGATGAAAACCTTATTTGGTTGTTTTTCCATGTTTGTCCTTTTTGTTGTTATTATTGTTATTATCATTATTATTATTATTATTATATGAAAAAATATATCAAACGGTGAGTGATACTCCGAAACGACGACACGAGACGCGATCTTCAAGTCCCTGTTAAGTGAAAATAAATGTGTTCTGAGTTTGTCACACCAAACTCAGAACACAAAATTGTGAAGAAAAAAAGGCAGTTCCCTCTGCTCTGAGACGCTGGGGGCGTGTCCGCTGAAGACGCTGAGACCACGCCCAATCACGCTAACGTTTACATTGGAGTAACTTCTATGTTTAAATGTTCTGCTGAGCCCAGTCCTGTGTGTCTAGTTTCTCAACTCAAAGCGGCGCTTGTCTGCGACCCGACGCCCACTGCTGGCTCCTCCTCCGCGGGCCAGGTCGGGGCTCCACGGCCTGCTAGCATGCAGCTAATGATAACATAACCGAACCCGTGCGGTCAAACCAACGGGGCCGTTTCTTTTTTGTTCCAGGCGTCCGTGGCATGAGGTCACGCTCTCCCTGAAGACACCTTTTACTCTGGGTGTTTTAAAGACTCTGGGTCTTTATATGGTGTTAGGGGGAGGAGCCACGCCAAGTATGACCGCTCCGTGTCAGCGAGTCATGATTTAGCCCCGCCCAAAAAATTCGGATCACAAAAATGGTGAGAAACATTTTAAGTCTAACTCCACAATTCAGGACTTTGTCGTTCAGTCTTTTCAGGTTTTCAGTAATGACACTACAACATGTATCAAGTGTTTAGAAACAAATCACTGAATTGACTTTACGGGGACTTCAATCGCGGCCGCGTCCTGTTGCAGTTGGTTTTTGGATTCTTTGCATTCCCGATCTTTGTGCATAAAGTCTGATTCTGTAAACTCATGATGAGTGGTGTCACTACTATGTTGTCATTATTTGATTATGTTGCAAATAAACAAAACACTCAAATAAACAAATGAACAAAAACATGTGCAGCGTTTCAGTCTCTGTTTCTTTCTTCTTTTTAATATTCCATAGACGTGTTAATTATGACAACCTGCTTATTTGTATGTTTATTTTATTCTTTAAATATCTTTAGATATTTTTACTATTTACTAAATGTTACGGTAGCAGGTTCATAATGGTTATTTAGGTTGCACATGCACTATTCAACCTTCATTGAATATTGAGTATATTTTTATATTTTATATTAATATACAAACATATATACACACACACACACACACATATATATATATATATATATATATATAAACACACGCACACAGGGTCAATAGTTTATATACACTTTTATAGAACGTCATGTCAGTCTTGAGTTTCCAACAATTTCTACAACTCATATATATATATATATATATATACGTATATAAATATATATATACATATATATATATACATATACATATATATATATATATATACATATATATATATATATATATATATGTATGTATATATATATATGTATATATATATATATGTATATATATATATATATATATATGTATATATATATATATATATATATATATATATATATATACATATACATATACATATACATATATATATATATATATACATATATATATATAAAAATTTAATTTCAGAGGCTTGTATTGAAAAATGTTTTGTTTGTTTTTATCTCGCCACGTCCCACTATTGATGTTATATTTGTCAAACAAGCTTCAAATCGTCTCAATATTTTTCAGAATTTCCACGTTCGAGCTTCGCGGTCGCGCAGCCGCCGCATGGCTGATGACGTCACACGCATCCCAGCTCTAATTGGCTCGCTTCTGAGCGGAAGTGGCCTCCGTGCCCACTCTTCCCTCTGCTCCGTGGCATCGTCCCGCTGCAGCGACGGCAGCCGCTGTGGGCGGCGCGGTTCCCGTCAGCAGCTCGTGGCGGAGGGGGTCGACGGCGGCGCGCTTCAGGTAAGACGGGGCTTCAGGTGCCTTCACGCCGAATATGCGGTCGGCGAAGCTCGCTCCCCCCGCGGATAAAAGCCAAAGCAGCGAAGCGCTCACGTCGGCGGCAGGAGCGACGCCAAGGCGGCGGCTGAAGACCAACGTTTCCGGTGTGGCTTCTCCGCAGCAAGGGTTCCCTGGTTGTGTAGCTTAGAAGCCGCTGCGTTGAGTTGGGGCCAAGCCGTATGGCCCGAGCTCGTCCTCGCGTCTCACCCCTTTAGAAAGGGGAGGACGGACGGGCGAGTTTTGACCGTTACCGCGCTCTTGAAACGGGTAAATCGGAGCTCCGCTGGATCAGACGCAGGCGTTGCAGCGGCTCGGTGGGGGGACCTAGAGTACCGAGTGAGAAGCTATAAACACTAAATTCACGGTGTATATATATATAAATATACTGTCAGTTTTAAACGTAATACAAACACTGGTGACTCGATGCTGCCTCATCTTTTCACCTTTAAGTTGCAGCTGATAAATCGTTACCACTCAAAAACTTTTTTTTTTTTCCCTCCCCCCTCCGTGCTTTTATTGTGTAGAGAAAATCCCCAAACCGGAAAGGAAGCGTGGATGAATGGCGGCGGAGCTCGCCAGCCCGCGGCGCCCGGGTCTGATAAGCGAGCCGCTGTTGTCTCTCGGCTACACCCGAGCTCGGCCCAGCACTCCGGGTGTAGCCGCACACATACTTCCCGGTACTTCTGGCGCGTCCACGTTTCAGGAAACGTTGCTATTGTGCAGAGAGAATCCCAACACGGTCCATAAATATGAATCATTAGGTCATCACTCATTTCTAGCCCTTGGCCTGGACGCGTTTGACGTGAAGACTCAACCTCCAGTCAGCAGGATGTCACGTGTTCTCTGCATGTATTTGTTTTATATTTCAGGTAAACATCTCTTTTACCGCCGTCCAAGTGCACTTCTCCACTTGATAGATGTCGTGAATCGTCTGACCGCCCGCCCCGCTCCTCGCTGACGTGCCCGAGCAGTGAATTGGGCCAAAAATGTGCTGTTGAAAAAGTTGCGGCGGGGTCGTCGTCGGCGTGCGTCGCTGTGCGGATGCGCCGCGTTACAAGCGATGTGAATAGGTCGCCGCCGAGGGAGATCAGAGGGGACGCGAGGCATGCCGACCTGCCGGCCGTAGCTTGCGTGTGAGCGCCATGCCCAGGCGAGGGTTCCCGCTGCAGGGCCGCGTGCGCTGGCTGTTCCTGGGCCTCTTCCTGCTCCTGGTGCTCCTGCTGTTCGCCTACCTGCTGGAGTGCAGCCCTCCGGCGGACATCGGCCTGGTGCTGCCCGGCCTGGCGGGGGAGGTGTACGGCAAGGAGTACTACCAGGCCTTGATGCAGGAGCAGGAGGAGCGCCACCTGAGCCGCGCCGCCAGCCTCAAGCGGCAGATCGCCCAGCTCAAGCAGGAGCTGCAGGAGATGAGCGAGAAGCTGAAGCTGCTGCAGGAGCGGAAGGAGCCGCCGGGGCCGCAGGGCCTCGCCGACAACAAGGACCAGGAGCCCGGCGACCTGCTGGAGTACCTCCACTCGCAGATCGACAAGGCGGAGGTGAATACGGGCGCGCGGCTGCCCAGCGAGTACGCCCTGGTGCCCTTCGAGAGCTTCACCTCCTCCAAGGTGTACCAGCTGGAGACGGGGCTGACGCGGCACCCGGAGGAGAAGCCCGTGCGCAAGGACCGGCGCGACGAGCTGGTGGAGGTGGTGGAGGCGGCACTGGACATCATCAACAACCCGGATGAGGAGGACGGCGTGGAGGACGACGTTCCCATGCAGAGGCAGAGCTACACGGAGAGCCACTTCACAGAGGGTAAGAGTGTGGTTGTTGATGTGTAATTTGCGGAGGGTGGATGTCTGTAGGAAAGTTGGAGGTTGTTGTCTCAGCATAAAACACTGCTGCGTTATTGTAACGCTTGGAGACGGACAAAGGCTGATATGTATCTGGGTGTGGTGGTACTATTTTTTTTAACTCGTACTGATTTCATAATTAAAAGTTCCTCAAAAATCAATAATAAGCAAAGTAAATGATTGAAACTGACATTTTGAGGATTTGTAGAACCACTTCAGACCCAAGAATGAGTTGGGGGATGATATCCATTCATCTGTAATTGCAGTACAGAATTGTATCTGTATTATTATTATTATTATTATTATTATTATTATTATTGTATGTCCTTCTGAGCTTATGACAGTGAAAATAGAAAATATATTTCAGGAGTATCGCAATGTATTGTTTTGTGACGTTGAGTCATATTAACGCATATTTATCACCAGGGGATCTCCAAAACCTTCGAAAATGTAGCCGTTTGTCACGCAGAAAGATCTAACAGCCAGGGTTTTTCCACCGTCGGTCCGGGAGCTTTGAAATTCCTTTTGTTCCCGGTGTCCTGTCGGCAGGTCTGTACAGGACGGAGCGGGACAAAGGCACGCTCTATGAGCTCTTCTTTGCCAAGGAGGAATCCAGCAGCTTCCGTCATGTCACCCTCTTCCGTCCCTTTGGGCCCCTGATGAAGGTCCGCAGCACGTCGGTGGAGACGTCGGGGGTCATCATCAACATCATCGTGCCGCTGGCCGGCAGGGTCGAAACTTTCTCGCAGTTTTTGCGCAATTTCAGGTGAGGGCCGCCGCCGCCGCCGCTGCCCCCGTGCTTTGCCCCGTGACTCCGCGGATGCAGTTTCGGTGCAGCGCTTCAAACTGCATCGCTGCCAACAAACATGATTACATCATAACATCTCCTCAGTTTTTTTTTTTTTTTTTTTACTGTTTACACTTACACACATTTTTTTTATTTGGGGTTTATGTAATGTTTTTTGCCAATTTGTAGGTTCATATTTAACATTTATACCATATATATTTATTGCACATGACCAAATATTCGCTGTTAATTGTTTGTCTTAAGGTTCCTTTTTAGGTTTATTTAATTGTTTGCTTTTTCTTCTGCAAATTCATCCATCTTCTAGGTAATGTTAAGGTTTGTGTACATTGCCAATTCTTCTGTTACTTTTAGGTTTATATTATTTATCAACGGGTTTATGGTAGATTCCATATTTTACCTACTGTTAATTGTTAACTTTGAGTTTCACTTTGTATTGACATTTCTTGTCTCCATTTAAATTGTATTTCCTATTTTTCAAGTGAACTGCTCTGACACTACAAGTATCTCTCTGTCCATGATGACTCAGCAAACCACGTTGCTGTCACGTTGTGTAACTATTTATTAGATTCTCCCAGAGCAGAGTTGTCCAAAATGAGATATGACAAGCTCGATGTGGAACTTTGTGGAGACTTTAATTCGTTGCCCGACACGAATCCACTGAGCACGACACTTGCATTAAAACAAATTGCATTCACACAAGAACTTACTTGAGATTTTTATTTTTTTACCACGTCACTTGTGTACTGTATGGGGTGAAGATTCTAATTAAATCGGATCGGAATCAAAATTTTAATTCGGGAAATTTAATTTGAGGAATCACTAGAATCCAATGGAAGCATCCGATACCACATCGGACACATCAGTTCAATGTTAGATCATGTTAATGACTCCAATCATTATGTTCTAACGAGCCCAAATGAGGTCAATTTTTAATGTTCAATGTAATGTAAATGTACCGGATCAAGTCAGTGTTCGGTATCAACAGAGCGTTAAAGTTGAGGAATCACAGTCACTGTCTATTAAAAAAGGCATCAGTGCATCCCTACCGTCAGGTGTCTTGAGTGATCGCAGATTGCGTCGGTATTTCTTCATGGCCTTCAAGTAGCATCTCTTTCCAGAAAGTGCAATGAGTAAATGTGGGTTGATGTTTACCCAGGGAGGTGTGTATACAGCAGGACAGACGAGTCCACTTGACGGTGGTTTACTTCGGGCAGGACGGCCTGCAGGACGCAAAGTCGTCTTTGGAGGTGATGTCCAGGTGGGTCTCTCCACCCCCCCCACCCCCCCTTCACAGTCCTGTGGAGATCTAAGTTTCGTGGATCTAAGTTTCTGACCCCCCCCCCTCCAGGGAGGAGGGCTTCTCCAACTACAGCCTCATCTCGGTGGACGAGGAGTTCTCCAGGGGCCGCGGCCTGGACATCGGCGCCCACGCCTGGAGGAAGGGCGACGTCCTAATGTTCTTCTGCGACGTGGACATCCGGTTCACGCCGGAGTTCCTCAACGCGTGTCGCCTGCACTCCTCCCCCAGTACGTCCGCCCTCCGCTGCCCAGCTCTTCCTTCCGTACCGACAGCCCCGGCCGTGTCTCCTGCACCTTCCGTGTGACAGCCCTGTCTCTTTCTTTCAGACAAAAAGGTCTTCTATCCGGTTGTGTTCAGCCTGTATAATCCTGCCATCGTTTATGGAAATTTGGAACTGGCTCCACCCATTGAACTGCAGCTGGTAAGCGTTGTCTGTTCTCATTGTTCATTTGCATGCTGCTCGTAGTGTGTTGATTCAAGATTTGGTATCGATTTGAATTAGGGTGAGCATTTCTCGGTCTTTTGAAATGGAATGCCGGTACTATCTAAGAAACACGGCGGAAACGGAGGCTGAATGTGTTTGCACGCTCACGGTCATTTGCAGATATGGGGGGGGAAATAAATTGCCGTTGCATTTATTTTGAAAACCTAGATTCACAAGAAGGACGCTGGATTCTGGAGAGATTTTGGTTTCGGGATGACGTGCCAGTATCGCTCGGATTTCCTAAATATTGGTAAGTAGGCTGTCGCAGTTCAGCCATGTCACGTCGTTTAGAGCGTCGCACGATGTTCTCAATGGAGTCTTGTTGAGATGAGGATTGAAACCACCGCATGGTCGGAGGGGGGAAGAAACACACCCAGCCTGGTCGAACGTGAACGAGCGACCTGCTAATCAAAGCAACCACGCCCCCAGATATACACATCTTGAGTCTTAATATCCTGTTTATGGATTCATTTTCAAAATCACAAACCACACACTAATAAGGAGAAGTAAACTTGGATATTGGGAGAATTTAACTGTATTGGGGATGGTAGCTCAGGTGGTAGCTCAGGCGGTAGAGCTGGTGGTCTAGTGATCTAAAGGTTGCTGGTTGGATCCCAGGCTCCTCCTGCTAGCATGCTGTAGTGTCCTTGAGCAAGACACTTAACCCCTAATTGCTCCTGATGGCTGCGTCCGTCTGTGTTTGAACAATTGTAAGTCGCTTTGGATAAAAGCGTCTGCTAAATGACTAAATGTAATATTGCTATTGACGTTTTTGACTTCCACTCAGTCTGGGTTATTCTGGAGCACCATCTAGTGGCCATTTGCTGAACTGCAGTTTAAAGCGCCGCCTTGCCTTCGACATTTGGCTGCTTGGTTCAGACCTTCATGAAACAATATCAGCAAAGTGTCCCTCCCTCCCCCCCTCCCTCCCTTCCTCCCCAGGAGGTTTCGACCTGGACGTTAAAGGCTGGGGCGTGGAGGACGTCCACCTCTACAGGAAGTACCTGCGGAGCGACCTGATCGCGGTGCGCACGCCCGTGTCGGGCCTGTTCCACCTGTGGCACGAGAAGCAGTGTGCCGACGAGCTGACGCCCGAGCAGTACCGCATGTGCATCCAGTCCAAGGCCATGAACGAGGCGTCCCACTCGCACCTGGGCATGCTGGTGTTCCGCGAGGAGATCGAGACGCACCTGCGCAAGCAGGCCTTCAAGACCCACAGCAAGACAGAGGAGTGAGAGGAGACCCCCAAACCCAACCCCCCATGACAGTATTGATGCACTAAAGCGCCTGTTTACACACTTCCTGTTCCATTTCAGTGCTGTGGACATGGATGAATGTACATTGATCAATGTGAAATTCAAAAAAAAAATAATAATAATAATAATTTCTCCCAACAAATGACCGAAGGAGAAAATCCAACTCAAACTTTCAATGCAGATGTTGGTGGGATAAATGTTTTTCATGCTTACATCTTGATTATGAAATACCTGTAACATGTACATTTACAGTACGCAACGCAATCGCAACAAACACGGCTTTGGCCTCTGTGGAAAGGTGTATTTGTCTAGTTTATTTGATCATTCCGTGGAGCGCTTTTTTTTTATTTTTATGGTTTTTAAAGGGAGTCGCTCTGCTTATTATTTAGTGTTTGTCTTGGCTTCTCCGGTCAAGGCCTGGAATGTCACAGCCTCCTGCCACTTTTGGGAATGTCCGCAAATAAGATTCCCAGCAGCGTTATGAGAAAGTATTATCACAGTCTGCTATGTCCGCTCTGTTCAAGAAGCAATAACTCTCGCAAAGATTTGTAATTGTAGGAGGTAGTTGTTTGCTTGGGATTGGAGGGAAAACATTCATCCGAAGGGATGAGATCCCAAGGGGGGGTAAAAAAAAAAAAAAAGGCTGCGATCCCTGTGCATGAAATCTGCAGAGATCCCGAACTGAACTCCGTGTTGTTTAGTCCCTCTTGCCTCTTTTCCCAAGACTGTCTACTCCTTCAAAGAGCAGCAATTTACAACCGTTAATGTTTATTTCAGCCTCACCAACGGTCCAGCAGCCATATTGTTTTGGTTATTTTATTATCATTTGTTTTTAAAGGGACTTTTTAATGACTGTGGAAAAAGGGACAACCGTTCGCCGTCCTTCTGTGCGCTGGTACAAGGACGGAGCTGATCTGTACAGAAATTCCTTTTTGAACGTTCGCTTCCAGCACATTCCTGATAACGCAACTGCGGCCGAATGTCAGTCACTCATGTAAACGACTTTGCTAATACTTCCTTTTTTTTCTAAAAACACTCGTCTTTGTGTGCCTACATGCTTTTTCGGTGCTGAAGAGATTTAGTTTAAAAGCAATAGACTTTGGCTCCGAGTTATTCTCTGTCGAGGAGAACGGATTTCACACTGGAACAGAGCGGGTTAAGAAGGGAGAGGTGGACGCACCGTCTGCGTGCGTCGCCCCGACAGACCGCGAGCAAAGTGCAAACGTCATCTCAAACAAGTTGATCCTATATTGCTTTTTGTAGTACGACAAGCTCTCATTGTGTAAATACTCACGGCACCGGTCCTTCCTCCCCAGAACAATTACAACGGTACACAATTCCAGCAAACTAGCTCATGTAAGGAGATGATTTATTTGATGACATTTTAGCCATTGGAATAAAACTTACAGAAGGGTTACCGTTGCATCCGCTTCTGTTATTTCTCACAGATGTTAATTTTTTTCATTATTTTAATATACAGTTTTATTCCAGTGATCAATGACAAAAAAAGTCATTTTCTCCTAGCTTATTTTCTTAATTTAAGATTACATAATAAAACAGCTGTGATCATCCTTAAGACAGTAATAGAAAAATCTAAAGAGGGGGGGGGGTGAAAGAAATTAAGTGGAGATGCCTGTTGAAGTCCAGCCATTTGGACTAATGAACCATCTGCTCAGGATGGATGCCCAGGTTCCTATAAATCTCTTTGAGAATGAGCAGCGCTGTGTCTTCAGATTCCCTACAAGAGAAGCAAAATTCACCATTAGTGACGGACCGTTTCACCTTCTCAACATCAGAACAAATGACTCAGAAGAGGAGCTTAAAAAAATTGAAATTCCCAATTTGTTTATTTCTGAAACCCATGTATACGCTTCTGAACTCCTAGGCGACAGGCATTTAAATTCAGCTCACCATTCGCTAGTCATTAGTAAACCAAGAAAATAACGGTTAGACTTCATCCCACCCATAACATTTCAATGGCATGGTAAAAAATAAAATATCAAAATTCACTTCTGTTATATAATTATTGACATACCAGTAGCACAGGTGGCTCTGGAGGGCGAAAAGGTACTCGTTGAAACTCTCGATGGGCTTCTCCTGCAGGACGTAGTCAATGCGGTTCCCTCCGTTCAACATCCCAATCTTCACATGCGGCTCCTCCTCCCGCTGCTGCTCGGGGCTCTCCAGGATCTTGTGCTCTGCAACGGAAACAGCGACGTCGTGCCGCCGGTCAGAGGCTGTGCGACGGGGCGGCTCGAAACGAGAGCGGTTAGCTCCGCGCCGGGAAAAAGTAATTTCTCGTGGACTTTCGACACCGGTGTGAAAAAAAGCTCCGTGGGAGGTCTCACCCTCGTGCACCTGCTGCTTCTCCTCCTCCTCCTTGATGCGGCTGGCCACCATGGCCAGCTCGGCCTGCAGCTGCGCCGAGGAGGTGTGAGCGCGCGCAAAGTCGTTGAGCGTCTGCCAGGCCGTCTTCAGGGAGCTGATGAAGCCCTGCTTCAGGTCCGATCCCATCCGGGTGAGGCTCTCCTTCAGCTCTGGAATGCAACGCAACAACAAATTTAGCTTTCTGGTAAAAAATAAAATCAAATAAAAATACAGGTGGGAGGTGTAAGGTCATCAATCGAATAGGGGAACCTTTCCACTTAGCAAGAAAGATAACACAGAGGCAGAGTCGTACCGAGGTGGAGCCTCTTTCTGCCTTTGTGGTGCGGGATGAGAACGGGCTTCAGTTCCAGCTCGGGCATGATCAGGGGCTCGATCCTGTACGCCACCGGGTCCAGCTGGAAGGCAGCAAACATGTCCTCGTTTCACAAGGCTTTGAGCATTCAGGGACAATCCGAATCTAACCCCTTAGAAGAGCTGGCGGGAGCTCGGAGCCTTTCTTAACGGTGACGCTTCATCGCTTAGGGGGCAGAATGCGGATAGGTCATAATTCGCACAATTACCGGTTTAAATGTATGAACGAAAAAATAAAGCTTATAATCGTAATTTGGGCTTTCAGACGATTTATCGCAATCATAATAAACATTCGTAATTCGACTGTTGGTTACAAACGTAGTCAAAGAGTGACTGCATTTTGAAAACCGAGTTGCCCAACGTCATGGACCGTTCGATATGTCAGAGTAGAAAAAAACCCAAAACGGTGCGTTTGGGTCAAACTCAGAAAATGCGTTGAGGGCGTCGTAAAAACATGCACCTCAGTGTTAACTCAAGCAGCCCTAAAGGAATGCGAGCTCTGAACATTGGATACCGGGTGGTAGATGTTGAAGAAGCCCTTGCAGGTGGGAAGCTGGTAGGTCTCCTCGATCTTCTCCAGGCCCCGTACCGTCAGGAACATGCCGACGGGCGAGCCCAGGGCGAAGAAATTGACTGGCTCAAAGTCCAGAGAGTGGTAGATCACCGACACCTGCAGAGAAAAACAAACCAACGTTCACTGTGTCGTCCAAAGCGGTTTAGACGTCAGGGGATTCCGAAAAGGTGGTGTAAGATCTGTTCTCGTGTGAGACGTTTTCGTGCCTGTCCGGTGCCGACTTCAAAGTAGTTGTAGTCCACGTGGATGGAGGAAACCGCTTCGCCCACGGGACGCTTCTTGGCGACGGGGAGAGGATCGGCCGCCGGAGCTGCCGGGACGACCGCCTTCGCCTCCTTCACCTCCGCCGCCTTCTCCTGAAAGCCAGCGAGCGACGATCGATCGGTTCGGAAGCCTCTCAGATTTTAAAGATTTGAAAAATAATAATAAAAGAAGAAATAATAAAAATATAAATACAGATATTTTACCAGCTTATGCACTCGCTCTTTGACAAATTTAGCGATCTTTTTCCTGGGCCCCAGTGGAATCCCCATTTCCTTCAGGTCCTCGACGGTGCACATAAGCTGAAAGGAAATAAACTCGGTGAGGCACCGCCGCCCGTGACGGTTCGATTGAAACCGGTTGAAGAAAAAAAAAAATTTTCAAGATAACACTTACAAAGGACTCCACGTCGATCTTCTCCTCGTCGAAGGTGCTCTTGTATTCCGACAGGCCCAGGTGCTCCAGCGCGGCCGCCAGATCCTCAAACTCCGCCCCTTCCTCCTTGGCGCCCTCTTCCGCGGAGGGAGGCGGGGTGTTTACCTGGGCGACGGGAGGAGCCGCCTGATTGGAGAAGCCAGAGGTTCAACTCTTAATTTTCCCGCGTGGTCTCCGATGCAACGGCTTCAACCTGAGGTCGGCAAAGACGCGTCACCTGTTTGTTGTCCACTAGGGGGCCTCCGTTAGCGGTGGGCGCGGCGCTGCCGTTCTTCTGATTCGACAGCAGGTCGAAGAGTATCAGAGAACCTGCCGAGAGCAGACCAGACGCCCCGTGACTTCCTGGAAAGGAGCTGGAAAGTGCAAATTCGATCGAGCGTGCGTCGGCGCGAGCGCTCACCCAGGCTGTGCCCGGCCACCGACACCGTGCCGCTGTAGTCCGGGTTCCTCTCCAGGAACAGCGCGTGGAGCCTGTTGATCTCCAGGGCGACCGTGTCCATGATGGTCTGGCAGTACGTGGGGCTGTTGTAGAACAGCACGTCCAGCAGCGTCTCGTTGGTGAAGTGGCGCAGGCGCCCGGTGCTGGGCAGCGTGATCTTCTTGATCCTCCTGCACGGTTTAAAGAGAGTGCAGGGAATACAGTATGTCCTGCTTATGCTCATCCAAACTCATTAAACGAGCTGATTAAACACATTTCACAATTGTACGGGAAATTCTGGTTGGATGATTAATTATCAGACAAATATTTGCGATTATTATTATTATTTACATTGTATTCATCAACATTTCTAAGATAGAATCAAACGGTTTCACAGAATGACTGATCAGCTCAAATAATTAAGTAATCGAGCTCTCCGCTGCCTCCGGTCGTCTTGGTGCCGCTGTGTCCACCGCCCCCCCGCACCCTGTCCGCTCACCTGTCCACCCCCGTGGCGTCCCCGTGGAGCGCCGTGTGCCACTGGACGGGCAGGAACTCCACCCTGCTGATGCTGTGCTCGTCCAGCGGCTTCTGGAAGTGACTCTGCAGGAGCTTCAGCGACACGCTCCGGAAGTCGTCCACTGAAAACCAGGAGAGATTGCCGGCGCTCGGTTGGATGGATTGGACAGTCCGTCAATGAGGTGAGGGGTGGGGGGGTGGGCGGGGGGGGATAAACTATCTGACGAAAAGATGGTACCGACCACACTCCACCATGCTGCGGAACCTCAGGTCGCACACGGGACCGATTCCGTGCACCATGATCACCAGGTGGTCCACCTTGGGCAGCTCTCCTGGAACAGGGAAGCGTATTTAGTGTTTTTTCATTTTTAAATTAAAAAATAAAAATGAAACTGAGAAATATCGCCCAACATGGGAGAGAACTTGTACCGTCGGGGACGTCGTCGTGGTCGTCGTCGATACCTCTCTTCACCACCCTGGGTCTGGTCTGGCCATCCTGAGTCGTGCCCCACTCGTCCGGCACGGCCGAGGGCTGGAACTGGACAATCACCTGGAGGAGGTTCGGGAGCAAAAAAAAAAAAAAAAAAAAAAAAGGGTCGATAAACGACGGCTCATAATTGGGCTCTGCATGCGATGAGACACGGTCCTCACCTTCGGGTTGTGCATGACGATCGTCTCTCCGGACGGGAACTCCAGCCGACGGTGCCACTGGTTCGTGGACACGGCTTTCTTGTATTCTGCCTGAAGGGAGATCGCAGGCGTAAGATCAGCGCTGGACTCAAAGGCTTGGATGCACACGACGGTGGAATTTAATTACAATGTTCAGGTGACGGAAACATGAATGGATATACGTGACAGACGGTTCCCAAATCTGTCGTCCAAAACAACATATCCCCAGTTTACTCCCAGCATGATCCCAGTGTTTCCCCAATATGCACTAGCAGCGGTGGGTGAGAGTGTAATGTGCAATTTGCACCCCTGTCTCCCTCTCTCTTTTCCCGTGGGTGCTAATTCTGCTTTTAAATTGGTTTAAGTTTTTTTCCTCTTACAAAAAAAAAAACAAAAAAAAAAAAACAAAACAAAGAACCGATTAGAGTACCGTTAAAGTACCGGATCGATAAGCAAAATCGGTAAGCGTAGTAGTACCGTTAAAACCTGAATGACGCCCATGCCTACATATCTGTGACATTAACAACATTTGGAAGATCCTTCTTGATACGTTTCATTTTGGTAAAAAAAGTATTCCCAAAGATAGCAGCTACTCCACATTCACCAAGTCTTCTTCCTGGAGGCGGGGCCTTACGCATGGGGGGGAAAAAAAACAGAAAAAAAAAAAAGGTTTTCCCGCACGTGCTTCACCTCCACTGCTGCTCCATCCTCGAGGAAACACTGGATCCATTCAAACTTTGTCAGAAACACCGTCATTTGTAACTGTTTAAAGCTCCCTTCACACCTCACACGACAGACGACAAGAACTTACAGGAAGGCCATTCAATACCACGGAGAGTCGGATTCCGCAGCTGTGGCGGCTTAAAACTAAGTACATAAGTCACATACGTTAAAAAAAGGGTCATGTCATGTTAATTAGGTTATTAACTAAACAAAGCTCTTCCGACAGCTAGGGAGGATCCCACTGTTGGACCTTCGAGGCTTTAGAGTAGTGTAGGTGGATCAATGTCTTTATTTATTTATAAATATAGCACTTAAAAAAAAAAATACTTTAACAAAGTGCTTTACAATCCAAAACATCCTTTATAATCTGCAAATTCCCTCCGGATATGAATCTCTCACACACACACACACACACACACACACACACCTCCAGTTTGTCGCTGAACTCCTCCAGGTAGGGGATGAAGCGGCTGTCCGTGTCTCCTTTGTAGAACCAGGTGCAGCGCCGCACCTCCGTGGGCTCCTCCTGCCAGAACACCGCAGTGCGCATGCGGTCGTACAGCTGGACGTCGTAACGGCCTCCGTCCGTGCGCACGACCACGCTCTCCGGGTCTGGTTGAACTAAATGATGAATCATTCAAAATCTTCAGGTTTTTTTTCCATTATCCTGCCATATTTTATAGCGTACAGTTAATTGTGCGGTTTATTGTTCACCTTTTCCCCAGATACTGACTTTTCCCCTCCATTCCTATATTTTTATTCTATTGTTTGTAAGTATTACTGCCGGTGAGCTGCTGGGACATTGCAATTTCCCTCCAGGGAGGAAAAAAGTATTTACCTCTCATTTTGAAGTATCATCTGTCGACATATAACTATTTCTGGTAGACCAGAGTATCAGAAGGCTTTAAAAATGAAATCCTAATTTACCCCAGAGAGTTAAAGTGTTCTCTTATAAAATAAAATGAGTATCTAATTTGATAAGTATGCCATCGATTCCCTTATTGATCCCTTCTGTAGAAATAACAATATTAGCTAATTATATCCATTCCTTTGATATGTGTATAATGTTAAGAAAGTTATTGTATCGGACCATATATTTCATTGTTGGATGTGACCTTTAATTCTTGGTCTATACTAGGTATTTTTCCATCTTTAACTTTTGAATGTTTTTTCGTTTTCTGTTAATTTTAGGTTATAGCTCTGGTTTATCAGTAGGTTTACTGTATATTGGCAGACTTTTTCTTATTGGGTATAGTTAACTGTTAGGTTCATTGTTTATTTTCCAAATTTTCTATATATTGCCATTTTCTTTTTTCATATCTTTATTGTATTGCTTTATTATTTTTCCTATTGCGTTGACGTGAGCTGCTGAGGCATTGCAATTTCCCTTTGTGGATGAATAAAGTATCTATCCATCTATCTACATATGAGTGATTGTGACACCTATCAAGAGGACAAGTGTATCTCATAATGCTTCCTACTGGCTGGCTCTTATCTGCTATTCAACATAATCCTTATCGAAATTAAAGCATGAAGACAAGCGTGGTACGACAAATAACTCAAAAGAATGAAAGGTGTTGTGGTACCAAGCATGTTGACAAGGGGACTTCCTCAGGCAAATGTTATACCTAATGAAGGTCCTGAAACATCACTACACATAATAAACAGCTCTAATAACCTACCTTTGCATATTTTGACAACTGTTCTATTAACATACGCGTGTGTGTACCTGTGTGACGCGGCTCGTCTTACCTGAGTTGTAGGTCTCCTCCAGCTGGAGAGAGTCGATGATGCTGAAAGGGAGCCAGACACACTTGGATTCCACCTCTTTGCAGAAGAACCAGTGAGGCTGAACGGGCTCGTAGACGTTGTAGTTGTACGGCATCATTGGATTGGCCGGGACAAGTGCTCCTGCGGTGTTGGCATGAGGTGGGGGGCCGTGCATTTGTGTGGGAGGGGGCTGGGACTGACAAGAGAGAACAGTGAGAAAAGTGTTGTTCCGATGATAATAACAACATAAATATGAATAATTTTAATTTCTATAGTATCTTTCATACTCAACATGCAACTCAAAATGCTTGTCATTAATATAAGGCAATGAATAAGAAATGAAAAGCAAATAAGCCACATGCATTTAATAAAAATAAGTAAATGTCATACACAATTTCTGTTCCTGGTCATCACTTTAGATCTCAACGAATGATTTTAAATCGCATTGAAATATTCGCGTATTAGAGTGAAACATTCAAGGACCACAGTCATTCCTCAGAGAGTGTTTTCCCTTGAATTATTGTTCTATGAATCGTTTTTGCAACATCATGTTTGTTTATCTTAAGCTCTTGAAAAAAAACCCCACTGAAAAATAGAGAAGGTTTAAACTGCGAATACATGTGAAGGAATAGCCTCTCCATTCCCCAAAGCACCACAACGGGACCGGTCTGACCGAACCCCTGCGGCTACCTGCGTGAACGTAGGTCCTGCCGTGTGGAACGTCTGCGGCGGAGAGCCAAGAGAGTACGGGTTGTGCTGTGGCAGGTGAGGCTGCGGCGGCTGGACCTCCGGCCCTGGGATATAAGGGTTGGCTCTGCTGCTGAGGGGGGTGTGGCGGTAGGGGTTATGACTCTGAGGGGTGGCGCCCAGGGGGGGCGGTGGAGGACCCGCCCCTCCCGGCGGAGGAGTTTGTCGCCCGATGGGGTTCTGGTAAACGGAGCCGCCGAAAGCCATGGCGGGGGCGGCTTGCGGCCCGGGCGGCGGCGGGGCTGCGCCGACGCCGACGGGAAGAGACGTCGGAAAGGCTGTCGCCGGGGCAACAGCGTGCGCCGGTGCCGGCACTTGCGGCGGTGGACATGGCTGTCGACCATGACCAATGGAGGCAAACGGGTCGCTGCTGGTCACAGGATTGGAGAAGTAGCTGAACGTGGAGGGGGCCGGAGCGTTGGCAGAAGTCTGGCCGAGAAAGCTGTCCTCTTCGCCGACATCAGTCGAATCATCTGTGAAATATCACGACGGGGAATGGATGTCGATTATGGAATAGAAATGAACGTATTGGTGTAGAATTGGGAGAAAGTTACATATCCAGGACTCTAAATTCTATTATAACACATATCAAATTTATAAACACTCAGCACATCCTTGCCATCAACAAGCAGATCAGTCCTAACACATCAACAGAATATGATGTCAGTCACGTCAACCTGTCAACCGGCTCAGCAACAACAAGGTATCAGCTGATGTGGAGTAAAGGGGCAGCGGGGCTCAACTAGCTAAACCGCTAGGCTGTCTCCTCTCCCCCGTCGTCCCGTCTCACCTCCTGACAGCAGCGCGGGACCGGCGGCCTGGCTGACCGGGATGAACGGCAGGTTGAAGTTGAACTCCGGCGCGGCGCTGAACAGCAAATTCGCGCTGGAACTGGGCGCGTTATTGTTTCTCCTATCAGCCATCTTCCCCCAAATATATTACACGTCGCCAGTCGCTGAGGAAGCAGCCGTGAACCCGGCCCACAGCCGGAAGTCAGAGCGGTTCCTGGTTCATGTTTATCCGCTGTGGAAAGCGGAAGGATGGGTCGGAGGCTGCGGCAAGAAACCGCCATTTCTGGGATCGCGCCACCTATCGAACGGGATGAGTTATGACACCATACAACTCTACGTCCAATAAACGTAAACGTCCCAAGTGTTTGATTAACAATACTTATAATAAAAAGAGAGAGAGAAAAACTAAAACTGACAATATGGCGTACACCTACAATCAACGATCAAGTTCGTATCAACAATTCACTCGCAAAATATAATAAAATACAATGAAATAAATAAAACAGGGCGTTTCGGGTCGTGTTCAACCCCCCTCCCCTCCAGTCAGTTACTGGATTTATAACACGGGGCGATCGCGGAGCTTTCCGCTCCCCGCGTCGGGGACGCCCCGGCGTCAGAAAACGAGCGCGCTGCTTTACTTTTGGTTTTTGGGTTTTGTTTTTGTTTTTGTTTTTTTTTGTTTGTCTTCTGGCGGAGCCGTGACGTCATTTTCCCGCCCTCGGCGCGGCGCAGGCGCGTAGGGGGGGGGAGAGTGAAGTTACTGCGCTCGCGCTGCACGAGCTCCCCGCCGCCCTCTGAAGTTTTAACGAAACAAAACAAAACGAAGCGAAACGAAGCGAAGCGAAGCGGGACGAAGCGCCGCCGCCGCCATCTTCGCGTCGTTCGTCGTCGCTCCCGGTCGAAGGATGCCGTCCTCAAGCGACTGGATCAGCGACCCTTTGGGCGTCGTGAACTCGGTGTTCGGTAAGAGCCCGCACCGGGACACGCCGGCGTGACTGCGCTCGGGCTCCGCTAGCCGGCGTGTGCTAGCCGCGGTGGCACCGCGGGGGGGCGGCCGCTCGTCGCCCTCCAGCCTCTCTGTCGATTAAGTTGGTTTCGCCGGCTCCGCGGGAGGGAGGGCGGCGGCCGCTCATCGCCTTCCGGCCTCTCCGGTTAATTAAGTTTCCATAACGGGCTTCGCCGCCACGCGTATTAAGCCACCGCCCGATCAGTCGCGATTATTTTGTGCAGTGGGGGGGGACAAATCGTCCGATTCCACAATCGCAACGCGGGTTCATCCCCTTTTTTTGTTTTAAACCGATGCGATGTTATAAGTCGTCGCAGTGAATATAACGTGAATAGTAGAGGAACTTCCACCAGTGCTGAAAGAAATTAACCTCGTTTCCCAATTGATGTGATCCAACCAGCAATGCCAACGAATGGCTCTTCTGCTATAGACTAGTATTATTTTATCATATATACACACACAATGAATGAATGATAACACAATGAACAAAAAAGATGAGTACATCGTTTATCGCTTTTATATCGGACATTTAATCGGCAACTAAAATGCTGTGATCGTGAGTTGAACCAAATGAAAGATAAAGGTTTGGTTGAGCATAAGCAGCAGAGCGGACGGGTCATTCCGGCCATAAATGACAACGTTACACCGAGCTTTACGCCGAACCGTACCGCTGCGACCTCGAATGAAATCTAAATCCAGACATTTCCCGTGTTGTTTCAGCGTCCTCCCAGAACGACCCGGAGGCCGGAGGATGGGAGTCCAAGGTGGTGGAGTTCTTCAGGAATCACCTGCGCGACAAGGAGGCTCACACCTGGGTAACGTGGCTCGGCTCGGCGCGGTGAAAGATCCGATCCTTTGGGCGGAGTTGGCGCGACGTTGCCGTACGCGGAGCGTTGGCGTCCACCCACCCCCCCAACCCCCGGTTCTGCATCTGAAGGCCCCCCCCCTCCTTCCCCCCCCCCAACCCGTCCAGGTTCCGTCCCTGAACGACGTCCCGCTGCACTACCTGAAGCCCAACAGCCTGGTGAAGTTCCGCTGCTCTGTCCAGGACATGTTTGACCCGGAGTTCTACATGGGCGTGTACGAGACCGTGGATCCCGCCACCAAAGCCAAAGTGAGCGCAGGTTGCACAGTGAACGCAGGCGGGCTGAATCCTGCAGCGAGATGATGCATTTATATCCGTTTATTTAGTATTTAAAGCTAGTTAGTAGTAGAACTTAGTAATTCATATTTAGAATTTATACCCATAACAATAATTGATCCTGTGCATAGTAACACATTCTGTGTATTCCGTGTAATTTTATGTCTATTTATTTTATTTATATTCTGTCTATTAGTATATACTTTATTTTTTATTTTTTCAGACTGTTAAGCTTTTTTATTATTATTTTTTTTTTTAATATAATTATCTGTAGTGAAATGCACCAAACCTCCCCTTAACAAATTCCCAGTATGTGTAAAGGGGCCCGAAGAATATACCAGATTCTGACCTAAACGTCCGTTAAACTTTCTGTTCTACCCCCAGGTTTTGAGATGCGGGAAGTACAAGGACGTCACCGAATGCGGGGTGAGTCCCAGCTTGATGAACCCGCCATCGCTCGTGTGCGTCGAGCTTTGCCGCACCGAGCCGCGTTGTTTGGTTTGGTCCGTGCGTTTCATCTCGTTATCTCCCGTCTTCAAGGTGGACCTGAATTCGGCAAACACGGTGACCTTGGAGAGACAGACGTTCTACTGCGTTCCTATCCCCGGAGAAAGTTCTTGGGTGAAAGAGATATCCTTATCTGGCGTGGTCCCGGACAATGCCGGGTACCTACCGGGTTCCTACCAGGTCCTTGAGGTGCTTGAATTTCGTCCCCCAGAAATTTAAGTACTGGAATACCTTGAAGATAGCCCTTTTTGTGCTGAAGTGCTTGAAAAGTCCTTGGGGAAAAAACGAAACAAAACACGATCTTTGGAAACCTGCGATATTCCCCTGGTTTTGTTATTCAAAACGTAACGTTTTACAACATAGATGATTCCAGGGAAATGTACATTTAATCAAGCTAGTTGGAAAAGATCACTTATAAAAGTAGATGACACTGAGATTAACAATAGACATATAGATATACTAATATAAATAAAAGACAATGAAAATGATATTTTAATTCATGAAGATCACATTGAAAATGTATTTGTTTTGTGTGAAGTCCTTGAAAATAGTACCTGAAAGTCCTTGAATTTTATTTTGTCACGCCAGAATGAACCCTGTCAACCATGAAAGTGAAATGTCCATTTTCCCAGTTCACTTCTGTGTGTTCTTTTAAAGAAATGTTTGCACACCGCTCGCCGCAGTGTTCCTTAATGCCGACAGCACGCGTACGCCGCGTCCAGCCAGGCGAGGGTCGTCCCCTCCACCTCGTACGTCCCAAACAGACAGAAACGCAGCTACGAGGACGATGACGACGACATGGACACGCAGCCGCAGAGGCAGCGGGACACAGGTAGGACGCCCCCAACCCCCCAGATACAAGTTGGACCGTCTTCCCCACTCGCCTCTTAACGCCAAACTCTCTCAGGGTCCCAAGGCCCCGCCCAGCCCCACGCCAACGGCGACGCTAAACGGCAGGAGACCAAGGCCCCTTCGAACCAGGCACCGGCCGCCTCTCACCTCGACCTCAACTTCCCCCTGCCGGGAGAGACGGGCCCATCCTGCCTCGTTAAGGTACTGTCAAGCCTCCAGACTAAGCTTATTTTTTTTAATATTTTTTTTTCCCCACCACCTTCTGAAAAACTATTTGAACCGTCCCAAAGTTAATTCAAAGGATCGGGAAATACATCTTTTTTATTGTTATAGAAATACTTGCTTTCATGCATGCATGTTGACTGAAAGTAAACTTTCTTTTATCAATATACTGTAGATCATACGACATCATTTTAGACCAAATAGATGACAATAAAAATCACAGACTAGCAAACCGCCTGCAGCCAGCAGCAGCAGCCAGCAGAACTGATGCAAGACTGGAGAACGATTTGTTCGCAGCGAACAAATGTTTAAAATGATTCCGTAGTCTGGACTCACTCTGCATTCCACCTAAATAAGACATTTTGACAGGAATGGGATAATTCATGTGAGAACGCCGTTTACTCTAGTCTCGGAGCGACTGAGTCTTGTTCACTGTTCCACGGAAGTGCGCTCATCGTGTATTAAGTCGATTGAATCAAATCGAATGACTCTTTTTACTGAGTGGCTCCTCAAGAACCGCGCCTCAAGTATAACCTTTCATCACTAGCTGAACTCTCGCGCTCTCTCTCTCTCTACATATCACCAGAGCAGATGCTCTGCTGCAGTGACGGCAATAGATTAGTCATTTTCGAGATGATGGGCAGATTGTTTTAAGAAAAACAACCCTCCCAGAATGTGTCCCAGGGAGGTTTTCTGTTTGTCCCAAATGCATATTTTATCATCCTCAGGTCCTTGAAGTGCTTGAATTTCATCCTCAGAAATGTATATACTGGAATACCTTAATAATAGACCGTTTCATGCAGAAGCGCGTGCGTGCATGCGACCAAGATTATATTTTAATGAATACATTTCCTTGAAAGTCTTTAATTTAATTTCTCAATGCAAGAATGAACCCTGCCGTTAGTCTCGAGATCCGTAGTATCATCATCACCGTCGTCATTTTATTTTTTATTTTTATTTTTTTACCAGGAGGTCTCCTCATCTTTGTTGAACTACAAAAAAAATAAAATGAAAATTGGTTCTTTCTGGTATTAGACTACATTAAACTTTATTGTCACTAGCAGAGTACAGGCACAGAACCAATGAAATGCAGTTGACGTCTAACCAGAAGTGCAAAAGAAGCATTTAAATACCAAAGTGCTATTTGAGTACGGTGTTTCTGTGCAGTTATGCAGGCAAAAGAGATGTATTATGTACAACAGTGTAAGGTTATGAATACAGGTTTGTCAGGAGTCTAGGGGGATTATGTACAGAGTATAAATACTACTATATATAATACTCATATATGTATGTATGTGTGTGTGTGTGTGTGTGTATATATATATATATATATATATATATATATATATATATATATATATATATATATATATATATATATATATATATATATATATATATATATATATATTAGTGCAGGTTGTGGAATATAAAAAAAAAAAAAGTTGTAAGTTAAAAAAACAGTATTGACCAGTGTCTGTATCCCCATCGTCAGGTGTACGAGGACGGGGACAGCTTAAAACTGAACGACACGCTGGAAGTCTACGGGATCCTCTCCATCAGTCCCGCCCTCAGCGCTCTGGCCGAGGAGAAGTGAGACGCTCGTTCCGTTGTCGTCGTCTTTGTCGTCTCCCTTCCTTCACGTCATCGTGCTCCATCTCTCCCGACAGAGACGCCTCCTCGTCGTTCCTGGACGCCGCCGAGGGCATGGAGACTGCCGAGGAGCAGCGCGTCCACAGCCCGCCCGCCTCCCTGGTGCCCCGCCTCCACGCTCTCTACGCCAAGCCACTGCCGCACAACAACCCGCTGCTGCCCCCTGCTGCCCTGGAGGACAACGCCGCCTGTAAGAGATCAACCCGCTGCCACGAGCTTGCCAACCATGAATTACAAATTTAAGGACGAAATTACACTGTCTCTATAAGCTTGCACCGCCTTTCCTTAGTGTAACAATTTAGATAGATAGATGGATGGGTGGCTCCCCGGAGCTCACATCATAAACAATAGGCTAATAATAAATAACTATAACATAACAATTTTAAATAAAAATATTACAATTAAACGGGTCAATATCTTGATGAAAAAGTGAATGTACACAATGACTGTACACAATATAATATAGTTATACAGAGTATACTATAGAGTCCCTGGATGTATTTATTAAGGGAAAATAATCACCCATCACAACCAAAGTGATTCCTTTAGTAGGGGAAACACCGGTCCGGCAGTTGAGATTGGGTGTTTTAAACCCCCTCAAACCCCCCCCCCCCCCCTCCTCAGTCTTGTCGTCCACTCTGCGCGAGATGGCCGCCGTGAAGACGGAGCTGCTGGCCTTCCTCACCCACGCCCTCCTGGGAGACGCGCTGGCGGCCGAGTTCCTCCTCCTGCACCTCATCTCCAACGTGTAAGTGTGCTTCCCACAGAGCCCTATCCGCAGCCGACAGTCGACACCCCCCCCCCCCTTGTGGCCGCCGGATGAACTGTGTCCGTTTCCCGTCGTGAAATACTGTCTGGGGGGAACGTGAAAGCTTTTTTTCCAGTACAATAGGGAATAGTTTGATCAGATCGACATTTACCATGATCCAGGAATGAGTTTAAAACTCCCTTTATAGTGTTTGCAAAGTGCAAAAAAATTACATTTCACTTGTATAAAAAATATTTATTGATAGTGAATATGGTGACATCCAAAGTTAATGAAGTCATTATTTTATATTTTAGTGACAAGTTGAAAAGAAAACAAGTTGAAAATTAGAACGCATCTCAGAGCCTCCACCGGACGTTCCGTAACAGCTTTTGGGTGCAGAGTCTGACCTTCCGTAGGAATTAATGGACCTCCAGTGTGGGCTCTCTGTTTGTCGGCTTCGGTGTGAAGCGTGCCGGTGGGCCCGTCCGGTGCCGTCCCAGGCCGTGGGATTCCATCTTTTTTGTCCTTTTTCAAACCGCGGTGTCGTCTGTGCCCCCCCCCCCTCCCCCCCCCCCCGCAGGTACTCCCGGCGAGACGTTCTACCGCTGGGCAAGTTCACCCTGAACCTGAGCGGCTGCCCCGCCTCCCCCTCGTACACGGAGCGGCTCTACCAGATCATCCAGCAGCTCGTGCCCTGCGTGAGTCAGCGTCGGAAACGTTGCGCGTTTTTCGCCGGGATCGTCATCGGAGCCTGTTTGATGCCGAGTCCACTTTCTGAGCTTGTCAGTTGCAGTTGGTCTGGGCGGTCTGGGCGTACTGGCGTGGCTTTTCAGAATTTAGGAAAACGATATTGTTTAGCACTGACGCACAATGGTAAATGTGGAGAGACGACACACCCCCCCCCCCCCCTCCGGGAGGCAGCTCCACACAAGTTTTGTTTGGCAACTAAACCCCAGTGAGAAAATAACCTCCTAAATTTTACTTGGTGCATTTTATTTGGTGTTTCTATTTTTAAATCTGTTCTTTGACTATTGAGTTACTCACAACTACTTAACTTGAGATGGACAAGGGTCAACTTGCTTGTTGAGTTTCTTTTTTTTTTTTTCTTTTTTTTGAGACGGTTGAGACGCAGTTTGGAATCCTACATACGAGATGCTAATTTTACGACCGGCATTTTTCTTTTCTCTTTCGTCATTATCACATCCCAATTCGGGACGAAACAATCTCGCGGCGGAGCGCGCACCGAGTATGCGTGCCATTTGCGGGGGGGGTAAACTTCCCTCCGGCTGTGAGTAACAAATCACAGGTCAGTTAATTTGAGACGCCGCGAGGTGTTCGGAGCGGTCACCAGCAGCGGATAAAATAACAGATGAATCAGACACGTAGGCCTGGCGATGGGATTTAGAAGGTTAAAAAAAACAATGTTTTGT
>NC_137202.1:24615302-24685302 GCF_960531495.2 Zeus faber
AATGGGATCGGGCGCGGAGCCGGTCTCGTGACAAACGGGTCGGGTGTTACGCCGGCCCTCAAACCCGTTCTCTAAATGCAGACGCGGCGAGAAATCCGTTCAAAGGAACTGCACACGAGGTACAAGGGATGCTGAGACGTTTACATGTACACCGGCGCTCCAGCCACGGCGGCTCTGAGAACCTGAGAAGAACCGCGATGTCCTCTCTGACGCGGAACACCGTGCCATCAGCTGCGTCACCTCCGTGACTTGTTATCCTTGTGTATTCATACCCAATACGACTAGAATGTGATCCGCTCCAATATCGGCAGGATTTCGGGAGCTTTTTTTTTTTTTTTTTTACACTTTGGATGCACGTTAAACCGAGTACGGCTGTCATTCCAAACACCATGAACTTATCCCGCCGTCCATGTTTTCCCCCAGATGAGATCATTTGAATTAGGTTCAAATATTTGTCTGGGTATTCATATTGGCCAACCTTTGATATATTAAAAAAATAATAAATAAATAAAAATATCTGTGCTTAAAGAAAAAAAACCATGACCCTGAACGGAAGGAAAACAGATGATAACTTATATCAACTTGGGCCTGTTAACAGAAGGAGAGTGACACGCTTAAAAAAAAATAAAAAATAAAAAACGATGCAATGTATATATGCCATAATGAATAAAAATGGGGCTATAAACTTAATGTTGCAAAACCTCTCGTGTAATTATTTTCACAGAAGCAGTAACTGCATCGCTGTTTACATGTAAACATCATCATCCTCATCGTTCCATTGGACTTATTTACCGCGACGCCTGTTCAAGTCGTCGTGAAAGGTCAGACGGATTGATTTGAGGGGCAAATTTAGAAGCAACGTTCCCAACAAAGACGTGGCTACCTGTGAGGTTATGCTACCGCTACCGTGCTGGAAGCCTTCACACGTGTTACCGCTGCAGCGTCCTGCTCCCGGCTGAGACCGCCGCCGGCTAGATCTGGATGATCCTGGTCTGGCACTGTGTGAACATCGCCCTCAGCTCGCTCTCCTGGGTTTCGTTGACGGCGTCCGGCTCGGGGCTCTTCTGGACCTTCGCCACGGCAAAGTTGATGCCCTGGGTGAGCCCCGCCTGGGTGAGGCTGGCCACCTGCACCATGGAGCTCTTTATCTTGGCGAAGGGCGACACCACGCGGCTGCCGTTGCTGTCGGCGGGCGAGGGCCCCAGGCTGCCCTCCACCTGAGAGGAAAGGCTCCTCTGGGAGCCCCCCGAGGCGGCGGAGCTGGGCTTCTGGACGCTGAGGAGGCTTGAGCCGGAGGTAGTGGACTGGACGTCCAGCTGGGACGGCCTGGGGAGCTGCGACCCCTGATGCTCTGACTGCTGGTCTGAGTCCGCGTGGCCCCCAGGGGGCCCGGATGGGTTCTGTGGGGGCACTGCGGCCGGCTTCTGCTCTCCGAAAACCTCGACGGGTTTCGTCTGCGCGTCCTGGATGAACTGGTGGCAGTAGGCGTCGATGGGGGTCCCGAAATCGATCAGGATGGCCTCTTCTGCCACGGAGGCGGCCCCCGGGGACTTGTCGTCGGCCGTTGGGGAGGGGTCCTCCTGCTGCTTGTCGTCGCAGCCAGTGACCCGGATAACAGAGGGGATGTTTAGCTCCACGCTGTTGATGGACTGCGAGCGACCGCCCAGCCGCGGGTTCGACGCCACGATGCCGCAGCTGGGCAACACGTAGTCCACGTTCTCCAAGGACCCGGAACACGGGTGCTCCGGGTCCGAGTTGTAGGAGTCCGAGTCCGAGGACATCCCCGAGTGATCGTCCCTGAGGTCCTTCAGCGCCCCGGCGCCGGGATTCCCGTCCGCCGTCTCCAAGCTGCTGTCCGACTTCCACAGATTGACGTGCATGGTGGGCTTCAGGAAGTTGACCTTGACGTCGGGCTTGGAGAAGTTGCCGAGCCTCCCGAGGGGCTTGAAGGGCCCCATGTTGGTTTTGGTCTGCTTCACTTTCTGATTGAGGGAGGAGAACTTGTTGAGGAGGAAGCTTTTGCCCTGCGCCAGGCCAGAGCCGACCTGCGCCTGGTCTGTCGCCTTGGCCTGGATGCCCATAATGTCCTCGTGGGGTTTACTCTGCCGCCTGAAACGGGGGAACAAAAAATAAAAAATAAAACTCAAAACACACATTTCACATCCTTTCAAGACGGATGTAAAAGAAAGTAAGGGGGGAGGTGATGAGTCACCGCCTAGCGCCTACCTCTCCAGCCTCTTTTCAACCACGAGCAGGTCGAGCCCCGTGGCCTGCTTCGTGATGCGGAGCATCTCCGCTATGCATTGCAACGTGTCTGAAAAAAATAAATAAATACAAATAAATCGGGGCGACGGCCGCCGCACTATACCACTTGGGCGTGTGCCGTGTTTGGGTTTCGAGAAAGATCCCTTTAAACATCTTTTTCAACGGCTGCGCCCTCACCTTTACCGTCATCCTCCGGATTGCGCGTCGCGGCTCGCAGCGTGTGGAAGTATCCGCCGGTCTCCTCGTTCCTATAATGCAGACGCATACAGCAGAACTTTGGCTTCCCGAAGAGAGTGGGCTCCGGACCTGCCGACAAAGCAAAAAACGCAGACACTTTACCGCGTTTGCCGCTCACTTTCTACGCGCGGCGCGACAAGGGGAGTGAAAATGCTGAGGGGGAAACTGAGAAGCTGCTTGGGGAAGTGTCGAGTGACTGATTGATTTCCACTTCTCCTTCCAGCGAAACTGGCTGCTCACCGATCTCAATCTTCTCCAAACCCTCCAGATTAAGGCGCTGGTACTGGTTGACTTTATCCGCCTCTTCATCGTAGCTGCCGGAAAATGGATTCAAACTTTAATCGGGCTCGAAAAACAAACACACCCAGAACAAATGCCTTACATTCCCAGAGGCTTTACTCACTATGCGATGTAGTAAGCGTTGTTTGACAGAAGCAGCAAGACGTCCACATCTTTGTTGGCAGCGTCTATGATGCTGGAGAGATGCAGCAGAATCATGAGGACCAGGCTGCTAGTTTTCAACCCAGACCTTAACACCTCGCTGATCGCTTACTAGTGAGAAACTTGTCCGTCTTAAATTGTTTTCGGAAATGGGAAACGCGCAATATAATCCACAGTGTCTTGGCAGATATTTTTTAAACCTGTATTGAACCACAGTGATATCACATTTTATTCCGATCTTTTATTTTTTTGCAATTACCACAGTTCATACAAAGCATAACTGTGCAAAATAACAACATAAAATCAAATCCTGAGAAAATGCAGTTTGCAAGCATTTTATATCTTAAAACGTATAAAGACTGCCTGACTATATGGTGAGCAATTTTCCAAAAGGAGTAGATTTAACGTTAAGTTTTTTTTTTCTTTTACTTTGGCCCGTTAGACTGCATTTAAACACTGTGACAAGCTGACGCAGAGTGGTAAGTTTCTCAATAGTAAAGTGGGAACCACCATTTTAATAAAGGCCTGTCTTGAAAAACGACACGCTCATCCTTCAATGTAAGCAGACCAGAATACATTACACCTCCCTGTCCCCGATGTAAAAACACAAACTCCACCATCGCGGCTCAGTCTGAAAGTCTCCACCAACCTCATGTCGCAGTTGATGAGGGCCCAGCCCCCGTGGAACTTCTCGTCGTCGGGCAGCAGCAGCTG
This sequence comes from Zeus faber, assembly GCF_960531495.2. Taxonomy (NCBI): domain Eukaryota; kingdom Metazoa; phylum Chordata; class Actinopteri; order Zeiformes; family Zeidae; genus Zeus; species Zeus faber. The sequence goes on from NC_137202.1 coordinate 24,618,960, forward strand.
CATGTAGGTCTGCAGCAGGAGGCTGACCTGCTCCTGGGCTCCCCGCTGGCTCTCCTTCTCCTGCTCCTCGTGCTCCTTCTCCTTGCTGAAAATGGAGTACAGGTCCTCCGTGACCGGCAGGCCCATCATGAGGTCTGCGAGGCAGAGAGAGCGAGAGAGGCATGAGGCAGCGTTGGCGTCAGCCCTGGCGAGGCCGTTTCTGCAGAGACGACCTGGCCTTTAATGGAAGTTTTGGCGGCAGAACGGTTTTCATCCTTACCGATGACCGCTTGTCTGTACGCGTCTCGGAAGCGGTTTAGGTAGTAGCGGTTGGCTGAGTTCACTCCGTCCTTCATCACGCCGGCGAGTTTTCTCTCCCCCGTCCGGGTGAAGTCTCCCTACGATTATTAAAACACTATGACTCCTGATGCACGACTGTTGATCCGTACCGGAAGTACCACAAGCCCGGTGAAGCGCGTTGCTATTTTCTTTTAGGTGGATGAGTTTACGTAAGTGATGCGGCAATGTGGGATTTTGGGAAATGATCGTTCTGTATTTTCACCAGTGTCAAAAGGGGTTCCACAGGGTTCAATATTGGGTCCTATCTTGTTCACAGTTTATATCAACAATATTGCGGGTGATACGGTTCTGTGTCGCTTCGCTGATACTGCACATTCAGCCACTGAAATCCTACAAGCCTTTGAAAAATTGCAAGACACACTTTTTCATTTTGAATTAGTCCTGAATTCAAACAAGACTAGTTATATGTTATCCATCTAGAGCCAGTAATATTGTGGACAATAGTTGCACATTACCATTCTGAATGGACACACTATTGGAAGGGCCCCGAAGTACAAATACCTTGGTATTTGGCTCGATCAAAAGGTAACTTTTAAATTTCACACTGAGACACTTGTCAGTAAGTGGACTGGATATCGGATATTTGTATAGAAACAAAGCGAATAATTGAGGCCGTCTCCCCTCTCCTCTCTTTCGCAGCTCCCCCATCTGGAATGAGCACTACATGTGGTCAAGGTTGATAAAAATAACATATAAATACAATATTTTAGTGGTGATGCACAACACACTTTAAGACAGCTCTTTGGAAAAACTTTTTTTTTTTTTTTTAGTTTTCATCACTTTCACATAAATGGCCAGAAAGTGAATGTTCTATAAAACATAGCCTCAAACAGGCCTTTGAATAAAAAAAGTACAATTATTAGTACAATTATATATCCAGTATCTTTCAACATTGAGGTAAATTGTACATTGTATAAGATATTCGGAAAACGTCATATAAACACCAATCACATCAACACAAGCCAGCAACCAACTGGTTCGATACAAATATAATAATAATAGTTTAATGAAGACGTCCGCCATCCTGTTGTTTTCCACGGAGTACCGTGTGGTGGGCGGCGCTTGTCTTCTGCGGTATGATGTCATCAACCGACCAATCAGGAACCTTAAGCGACTGAATCTCTCTCTCTCTCTCTCTCTCTCTCTCTCTCTCTCTCTCTCTCTCTCTCTCTCTCTCTCTCTCTCTCTCTCTCTCTCTCTCTCTCTCTCTCTCTCTCTCCTCTCTCTCTCTCTCTCTCTCTCTCTCTCTCTCTCTCTCTCTCTCTCTCTCTCTCTCTCTCTCTCTCTCTCTCTCTCTCTCTCTAGCTAAAAATAAAACAGCAAAATGTAGACTTGCAGTTGAGAGATACAAATAGAAATGAGTGAGAATTATAACTGTCTCTCTCCGTCTATTCCCAGCCTCCTCTGTCCCTTTTCTGCTGTTCGATCCATCCCTGTTTTTCCTCTTCTTTCTCATGTGTCATGCTGATTTTTTTTCCCCCCCTCTGTACTTTTCCTCTCCTCTGCTGTTTCTTCTCCAACCTCTATCCTCATGATGCCAATAATGTGTCGACTGTGTATCCTGTAATAGCCATTTTCAATTATTTTCAAAGGATATAATTGAAAATGCTATTATAATAAAATAAATGAGATACACACATCCACACTTGAGTCACGATGTTCAGGTCACATAAGAAGCAATAAAATAAAAATTTAATAAATACGCAAAAAATTGCAGTCGCAAATTAAGGGCATTCCTGATTGGTCTGCGTTGTTGTCACTTGTTGATGACGTCACACCGCAAAAGTTAAGCACCGTCCACCACACCTCCTTGGAAAACAATAGGATGGCGGACTCCGTCATTAAACTGGTTGTTGGCTGCTGGTTCCAACTTGTGTTGTTAGTGTTGTTTTATATAACGTTTTCAGAATATCTTTTACAATATATAATTTACTTCAATGTTGAAAGACACATATCTACGAAACGTATATTTACGAAAAGCATAGTAAACTGCACAGTCAGCTGCTAATAAATGCTGTTATTAACACTTATATCATTTCATAAACACATAATAAAAGCTTAGTTAACTGTTAATAAGTGCATAGTTAACAGCTTATAAATGCTATTATTAACACAATAATATTAATAAGCATCTTTAAGGACCTCATTGACAATTAACCAATGCTTATTATAAGCACCTTAATATAAAGGGTTACCTTTGAGGACCATGAGTGCAAACTGCTTCGCCCATGAATGTAACTGTTTTAACTGTGTTTGACTGTGTTCTTTTGATGTTTTTTTGTGTGTATTTATCCTGGTATTTATTCTGATGTACTCTCCTCATCAATGTAAACGAGGGCATGTCCCCAATGATTTTCTATAGTAAATAAAGGTTGAAAAGTAGGAGGATACCTTAAGGGCGGCCGTGCCGGCGTATTGTCTGCTGATGGTGTCCCCGTTGTTGGCCCACATGACTTGGTAGATCCTGTAACACTTTGGAGGAAGTGGCTGCTCCGGAGGCATCACACCGAGCTTCTTCAGCTGCAGGAGGAAGTGGAAAGTCACTGACCGCGGAACATTTGTTCTTACTTCTAGGATACTTTATCAGTTATTTTCCTAACTCTTTGAAACCATTTGAAATTTACCAATTCAGGACACAACTTCACCCTCCTATGATTGGGTCCGGCCGATATACTGTATCGCTAATATTGTAGTTATAAAACGGGGGTGCAACCGAGTTAAAACTCACCTGTTGCTCCATCACTGCCCGAGCAATGGCCGCCTGCACCACGTTGGTCCTGTCGAGGCAATCCATGCAGTTGACCCTGAAGATTCCCTCCTGCTTACAGATAACTCCGGCTTGGTCCACCCTGCAGAAGAGGAGGCGCGCGCTCAAGGTGAGTTTAATTTGATTGCGAGTGAGGAAGGAGAGGTAGAGAGTTATTGCGGCCCAACATCGAAACAAACGTCAGTCAGGAGGACACCCACCATCCCCATCTCATGTCGGTGATGATGTCAGAGATGGCATCCGTCAGCGTTTGCACGTTCTCAAATTTCATACCGCGACTGGGGAACGGAAAGAATTAAGAGGAAGTGAATAAAAACATGAAAGGCAGTGATGTGGACTTTATATTTTTTCACTCATTGTTACTCATTCGAGAGCAGAGTGTCTCCTACCAGTGCTCGTGGAAGTCAAATGAGACGTATGTGAGGTTTGGATTGTTGCACAGGAGGACTTGTTTCAGATATGCATCACCGATGATCTTCTCGCGTCCATTTTGGTCCACTAAATTGATGATGACCTGATGAAAATGACAGTGGATCCTTTGCTTAGTGGTTGCATTAAGCCACTTGCATGTGGCCCGCGGAAAGAAGACCAGTTTACCGCAAGCCTTCGGGTTCGTGCCGACTGTGCGCTTTGTGGGGCTGCATTGCTGCTAAATCAAAGATGGTTTGGAGACTCTCTACATGCTGGTTCATTCCAGTAATCAATAACACTACGACCACAATTGACCTTCTAGTGTATTCCCTAACCAAATAAACCTGACCTACTAAAATAGCCTGATTATCTGTCCAAAAGGAGGCAACAAATGGACCGAGAGTCAGTTATTAGAGACTGAACTTGAGTTTTGACAAATTAAAGTATAGGCTGGGCGATATTGACAAATCAAATATCACAATATTTTTGGAAGAATTCTTTCATATTTTGCAGCGGGGGCGCAACTACCAGCAATTACCGACACAGTTTCCCGGGTTCCTGTGAACGCAGCATCACTTCCTGCTTGGAGCGCTTTCACATCCACCTGAACCAGAGAGCCGTGTCCATGCCTTCCAACGCAATACCAGCGAACAAGTCCACAAGTTAATCGATCGCAGATGGCGTCGTTCTCTCGGACTGATAAAGAAATAATAAAATATGTATATATATTTTTTTTCAAATGCCTAAAATGAGTGGCAAAATATACTTTGGGAGCTGTCAATATACCTGGGGAGGAAACACGGCAACATTTAGCCTGCGCAAAATTGACGCGACACACCAGATAAACCTGGCCACTGCCATCGGTGAATGTCATCGTATTTGCAGATCGGTCGATGAAGTCAACAAGGGGAATATCGGTCGATACCGATGTACAGCCGATAAATCGGTGCATCCCTACTATTATTAAACAGTACTACACAGCAAGTGTATTTGTTTTGAATTCACAGACCTCGATTGGTAGTGTTCCATCTCACCTGTTTTGTGTAGAGTTTTAGCTGCTCTTCAAAGTGGGCGGCAAAATAAGGAACCGTCTCCTTCTCCCCTGAAATGACAGGAAGGTACACCATGAAAACGAACTCTACAGCAATTACAAAAAAAAATAAAGAGATGTCAAAGCTGTAGCAGCCTGTCGTGAGGACGGCGTGATCGGCAGGGCCCACACTGACCTTTCTCCAGCCGAGGCCGGGGGTTGTAGCGGTAGCCTGCCTGGCTCCAGAAGACGGGCACTGAGCCGCGGGTCTGCACAAAGGACAGTGTGTGGCTGTGCACGTGGATCAGCTGCTCCGTCTCCACATAGTTGGCAACGTGTCCGTCGGTGTCTGCTCCTCTGCGTTTATAGCGCATCCCTTTGGCAGGAAAGGAGGGGGTGTATATTACTCATTACCTAGACAGAGCTGACGTAACTGAGCAGGGTTCCAATAAAGACATTTGGAGGCTTTGTACAACGTTTCACTGCAGGTGCCTTGATATGTCCGTACTAACCCTCACCCACTTTTACCGGAAGCTTCTGGGACAGCTGTGGGGTTTTTTTTTGTTGTTGTTTTTTTTCTTTTTTTTTTTTCCTTCCTCCATCCTTTGACTTCCATCGCAAATCCGAGTGTTAAAAAACACTTCTGACTTGAATGTAAAGACGAGTCAAACGCCCCAGGCAAATATAACAAATGTAGGCAACCAATTAGCGATAAAGGGAATAACTTTTCCCTTACTGTAGTTCAACAGTGAGGTGGTTTCTAATCAGCCAAGCAGCTTTGTTTGCAGTCTGAGCAACACACCTTGAAAAATAGCCCTTTTATATTGACAAGCGATAGCCTACATTGTACTAGCCAGTCCTTTTTAGGTGTCCTTGCGAGGGAAGGTTACGATCCATTTTGCATAAACAGAAGTACATTAATGATACTGAAAGGGAAAGAGCATCCTTGTTCTCCACATAGCAGCCACAGCAACTACTGGTGAAAGTGTGAAAGAGTTGGGGTACATGCCCCCCCTTATTAATAAATTAAACAATAGAACCAGAACATTTTTGGGGCTTTATAGGTATTCATCTGAGAGTGTAGCCTTGCGTCGCGCCGTACCTGCCCGGTGGCGGCTGCGCCTGGAGATAAGGGCCACGGTGAAGCGAGGGTGGATGTCGTCCACGCAGGTCACCTCCTGTGGCGGGGTCTCGGGGCTGCTCCGCTCCTCGTCTGGGCTCTCGTTGTAGTTCACCACCAGCTCCTCCACCTGGACGAAGCCCTGGATGATGGGCGTCACCCAGAAGTCCACCTCCGGGACCTACGGCAATTAACAGGTAAGATGAGAGCGAGAACGTTTGCGCTGCGCCAAAAGAGGGACGAGAGGTGACGTTTTTCACCCGTCTGGACCTGCTGGCAGAGAGAACTGAGACGAAAAATGCTTTCCGTCTCATTTCCTCCTCTACTCTGTCTCCTGGCAATTCTCTTCTTTGGAATAAAAGTTAAATGGTGGGCGTACCGGTGTCAGTTCTTCTTCAAAAAAATAATAACCTGTGCTTTTTCATGAGGTTGAAAGCAAGCAATATACAACCCTCTAATGCAAAAGAAGTGACAAATGTCACCGCTGGGACATTACGCAAGACGAAGAGTGACTTTTAATATTTGTCCTGATAGAGCTCCAGGTATGGGGACGTGCCACTGCCTCGGCTGTCTGTGCTTCATGAGCATTAGAAAACTTTTAGATGTACATATCCCCGAATCTAGCAAACAGCTGTTAGGGCATTTGGGGATGGCCAACGGCAAGCTGAGTACATCGGAGAAGCAGGGAGGCGTGTGATTCATAGTTTCGTCCCTTCACAGAAATTACCTGGAGGTCGATGAGCTCCTGAATCATGTGCTTATTCCAGAAGAAACGGTCGTCAACCTTTAAAAAGGGAGTAAAAGACCCCGAGTCAGACAGTGTTTGGATTTTGTCATTTTGTGGATGACTAGTTTTTAAATGCTTTGTGCGACTAATGGCATCTGACCTGCTTCCACAGAGGCAGCGCAGACTTGTTGGAGTCTCCCTGCCGCTGCACAGTGTTCGTGAGGTCGTAGGTCATGCTGTAGTAGAAGGAGTCTGAGTCCATGAATATCTTGTATAACTCATCGAGGAGCCGCTTCTCCAGGCGTTCCTTCTCCTTGTTCTCCTTTACCTGAAAGGCAGGGGAATACTGGTTTTGGGAAGGTGGGTGGGTGGGTAGTGAAAGTAAAGAGCAGTCATGTGACAGGGGAAAAGGAAGGAAGGAAAACATTTTAAAAATATTCAAAAAGAAAAAAAAATTATATGTCAAACATAACCTAAACAAAAAATGAAAAACAAATTGGGGGAAAAAGAAAAATGAGCACTTTAAGAACTGCGTGACAATCCTACCTTTTTCTTGATGGGAACGGCCACATTAGATTTGATCTGGCTCAAAGTTTTCATCAGAAACTTGGAGTCGTCTGGAGACTGGGTCAGTTTCTCCGCTTTGTCGATGCCAAAATGATGCTTCTTGCACAGCTGATATTTAAAAAATAAAATAAAATTTGTTTTAGAAATAAAGAGATAGATCACATCACTGGCTGTATAGGTTTCTTACCCTGTTAATCCATATACTTTTACCGCTAGCTTCCCTCCGACTTTCATTTGTTATTGCTCATTGGGGGTTATCAATTATCAAGAAAGCGACAATAACAATGAAACCGGTTCTGGCTAGCTGGATTGCTTCATTCACAATCTCAGCACAACATAATCTTACAGTATTTGGACCAATCTGTCGTAGCCAATAAAAACGATTAGGCCAGACAAATAGTTTCCTTTTCATGGGACAGTTTGAACAACAGTGTGTTGGAAACCACAGAAGCTACCAGTAAAAGTGAGTGGCAGAATATGGACTTAGATGAAGGCAAGGAACGTATTTAGCCAAAACAATAAACATACACATGTCTATATCCAACTTTTAACCACCACAAACAATACATGACTATATAAAGACAATAGTAAATAGAATCCTCAACTAATGCGTTCAACAACATCTACTCATCACACTGAGCTACAGGACTCCTAGCCAGAGGGAGAGGAACAATCGTTGTACTGTACTAGGAGGATGTACGCTACAGAAGAACGGGGTCTAGAGTGGCAGCGAAGCAGCGATTATCCACCTCAGATATTACTCACTTGAAAGTATTCTGTCTCGTCATCCATGACGCTGCCCTGAAAGACTAAAACCTTAGCAAGAATACTTTCTCTTCAGAGGTCACTTGGTTACCCTTTTATCTAAATTCTACAGCAATCTTAGTGTGCGTGGGAAAGGGAGGGAGAGAGAGGGAAAGTGAGAGAGAGAGAGAGAGAGAGAGAAAGGGAAAGAGAAAGGAGAGAGAGAGGAACGAGAAAGGAGAGAGAGAAAGGAAGAGAGAGAAAGGGAGAGAGAGAGAGCGAGAGAGAGAGAGCGAGAGAAAGGGAAAGAGAGAGCAAGAGAAAGAGAAAGAGAAAGAGAGAAATAAAGAGAGAAAAAATAGAAAATGGGGGACCACAGAACTGTTTCATTTTACACTGTCAGCCCATCCTAAGAGATGACTCATACTGACTCATGCATTGCAAAGACAAATCTGATATAATAATAATATAGAATTATAATAATAATTTATTAATAATAATAAAAATAATAATAACAATAACAATCTGACAAGCGCAGGTCTGAAATATCAGGAGAGACGTTTTCACATGTGGAAGCACAACATTTGCACGCGCACCTCCAGCTCCAGCTCCTGAGACTCCTCCTCGGACAGAGGGATGACAGCTATCTTGGTGATCTTGAACACCTTGTGGTTTCCTGGCAAATGGCCGACCAGCGCTTTCTGACGGATGAGCACAAGGCCGAGCGGAAGATCTGCCGAGGGGAAAGTGCGGAGGGGGGTAAGAAAGACACGTCACGGGTGCCAAATTCCTCACATTCCGCAAGGTGTGACGAAACCAGCTGCCCGACTGCCTCGAACGGACAAGCTCTGTTCGTTAGGAAACATGTCCGACGTGGAGATTTGAATCACGAGAAACTACATGTTCTATACGGGAGAAAACCCTGAAGCTTCTGTATATCTGGGGCCACTGGCCTGGGATGATCGACTATTACAAGTCTTTAAATGCACTATTATTGATTTTTTTTTTTACTGAATAGAGTGTTCTACTTACTCTTTGATTCGTTCTTTTGTTGATTTTTTTTTTTTTAATCGCATGCTTTTTTTTGACAATGGTTTCCTATGTGAATAAAGGTTAACTTGGCGTGATATTACTGTATTGTCTTGTATTGGAGAGTATTATTGCTTAACATCAACGTCACACGACTGAAAGTCTGAACCATGTGTCGGAGCAAAACAAAACTCATAAATAAGTCATCCTCAACGGAATCCTCTTCCTTGAGTCATTGTTTCCAAGAGCTTTTCATTTAAGTGGCACGAATCAAAAGGGATGTATGATCAGACCCCTCAGCTATTCAGTGCAGAATGGCAGAACGAAGGTTGCGTCCAAAGTGGTTAGAATTTCTCTCTACAGTGCAAAGGTTACAAAATATTTAAGTATTAACTGTTAAAACGTTTTTTTTTCCCCAAATTGCTGACGAACCTGTGTGAAGTTGGATCTTTCCGATGACACCCTCCACCAGGCCCAAACACACGGGGTTCCAAGCCAACAGCAGGTCCGTCGCTGGAAAGAAAACAGAGATTTAACTTCAGTACGAAGGTGTGTAAAACATGAAGCCGAGCCTAAGATCTGTTACAAGCTCATTGTTTGTCATTGGAGTATGTGGCCATTTTGTCTTTAGAATTATCCCCCAGATTCCCCACAAGAAGGTCTAGCATGCAGGTGACTCCATCTAGTTACAAAAACTACATTTATTTTTGTTTTATTTTATTTAACTTAATTTTAGTATCTATCTGCAGGGGGGAGGAGCCAGCACAGAAAACTGGCAGTGGACGCAGCTGTCGGATATTGGGGTTATTAGCACAATAGCCCTCCGCCTGTTAAAAGCTGCTGGATCTTTGGGCTCTCCCTCCTGACAGCAAAACTGGGATCCCGTTGCAGAGCTGTCTGTCTTTATTTCCAGGTCAACAAAACGCCCGACAGTCTGGTTTTCTGCCCAAATTTCTGCCCAAGTTTTCACACGGGGCGCCACTTTGACAACTCTCTTGTCGTTGCTGGCTCCTCCCAACCTGCACATAGCGCCAAAACCACTCCCCCACAACCACAACGCCTGTTTCCATTTGCTAGCACTTTATAAATGATGTGTTCCACTTTGATTTCCGATGACAAAAAAGGAAGACTAGTGGGCCCGGCATGGATAAACCCATTTAACGGCATAATGTGGAACCTGGGGAAAAATGTGAAGGGTGTGTCGCTAGGCAGAAAAACCTGACACGAACACACAGTACAGGGTGGAGAGGATCTCCTGTACGCAGCCCTAGACAATGGCTCTTCTTGTTGCATTCAGCCAAAAAACAGGGTAGGAGGAAATTGTCTGTGAGGGCTAGGGCTCCACCGCGAGAGGAGTCTTGATATCTCATTTTTTAAAGCACTTAAACAACACCAGCGCTGTTCGGAACGGGTAATATCGTGGAACATGTTAACCGTGAGCTATAAGTGTCAACAGCCCCAATGCGAAGTGGAAACCCTTTTCCAATTAAATAATGGAGGAGAGGTGCAACCCAAACCTGTTCAGGCTGGCTGCACAAACATATACTGTTAAGAAAAACACAAGATAACTTTTGCAAGCTTTCGCTGTCGCTTTCGCTGTCGCTCCTCAACTGTTTCTAAGAGACAGCGATATTCAAATGTAATATCCAAATGCGCAGCAAGGACATTTTATGACACCGCTGTGCATGAGTTGCTCTTTAATAATAACTTGGAGTGTACGTGTGAGTTGACCTGGTGAGAAAATATTACGAACTGACGTTGGCAAAGACCGTAGGTTCGATTGAGTTTTCACAGTAAATGACACTAGGCCACCATTTGAAGCATGTGTGTGTGTGTGTTGGATGGCGTCACCGCATGTGTTGTGGCGTGTGACAAATAAAGATTCTTCTTCTAGATCTTTTTTTGACAGTTTTTTCTAACCCCCCCCTCCAAAAAAATTTTAATTTCCCAAAATCTGTTTGTAATTGGAAACTTGTGCCGCATTGGAGACAGTTAAAGCAAAGCTTATGATTGTAATTTGAGCAATGTAATCGTCGGGTATTAAGCACTGTAGTACTGTGACTGTGGGTTGAACAGCCCTTTAACATTAGACACTGGGCCTCAATAGAAAAGCTTTGCATAGAATTAAGTGAGATACTGCAAAATTCAGCACACAAGCCAAAGCAGCGGCTGATCAGTCAATCAACACTGTGTGTTCACTGTGTGAACACCCTTGTTTTCTGTCTTTATTTACTTTGCCCCTGTCTCTCTTGAGAAATGATGCAAAAAAAAAAAAAAAAAAAGCTGCATATCCAGTTCTCTGGCTCCAGACAACAGTTGAAAACTCAATTATTTGAACTATTTTATAAGAGCGGAAGTAAGGGTGTGACTTCATCGACTCGGAAAACAAAAGTCTTAATGGTACAACCGCCTTGGGTGCATGAGCATTTCCAATGACCTAACATGGTGTGTGTGTGTGTGTGGTGTAGTAGTGTTTCGGGATTTCACATATCGATGAATTAAAATATTAAAAGCATATAATCCACCTTTAGATTTTGACTTGGGGTATTAGAAACGGAATATGGGCAATGGTAGAAGAGAGGCTGAAATATTAGACACACCCCAACATATTTTGCTGTACCATGGTGATGCGTGCGTGTGTGTGTGTGTGTGTGTGTGTGTGTGTGTGTGTGTGTGTGTGTGTGTGTAGGAAAAACCAATAACTTCGGAGTTGAACAACGGGGTGTGGGCGAATACAAGCGGCTCACCCGATAGATCCCGAATCCTAGAGATCGCATATTTGATCGGAGAGCATCCATCTGTTATATGTCAATACTTTAAAAACAAAAACACACACCGAAGGGAGGGAGGGAGGGAGGGAGGGAGGGAGGATGTCTCCCCGTTACGGCGAATACAGATGTGGACCCACTATCCAGCAACATGCTGTAATAATAACAACAATAATACATCGTGACGTATAATATGAAGACACCGCTCACCGGGTTTGACGGTCATGGTCCCATCTTTTCGGCTACACCACAGAGCCCGGTCTCCGCTCTGGAGAATGTAATGGTCTTTGGCTTGGAACAGCTCCATCGCGTCCGCTCTCCCGGCTCCCAAAAACAGAAATCCCCAGACAAATGCCCGAATCCCCGAAGTGTGTCGGTCCGCTCGGAGACCGCCTCGCCTTTCACGGTGAGCGCCCCCGCGCCGCTCCTCACAGCGGCTGCTCGGCTAGCCGGCTAACGCTACCCAGCTAGCAGGCTAGTAGCTGGACGCACGACGAAGCCGCTCGCTTGACGGTGACACATGACGGCGACCCGGTGTCCTCTCACTAGACGCGGCATCGCGGCCTCAGATACGGGCACCGACAGGGAAAGGGCGAACGTGTCGGCGGTCCCCCGCCACCGAGGAAGGAAACGGTCCCCGCCGCCGGTTTTCCATTACGCTCACTACGAGACTGTCGGTTTCCTGCTCCAAACAATACCACGTGACCCTTTACCTGCCTCCCCGTACACACGTCGCCCCCCGCGCCATGTTTACGACGCTCTTCTAACGTTGGTATTAATACACATGTGACAACAATGATGTAGAATAATCATGAATATAGATATATAATCGTAATTACTATAGTGATGATGACGAAGACGAAGATGGTGATCATGATTATGATGATGATAATAATGATGATGACGACGACGATGATGATGATGATGATTATGAGTGTTACTGTTATAATTATTATTACATATTATGTGATATTTAGTCGTTTATTTTTTATATCATTGTAATATTGGTATTACTACAATTGTGACAATAATGATATAAAATAATATAAATATAATACTAATAATAAATATAATAGTTATTAATATAATGATTATGATGATGATGCTGATGATGATGATGATGATGATTATTATTATTATCATAATATATGATATAATATTTAGTAGTCTATTATTGTGATATTGGTATTACTTCAATTGTGACAATAATGATATAAGAAATATATATATAGTCGTAATTATTATAATAATGATGATCATCATGATGATGATGTTGATGATTGTAATTATTATTATGACTATTTTATTAAATTACATTTACTAGTCTGCTTTTTAATTAATATTATATTGGTATTACAATTAATATAGAAATTGTAAATTGTATAATATAATAAAATAGCATATAGTTATTATAATAATGTTGACTAATAATACTGATTAATAATAATAATCACAATCATTATCATAATACTCATAATAATTATTTATCAGTATTATTATGATTAGTATTTTTCCACTGCACCTCCCAAAATATTAGAGCCACACACATGTGAAATACATCAAAACAACCTTTAACAGTGATATAACTTTGTGGGGGGTTTCAGCAAGCGGTTTACAAAATATTCTACTTTTTGTGCCAGTTATGACATTTCAGGCAAGATGAAATAGAAAAATATTGCAGCAGATAAATCCAGTCTTTGTGACATCACACCCCTCAAACAGTGTGGGTATACGTTTTCAAAAACACAGTACTGTGCAAAAGTTTTAGGCACTTGAGAATAAATGCTGTTAAGTGAGGATGCTTTCAAAAATAATGCCATGGAGTCTTTATTGATCAATTTACAAAGTGGGGTAAACAGAAAAAAAACGTAATCAAACCAATATTTGGTGTGATCACCCTTCCTCCGAGGTCCAGTTTTAAGGTTCTCTTCAGGCGGGTTGTTCAAAGCATCTTTAGGGAACGTGCCACAGTTCTGCAGATCCAGGCTCAGGTCTCAATTGCACAAGCATGTTGTTGTGATCAGGGGTCTGTTGGGGCCCGACCATCTGTTGTCGAGACATTGACACACCGATGCAAAGATTTAAAATAACCGTCCAAGACAAATGTTGTGAAACATCAAAAGTGCCTACTTTTACTGTATATGTATGAATATATACCTGAACATATATAAGTTTATGCAAAGAGCATGATCAAAGAAATGACTTAAAATCAATGTCAGGTAGATTTTTATTTGCAACAAGAACAAAGTGACTTAATTCAACAATGCAATAACCTGCTACATTAAAGCTGTGGTTAATAGCTTGCCACAATCATTAATGCCTGAAAAATAAGCGATCTTAGGATCCTGTTAGAATAACTAGCGCCAAATTAATATTTTAGTATGAATAATTGTAACCTTATTTGCTTATAAGTCCTTCAACCCCGAACAGCCATCATTTTTATTAATTGGGTAATTCCCCTTGGCCTCAATCAAATTTCATGCCATTTTATTGTGGATTGTATTCCACATTGTGGCTCTGATTGCATTCATAAGTACACCATGTCTATCAAAGATTCTTAGCAACAAGTGCTGATTGTCCCTGTGTCTTCAATAAGACACACCATTGAACTGATATTATCTGCTTCAAAATATATCCATATAAGTTTTCCAAATTACAAGTAAGCCAGTTCACAGAAGAAAAAAAACCTCAAAACTCAAAACACAAAACAATATATCAATCAAAACACGTGTAATTGTAATGAAGTGATGCCGATCTCTCAGCAAATGGCAAAAGTGCAGACAGTAAAATAGGTAATGCATCTCAAGCAGCGTGTAATAAACCAATCCACTATACCCTTTGACAAAGCGACGCCAACAAACAGCCGTGCGGCAATGAAGGGGGGTGGGGGGGCGTTCCGCTTGTTGATTTTTACAGTTTTGTGCGGCTGCTTGAAATATCCCGATGCAAACTGGTGTGCACTGGTATTCCCGTTGGTGTTCCTCCAACTGAACACGTTAAAGTCTTCGCGTGTGTTTCACGAGACGAGACAAAAGGCAACTTCACACACAAATTTCAAATAAACTTTTTTTTTTCCCCAGATAGTGTTCATCAATAAAAGGCCTCTCATGTCATATTTATTTTTTTGACTTGGATTCATTGGCAACACTGTAATCGTGGTCACTTCAAGTCTCCACTGTGCTCAAGACACTGGGCGGTGCAGATTGGGTGTCGACGCGGGGTTCTCACGCAGTATAAAAAAAAGGACGTCAAGAGGCCAAATGTGTTTTCAAGAAAAATAAAGTTCATACTGAGGACGTCGTACAACAGATGTTTCAGCCGCGAGCTTTCGTGAGTCTAGTCGAGTAGAAAAATACATTGCAGAAAAAGCCAGGACCCCCGCGCGGGTGCAGCCAGTGACATTGGCCGAAACCCCTGTGCGACCACTGTGATTCTGACAACTTTCCTGCTCACATAACAATGGCACTACGAAGAAAGGCAGCAATGTTGGATTGAAAAATAAAAACAATCGATGTGAGCAACCATTACTTATGTGGTGAATGCCAGGAAATACCAACGCCGTGAAGTAATCACTACATGCAACTCAAAAAGTTTAACAATTGGGCCTAATCAACACAACACTATACAGCAAATTTGCTCTTCCTCCTCCATTCCCTGTTGTGTTTTTTTCAAAGCTGTGCAGTCCTTAAGATATCTCCCGCGATATCTCCACGTTTTCCTTTGTGATCATGCTGGGCTCTCCTTTCTGCGCTGGGCCGTCGCCCTCCGCCTGGGCCGGCGCGCTCGGGCGCTCATCCAACTGCTCCAGTGCCTCCAGTATGGTCTGCACCCGCCGGACCCCGTCACGCCTGGCCTGCCGCACGTCCGCGCGCCCCTCGGGGTCCACAGAGTCCAGCGCTAAAAGCTCTTTGGTTAGCATCTCCTCCAGCAGCAAGTACCTCTTATCGTTCTTCTTCCCGTCGAAGCCCCTGACCTCCTGCTCTAGTTTGGCGACTCGCGCTACTATCTGCTGCACCTTGGCCAAACCCGGGTGGCTTGAGCACTGGGCGCCCGGCTCGTCTTCGTCCTTCCCGGGCGGGGCGGCTGCCGAGTCCTGGGGCTCCGTTTTGGGAGGTATTTGGACTGTGATATTCGCCGTCTGCTGTGCCTGCGGCGGTTGCTCGGGCTGCTGGGGCTTCGGGGGTGGGGGCGGGGGCGGGGGCGGCTGTGACTGTGCCGGCTGCTCGGGCTGCTGCGGCTGTTGTTGGGGCTGAGGTGGGACCTGTTGAAGCTGCTGCGCCTGTTGCTGCGGCGGCGGCTGATGGAGCTGTTGCTGTGGCGGCGGCGGCGGCGGCTGATGGGGCTGTTGAGGCTTTGAGCTGTCAGTGTCCGTGTGGAAAGACTGTGGAGACTGGGCTTTCTCCGGCCTCTGCTGACTGTTTGGCGTCTCTTGCTCCACCTTCACAGGTACGTCTCTTGATACATGCTGCTGGACCTGTGAGAAGCGAGGGAAAATAAAAGAAAAAACCTTCAATACCACGATAGTACTGTTTAGCCTCGTCCCACAACCCCCCCCCAGGGCTCACGCCATTGCGATTGGCTTTCATTAATCGAATATTTACTGATCCGATTTACTTACTGATCCCATAAATATTTCCATTAAAAATCCCCAAGAGAAGTGCATCATTTGCATTTTGAGATTAAAAAAAAATCCCATTCCCCCCTTGGTAGCAACAGAATAAATGGACAGAATGAGCTCATTTGTTATAATTTTTCTTTACTTCTATGGATACAAATCCATGTTAAGGAAGCGACTCTGCGGTTCAATTTACCTGCGGCCTCTCTCCCATCACCTGCGCTATGATGGGAGACTGACTTCTCATTTGTGTCGGGAGGTGAACGGGAGCGGCGTCGCGATGCCGTGGGGGCTGCATGGGCGCACAGTGCCCCGCCCATTCCTCTGGCTGTAGGCGATGGTGGAAGGGCTGCTGGTGCTCCGGGTACGTGACGCGCTGGGAGTAGACAGTGGGGTTCAACTGGGCCTGAGGTTGCGCTTGGACCCCGCCGCCCTCGTGGATCACCGGGATGGGGATGTAACCCGCCTGGAGGCCAGTGCTGCCGGGTCTCTGGGGTTGGTGAAAAGGAGCACTGTGCACCTTCGAGAGAAAAAGACCAGATCACAGCGATCAATAACTACAAATAATTCATGTATTAAATTTAAAGATTTCAGAGCAGTGCCCTTCAGTGTCATGTCTGTCTACCAAGGCGTACACATTGTTGTACTCTGTATTATCGGTTATCGGTCATCCAGCCTGCCTAGGCAGCCTCTCCCTCTATTGCTAAAGGAAAGACAATAAACTGCGTTCTCACGTCGGTTGTTTGTGAAGTGGGTGAGCAGGACTTGCTCGCCTCAGGGGAGCTGCCGTCTGGATGTCCATGCAGCGGGGATCTCGGCCTGCAGTGGAGACCCGGTGTGGGGGAAGGTGTTCGTCCATCCGTGCGAATATTCTGCAAAGTGGCCGGCTGGATGTAGGAAAAAGACGGGTGGTGCTGCTGCTGCTGCTGCCAGTGGTCTGCGCCCTCGTGGAAGACGGGAATCGGGACGTAGCCCTGGCGGAGGGTCGGATGCTTCATCTCCCTCACGAAGCTCTTCTGCGCCTCCTGGGGGCTCGTGTCCGGCGGTATGCTCGGTCCATTGGGAGACACCTGGTTTACCTGGACAGACCAAGGAAATAAATACAATTAAACACACACGAATAACAATAATAATCAGAGTGTGAGTGTTTAAGTCCCTGCTAGTCTGTGGAGTTATCGCTCTGTTTTTTTTTGGTCTTTTTGGATTGACTTTGAAAGAGGAAGCGCAGGTTCACCGTGGCTTGAGAAAGATTTGTCCAGTTATTTTTTGCCTTGTTTTCTTTGGCTTCACTGCGCGTTTCAGATCAGTTGGCGTCAGCCAACGCCAGTGTGTCATAAAGGTTTTGGTTTCACTTTGTGAGGTCACAACGCGCGGCCTTTTAAATAAAGGCACACGTTTACTTTTATCTTCAGCTCGTCAATAACGCCTCTGAATCACTGGGTTTTAGGGCAGTTTTGGTTTAAAAACCTGCACAGTTTGCCTTGAAATAGAAATTTGAAATAAAGACGTTTGGATGAAGGGATCTGTTATTTGTTGTCAAGTAGATTGGAGAGGGTTACGAGCCAAATTCAACGCACATTCCAATAGACTTGAGATTCTGTCCAAAGCCTTTTGTAAACAAGACATATTGTCACGAAAAATTGGTTGTTATTTCTAAATGTCCCCATCAAGATGACAGTGTAATTACTGAGGTATTAAAAACCCGGAGGAAGGTATGAATAACGCATGTAAAAAGTATAAAGTCCATACGTGTGTCAAAGACATAGCCAGATTTGAATCCTTGTTTACACTTGTCATGGACTGTGTTGTAATAATGTGATAATTTATGAAGTCGGGCTACAGCTTTGAAGGTGGACTACCGAGTTAGAGTTTCTGTTCCTATTTTAGTCAGGGTACACAAAAGACTAAGTGGAGCATTTATAGCGTAATGACAACCAATCGAGTGCTAAGAAGACACCTGCCAGTGACAACCAGAAAGGAGTAGAAGCAACAGGTCTATTGATAGCGCACCACTCAATGTTCATGAAATGTCCGCGACACAAAGTATGCACGGTGAAAGATCTGGCCTCTCCGGTCGCGGAGGAAAACACAAGCAGGCGCGACAAAAACAAAATACACGACTGCGGCGGTAAAATGTTTTTTTTTTGTTGTTGTTTTTTGCAAAACGCCGGGAAAGAATCCCAACGACCCTTTTTTGCCCTCTGCCATTTCGCTGTGGGACGCCACATGCCGCCGCAGGCACCGCGCCGTCTTTATCCCCCGACAGCTGGGTCTTTCCAGCGGATTCTTCGCGACACTTGTAATTTAGCATGGCGGCGAGTGCTGCCCTCCCGGACAGACGCCCTGTGACAGCCCGGTGCCACCGCACTCTTTTCGACATCCCGGGTTCGCCCTCGTGTTCGGTTCTCCCGATCTACTGATTTGTGTTTGGGTTTTTCTTCTCGGCCACACGAGGAGGCGGGTGGGGGTGGGTGGGTATTTTTTCTATCTGAGGGTGGCGAGTGTCCCCCCATAGCGACAGTTAACTGACCCCGGCTAGAGCCACAACGGACTATGAAATTCTTGCGCGTTCTCGCCGGGATAGGGAACTTGACGTTTGGTGGTTGCTATGGGTTGCTATGGACTCCAGTCGCCATTTTTGGAGGATCGCTTCTGTTCAATTGCGTAGAGAAATAGCTTGAATATGCGGAATGTGCGAAAGGGGAGAAAATGAGTTGTCGGGGTTTCGGGCGAGGTGGTGGCAAGATTCCCTGTGGCAGTTTTTCACCGAGAAAGACTTCCAAACCGTCTTTTAACCCCAAAAACGCCGAACGACATTCACAGTCAATGCGAGCGATCCACCACATATGGCGGCTTGCTCCAGGAATGTGACGCCAGCTTCACATGCCGGCTGTTTCTTATGAAGTGCCAGCGTAATAAATACGGCAAAGACATGAAATATGGGATTTATTTTTATCTGGGTCGTCTTTGTTTTTTTTTGTTTTTGTTTTTTTTACAAAATAATCTCACGGATTGCCACTTTAAAATAAGGGTGCTCCACTCGCCTGGAGCCAACAGGCGGATTAGTCACTACCAGTGTAAACAATCCTTGTAGGGAAAAAAAGTTATTTCCAAAGCGCAACGTGAACATACATCCACTGGCACCCAGTTTGGGGGTTTTATCAGCAAAGACACACTTGAAAAGGGTGGTCTTTACTTTACATAGCGCAGGCTGCGTCATCGTGCAACCGTTCGCTGAGATCATGAGCCAGGAATAACGGGGGTTAAAGCGGCAGGGTCCGCCCGCACGGAGAGGCGGCGGGCGGCGGGCGGCGGGCGGCGGAGGGGGAGGCCCGCGACTCAGCCGCGGTGGGGGGGGGTCCGTCCCCGCCGTTTACGGACAACACGCCGCAGAAGTACGACCGCTGAAACGAGCACAGCCCCGCGCCTACCTTCCCGGCGTCGTGCCGCGGGTCGTTCCAGGTGGTCGTGCGGTTGTTGTGATCCACGAAGAACGGCCAGCCCGTCTGCGGGTCGATCTTGATCTCCCACCCGAGGGGCAGGGGGTCGGTCTGGGGGTGGTGGTGCTGGGGGTGGTGGTGGTGGTGGTGGTGGTGGTGGTTGTTGTTGTTCGCCATCGCCACGACCGGTGACTGTGTCCTCATGCCGTCCATGTGGCTGTCTGGCTGTCCGGCGGCTGAGGCGTTTCGGGGCCGCTTTAAAGGTTCCTAGAAATTACGCACGAAGGAGGAGGAGGAGGGAGGGAGAGTGGAGGGAGGGAGGGTGGAGGTTTCTGGAAATAGCTCGATCATCAGCTCCCTGCGCTCCAGCGTCTTTAATAATCCAGCGGACTATTGGTGCTTTACCAGATTGTTCTACCACCAACGGGTCTATTTACACCAATATAAGTTGAATCAATGAAGTCGCAAGATGTGGAGGCTGTTATTTTGAATATTATTATTAATATTACGAAGTGATTTTATTGTCGCCCCCTGGCGTGGAATTATTATATATTATACGTTCAAGATTTCAAGGTTTCAGGAGGTTGGCTCGTCACATACATATACATACGTTCATATAAATATGCAGTGAAATGTATTTCCAACGCACCCGGAGATTATGCACAATAAGTACTAAACCGAACATAACAGCTAACCTAATTCCTACCTAGATAACTAACTGATTCCTAAAACGTAATGCAGTAAGTGAATAAAATAAAATAAAATAAAATAAAATAAAATAAAATAAAACAATAAGACTCAAAAAAAAATGTATATTATATATATATATTCAAGATTCAAGAGGTTTATTTGTCTCACACACACACACACACACAAATATATATATATATATATATATATATATATATAATAATTATATATACTACTTACTATTATTGACATTATTACAAATGATATATGTTTGATTATGATTATGATTATTATTGGTAGTAGTAGTAGTAGTAGTCGTAGTAGTAATAATAATCATAATAATAATAACAATAATCATTATTATCATCATCATATTTTTTATCCCCTCCTATTAATGTAAAGCACTTTGAGTTGCATGTTGGGTAAGAAATGTGCTACACAGATCAAGGTTATCTTTATGAATATTATTGTTATAAAGTGATATTATATTGTCGCTCTCTGGTGTGAGATTATTATATAGTATATATATTATACTATATAATCTATATATAATAATTATATATACTGCTCAATTGTATTGACATTATTAGAAATAATATTTTTTAATTATTAATTATTATTATTAATATGATTTTTGTAATATATTATTAATATTCTATTAATGTAAAGAACTTTAAGTTGCATGTTGGGTATGAAAGGTGCTATACAAATCAAGATTATCTTTATAATAATAATAATAATTTCAAAATATATAAATTCTAATAATGTCCATATTATTACACATATTACACATAAACATTATTACAAATTATATTTGTGTCAATTATTTTGTTAATGTTGTTATTATTTTTATTAATACTATTTTTTGCCTTCTATTAATGTAAAGCACTTTGAGTTGCATGTTGGGTATGAAAGATACTATACAAATCAAGATCATCTTTATGGATGTTATTGGTATTAATATTATGCGGTGATATTTTTTTGCCGCCCTCTGGTGTGAGATAATTATAGATTATATAATTACTGCAATTACCATTATTATTATTATTATTATTATTATTTATTATTTATTTTTAGTCTTTTTGCCATTTTTCAGGCTCAAACTATCTGGAGCACGACAACACACATACATGGTTAAGGTCTCAATAGAACCAGGACGTTTCAAACCTCCTGTCGTTCAAGTTTGAACAATATCAATGTATATTTGGTGCAGAAATTAGTGAAAACTGTCTAAATTGTACCAGAAGGAGAAGAACGTTGGGGGGATTTGATTAGTTTCAGGAACCCCTGCTTTGTGACATCATCATCCAAAGTTATATAAGTCCAGGCTTCGTTTCTCGTAACACATTTCATCCAGCCACTTGCAACCTGCGGAGAGACAACTTGCGCCGATGCTGCATTTAAATGAAACTTGGAAAACTGTAACTTATGCTGCTTTTAACAAATCCGCAAAAACTATAATCAGTCCCAGAAGGCGTCTTCGCACCGCATGAAGTTCTAAGGAGGAACCATCCCTTTCTTTTGTGTTCGCACTGCATGATCCGGTCAAGATCATAATTGAGGATGTAACGGTATAGATATATATTTTAAGGTATACCACTGCATCAAACAACCACGGTTCTGAACCGTGAGCCTTTCCCTCGTTTAAACCGGTATGTCACAAGCATCTTGTGGTTTAAGTTTCATCCAAATTGAAACTTGAAAAAGTTAGACCAACCAACGAGCAGCAGGTATGCAGCCACTCACCCAATCACAGTGATCCAGGTCAGGTGTGGCTGCTCAACCAGACCATCCCTGCACGACATACCCACAACACCAAACTGAGGCCAGGGAATATCCCCCCCCGAAAAACTTGTGGCCACGTCAAGTCGAATTCACTTGAATGTACAACTGAGTGATGCGTTCAAGATCCAGCGAGGCGCTGGAAAATAGAAGCCGTGATAATTACTCACCAAAATACCACAATGTTTTTCATATTTCATGGAAACAAATCTTATTGCAAATGTAATTGAAATGTAATTAATGAAAAAAGTCACCAGTAAAACTACGTAAGTTGGACTACTGTCGTAAATCTACATAGATACGTAAACCTACGTAAATAAGCCATCACACGAGACCCAAAGTCACCTGCCGTCACTGAGACTGCACATGAACTTACATACAACAAAGTAAGCTATAACAATGACAAAGTTTGGTTTAAAGTAAAAAATAAACGGTTGTTTTAAATAAACTTCATGTATAAACAGTTTCCTACAGCTAAATGAAGCAGACTTAAATGAAAAGACGGAAAAGTATTGACAAGTTCTTCCATAATAATTCTAATGCCAAATAAATATTAGTTTCATAAATGTTGTTTGCACTACAGTAAAGACAAGTCATCTATTAAAGTGAATTTTACAATTGTAGATTATTACCAGAAAAAATACAATGAAGTAGTAATTACAACTAACGTTTATTTATTATGTTTATAAAATAACATGTTTTTACTTTTATTGTTATGCAAAGTAATTACAAAGTTTGTTGTTATTGTTATTGTTCCTGATGCTGAGAATTGGCTTAAAGTCTAAGACAATAAAGAAGAAATTGTTCAGCTGTTCAAAAATCTAGACATAAGTCCACAATGTTTGAAACTCTTGTAACTTGTGATGTGTTTCACAGAAACCAAAAAACTGTAACACGTATGTAAAAGGAATAAACTGGATCCTGTGTATTGCTGCTTGCGGCTATATTATCATTATTATTATTATTATTATTATAGCAAAAGCTTGCCACGATATTCCCCCCACAGTTCAGAATCAGTTCATTTGGCCCAATACATTTCCATATACAAGGAATTGGTCTCGATAAGGATTGGTGCATTGTTTTACAGACAATTTGCATAGAAATAACCTTAACTAAAAATATAAAAACGACATATTACGGAATATACAAAATGTGATTCTATGCACAGAATCAATTAATCAAAAGGCCCTAACAGAGGCTAGACACACTTTATATACTATATACACGACATATACCAAATACACTATACACACTATATACACAATATATACTATATACACAATATACCGTTCAGTCCCAGTCAGTCAGTTCAAATGGCCACGCCATCGTATTAATCTCATAAATTCATTGTTATTTTTTAAGTTGAAAGATTGGATTTAGCCCCGTTTTCAACCTCAATCGTTTCCTTCGGAGCTGCTCCGACCCGCCCCGCGGCGCTGCCCCGCCACGCTGAACGAACGAACCCCGTTGTTACGGTTCAAAACAAAGCTCCCGTCTGTTCTCAACTGTTACTGTTACGAGGAGCGCAAGAGGTCGTCCCCCGTCGCGCAGTTTCGTGTGTTGTTAACCTGCGACGATTGCGTACTTGGACGCGCTTTGTAAATGGCGCAGAAAACATTGACTTATCTTAGCGCCGAATCTCGGCACAACGCGCTCAACGCGCACCGGAAATGGGAGATTCGCGTCGTTCTTTTAGATTCGACTCCCGACGCGTTCGCTCGGGGAAAAGAGTCGTTCGTTTGATACGGTTGACGTTATGGATGCGCGGGCGGTGAACGGGGGGATCCTC
Organism: Zeus faber; assembly: GCF_960531495.2. NCBI lineage: Eukaryota > Metazoa > Chordata > Actinopteri > Zeiformes > Zeidae > Zeus > Zeus faber. The sequence continues at coordinate 24,642,778 of NC_137202.1, forward strand.
ACAGTTATTTAAAACGGTGAAAAATCATCAACAATCTCCGTGGAAGAAGCAAACTGGACGTCAGGAGGGACGGATTTTTTCTTAAGTTCTCAAAAAACGACGACGACGACGACGACAACAACAACAACAACAACAACAACAACATTTATTTCAGTAGATAAATGCAAAATGCATGTTATCTCTATTAATTTAGTCCTCGGTGGTTAACTGAAAATGATGTCACCCTCCCAGTAACTCTTTCGCCGGAGTGACTCCCGACGCCCGAGTCATTAAAAAAAAAAAAAAAGAGCGAAGCGATCTTAGCGAACGAATCTTTCGCGAGTCTTACATCACTTGTGTGACGTATGCCCCTAACACCCGGTTAGCTAGCTACTAAGCTAGTTAGCTGCTTATTTTTATCCAGCTCCGAGTGTATTGGGTTTAGGTTAGCGACGCAGTTGGTTAATTAACCAACACAGCGTAATATTAACCCGCGTTACCAGCCATGGACGACGACAGCCACCCCAGAACCTTGTGAGTAACACCGGCTGGCTAACGTTAAACGGCTCCAAGCGATAATGTCGTAACGCCGCGCTAGCCGGCTAACGGCAACACAGTTGACAAGCCCAGCCGGAGAAGCTCTTTTGTGTTGGTTTCGGTAGGAATCAAGTTGAATGTACCCTTACGCGTTATGTCATACGCGGAGATAACGGACGCGATGTGTTGGCTGCGGCTAAATGTTGAGTTGTATTCCTAACGCGGTTACTGCGTTACAAGATGGGTCGATACCGCCGTTCCCCCCCGGGGGCAGGGGGAGCGCAATTGCGTTATTACAAAGTCATCGCCACGACATTATCATGCCGCGATAATGTGATTAATATGTCGTCGCGCCGTGTTTTAATACACTGCCCTGCTAGAACCAAGTGACCTGACGACCGACACCTCGCGTTTCCATGCCCCCCCGGGGGGGTCCTCTAACCTCGTCCACTTCTCCTCTTCCAGGTATGTCGGTAATCTCTCCAGAGACGTCACGGAAATCTTGATTTTGGAACTCTTCTCCCAGATAGGTACTTGCAAAAGTTGTAAAATGATCACTGAGGTAAGTAGCCCGGAGTCAGCTGTGCCCTGCAACACACCTGCACATAAATATTTAATATTTTAGTATCACCCTGTCCCAATTGTCTCTCTACCTCTGGGAATGCTGCTTGGCATTACAGACATTGTGAATATGGTTTATTACAGATCCTACCTAGTTGGTGTAGATATTCTTCTTAAACTTTGCGTTAATGTTTTTCTACTTCTTTTTACACCATGTTCTGTCCGAACCGTGAGTACTTGAGTGAGTGAGTAGAAACCCAGCAGGGAAACTAAGCCGCAGTCATTACCACCCAAATCACATTAAGGTGAAATATAAAACGACGCCCGAGTCTCCACACGTCAATGCATGTATTTTGTTTCTCGGGTGCGGGGGTCTGGTTTGTATTTCAGTGTGTGTGGACGGTCGTGATGAATAGTTTATTATGATGATAATGACGATTTCACCGCGAAAACATTGATTTTGCAAGACTTTATTCAATAACCAATTGGCTGATTGGCAAAACATGCCGCCGGCCCACCTTTGTTGGCGTAAGTAATTCTAGTTATGAAGTAACGTGTTTGGGGATGTCTCTTGAAATTGGCCAATATGTGAAATTGAACAGCTTCTCCAATAGATGCTTGTATTTTTTCTATATGACGGAAAGGCGCGTTATGTCTTTGGACGGCCGTTTCAAGATGTCCGATTGGCATCAGATCACTTTTGATGAGGATGTCAAGTGGCTTTGCACAATATTTCCTTATTTTTCCTTTATTTTACTGTGTAAATGAATCACCGATATGATTAAAATGAACCAGAATAATCAGCAAATGTATTAAATCCTGATGGAGGTAATCATTTGTGGCAGTCATAATTGAATTGGAACAGCAATTGAATATCATGGCAGGATTTCGGCTGTCTTCACTCCTGGGTGTTGAAATCATCCGTGTTCTGTGTCTTGCTGTGAGATTGTTGACTCGATCCTTTGTCAGGAACTTGAGAACAGGTGGGCTGCGTTTTCTTTACTTTCAGTTGGCTGAAAGAATGACCATATTAATGACATTATTGCTTAGATTAGGTAACAGTATCGTGTTGGTTTGTCAGTTTTCTCACCCAAATATTAAAACTGCAAGCAACTTTCAAAGCAACAGTCTATATGGCACGACATATCACACACACACGGCTATAAATACGTTGTCAGCGCTCACACCCTGGTTTGGTTGTTCTCCGACAGCACACAAGCAATGACCCCTACTGCTTTGTGGAGTTCTTTGAACACAGAGACGCTGCTGCAGCCCTCGCAGCCATGAACGGGAGGAAGATATTGGGAAAGGTATTTGGAAAGCTCCTTTGACGCGTCATATGTTGTTATTACCAAGTGATTGGGGAGGCCTTGTCGCCAACAACACCTTTTTAAACCAAATCATGTGTACTTATTTTCGCCTCCAGGAGGTCAAAGTAAATTGGGCCACCACTCCAAGTAGCCAAAAGAAAGACACATCCAGTAAGTTCTACCTCCTTGACCTCCACGACTCCACACATTTATGTACGCGTTCCACAGAGAACAGAAAGTGTTCTTGTTTTTGGTTTTTTTTTTTTGTTTTTTCCTCCTTTTTTATTTTCCAGATCACTTCCATGTTTTTGTGGGTGATTTGAGCCCTGAGATTACCACGGAGGATGTCAAAGCTGCATTTGCCCCTTTCGGAAAGATCTCGTAAGTGTTCCGGCAAAGGGCGTCAGGTTGTTTCATCTTGAGGTTATAGGCAGCATCGTGGTTTTCTGTTGGTTCACGGCTTGCAAATACATGTACAAGTTTCTCTGACTGTGTTCACATGCAGACTGGAATTAGAATGTTGGATATTTTGCTTTATTTGTTTACATACGCAGTGAACGCGTTTCAACAAGACCTGTACTAAAAAGATTATCACCCGAGCTTATGAAATTACTTGGTGGAAGCAAATTTAGCTGCCATGTCAAAGTGTAGTAGTATTTGGGGATTTCACATGTTGATTAATTCAGTTATTAAATGCATATAATCCACCTTTAGACTTTGATGTGCAGTCACAGAAACGGAATACAGGCAATGGTAGAAGAAAGGCTGAAAGTGTATGCGTGTGTGTGTGTGTGTGTGGGGGGTGGGGGGTCTTCATTTGATAAGCTTGATATTTAACTTTTAGAAAAATGTGGATAATGTCAACCAGAATAAAAAATAAGCACATTTAACCTTTGACTTTTTATGTTGCTGTATGTGATCCAGTATTGAGTATTAACACGCATGGAAACATATTTGATGATAGATTAACTTTATTATAATTACTGCCTGAAAGTAAATCCCGAGCTGAAGTAAGCTAGTTAAGTGTGAATGATTGTTTGGCCGTGCTGAAATGAGCAAAATAATCATTCACAATAATTTTGCCAGGCCTTATCAAAATGTTGGTTCCCATCATGTCTGACTGCTCATAGCACAACCTCGCAGAGCACTTCACTTTTGAGAAACTTACCATTCTGCTGCATCCTGTCAATGTGTGCAAGCGCAATCCAATGAGCAAAAGTTTAAGTCCTAAAAAAAAAAATCACAGGTGTTATATTTTCTTAATTTATTTTTTTGGATGGGGGCGGGGGGTGCACAGTGAGATGCTGCAGCAGAGTGGTAAGTTTAATAAGCTATTTTGCAACCTGCTAAAAACACTTGTAAATTATGGGAGCCAACATCTTTATTGGGCCTTGGTTGGAAAAAAATAGTGAACGTATCCTACTCTAGTCATACGTTCCTACAGGATGGTCACTATTTTTCGATTGACCTGTTTACTTGTGCACCTTTTGTATTGCAAGGACTCATTGTCACCACAACTTAAGTGTCGAACTTTAGTCTGCTCTTCCGTTGACTTTACACATTTAGGTTGTGGTAAGTAACATGTCTTGAATGTCAACAACCAAATCTGATCATTGTATGAACCTGAATAGCTTTCAACGGACTTGTAGTTGTGGGTCACAGTGAAGTAATAGCACTTTGGTTATTTTACAGAAATGGACAGGAGCTTGAAGCTAACAGCAAGGAACTGTGCACTCGGAGACTCAGATGTAGTTTTTTTTTCTCTATTCTATTCTATTATTTCCATATGTATTTATTATAGATGGTGTGTATTAACATGACCTAGTTTAGATTAACCAACTTCACTTCTCAATGTACTCCTCTAAATCTTTGTGTGCCTTGTCTCATTTTGATTTGCATAGTACTGTTTGTAGTGTAATGCTCCTCTCCAAAACTTCTGAAAATGTCAATTTCTCAAAATTTGCAGCTTCCCCAAACTCCATATTGGTGGTAAAGAATTGACCAGGAAAAATAAAGAAATCTGTTAACAGGCCATGTATGCCGTTTAATTCCTTTTTTTCTCTTTGATATTTTTTGCTATAGTTCTATTAGTAGGAAGAGCACCAACAGCAGACTTTAGAAATGCATGGTAATCCGTTTAAGTGTTCCATTTTGTGAATTTAAATCCATAGCCTACTAGTGTGAAGATTGAACCAGATGGTGGTGCTCTAGTGGCCAGGAATCCTTTTTTTTTTTAATATATATATATATATAACAAAAATCTGAAAACATGTTAAACCAACAGCGTAGGCTGCATGTATCTGTACTTGTTATTTTGTTTTGTTTTTTGTTTTGTTCTAAGTGTTGCTTTGATATTAGTATTACGAGCCAGTGCTGAGTTCAGGGCTAAGATAGTAAATGTACAGTTACAATGTAGGACAATGTAGAAGATTGGCAGTTCAGTGTGTTTTGCGTGGCTCCTTCTTTAGACTTTTTTTCAAAATGAAGCGTACTGAACTCGCCTCCCTCTTTTGCTTTGCAGGGACGCTCGGGTTGTGAAGGACATGACAACGGGCAAATCTAAGGGGTATGGATTTGTGTCCTTCTACAACAAACTGGTAAGACTCCAGTGCAACAACACAAAATGAAGGTTATTTCTATTTTCTGTACTACTTCTCATACTATTAATCATGGAAACAAATACGAGCCTTATTAATTGTTATCGTCGTTGCTTGCTAATACCAAAAGTTGACAGTTTAACGTTACCTTAACGCGGTGGTGGGTTACGTCTATTCTTAAATGAGGTTGCATAGGCTGGGGAGGGGGAAAACCTCACGTGTACATTGAAGCTGGAGTAGAGGCTGTCGTTTTTTTTAATTTAAAATTGCAGGATGCAGAGAACGCCATCGGTCACATGGGGGGGCAGTGGTTGGGAGGACGCCAAATCCGGACCAACTGGGCCACGCGCAAGCCGCCAGCTCCAAAGAGCGTCCAAGACAGTAGGTGTTAAGTGTCATGGGACCCCCAGAAGAGAGAGTGTGTGTGTGTGTGTGTGTGTGTGTGTGTGTGTGTGTGTGTGTGTGTGTGTGTGTGTGTGTGTGTGTGTGTGTGTGTGTGTGTGTGTGTGTGTGTGTGTGTGTGTGTGTGTGTGTGTGTGCACACTACATAGCCAAAAGTAAGTGGACACGGCTTCTTATTGATGGTGTTGGCTATTTCAGCCACATCCATTACTAATCTCCTTGGACAAACATATTCAGTAGAATGTGTCCTACTAAAGAGCTCAGTGACGTTCAACGTGTCACCGTCATAGGATGCCAACCTTTCCAACAAATCAGTTTCTGCCCTGCTAGACCTTCCCCGGTCAACCGTGAGGCTGTTATTACCAAAGTCCCAGAACGGTTGTAGCTCCTCATTTTATTATACTTTTTTTTTTTTTTTTTTTTTTTACAGATGGCTCAAAGCAGCTGAGGTTTGAGGATGTAGTGACCCAGTCCAGTCCACAGAACTGCACAGTGTACTGTGGAGGGATCCAGGCGGGCTTAACAGGCAACTATTCACATAATTATTATTATTATTTTTTCCTTCTTTATTTTATTTTGTGAATTATATAAAAAAATAAAAAAAAAGGTCATAGCCATAGTGGACAGTTAACTATATAAACTAAAAGATTAGTGCTGCTTTTGCTTCTCTACACTAACAATCTGATCTTCTTTTAAATCTTTCAGATCACCTTATGCGACAGACCTTCTCGCCTTTTGGTCAAATAATGGAAATCCGGGTCTTCCCAGAGAAGGGCTATTCTTTTATCAGGTATTGTTTATTCGGGGACACAACACAGTGCAGCATTTCACCTCTGCTGTAGATGTCAACAGAAAACACACAGTCACCAACCAGTCAGCGCAGGGGGGTTCGCTCTGAAAAGCTTCTGCGGCGCTTTGTGTCGTCATTGGTTTCCCTCATCAAGAACACGGTCGGATCGCACCCGCCTTCCGTCGCCGCTCGTAATAAATTCACTTTCTTCTTTGGCTTCAAAGGTTCTCCTCCCACGAAAGCGCCGCCCACGCCATCGTCTCCGTCAACGGCACCGCCATTGAAGGTCACATCGTCAAGTGCTACTGGGGCAAAGAATCCCCCGACATGGCCAAAAGTCCACAGCAGGTAGGTTTTGGTCCGCTTTTGCGGAGCGCCGAGCGTGGTGCGCGCGCCCTCTTCGCGTTTTAAGCGCCTCTGCCGCTGACGCCAGACGAGGAGACCTCCTTTAGACCGCACGCAAAGACAAGAGTTTGTCTCATTCCTTCACCGCCGTGTCATATCCGCAGCAGATGGAGTACGGCCAGTGGGGGCAGCTGAACCAAGTCTACGGGAACCCCCAGCAGCAGTACGGGCAGTACATGACCAACGGCTGGCAGGTTCCCTCCTACAGCATGTACAGCCAGACGTGGAACCAGCAGGGATTTGGGGTGGAGTAAGTTCAACTCTGTTTCATGGCAGGACTGCACTTTAATTGTGGTTATTAAATAATCAGAAATCAGAAACAATTGATTCCACCAGGTGCGTTTACATATAGAAGATAGAATATAATAATAAATGAATAAATAAAAGCTACAATTAAATTATAATGAAATTGTCAAATATATACAAATAGCAATAAAACAGAAATTGCCGGATATATAAAAATACACAGAGATGGAAAATGCGATAATTAAGCAATTAATGAATCATTATTTAATTACTGTTTCTTATTTGGACACGTGAATAAAATGAAAATCAAACTAGTTGAGAGACAGAAACGTACAGTGTATGTACAGGAGAGCTAAGAAAGCCCAAAACCATACAGAGATCTCTCCTCCAACTCATTTAATTTGTCACGAGAACAAGCACAACAAAATTAATTGCTTGTAGTCGTGTGGTTAAGCACAGCTTTTGGGCATTTTGGGATAAAACTGTCAGATTTGGTACAGCTTCAGGCTTATATGTTATAAAACTTTTTTTTTTCCTTCAAATTTGGCACCGAATTGGCTTGGATGTTGTGGAAAACAAGTTTTATGGGTCTTTTCCGTTAACTCTCCTATTTCCAGAGTGCCTATCTTTTTTGACCGATCATTTTTCTTTATTATTTCCCCCCCTATTGTTCTGTGAACTATTTTCTTACATACACATCTTACAACACAGAGATAGGGATGATGAATGGATGATGGATGACTGGGTGGATGGATGGATGTGTATGTACTTTATTCATCCCCGGCGGGGAAATAGCACAGAGCTGTTGAGACAGGCAGCCAGTTGAGCCAGCGCCGAAAGTAGTTAAGTGAGCAACCTGTTTTTTTTCCCCTCTACAGCCACTTATCCCAGGACCAGGGCAAATACTTTTTTTTTTTTTCCCCTCGGAACCTGAAGTTTCTAGCTCAACCCTAAAGTTATCAAGCAAACCTGGTCTAGATTAGGAGGACTAGGTCACTTGCAACCAAGTACCGGTTGATCCAATCAGCCTGAACTCTGTTTTTCATCACGACATGTCAAACCTGTTTTCTGCTTTATCTGTTTACAACATTCGACCCGGTTTGATGCCTATCTTGTTTGGCCAGCCTTTTGAAAAATGACAGCCATGGCCCCCAGACGCCTTCCATCTTTTCATTACATATGAACCCACAGTACCCCTGTGCCAAATCTGCCGCTTTCATCGCAAAATACCCGATTGTGATGGCTATTTCTTTGCAGCCGCCCTGCTGTTCTGATGCATTTTATAATATTTTATTATTATTATATTCTATATATTTTATTATTTTATTATATACATTTTTATATTATTATTGTTTTATATATATTATATTATTATTCTATATTATTTTATAATTAGTGCATGTTTTGAGATGTTCATTTAAGTTGTCCGAGAGGAAGACGTGGTATCTTTATGCAAGTTCAACTGTAACCGATGCTTTCCATTGTCCTGCGCCAGACAATAATCTGTGACGGTTGTTCTTCGCCCTTCAGACAGTCCCAGTCGCCGGCCTGGGTGGGCGGGTTCGGCTCGGCGGCATCCCAGCCCCAGCCCGGCTCCGTCATGTCCAACCTGGCTAACTTCAGCATGGCCGGCTACCAAACGCAGTGAGCCGGCCCTCACCTCCGCACTGCCCTGGCGCCCGCAGGCCTCCACCTTAAAGGCCGCCGCACTACAGCGTTCAGCAGGCCCCGAGGCTCATAACACTGTATTTGCTCCTGTAAGGCCAGGTCTGGGGTAAATTCACTTCTAGACTTAATTCGAAAAACATTTTCCAAATTCTTTTGGTGGTGAAGTGCTTTTGGGGAATGTGGCGTCGAAGCCATTTGACTGCCATTTCACTTTTTTAATTATAATTAATTTTTTTTCCTCAAATAATTTGATACTTTTTAAGAATAATATTTTAAGTTTTACTTTGGACAGCGCAACATCCTTTTAATTTTTAAAAGAGTTTTTCAAATGACCAAAAAGCACATTGAGACAGAATAATACACTGAATTTTATTAGTAAAGATCACACTTTTGAATCCTTGAAATTTTATTAATGTATAATCATCACATTTGCCACACTTTAAACATGTTTTATTCAAGTTTTCCTTCTTAAAAAAATGTCAATGTTTCAAAAGGAATTTATTTTTATTTTATTTTATTTTATTATTATTTTTTTTTTTCTCTCTTCTCCTCCTTCCCGTCCTCCACCAACTATGAATTCAAAAGCTTGAATTTGACATTTTAACACAGACTTCCATTGTGGCTGAATCCCCCCCCCCCCCCAAAAAAATTGAAATTATAATAATACCATTAAACTTATGCATTTTAATTATTTAGGGTGTAGTAGGGCGGGGAATTCAGGAGGGAAACGCACATGTTAGTGTTTTGTCAATCTAAAACACACACATAACCACATAGTCAACACACACACCCCTGCTGCACTTAGCCACCAGAATGCCCACTTTCAAATCCCAAAATACTACATTTTAAAAATGCTTTGTGGATATAAGACCCAAGACCCAACTCTTCGTCGTACGGCGAAGCTCACTGTTATTCGTACACCACCCCCCCTCACCAAATGGCATCTTCACAGTGTACAAGGTTTCATGACTTTTTTGTTTCGTTCAAATTTTGCTTTTGTTTGTTCCGTCTATCTTATCTGGGGGCAAATATTTTCTAGTTTACAGTTTGGTCGCGTATAGGTTAGGCCACAATAATTTATAAGCCCAAGTGTCTCTGCAGAAAGGAAAGGCTTATAGCACACGCTTTGCTGTATAAAGGAAATGTTGTAAATAGCTGACATCCCAATTTAACCCTCCCCCCATACAGATGAATGGGCTGTGCTGATTCTGGGGCTGGTTTCCTAGATTATACTTAAATCGTAAAAGAGCTGTTTCCCTTTTTAATGTCTTACTTTATAAGATGTTGAGGCTTGTTTTTCTTTCACTGAGAGTGTTTTGTGAATAAACAACTGACCTTTTTAATATATATATATATATATATATATATATATATATATATATATATATATACACACACACACATATATAATTTTATTTTTATTTTTTTTTTAAACCAGCCCCTGATGACGTTTCATGTTTTTGTCAACCGAGGAGGAAGAAGAAAGGAAAAAAGATGTTGATTCATATCAATTTCTAGGAGTTGTTTTACCCCCTCCAGGAAGATGTTTCCTCTACCACGCTGATTCGGCCTTAATTGTCTTCAAACCTTTATTCCCGTTTCCTTTCTTTAATTTTTTAAGTCTTTGAGCTTTTGCTGAGCTCGGTCATTTCCACGCTGCCAGAATAAGGCGGTTGAGACAGCAACCCTTTCACCTGCCATCTGAAGATTTTTGTGCCATCATGTACAGTCTAGCAAACTATTATCTACCTATTTTGTGTTTAGCCTACATGATAACTAATTGTACATTTAAAAAATTGAACACTGTCATGTTGGTTTGTAAATATGAACCCTGTACCCTTTCATAAAACTTAAAAAAGCTGTACATAGGTAATGTGGTATACAATTTCCATTCTAAAATCTTAACAGTATAATTTATGGAGAAGCCTTAATTGTTGTAACGGTGACTGCAATTTCTCTTGTATAATTTAGAGGCTCCATTACCCATGTAAAACGATTTCCACTTTAAAAATCCAGTTTTGTTTTTTTTAGGTTTTCGTACCATTTTCAGTAAGTAGAAGGAAAAGTCATGTTTCTGTTTGAGTTGCACGCCTATCACATGTAATATATTTGTTGCTGAAAATATTGAATGTAATGGTTTTATTTTGTGACGATGCATTTAGGCCCGAGCGCAGATAAGCGGATTTCAAGAATTGATGTGAAATACTTCTTCCACGTTGCATTTAAAAGGAAGAACCAACAAATAAAACATTGAAATTAAAGAAAACGTCTGCGTGCCTCGCATATCAATGAAGGTTTGACGTAATTCTCTCAAAAATAAAACCTAACGGCTTTTAACACAATGTTTGTATATAAAATAAATACTTGAGTGAGGGTTTTGTTTTCATACAAATTAAAGTTAATTTTCTTGCTGTTGAATTGAAGATAAATGTGAATAAATATACATGCTGTTTTGGAGTATAGGTGCAAATTTGCCTCATGCTTTCCTCTCAAACAATTTTGTCCATAGCCACCTGTGAAACTCGGTATACACAAGGGTTGCCAGGTAAGTGAATGTTTTTGGGTTTTTTTGCAGGTAATGTTCTCAAAATTAAAGATTCAAGAGGTTTGTACTTGAGAACATTACCGCCAACAAAAATACACAAGGCATAGTAGTATGTATGTGGCAACGCCTGATTCACATCAAGCAGAACTTCACAGTTTATAGTCTCAACGAAGATCTTGTTTTCCGTATTGTTTGTATTCCGCCACTTTTTTCTGGTTTCCCATGTTCTACTTGGTGAAGTTTTTCTCCGCAATTTGGCAAATTGATGGATATTGATCCACAACAATCTAAATCTTGAGATTTTGGACCACTCAGATCGATACATCTAGCGCCACCATCAGGCCAAAGGTGCACGTTGTCTTCTGCCCCAATTCAGATTTTCCGCCATTTTCAGTTTTCTGTCAAACACATTTTGACATCTCCTCCTCGGCCTTTTGATTTCAGAAAGCCCAAACAATATGGCCACCGCACGAGCCGCCACCTAAACAGGAAGCGTGAGTGACTGTTCCGACAACTTGCATTTAATTTGAAAGGTGTTATATTTGAAGTTGTTGGCTACTAGATGACCGTCTTATACAACTTATCTGTGCTTTTGGCCGCACCATCGGGCCAAAGTCGACATTTTCAAACACGTGCAGATCGCACCTTTTGCTCAATGGTCTAACCTCTCCCTTACACACCCACCCTTGCAGCTGTATTGTTTTTATTTTTATTTGTCATAGAAACGCAGCTGCTATCGCTTAAATAACTCGGCTATTAAGACGCTGGGAGATGTGCTTCCCTTATTGAGGTAAGACGTTCTGCATGCATCTGGTTGCCGTCTTGTTGACTGTGAGTGGACACAAGGATGAAATTGCTTCCGACCTTCTCATCTGAATCTGGGTATGTAAAATAAGTGAAATATTCACTCGATTTAATGTGTTTTTGAGCAGGTGTGCTTGTACAGAACATGCAAGTTCGTTCCAAGAAATGCGACAAAAGCGGTTCCTCCACGCACCTTTTCTATCCATAATGTTTATTAAGTCCGATGAAAGTTGGAGCGTGTACTTACCTAACATAGGAATACAGTGTACATTTCACACATTCAACGTATCTACAGTTGAGATAACTCAAATATCAGGGGACTAATTGTACATTGAACAACTGCACATCACCAGTACAGCGACAACAATCTCGAGACATTTATTTTTGAATACGGAAGATACAGATTAAAATACAGTTTTATCGACATTTCTACAACTTGAATTCACTGACGTAGCTCAAGCAGCCGTCTATTCTGCGCAGAATTGATCTAAACGTACTGTACGTTCATATACCCTTCGATGAGGAAGTTAAAGTTACGCTGTCACGACCTGCTTAGAGAAGCTGCTCGTTGGATTCCTTTGAGCCCGACGCCGCTAAAATATAGCAAAAAAAAAAAAAAGCACAATATGCTGTTTGGCGTATGAGCCACCGTCTGCATCTTCGCCGGTGATTTATCTAAACGAGCCACAATCCTGTTTCTGTCACATCACATATCGCATCCGTCTGTGGAACTGCCGGGAGCGGCGGCGCTCCGGGACAACATCTCGGCCTTGAACCCCCTGTCCGAGTGCACCTACGGATACCCATTTGAGACCATTGTAATCATCCTGGATACGGATAAAATTCACACCTGTAGCTCCGTGGGTGATGGACAGCATTCTTACCGTTTCCTTTCCTTTCTTGCCGTCCAGCTCCAGCCTCCTCATTATCAGCTCGGTACGGGACAAGAGGGCCACCACGGAGCTTTCGAGTCGAATAACCTGTCTGGCCAACCTTCCATGGGGTGAAAGGCGATCCATATTAAACATATGCACACAACTCACAGTACAGTACATTGCAGTCAAGCAGGCGTGATACTACGTGTAAGTGTAAGGTTGGACACAAACTTTAACGGATATACTCAGGTTTTGCATTTCGGGAGCTTATCCAAATAGTGTTTAACCACTCATTTAGGTGTTGTACCATGAAGAAAACTGTGGTATGGGGATGGTGTGGTTCGAGCAGCCACACCTGTCCTGGGTCTTGGGAATTGGGCCCAGGATCAGGGTGGCTGTACGCCTGTTGCTCGTTTGAGTAATCAACGAGCAACAGGTAAAACCCCCATCCCCACACACGCACAGGAGAGGAGCCCTTGTCATGACATGTTTTACATCTGATCTGCTCCGGGCTTGTTCCACCTAGCCCACTCACCACAATAAAATGGGTGTGTTTCCACTCCATCACCTGTGTCTCTGTGCCGGAGGGCCCTGATAATGCCACTCCGGTGGCGTGTGGCAGACACTGCCACAAAACCCTTTCCTTATTAAAGGATGGGTTCGATATTTTTCATCCCTGGCCTTATTAAGAACGCGTTTCACTTTATTTATAACTGTCCATGGAACAACCTCACCGAGCGCTTTTCTATTGTTCCTTTTCCAATTTAAAAAAAAGAAGACAATGTCTTCATTGAGGCATAAATGTTTTCCCTATTGGGCTGCATTTGCTGCAGAGTGGTAAGTTTGTCAATAGTGAAGGGTTGAGGTGGTTGTGCTATGAACAGTTTTAAATGATGGGAGCCGACAATTTAATAAGGCTTGGGTTGAAAAATAGCCAAACCAATTATTTTAAGGAACAGGAGAGATGAGTTTTAGAAATCAATACTCCTCCCACCTTTGAAACTCCCCGTGCTCCACCGGGGTTTGACTGGGCTGTTTCTCCTGCTCTGCGGCCGTAAGCGAAGACTCGTCCTCCAAACCTTTACCGTAGTTTATCCCAAGAGTGTTGAGTTCGGCGCTAAGAGCATCCTGGGGGAATACGCAAAGGACAATATGAAAAAAACGCAGACTCTGAAAAGAGTCCTGCCGATTTAGTCAAGTGTTAAGCTGAAAATATGACGTCGGGTCCACAAACCCTCTTCTCCTTCAGCTCCATTTTCATTCTCTCTTGCTCTTCTTGGTCCAGAACTTGGTTGCCGTCGTGGTCGAATCGGGAGAAGGCTGCGGAAATTTCGTGATCGGCGTGCCCCATCCTGGGAGATCGCCAGAGAGGAGCCGGGTGAGTTTCACGGCAGAACTTCATGGTTGCACATACTTTGTGCAGCATCTGTTTTTTTGGGGGGGGGGGGGTTTGTAACAACTTACTCTTTCAGGGTCTCTCTGAAATCCTTGAATTCAATTTCTCCCGATCCAGAGCGCAAGGCTTTTTGAACGTCTGATATTTTCTCCTTTTTAAGCTTCAGCTTCGTAAATGTCTTGGTATAGCTCTGCGTTACAAAGAGATTACATTATAAATTGCAGTATTTATGGGGGTGGAAATGAATAATGAGGGGGGTTTTTTTGTCTACACTTAAGCAAGACACAAATGTTGTTACCTGTTTGATAATGTCGGTAATCTGAAGCTCATCTTTCTGCGACGAGAGCTCTTCCTTTACTTCCGAATACGTGTCATTTATAATGGCCAAAAACATGTTCTGGGGAAAAGCAAACAGAGACCAGAGAAAGAAAAAGACCTCAAATCCACTCGACTTTTCCCCTTCTCATTGGGAGGTAAGTGCGTACGGCGTACGGGCGGTGGCTCACCAGCAGAACAAAGAAGACAAAGAAGACATAGGTGACAAAGTAAATTGGCCCGAGAACCCTGTTGGCGCGCTCGATGGCGTCGTAGTCAAAGTCTCCGAGAATAATTCGGAACTGCGTGAAGCTGGGAAAGGAGAGCGGGGAAGGCGGAGAGAAAGAAGCAGCTCGGTTAGTTCCACCCTCATTGATCGAGTCGGGCGCCTTTCGGGGGGGCCGGGGCCCACCGCGCTTCGCCCGCGCTTACATGCACTTGGCAAAGGTGCTGAAGGAGTCGACCTCCGTCCCGAAGAGCAGGTATCCGAGCTGAGCGTAGGCGAAGAACACGATGAAGAACATGACGGCGAACCCCATGATGTCCTTGGCGCAGCGGCCCAGCGTGGAGGACAGCTGAGTCATGGTCTTGTTGAAGCTGATGTACTTGAAAACCTGCCGGCGTCGAAAGGAAGGAAGAAGGGGTGTGTTGGGGGTGGGAAAGCTGGCAACCGGGGATCGAGGGGGGCGGGGGGTTAAAAACGGTCGTCCACCAGGTGACGTTGGTCGGTGGCTCGGTGCTTTACCTTGATCCAGGCGAAGAACAAGTTGACCGCGTTCATGTTGTTGTACTGCATTTGCCAGAAGGCCAGGAATTCAAAATCGGCGTAGATGTCCGGTTGTCGCAGGAGCTTGCCAAGCAGCTTGTCCACTTTGATTGTCCGGAAAACGTTGAAGACGATCGCAACGATGGCAAGCTGTGGGGGGGGGGAGAGGGCGTCGCCGGATTATTTGACGGTTTCACTCGAGTCGAGCGTATATTTTCTCAATCGGGTTAGTGCAGAGCGCGAGCAGATCAATGGCATCAAATGAGCATTTCAGAAATTCTCTCACCAGTATCACAACAATGTCCAGTATGTTCCAGATGCTTTTCAAGTAGGAGAACTTGTGGATTCGCAGCTCGAGTATCTCCTCCACGACGTAGTAGAGGATAAACAGGCAGAAGAGCGACTCGCAGGCCAGGATGAAGTAATCCCAGTTGTTGATGTAGCGAATCAGTTTGACCGTTCTTATCTGGTAGGATGGGATGGCTCCACCGGTCGCGGGAAATTCAACCAGCAACCTGCAACAAAAAGGTGAACGCCATTTTGGTTTGAAAAGAGACCCCCAAATGATCTCGTTTGGGTAAGGCCACCTCCCGTGATTTCGCATTTTTCATGGCACTTCCTTTCCTCAATTTATTCCACAATCAATACCAAACATTTTTACAAATAACTGATTTTCAATGTCTCAGTGTCTTTCAGAGTCTACTTAAAATGGGACTTAAAAAGTGACATCGCTGTGAAATAAAACCATTCCTTTACGCGTGTTCTGCCTCTTTGCCAACGAGTGGCCACCGCCTAGACGTCTATTGAGGGAGTCAGAAATAAATGAAAAATCCTCCGCCTCAAGACTTTAGTTTTAGTGGTCGCCACGTTCACTTCTGCTCCCCATTATTGGCACTAGCAAGTTGCCAAATCTTGGCAAGAATCTGCAATGTTTGTCACCGGTCGCCATCGTTGCTAACGCGCGATGGTCAATGGCCGAGCGCACCACTGTTCGTCCAGTTGTACGACCTTCCAGTGGGGAGAGCAGGACGTGTAATTGGCTGGAGGTGGCCTTCAAGTAACGTGAATGTGCGCTCGGACCTAATGACGCAGAACATGTTGATGTTGGCGTTATAAGTGGAGAAGTCGAGGAACACTGCTCTGGTTCCCCGCGCCAACCACAGGTTGGTCACCAGCTCCGTCATGATGGCGGCGCTCCCCTGCCTGGTCCTGCTCAAATCCTGGTAGAAACCCGCGCCACTGTAGCTGGTCAGCAAACCCCAGTGGGCGGAACCCTTCACCTCTTTCTCGGTGTGGTACGTCCACCTGGAGATCAAACAGAGTCCGGGATACACCGTCATTTTTCCGTCGTTTCCCATGCATTGCGGTACAACTATGTAATGATGAACTCGAGATACAAGTTGAAGAATAGATGGCGAAACTCACGCGGAGCCATTGACGAGACCAAAGCTGAAGTCGTCCTCCTTCTTCTCGTTGTAGGCGTCGAAACATCCGCTGATTTCCTCTTGGAAGTCACTGTGGACCTTACAGGAGTTGTTTTTGATCTTGATCTGCCGCATCCTGGGGACCCCCAGCAACATGTTCTCGTAGTAGATGAAGGACTGGTCTCCGCTGTCCAGGGGTTTGTTGTTGTACCACTTGGTCCAGTAGAGGCCGTCCAGCAACGGGCCCTGGGCGTACTGTTGAGAAAAAAATCACAGTGTGAATTCTTGAATTTGTAGATGGCCGCGGGTAAAACCTGATCACTATTCACTAACCCTCACAATTTAACGTTTTTGATGGAGGCTACTCACAACCCAGAAGTCCGCCATGGTGCCGATGGATTGAAACGTAACACCGCCGTCACCGGCGGCGTTGACAAACAGGTCGGTCATGGCCTTGGTGTAGTAGTAGGTGCTTGAGCTTGTCATGCCGTATGTCACTGGAAGACAACATCATCACATTGTCACGCCGTTACGTGGATTCCTATCAGGCTTTGCTCAGGGCCCCCGTTGAAAGGGGCCACAGATAAGGAAATGTCACGCGGGCGGGCACGCACAGCCTCATTCAGGTTTGCGCCGCGTCCCTGTCACGGCGCTCGAAATGGCCTCAGATTGGAGGCGGTAATTTGTTTGAAGAGGGAGAGCGAGCGCACAATGCCCCCGACGCAGAGAGCCCCGTCGGACAATGTGAACCCGACCCACACAAAGCGTCAATGGCTCCGGCCGGAGCTCTTATCAGTGAAAGGCGAGGGAGCAGAGCCGCGTGTTCCTTTCATTTGCGCCGTTTAGCAGCACAATGGCTTCAACTGCAGGGGCGCGAGGGGATTTATCGAGGGCACTTAAGTAGGGGGGAAGCGTTTGATGATAAATCAACATTCCTAACAGGTGTACTACCGCCAGAACCTGCTGAGGTGAGGCCATCGCTTCAACAGACGGTGGCAATGCATTTGATGTAAAATGAGGTCAAAATCACTATCAAATTTATCCAGAGTCGAAAACCACCTCTTTCAAATCATGTTTGGCCCCGGAAGGCTTGTTTCTTTCGAGCCTCACTGGCTTTATTTGAGATTAGCGACTTCTCTCCTACCCTCTCCCTCCCCTCCTGTTGGTCATTTTCATGGCAATAAATGGCGTAGTGGACACTTTGTAATTTTTACAATTTTCAAGACCATTGTTTAATATTTTCCTGCGAATGCATCAAAATCCATACTTGACCTTTTACATGATCACAAAAAAAAGATAGTCAACTGTAAATCTGACTTGTTAACAGCCGGTGTGCTCATTTTTATTTATTTTATTATTATTTATTTTTAATCCTTTATTTCTTTGCGGGTCTCAAAACATGCCACGATGGATGGATATATTTATATACGGTGTATATATATATATATATATATATATTGATTTCACATTTCAACCATTTTCTCTGTTGAATGACATTGGCCGTGTACTCACAGAGGCATATGTCCACCAGGAAGACCAGGTAGACCATCAATTCCCTCAGGGTGGTCCGCACAAACAGTTCCCTGTTATCTGAGGTGTTCTCCGTCAGTGTTGTTCCCCACAGACCTGGAGGGAACGTGGTTGTTCCTCAACATAAGGTGATAACAACATGCACCCCTCCTCCCCCAGCATATAAAACACTTTGAATGCGCTGAAGAATTCCAACTTAGACAAAAATCATGGCTAAACCGATAGTGAAAAGATGCGGTTGCCGACGTATCAAAGTTTCACAGGCCAAGATAAGGTTCGAATCGAGGCAAAAGTTTTGATGTACGGCCCTTTTTATTTATTCATTTTCTTTTAAGCGTCTCCCTACCTTTGATGAAGGAGCAGCAGCGCGACCGCTCCTTCACCGGACCTCGCTCGGGGGCTTCCGGCTGGTCCGAGAACGGGCCGGGCGGGTCCTGCTTGCGCACGCTTTCCGCGGGGCCCCGAAAGAACGGGCGGGGGTCGTAGATGGTGCTGACCGCCCTCGGCAGGGGCGGAGGGGTGCCGCAGAAGCCCCTGTTCACCCAGGCCCCGTTGCCCGGGCTGCCCATCTCGCACTCCACCTGCCCGCTGAAGTGGCTGTTGGCCCGGTTGCTCAGGCACTTCATGCTCCCCGGGGGATTTTTCGCCTTATGGGGACCTGTCGGAGCGGGAGGGTCAAATGGAGCGGAGCGGTCCAGGCGGCTTTTCAACACCTGCCTGTGGGATGACGATCGAGGGTCGCTGACATCATCGCCGTTGGGGGTGGAGCTGCTGCTTTGTGCGGTGCTGTTGTCCTCTTAGAAGCCATGCCTGCGCTGACAGCCCTGTCATGACCGCCTGGGTGTCACCGCCCACGGTCATAACACAACGTCTCATCCCAACAGGTCTTGACATTTGGCAAACTGTCCTTGTTTTTTTTTCCAAACACCGGAATATCTTCCAGCGTCCACGAATTGCAAATGAATCGACTAGTTTCTGTAATGTTTCGTTTTTTATACTGACAAGCGTCTTGGTAATGATGCATAAACCCATTTTTTTTAATATGCCAAACCCGTTTGTTATGTACAAGATTAATTTCAAATTAAAAAGACAAGCTCGCACTGCACTGTACGTTGAGCCTAACTTTATTATTGTTATTATAAAGTTTGACCTTTTTTTTTAACGGATGCAATTCCAATTCTGTGTGATTTGCATGACGGCACATTCTTTGAGAATCACAAAGGTGGCGTGTTTCAAAACTGGGCTTTTCAGAAAAAGCCATTTTAGGAACACCCGGGGCGTGCGCCGCTGGTGCTCTGTGGCTCTGGACCACCACCGTTACGAGAAACAAGGTGAAGGGATGTCGGGAAACCCAAGACATCCCCTGCATCCACGGTCACATCCGGCACGACCTGGACAGGTGGGTCTCCACTACCTGCTCTTTTTTTGCTCCTTCATATTTGCATTCTCTGGCTTGAGCTGAATCACTCATTCTCTGCGTAGTTTTTCTTGATTATGAAAGATGATCAATATATTCACAAAGACAGGATAACACTTCGAAATTTACAGTTCAAGTAAAAAAATCGAATGTATATAATATTATTTATATTTATAATATTAATATACATCATATAGAAAATGTATCATATTATATAAATTATAGTTTATAGCAGTATAACATGCTGGTTTAATATAATATATGTAATATACTGTATATACAGCCATACATGTATAGTAACACACATATCTGTCACATGGTAAGATAGTAGTATAGTAGTGATAATGGCATTTTAATAATATGAACAGTCTTCTTCGTTTTCTTTCGGCTGCTCCCGTTGATAATATGAACAGTAAAGCTAATGATATTAATAATAAACGGTAATGGTTATAACTGAAATTTTTTTTTTATCTGAAATGAGAGCTAATGCCTATGTCTAGGGAATCACCATGGTATACTGTCATCGCCATGTCAATCCATTGTTGCATGTATTGCATACATGCAACAATGGATTACAAGGTTGTGACACTTCAAGTGCGTCTATTCTTTAAGTGTACTATTGATAACTTGTTGACAATCTTAACCCTCAGGTGTTAGAAGATTAAGATTGTCAACAAATTATGAATAGTACACTTCAACTATTCTTTGTAATGCTGCCGTTTCAAGAGCACACAAACTTTATTTGCGTAGCAAATTTCATGCAAAAAGTAAGGACCTCAAGGTCTTTTTTCAAAAAGTATGAATAAAAGATGTCATATGCAAACTAACTTAGTTTATGGTAAACCGACACAAGCAGTTGCATTCATTTGTGGATTTTACTGCCTCTTCACGCAGTAAATAAGAATAAGAGAGAACAAAATATATCTTTTTTTACACTTGCAATACCATATTTGGCAAGAGTCGAAAGTCATCGTAATAACCTTGCCTAAATAATATTCAGTCCATTGCAATTTATATCACCGGTTATAGAGTGTAAGTGTAAAGTTATAGAGTGTGATTGAGGTGAAATTGCAAACAAAGCTAAATTATGAATATGAAGCATTGAGTTGCGATTGGGGCAGGTTATTTTCTAGTAAAGGAAGGTAAAAGCAACAATTGACGTGATCATCAGTAGAATAAAAAAGAATAAACATCTGAACATAATTACACTGGATCAGCTTGAACTTGAACTTGAACATGAAATAATCATGAAATTTGTACCGAACAAGTATTTTCTATTATATATATTATTATATAATTTATTTTAATTATTATTATTTTTTTCTTACTGATGTTTACATTAACTACATCGTGCGTCACGGTCACAGTCACAACACAGGACATTCTTCATGTTTAAGTTAAAAATACCTCTCGCTATTTTTTCTTCATCAAATTAGCAGATAAAACACTGATAACATCTTTATCTTTGGTAACCGATCAAGCCAAGTGATTAAAACCCAGTAAAATGTTGGTTTATTGATCTACGGTTTACATTTAAATTGAAATGTATTATTATTGACAGACAAAAAAGACTTGGAAGCAGAACGTTATAATAATAATAATAATAATAATAATAATAATAATAATAATAATAACAATAATAATAATAATAATAATAATTAATAAAGTAAGATCAAATAAAAAAGCCAAATATACAGAAAGCATATATATATATAACAGAATAGCCATATGTAAAAATGTACACAGTGCGATTCTATATACAGAGTAAATTATTGTTATACATACATAGGGTGTAAATTAATACTATGTACTTAATTAAGTAGCACAGAGTCACTAAATGAGTAATATAGTAGATATATAACTTTATGCAGTAATTGAGTGTAGTACTGTAGTACACGTTGGTGCCACAAGATGTCGCCCCTCATCTACCATCCATGGGCGACGACCAGAAAGCGGCGGGGTGAGACAACGAGCACGTCCACACACCAAATACATCGACTGTACGTAAAACAAACAAATAACGAACAAATAGCAAACAAATAGCAAACAAATAGCAAACAAATAGCAAACAACGCCAACGAAATAAACAGCAGTGGCGGCGTCTTTCATACATATACATACTTTCATACATACACATACTTTCATACATATATGCAGTGAAATGTAATGCAACGCACCCGGTGATAGCACACACTATGTCCTAGGAAGAAATACAAATAAAAAATGTCTTTCTATTAGACCGACTAACTGACTCCTAAAACGTAATACAGTGAGTTGAATACTTATAGAATAAAATAAAAATTATATAGAATAGAATACAATAAAAATATCATGAAATAAAACGGAATAGATAGAGGGAATATGCCTATGTATGTACAGATATGTGCATTAAAGTGGCGTGTGAATGTGAATAGAGTGAGGTAGTGTTTGGGATAATACAGCACAGTATACAACAGTACGGCATCACGAACAACCCTGAACAGTGACACAGTATGCGGTACAGTATGCGGTACAGTATGCGGTACAGTATGCGGTACAGTATGCGGTACAGTACGCTACATACAGTACAGTAGGTAGTGGAGCCTAGTGCATGGCTCAGTTAGGACCCCTGGTGAGGTCAGCGTTGACAGTTCTTATGGCTTTTGGGAAAAAGCTCAGTCCCTCTGTTGTCGCTGTGTGGCTGCGGAGGCGCTTGACTGACCGCAGCGGGCGGAGAGTTGGAAAAGCGAACGACTCCTTTTTATTTGTTTGTTTTTTTGGGGTCACCCATCCCTCTCCACGTCACCCACCGACCCCGGAAGGCCTGGGGGAGCGGACGTGCCTTCCAGCCAATAGGAAGAGCCGCCGTCCCCGCGGGGGGTGGGGGGTGGGCGGGGCTTAAGTACCCTGGTCTACTTCAGCGCGTCGCCCCAGCAGGACGCCCGCAGACCGTCCGTGTCTGTGGGAGAGGAGCAACTTGTTTTACCTCTTCTTTTCTCCCCCCCCCCCCCCCCCCCATCTCACGGACATTTCACCGACATCCAACGGACATTTCTCAGCTCTTGATTTTGGACCCTGAATGTGTTCTGATCTGAAAACAACAACAACAACAACAACAACAACAACAGCAGCAGCAGCAGCAGCAGCATGCTGGGCAGCAGCATGCTGGGCAGGAAGCTTTCAGCGACCGGGCTGATGGGCGCCGGCGCCGACCGCGGCCGGGCGGGAGAGCGGCTGCAGGCGGCGCTGGCCGGGCTGCAGGAGCTGCGGCTGCTGCGGGAGAAGCAGGGGGACCTGGTGGACCGGGCGCTGCGGATGGAGCGCGTCGGGGCGCCGGCGGGCACGGCCGCCGGCGCCCCGACGCTGGAGACGGAGGAACAGCGGCTGGAGGCGACTCTGACGGCGCTGAAGCAGCAGCTGGTGAGAGAGGGGGAGAGAGGGAGAAAGAGAGGGGGAGAGAGAGAGAGAGATTCCTTTATTTTCAGTAAGTCAGGTCACAGCAGCAGAAACTTGGTCACGAAGGAACCAAAAAACAACAAAAATAGAGACAAACCACAGGAAAATCACGGGTCAGTAAGAGTATAGACAACTCAGAGATAACTAGGTACGCAGAGAAAGAGAAATAATTATAGCATGCAACTTTCATTTCACGTTTATGATATTGTCTAGGTTGTGAGTGTTATTTATCATTCATATAATATGTATTTAGTTTTTTGTTGTTCTTTACACCATCATGATGCTCTCTGCAGGGGGTAGGAAGTCAGATAGTTGTCATAAATCAAGGTTCACTGCAGAGACCACGGGACTCTGTGGTGCTGGGGGGGGGGTCACTGCTGTTCCTCAATTATTAACCATTTTAATACCAGTGGAAAAAACACTGTAATATAAGCTGATCTCTGGATTCACCTTGTCCCTTTTCGAAGCCAGGAGTTTGACCTCATCAACCCCCCCTCCCAGACATGACTCTGGCCACTGTTATTAAATGCACCGTGGTGGTGGTGGTGGTTCCTCTGGGAACAGGGAATGTTTGTGAAGTGGGAATGGAGCTGCCTCCCCCCCCTGGCAGACCTGTAAACCCCATTTAAAGAAATCTACAGTGGTGATCCTCCGCCCCGGCCCATCTGGCTGTTCTTAAAGATAGCCATCAGGGCAAATTTGAATTCACCTTTTAAAACATTTCTTGCTTATGTGACGCGGTCACATAAGCAACTACCCCCTACCTCCATCGTTATTATCTTGTCCCA
This sequence comes from Zeus faber, assembly GCF_960531495.2. Lineage (NCBI taxonomy): Eukaryota > Metazoa > Chordata > Actinopteri > Zeiformes > Zeidae > Zeus > Zeus faber. The sequence goes on from NC_137202.1 coordinate 24,666,568, forward strand.
GTTGTACCTGCCAGCATTCAGTCAATTCATAATTTCACTCTCTTTTTGCCTTTATGTCATATTTGGTCCATTTTTTCCCCTATCATTCCTCTCCCTTTTAAATAGTATTATTATTATTATTATTACTATTATTATTATTACCACCATTATACGCAAATGGCCTGTTTTTCGTAGTCAAAGCTCGTTCTCCTGAGATTGCCGGTTTCTGTCACAGAAGAACCCAACTTGAAATAAATTGTAAGTGGAGGGGAAAAGAGGGGATCATTTCCCACAGAAACCTTCACTTTGCCTGGGGCTTCCCTGCTGATCCCCTAAAAACCTCCCTTGTTGAGAGCCACCGCTGTAATCTATTGTAACAGCGCTGCCCAGCCCAAGCTGCTAAAGTAAACACAGCCCCTCCCCACCCCGACTCCATTGGCCCTTCCTGCTCTCGCAGTTTACACAATGGCCAAGCCCTCCCTGTGTGGGGGAGAAATGAGTTACCCATCACTGCGTCTTTCAGCGCGCTCCCCCTTGTCCTCTTGGGGTTAATGAACAGCCACAGTCTGTGTTGATGTTGTCATACAGCCGTCAGGGAAAAACAACAACATTAGAACATCACTGGTCTAAACGTGGCGAGGCTGACACGAATGCTACACCTCGATTTTTGTTGTCGATAAGTGCACTTAAAGCATTGGAAAACGTGCGTGCGTGTGCGTGTGCGTGCGTGTGCGTGCGTGCGTGCGTGTGTGTGTGCGCGCGCAGTAGACAATGTGGCAAAGCATTTATTTTTTTAATCCTTTTGAACATCCTACTGGGTAGCTGGCCTTAGCCAAACACGTTTCTGTGTGTGTGAATCTGACCGTGTGTGTGTGTTTTTCTTCTTTGCAGTCTCGTCTGCGGAGGCAGGATGTAGGCCTGAAAACCCATCTGCAGCAGCTGGATCAGCAGATTAGTGAGCTGAAGTTGGATGTGAACAAGGCCTCCACAGAGCAGCTGGAGTGTGACAGCAGGCCAAGCTCAGGTGAGAAGGCACGCCCACATACACTTATGGCACCAGAAATATAAGAAGTAGGCGGTTCCAATGCTATATAATGGGGTATAAAGATAGGTTATTTGCCAACTGTAAATGCAAATTAAAAGAAACATGATTACATGATGGCTTGCTCCATTATGGACGGTCTAACAGCCCACCCCTTTAAAGGTCAACACCGCCAAAGCTGGTTGCTATTGGTCGGTTGTCACAGTTCACCAAATACATTATAGTTTTCATAAAAGCTTGTGTGACTGGAGTGGCCCGCGGCGTTTTAAGCAGTTTCTTGATGAGTGCCCTCATCCCCAAATCTCATTCCATTTCGTAAAAGGTACGCTCTCTCTCTTCTACTCCCGTCCAGGCTTCTATGAGCTTAGCGATGGCGGCTCGTGCTCACTATCCAACTCCTGCACCTCGGTCTACAGCGAGTGCCTGTCGTCCTCCCAGACCAACCTTCTCCAGCCTCCCCAAAGCCCCGCCGTGGCTTCCTACAATGTTGGCCCCCTTGAGCCGGCGGACGTGTGCCGCCGGCGCTCTGCCGACGAGAGCTCCGCCCAGCCCAACCCGCTGCGTGCCACGGGCCTCCACCTGGGCAGCAGCAGGATCCGTGCCGGAGCTGCAGGTCTGGAGCGCCCAAGACCGAGACCCGTGTCTACTGGTAAGCAGCACCGTTCGTCTGACGTTTCGACCAATGTTCTCATCTGTCCGTCCCCCATTGTTTATTCCCTGCTTATAGCTGTATAGTATTACCAAGAAAAGGATACAAGTACATTTTTTTGTTGGGGAGGGAAAAAAAAATCTCTTCCCATTGACAGATGTTTTTGACTTTGAAGCCGCGGTACTGGATGAAATCACGTGTTAAGATTGATAGTCCTGACTCCTAATGCATTAAGCACATTATGAATTTTCTGTTTTATTCATCAGGTGATCTAGACAGGTTGATGCCTGGAGGACCTGGCAGTTACAAGTCTCTGGAGGGGAATAAATCCTCAGCGTGCCCCATTCCCAGGACCTCCACAATGGATCCCAGATTCCAGAGCAGTCTGATGTCACGCAGCGGGACCGAGGTGTACCACTACCCCAGCCCCCTGCATGCTGTGGCTCTCCAGAGCCCCATCTTCTCACTTGGTGAGCCAGCTGGTGCGGAATTAGCAGAGGGCCAAGGATCCCCGGCACACACCCTCCCCCATTCTGACAGCCTACAGAGGGTCTTGGGGACTGGACCTGAGCCCAGGCACCTGAGCTACATCGACAGGCTCCTGCAGCGCGGCTTAACTCTGAGCAGTGTCCAGAGAGAGGCAGGGCAAGATACTCTGCAGTCCTACAGTGATTATTACAGGGAAATTAGTGTTTCAGCGTGTCCTGATGTGTCCCAGATTGAGCCCACACTTCATTCAAGCCTCAATTCAAACATAATCATACCAGAGGCTGACTGGGCGAGAGAGAGAAGCCAAGAGCAAGTCGTTCACCCAGTCCGTAACCTGTCAGTCAAAGCCCTGGAGTCTTTACACCGTTACTCCTATCCGGCTGCTACCAGGGAATACAGTCCGAGTGAGACCATCACCTCCGCCACTGCAAACCACGACATCATACAAGCAGATCACACTGCTGTCGTGAGGAGCCATTCAGAGATCAAAATGACAATGGATGTCAGAGAGACCGGAGTGCCTGAGAGGAAGCGTCCTGGACAAAGACCCGCAATTCCCCACAGCTCCAGCACCGAAGAGAGTCAAATCTTTGACGTCTACGCGGGCCACATGACCCCGTCTGACTTCGTCCACGCCCAGTTTGTGCCTGCCGAGTCTCAGCAGGTCAAGGTGAGGCAGGGAGACCGCAAGACCAAGGCCGTGAAGCTCAGGAGAAAAAGCAGCGAGAAGCCCAGAGCAGTCAGGCAGCAGCAGCACGGCTGCTCCCAAGCCGACAGGACCAGAGACGCCGGCCGCGGATCCAAGGCCGAGAGAGAACTAAGAAGGGCAGCGAAGGCGAAGACCACTCCAAAAGCCAGGCCCTGTCTGGGACAAGAGCGCAGACTCTCTGGCTCAGACTCCAGCCTCTGTGGGCCCGGAGTCGTGTACACCCACAGGATTTATCCAGGGCCTAATCCACCCCCCGCCATTAACAAGCCAAGCAAAAACCACAGACCCCAGTGGTCAGAGCCGGAGCAGCCTGCCGAACAGAGGAAGAAGCGGCAGGGGCCCGAGGTTTTCCAGGGCCCCTGTGTTCAGCGTCACCGTTTGAGAGACCCTTACACAAATGCGGCGGGCAGCAGGCAGATGGTCCACAGCGGCAGGCCACACTCGAGCCAGTGGATAGGACCCCCTTTCACCCTCAAGCCCCCCGTGTCCTCCGCCTGTTTCTACAGCACCCTCAACGCCAGGTACCCGGCTCCGTTCCCCGTGTCCAGCCAGTACCCGCCCCGGTGTGAGTCCGAGTACTCGGCCGAGTGCGCGTCGCTGTTCCACTCCACCATCGCCGAGAGCAGCGAGGGCGAGCTGAGCGACGACACCACCAACCACTTCGGGGACAGCGAGTCGGGCCAGAGCTTCCGGTCCCGCTCCGACTCGGACAGCAGCCCGTACCCGGATGAGGGCGAGCAGCCGGACGGCTGTGGTGGGCAGGAGGAGGGGGGTTGTCTGGTGTGGGCCGAGGCGGCGCTGGGGCCCACCGCCGCAGGGCTGGCCCTCCAGAGGCTCCCCCACCCTGAGCCCCCGGCCTGCCGCATCAAGGCCTCCCGTGCCCTGAAGAAAAAGATCCGTAGGTTCCAACCTGCCTCTCTGAAGGTCATGACTCTGGTGTAATGGAAAGTTCCCTGAGGCAGCATGACAACATCTGCAAAAACACACAGGCCAACGGATTTGAGAATCGTGGGAAAGGCACTAAAGGTCGCTTGGCAATTTGTCACCTGTTTGTTTGTTTTTTAACTTTTTTTTATTTTTTTTTCTCTAATCACTCTTCATTTCAAGTTATTCGTCGGCAAGATGTTTCACTGCCCACGAGAACAAAAACTTTTAGGGGCTTCCTGGTGGTTCAACCAGATCAGCGTGCGTACCGTATAGGAAGAACGCCTGCAGCGACCCCCGGTTCAAGTCCAGCCTCTGGTCATTTGCCGCATTCTGTACAATAATAAAAAAAAAAAAACTTGCCCAAATAAAGACTTCTACATATTCACTCCATGGTATCATTATCTGTTTGTAAAAGATGAAACATTTGGTAGTGTGTTAAAGATTTAATCCAAAACTACTCTATGTATAACTTCACATTTGGTAAAAAAAACAAAAAACTTTTGCAACTATTGTTTAAAAGATCCTGTAATTTGTGTGTAATTAAAGTTGCCAGAAATTAGAAAGTAAGGCTGATATTACATTTTTCTATGTACAGTGAAAAATATAATTCCCTTTTCCATCTTATCATTTTGTGTGTCCTTTATTATCCTTCCTCTATTTAAATGTTTGTTTACCTTTTTTTGTCATTTTGATCTGCACGATGGGTTGAACTATGCATATCTTTCACTGTAAAATAAAATACTATTTAATGTCCATCGATGCCGTGATGTGTTTTTATCAGCCCGGCGAAGATTGACACACACGCACACACGCTGTAGGTTGACATCAGTGCAAAAACCAAAAGAAGAAAAGTACACAATACAAAGTCGCCTGACACATGGGCATACGGTTTTCCACTGAGGGGATGATGGCAAAAGCAGGGAGCTCAGGTTTCTGGGGGGAGAGCGCCGGCTTCAAAAGAATTGGGGGGCGGGGGGGCGTCGGGGTGGACGGGGGCAGGCACATGGGATTTAGTCGGAAGAGACGGATGATAAGTGGCTCCTCATTTCAGAGCTGTCATGGGGGAGATTAGACAGCGAGCAGCTGCGCGGAGAAATTCCTAATAATAATCTCATGGATAAAATCTGCGGCGTTACCGTTCCATTAAAATTCTTACGCGTTTCGGCAGCGGGCGAGTTGAGGTAAAGGTTACTGTGTGTGAAGGCAAGTGGTCAAGCCGCCGCACATCAAAACTCTCGCTCTCCCTCGCTCTCCCTCTACCCCCCATGGTTCGTTTGTAATAAGAGTCTCTCCCGTCAGGCAGTTGCCGTTGACCTTAATGTTCCCATCTAAGAGGCTTATGGGACTGAAAACATTTCCAGCATTTCATCAAATTTGACTTTGAAGCGACGTTTTCGGAGAGGCCGCCCTTCAAGTCTCGCGAATCTCTCGCGGCGGAACTTTTCCGTCTGCACCTTGGGTAGTTTGGGTTTACCTCGAGGAGGAGAAATAACCCCATAATTCTCCGGATGAAAGCGTCCCGCTAGCTACGACGTTAATCCCGCGCCCGTCTCGCTCAGGCCTTTCAAAGCGCGGCGGCCGTCGTTGACGTCAAGGGACGGTCGTCTTCGATTCGACGCCGCGGTTTTAAGGACTTGTACATCCAGCCCCACCTTTGACCTCGCTGCGATAGTGACACGGAGCGCTGGATGGGATTAGCGCCGGCTCAGAGGGATCGTAACGGGAGCCGGACTCGCCTTTGATGTAGAGCACGCCGGGGGCCGCGTCGGCTTGACCTTGGGTGTTTGCCGACGTCTCCAGCTGTGGGGTTCTGCTCATCTCGGAGGGGGCGGTCCGCCCCGGAGGGGAGAGGTCGCGGGGCGCCTTTTGTTCCGGACCCTTCGGAACAAAGAAACGGACGAGGGCTCGTCCCGCCACGCGACTCCCAGTCCAATCGACTTTTTTCATTGCGTTTCTGTGGTTCAGCAGATGAGGCTCCCCCCGTTCTTCCATTTGTAGGACATTGGCAGAATCAGCGCCAGCGAATCATCATAACAAATTTAAAAAATATTGCGTTTGTGGCCCTTAGCCTCGGCTGAGGTTAATTTGGCAGGGGAGCAGGAAACCCGCGGGACTTGGGGTGGAGGCGGAGACCTGTGGAGGAGCAGGTGCACACTTGCAAATGGGGTTTTGATCAGGGGGTATTGTTATAGGGGAGCATAGTATTTTAGAGGCAGTGAGGGTGGGTGGGTGGGTCGGGAGTGGAGGTAGGACGAGCACGGGGGCCGACATCTCATGGAAGAGGTCCCCTTGGGTGGCTGGCGGTCAAAGCGGACAGAAGCGTTGCAGATGTCGTGGGGGATCGCGTTACGCCGGATAATGGTCCCTGTGCTTCGACATCATAAACACGGGAACATATAGGCGAGCGACGGCTCCGCTTAAGGATCCCACAGACTGGTCTGTAATTGGGTCCTGTCAGAACTACGTGTTAACTATGTGCTTCAGAGCTGTGCGCTCACGTGTCGCAGTAAGGCGTTTGGCACGGACGCTACGAGTCTCCGGAACTCTACCTGGAAGATTGGAGCCTCATTTTTCTAAAATACATTCCCTCGTTCGGCGTTTTCGATGATGGCGTGGCGGGGGAGCCGTTGGCCCAAATTCTGCCGGAGGCTTTTTCCATCGGGTCGAGATCTGGTGACTCGTGAAAGGCCATCGCGTGTGATTTGCACCATTTTCACGACCGGCGACCCCCTGGTGCCCTGCGGGTGGGGGCAGAGACCGCTCCGCTCCCATCAGGATAGAAATGTTCCGTCATATGAGAACGGTGATCGCTCAGAGCAGCTCGGTATTGATCTGCAGTGACTCTTCCCTCTAAGGGGACGAGTTGACCCAAACCAGGGAAATGCCACAGAGCATGATAGGATGTTCATTGCTTGATTGTATCATGATGCACTGCACATGCATGGAAGAACCCACATTCGCTATGTTTCTCCACTCACTTACACAGGTTTTTCCTTTAATTTGTCACCCGTCCGTGTCTTTTGTCAAGCACTGCATTGGACCGGGACAAAGTAAGTGGCTTTATCCCAGAAGATTAACGCCCCGTCATCGGCCTCGTGCCACCGCCCGCCTCGCGATGTTCTATTTGAATTGTGGTGCGACACGACATATGTGTCAGCCCAGGTATAAATAGACGGGTGCTGCATGTCAAACTCCTCTGTGGCAGGTGAACACTGTGAGGTAATACGGCGAGAGAGCACGCCAGGAAGGTGCTTTTTTTGATCCTGTTAAACAGTCCACATTCGGCCACGGGCCGGTTCCATTTTCATTTGGCTGAAACGCAATTGTCACATTCGGTGATTATCACTTTTCAGAATTAGAATCAGAATCAGTTTTATCCACCAGGTACATTTGCACACACACACACACACACACACACACACACACACACACATATATACAGTATATATATATATATATATATATAAAAATAGTTTCACTACAAACAGATCATCGACATCTTAAAATAGAAAAGCTTAATAATCTGAAATAATGGAGAATAAAAATAATAAGAAAATTATATTTTTAATTAAATTGTCATACACACACAAATAGCAAAAAAAGAAGAAAAAAAACATACAAAAAATTCTATAACATATGTGTGTAACATGCAAAATGAATGTACTGTACTGTACTGTACTGTACTGCCGCTGATTCTCGTTCGAAGAGGCAGATTTTTTATGATAAAAAAAACCCAAAAAACTAGAGGAAATAATCAAAGCAATGTCTTTTTGGCAATTCTGTCAAGGCACAACGATCATTGGAAACTAACTAAAAAGGGAGAGAGGGCAGGCACATGCAGAAGTGAGGAGAAGAGAGGCAGACAGGTGCTAATTAAAGCTAGATTTGGATCACAGGTCACAGAGGCTGTGGGGCCGCGGGGCCACGGGGCCCGGGGGCTGGGGGGGGCCGGGGGGGGGTTGCTCTCCTCTTATGCCTGCATGAGGTAATCCCAATAGCCAAAAGTGACACGGGGCCCTCCCCATCACATTTTTTATTAATAATGCAAAATATCCACATTGTGTGACGATCACTTCCGCACGTTATCTTGAACACTGTTATTAAAAAAAAAAAAAAAAGAATCGTACTAAGCCTGAGAAAACGCCGTTTCCCCGTCCGTTCCGGAAGATCCGGTCCTCTATGTTTTCATATGGTTAATAATGCGCTTCACAGCCATGAAATGAAGGACTATGAGTAGCTGTAGACTGGAGCTGGTTTTTTTGTTGTTGTTGCAAAGACAGACCGGGGACACAATGTGGACGTGTGTTTCCAGTGCCCATGTCAGACGGGGCTATCCATACACTGGGGGAAGGGCGTTATACAAGTTGATGTGTGTATGTGTGTGTGTGTGTGTGTGTGTGTGTGTGTGTGTGTGTGTGTGTGTGTGTGTGTGTGTGTGTGTCGGTATTACGCAAGGTCATAAAGAATGCAATTGCATTAAAGTAAACTGTTATTTGTTATACGGTGTTGTTATTTGATGTGACAGAGAGAGGGCTACAATTGTGCAATTTACTTTTTTTAAGTAAAAAAAATAATAATTTGAAGGAGAGCTTTTTTTGTTATTTGCAAGACTAAACTATCATGTTGTAATTTCATGTTTTAAAAATATCTACATTTGGATTTTTTGGAAGCACTTCAGCTTTATGAATGTAAATGACTTTTTCCTTGTTAATCCTTGTTGAGTAACATGCAATAAATTTCCTCTCTCCATTCAGCAAGTCCTCTTATTGTGGAATAACGTATTGGATTGTAAGTGAATACATTTCAGATTTTGGTTGCAGGAACAGCTCGGTGGAGACTAAAGAATGAGGCTATGACACATTAAGCAGGGGGTCCTGGGGTCCCCCCCCCCCCCACCCAGGAAATTTAATTATCTTCATTTCCTGCATCTGGTGAATTTTTACGCACAAATTTGTGCCTTTTCTCCATCAATTTGTAGTGGAAATGTGTTTATGTAATTTCATGGTTCTAATGAAATTAGAAACATGCACGTTTTCTAAATATTGAGGGGGACGTATCCCCTGGGTCCACCCCGGAATTTACGCCTGTGTGTGTGTGTGTGTGTGTGTGTGTGTGTGTGTGTGGTGTCTTTTGTCCCTTTGCTAACTGTACATATGAATGGGGCTGGACCGGAATGTCCAACCTCATGAATGTCAATTGGCCGCAGCCTGGGTTTAGCGAGCAGGCTTCTTTGGCTTGATGTAAGACAATAGACAATGGAGATGAAGTGTAGAGAGAGAGAGAGAGAGAGGGAGGGAGAGAGAGAGAGAGCTGGGGAGGAACAGGGGGAAAGTTCGGAGACGAGGACGAGCGAGGACGAGCGGGAAAAGCGGTAAAGTAGCGGGGACAGGACTCTGCGGTGAGGGGTGGGAGCGGGAGAGACATTTTGTCCAGTGGGGATGGAGGGGACCAGCCCTTCCCTTCCTCTCACCCTAAACCAACCACCTGTTTCTCCTTTGGCGCATCCTGCCGTTTAATGCTTAATCCCTTCATTCACTCCCAGTGTATTGACTGACCATTGTCTCAAGCCCCCCCCCCCGCCTTCCCCTTCAAGCTGTGGTCAAGAGGTTGGTTCAAAAGTTCGCATCGTGTGTGTGTGTGTGTGTGTGTGTGTGTATATGTGTCCGTGTGTGTGTGTGTGTGTGTGTGCGTGTGTGTGTGCTCGCGACCTGTGAAGCGATTGTGCCGGGGACGCCGAGAGAAAGTCTCCCGCGCGGCCCCCCGGGCGTCGAGGAGCGGGTTCGGGTGTCAGCGTTTTTGGAGACCACGCCCGCCCCCTCGGTCAACAAGCCTACGTGCGTTTCTGCAGCCCCTCTTTCCTGAATTAATTCACGTCTAAGGACGGCGAGAGCCGGACGGCCTTGACTTCCCCGAGAAAAATGTTTTGCTCCCGCGCTTTTCGGTGTACGGGCGCGCAGGTGTGAACCGGAGGTCGTGTTTTATTCATTTTTTGACTGCAAAGCTGACTTCTTTGCTGATGTAGGGGAGAGAGAGCGAGGAAGGGGGAGAAACCTAGAGAGCGAAAGAGAGAGAGAGAGACTTTTAAGGTTGCTTTATTTTCGGTAAGTCATGTCACAACAGCAGAAACTTGATTACGAGAGAGAGAGAGAGAGAGAGGCAGATGGAGAGAGAGAGAGAGAGAGAGAGGCAGATGGAGAGACAGAGAGAGAGAGAGAGAGAGAGAGGCAGAGACAGAGAGACTTGACTTTTAAGGTTGCTTTATTTTCGGTAAGTCACAGCAGCAGAAACTTGATCACGAAGGAACCAAAAAAAACAAAAAACAAAACCGGAGACAAATCACGGGTCAGCGAGACATCCCTCTTCGGAGACAACCAGGTACGCAGGGATCTGTTGATGTCTTCACCAGGTTTGAGACAGCTGTTCACTATGAGGACGGCTCCCTTTGTAGCCCAGACTTCCTCCGTTGTACAGTTTACCTCCTTGGAGAGTGAGAGAGAGAGAGAGAGTTCCTTTATTTGCAGTAAGTCATGTCACATCAGCAGAAACTTGATTACGAGGAAACCCCCCAAAAAAACAAAAACAGAGACAAACCCCAGGTCAGTAAGAGATAGGAGAGAGAGAGAGAGAATGAGAGAGGGAGAGCGAGAGAGAGAGCGAGAGAGGCCCTTTTACCGGCCCCACAGCGGGGAATGCGGGGACACACTTCCTCCCCCACCCCCGTGTGTCCCCGTCCCCTGACCTGAAAACCAAACTTGTGGCAGCGGCGGCGACGCGTGCGCGCAGTAAACCCCTCAAAAAAAAAAAAAAAAAAAAAACAACCCCAACAACCCCAATTGACCCCGCAATGTCTCTGCGGCACCGCGAAATGAAAACTCCACCTCCTCTCAGCGTTCGTACAAGCCTCTCATTAAGGGGCAGACCCGACCCTGGGGGGGGTGGTGGAGGTGGTGTGCCCGTTTTGCAGGGATGCGCGGCGCTCCCCGTTCGGCGGCGTCCCTGCCGGCACCTCGGGGAGGTTATTATCCCGGCCTGTTTTATTAGCCGGGGCCTAATTTCGTCGAGCTTCGGGCTCCGGACAATTAGGCCGATCCGGGCGATCTGTCCCCAGGGGGGGGAGGGGCGCGAGTTTAACAACAACACTATTGTGGAGGTTTTTTGTTTTTTTTTTGTTGTTTTTTTTTGGGCGGGGGTGTTTATATATTTTTTGACTTCTTCTCTGCTCACCTACAAAACAAACCGGGTCCCGTCGCGGTCACGCAGGAGCCCCCGCAGCCCAGCCCTGAAGTGGAGTGTGGGGAGGGGGGCGGCGGACTTCAAAAGAGCGGTAAGAGTGACAGCTGGTCATCCTCTTGGTCCGGGCCCCCTGATAAGATCAGAGTGAGCGGACCCCCCAACAGGTACCACCCCCTGCCCTCCCCCTCCCCTCCCCTTTCTCTCTCTCTCTCTCTCTCTCTCTCTCTCTCTCTCTCTCTCTCTCTCTCTCTCTCTTCCCCTCTCCCTCCGTCACCTTCCCCGTTTGCTCCCACATGGCCGCTCGCGCGGCCGAAAAAAATCAGGCGGTTTATGACTGCGAACGAGGCCTGGGCGGGGCCCGGAGGGCGCTCCGCTCCGCCGCTTTCGGGCGTTCGGGCCTCTCCGTTGAGCTGAAGTGCCGTTTCGATGTCGGGTAGAGGGAAGAGGAAGCCGGACGGTGCGACGTCGTCTAACCCCACCCGTCTGCGTGCGTTGACGCCGGGGGAGTGCGTTCGGACACGGTGACCTCAGGCGGGGCGCTGTGGGGTTCCCTCCACGCGACGCCTCCTCGCCTTCACGCTCGACTGCTCTCTCTCTCTCTCTCTCTCTCTCTCTCTCTCTCTCTCCAGGACGCCATAAAATAAACACCGACAGCGGACCGCTTGAGAGCTCTGCGCTCTCTCAGCCCCGATCCCAATGAACTGCAGTCTTGCTGCCCGTAAAGAAATTTGGGCGCAGAGTCCACCCTTCTCTCTCTCTCTCTCTCTCTCTCTCTCTCTCTCTCTCTCTCTCTCTCCATTAAAAGAGGGGCTGTGGATGTTGACCGGGGGGGCCGGTCGCAGCTTTACGAGCAGGGACGGAGGCGGTCGTTTGTGTATCGCGGCTCGGGTCGGGCTCCCCTTTCCCACCCGTCGTTTGTTTTGTTCGATTTCGATTCAGTTTTTCTCTCGCCTCTCCAAGACGGCGGCCGGCGAACGCCTTTGTTGTGTATCAACACAGCCCCGGCCCGGGGGGGGGGGGGGGTAATCACCTGAGTTCGAATCGGGAGAGAGAAAAAAATAAATCGCGGCAGAGGCGCGTTCGTGACAGAGGGGGAAAATATCCAATTAAACCGCGTCTGGGGGAAACTGCTGCTCGTTACGGGGGAGGGGGCGCGTCCTTGGGGTCAGTCGCTCGCTCTTTGGTGTGAGTGTGTCTTCCTCTCTGAGGCATAGTTAGCCCCCCTAACCCCCACCGCCTCCGCTTTCTGGGACAGGCCTCAGCTCGCAGGTGTTGCAGAGAGGATCCAAAGAGAGTGAAATAATAAGCCCCCCCGCCCCCCCCCTCTCTCGTTTTTTTCCATTACGTGTTGCTTTTTGTTTTTTGTTTTTTTTTCCCCTTCCTTTTCTTCAAAAGGCGATTCGATTTCGGGCGGCTCCGCCGGCACGAGCACAAGGCACCCGGTTCTGCAGCGGGCCGGACGGGCTGCCCCCTCACTCGGGTTAGGCGGTTAGAGGTCAGGTAGAGAGCATATTGCCCCCCCCCATGCGGTATCAGCCTCTCCTCCTACACGACACATAATACTGACAGATTACACCATCGCCAGGATAATCAGCAGCGTCCCAAGGGGTTGTATTTGGATATTTGCTTGTTTGTCCTCTCGAAACCATTCGGCAGCTCCGGGGGGGGCGGGGGCGCCGTACAAATTGTCAAAATGCTCAAAGTTGATTTCATTAACTTTATCAAAACCTGATAACTTTCACAACTACTTTTCAGGCGGCTAACGAGGTCTTGAAAGGTTTCGAGCGAAGCGTGGTTTTGTCATTTGGGCTGTGTTGACACAGAGCATGTAACACAGATGAATGGTTCTTTGAAACGTGACACAAAGCAACCGACGGCGGTGGGGGGGGGGGCTCCTCAGTCCCTTTTGTCCCGGGGCATTAGGGAAAGTTGAAGAGGAAGGCTTACAGGTAATTAAAAGAACTGGAGCTTCTTTTTGTGTGTGTGTGTGTGTGTGTGTGTGTGTGTGTGTGTGTGTGTGTGAGCTGAAGTAAGAGATATGGGCATGCTGAGGAGATTTATGGAAAGGGAAGCATTCAGCGGAGCCTTTGTCCCCGTGATTCCGTTGAATCCGAAAAGGACGGACGCGGAGCTGCCACAGTGACGCTGAATGACAACATATGGCACCACTTCCTTGATCTGCCCTCGGCCATTTGCACCCTCGGCCTCTCTGGCACAAATATGCTAAATGGCTGGAAGCCGGGGTCCCCTTTACGGCTCTTTGGATAAACATGACACCTGACAGCGAAGGAGCCCAAAGATAAACTCAGATCAGTATTTGGATTTGGAGACCTGGCCGCGGCTATCGGGTCATTATTATCAACGGTGAAGGAGCTGATAAATCTGGACCATAACGCCGTTCAAAGCAGCTCAAAGGCCCGGATGATGTGTTTATGTGTGTGTGCGTGCGTGTGTGTGTGTGTGTGTGTGTGTGTGTGTGTGTGTGTGTGTGTGCGTGTGCGCGTGTGTGCGTGTGCGCATGTGTGCGTGAGTGTGTGTGTGTGTGTGTGTGTGTGTATGTGTATGTGTATGTGTAAGTGCGTGCGCGTGCGTGCGTGTGCGCATGTGTGCGTGAGTGTGTGTGTGTGTGTGTGTGTGTGTGTGTGTGTGCGTGTGCGCATGTGTGCGCATGTGTGCGTGTGCGCATGTGTGCGTGTATGTGTATGTGTATGTGTAAGTGCGTGCGCGTGCGTGCGTGCGTGTGTGTGTGTGTGTGTGTGTGTGTGTGTGTGTGCGTGCGTGCGTGCGTGCGTGCGTGCGTGCGTGTGTGTGTGTGTCCGTGTGCGTGCGTGTGCGTGTGTGTGTGTGTGGCGAGGTAGTAAATCACCAGAGAGCCAGACTGTAAGGAAGGACGACAGCCTTACCGGGGGCCCCATGTGTTTTGAGCTAAAACAGGGGGGTAGAGTGGGGGTAAACTGTCACTTTGAGGAAGGTTGACCCGTCAGGCTTGACCCCCGAAGCTCTTTGAACAGGACAATCCAGAGTGAGAGACACTCCGAAGGGAGGGGGGGGGGGGGGCGTTGCACAAGAAGGGGGCCGAAGGTTGAGGAGGTCTCTTAAGGAGTGGGCCTGTAAATGAGTTCCTTCATTTTATTCTCCTGTAGTATTTCCTGCATCGAAAAAGAAAAAGCGGGCGAGTGTTAAAAAATTCGGATAAATCCAAACTCCCTCGTGTGCGCGGCTGAGCTTACCTCAAAGCCTCCATCCATCTGAGATAACCTCCCTAACTGCGGGTATCACTATTAATGTTAAATCGTGTTTAGTTGATGGATAAAATCAGCAGCTGTAGAAGAGGTAAACAGGGTTTCTCACCCAGGAACGGACATTATGATAGTGATAGTGGATCTACAGAAGGCTGTAAAAGGGCCATAAAACGCCTCCCCACGGCATGTTATTGCCTGGCAGTAATTCATTTAAATGAGTGGGTGCTAAAGCACTTTAAACATATTGACAGAACTTGAGACCGATAGCAAAAGTACGGCGGTTAAAAAAAAAAAAAAAACAGGTTAATGCTCATGTTTGTGTGGTGGAGGCTGAAGTTACGAGGTAGCTCTTGTTTTCCCAAGGTATTCAGGCTTCTCTATTCACAACAACAATTATATGATTCGCGTGATGATCTTCTGCCTAACTCAGGCCCCAGTTGGGATTACAGAGCAAGAAATCTTGGCGCCGCTTTGCAAATGACATAATCTCCAAGCAAATAAAAGTCGCAAGACGGAGGGAGGGAGGCCGGGCGATCCCCTCCTCCGCCGCTGCCGCCGTCGCCGTCGCCGCTCGCTCGGCTCAGTTTGACGTCAGGGCATTGACCGTCCTGCAAACGATCGGTCCTATTGATCGGAGCAGGCCGTGCTCAAGCCCGATCAATACCACTCCTTTTTTTTTTTTTTCACTGCTCATCACTCTCGCCACCACCCGCTTACCCCAGCCCCCCAAAATCAATCTTAGAAGGCCCTGCTTCAACAGGGATGGTAGAGGAAGAAAAGGAATTGCAACCACCCTGGCTGTAGAAGGCATGATTATTATTATTATTATTATTGTTATTATTATTATTATTATTATTATTATTATTATTGTGAGTGGGAACACTCACTTATTAAGATTTCTGGTTGTAAGGGGTCCAGCCCCTAATAACTGTGAAGACCCCTGTTGTATTTGGTCATGAAAAATTGATGTCGGTAGTCTATGGATGTCATGGAACCGACGTACCCACGGACATGATGAATAAAATTTGGATTTGGGGCAGTTCCGACATGCCGTCCTCCGAGTTTGATCCAAATCTGTCCTTTTTTGTAGGAGAAGTTAGTAAAAAATCATCTCCGCAACGGTCACGTGACAGCGCTGCAGACCTCCGATTGGTCACAGACAAGCGCGTCACTGCGCAGCTCTCGTTATCGTTCTCGGGGTTTAAAAAAAAAGAAAAGAAAAAAAGAGGGAATTTAAGACACGGACTCCCGAAATACAGCTTAGTGACGCGTACCAACGCGTACCACACCGCTCCCCGCGCTGCGCCGGCAAACTCCGACTGCGTCCTGCTCCACCCGATCCCCCAAACATACAGGCAGAACGCCAAACTGCCGAAACCTGTTGTGAGGAGAACCAAGAAGTGGAGCAGCGAGGCAGCGGAGGACCCTGGGAGGGCCTGGACTAGTTAAGTCTTTATATAATTTACTCGGTGCAAGTCAATGTGATTGCAATGGAATCCATACAGACTTTTCATCTTACATAGTTTATAGGATTATTGTATTTGGGTGGGGGTGGGGGGATTATAGCATACTAAAAACACTAACAACAGTTCTGGGTTTAAACAGAGATCAGAGTGAGAACTACGCCTCTACGTCTATATTTACCTGCATATCCCAGCAGGAATTTGTGTTAGTACTTAGATATTAAGCCAAATTCCACGTGAATGGTACTGTAATATAAATGTTATACTTCATAGTGAAAGCCAGATGTGTTGCCATCATAACATAAAGGTGTATTGACAATCAGAAAGACTAAAACACTCCCTGAAACCTTGACAGAAGGAACTAGCCTTTATCAGGACACGAAAACGTCCGGTGTAATAAAAGCTGATGTTCGAGGAAGAGATTATATTTCAATAACAGAATTGCCAAGAAACCACACCTTCTGTAATACATCATTTGAATTTAGGTAGACAGGGCCCATTGCACTTTAACTAAGGGCCGACTACCCCGGCACTTTTTCTGGTTCACTATGTTCCGTACGGTTGATTAGTTTCGCAATTTGGAACACTGATGGATATTGATCCCGATGGTCGAAATCTAAACTTTTGGACCAGTTGGAACATGCGTCGAGCGCCACCATCACGCCAAAAGTTGCAGCTCCGCCTAATCAGATTTTCCAGCATTTTGAATTGTCTGATAATCAAAAGCTTGACGTCTCTCCTCCTCCTCCTCCCAGGCGGTTTGTCCAATTTTTAACCAAACCAACTTTGTTCGATTCCTCGCACTCCTGTGGTTCAAAGTCATCGAAAGAGAGCTGAGGGTCCTGACAACATGGCCGCCGCAGGTGCAAACACATCGCCGAACGCCGCTGCGTGAACAGAGCACTTGCACCCTTTGGACCCTTTAACTTCCCCCCGTTACCTTGACACCCGTTGATTTACTTCTATGGCTTTATTTAATCAGTGGGTCTCCTTTCCAAGCGAGCCAATCCTGTCATCCGATGTCACGGCTGCAGGTCTTAAACTCAATCTAAGATGTTCGATATCCAGGCGGCACTGATAGCACGGCCACGCAGTTTCCTTCTAGTCGCTAAAAATGACCATCTAGCCTTTTATATAACTCGCCACGGTGAATGCAACAGTTAATTAATGGAGCGGCAAGACGTAGTCAATACAAATACAAGGAGGGAGGGACAGAGCGAGACATTGTTTGGGAGTGGCAGAGAGGAAAGGATTCAGCCTTTTTTTTTTGTTCCCGGCTGTGGGCGGATCTGGGGTCCAGATGACCCGTGTTCACGGTGCAGATTAGCCTTGACAGTTGTTCCAGAGAGAGAGAGAGAGAGAGAGAGAGAGAGAGCGAGCGAGCGAGAGGCTAATCTGAAGCCGTCTGGAGATCCTCAGCCACGCACCGGCGCAGAGGGCCTCAACCCCCGGGCCCCCCCCCGTGCGGCCAGCCGCCAGAGCGGCCCCACCGGCCTCACCTCAAGACCGCGGAGTCACGATCCCCGAATGCAGGGCAGAGCGCTGTGCTTTGCCCTCATCGCCGGGTTTCTTTTTTGTTCCTCCTTTGGCCGAAAAAACGCGCAGCGTTCGTCCCGTCTCAGAGAGATTCGGCGAAACGACACCCGGCTGCGGTCGTGTGCCGTGGGAGACAGCGCAGGGGCCAAAAGCTGCGTTGCGTGGAAGAAGGGCAGCGCTTGGGCATATCTCAGTGTGTAGCCCCCCCTCCGCCCTGACAAACAGCCAGGCCCTCTGGGAGATCCACTGTGTTGTTGTCATGGCAGCCCTCCAAACACAGTAGGGATGTAGTTAAGAGCTTTGTACTTCCTGTGTTTACCGAATGTCTTTGGTGCCAGCCTGCGGTGAGGACAGGATGCGAGGCCCATACAATGAAGTCAGTAAAGCCGGCTCTGTGGAAGAACAAGCCCCGCGGACACGGGGCGGAAGATGGAAGCGGCGCGCGCGCTGGGGGGGGGGGGCTGTTATATCACCTCCCCCCGTCCTTACACGCCGGAAGTTCTAATGGCTCACTCTCCCTGCTCGCCCTCGCTGGAACGGCGTCCCCCATTTAGGGGGCAGCATCAATTGTTCGCGCTCAGCGTTTGGGAAAAGTGACATCCTTGAGCAGCGGTGAGGACATCTCTCAGCGGCGTAAGTGGATTTGTCCGCCAGGAAACCGGACGGTATTTATAGAAGGATCCAACTAAGGACCAGTAACAGCCGTAATCTCCCACCCCACCCCGCCCCCGCGCCTTTTCGGAGCTTGACATTTGCAAATAAAGACGGAGGGGGAACCTTAATTGGAGGCGTAAGTAGCTTTTCCAGGTGTGTGGCCAGCCGCCCGACGGGGCCGTGGCCCCAAAAGCCGGCAGGCATATGCGCACGTAACGGGCGCGGTAAATCCACAGCGCGGCGCCGAGACGGCAGCGGCGGCAGCGGAATCATTGTCATCACTCGGCTATTGTAAACATCAACTCAATTATCGCGGTAATGTTTGCCCCGTGATTACCATAATGAAAGGGTTTACTTTGGCCCTCCGCCGTTGAAAGGATCTGTTTCCCTCACGCCGTCGCAGATAAACGCGCCGGGGGCCGAGGGAATATACATCACAAATCACACCACTTTAGAGGAGACGCAATTTAGTTTCCGTCTGTTATTGTTGGAATCAGTTGGAACAGACACGTCTCACTGCGGTGACAGAAAGCGGTAGGGGCTAAATTGGTGAAAATTTGAAATAAAATTCAAAAAATTGTATTGACTTTTGTAATCACTTTTTGGTTTTACAATTTCTTATTGTAATTTATTTTGCTCAATGGCCTACATTTAATGTCAGGTTTACTGTACATCACCGTTTCTATCTTAATTCCACCCTTCTGGTTCACTGTTTATTTCATACGTTATTAGGACTGTATATTTCATTTTTCGCTTTGAACTTCTGTTTTTTAGGTCTTTTTCATTTTTATCTTTCTTTCTTTCTTTCTTTC
>NC_137202.1:24690302-24695302 GCF_960531495.2 Zeus faber
CCAAAATGAGGGGCAATAATACAGTAATAGAGAGAGAGAGAGGGGGGGGGGGGAGAGAGAGAGAGAGAGAGAGAGGGAGGGAGAGAGGGAGTGCGTGTGTGTGCGTGCGTGTGTGGGGCAATAATACAGTAATAGAGAGAGAGAGGGGGGGGGGGGGAGAGAGAGAGAGAGAGAGAGAGGGAGGGAGGGAGAGAGGGAGTGCGTGTGTGTGCGTGCGTGTGTGTTTGGGGCTGCAGGGGGTGTTAAGGTCGCCATTCAGGGGGATTCCCACACAGGTCCTCTGCCTGAAAATCTATCATCCAGGTGCAATAAAAATAAAAGGTCAAAGTAATTTATTGCGGTGGGGTTTTTTTTTTTGTTGTTTTTACACAAGTGCTATAATTTGGAGCCATTTCACTAGTTCTGTTCCATTGACTTTGCTTCGTTTTTATTGCCGAGCTCATCGACGCTGTAAGCAAGAGTCTCGGCTGAAGTACTGAACATGTAATGATGGGCTGTCACCTCGTAGTAACGACAATAACAGCCCCTGCCGCGCATCCACTGAGCGCTTCCTGGCGGACCCGGGACGAAATCAGCTGTGATCCCACACCGCCCCCCCGTGGAAGCCGTGGGAATGTCATGGCTCAATGCGGCCGTTTCATACGTAAACGCTGCTATAAAATATTCATCACAAATTCTGGTTTCTAACCGACGACAGAATCATTGTCTTGTGAAATACTTACGGAGCAATAGATCTCGCATGAAATAATAGATCTAAAAGGAAATATGGCGGAGTTCATTTTATCGAATTAACTTTCAACTCATTAACTGAGAAGCACATGCGGAAATCCCAACAGGATGCTGCATTCATGTCATATAGGAATTTACGCCAGACGCCTGTGGTTGGTTTTTTTTGCTTATTGCTTGTAACAACACTAGTCTTCACGCGTTTAAACCCGTTTTTACACCGAGCTGGATGCAAACATTTGTTTATTCATATATTACATATATTTTTAACTATTGCCAGATTTATATTTGTACCCACTTTTTTTTTATATTCTATTGGACAAAAATCGAAAAGTACGTAAGTAAGTAAGCATTCAGTTACTAAAATATCTATATGTCTATAAATGTACTTTGTATACAATTGGTAGGTTACTGGAATACATTTCATTTGGTTGTATCAAGGCCCTTTAACTATTTTAGTTAAGACTTTTTTTTTCATTTTTTATTTTTATTTTTTGCGATTGATCAAATAAGAAACACAAACAGCCTGACAAAACATGACATGTAGTCACGTTCCTCTGCAATGGAACTGCCATCACAGAGGTCTTCAAATATCACAATTAAACCGCTCCATTGACAATCGAGGGTAAAAAAAAATAAAAATAAACAATAGCTCCATAATATATATATATATATATATATTTTAAAAAAAAAGCCAAATAACACACGTGAAGCATAAACGAACTAAACTAGCGCTGTAGCGCAAGGCGGTAGGAAATGGTGAATCAAATCTCCGAGGTTCCGGGAACGCAGCATCACGCCCCAGGCCCCACCACCACCACCACCCGACATCCGGGTCCTCTGGCCGCCGAGCCCGAGTCCCGTCGCTGGAAACCGGGGAAGGAGGGAAGGAAGGAAGGAAGGAGGGAAGGAAGGAAGGAAGGAAGGAAGGAAGGAAGGAGGGCGGGCGGCGGAGAGGGATGACAGCTGTCAGTGGGCGACAAAAAAAAACCCAAAAACCACCGCACCGTGTCCTTAAGGCGACGCCGAATGGGTGTTTGAGGAGCCGGGGGCGAAAGGGACCGCGACTTGGAAGGAGCGAGGTTGGAGGTTCGGGTATTGTGTGTGTGTGTGTGGTTTCTCCCACCCCGCTCCCAGGCAGCCGTTGCCGCGGGGCGCAGTGCCAGTTTGCCCTGTCTCGGGTCGGAAGTCGGCGTTAGCCTTCCAAGCTAACAGCGCTGGTCGCTGCCGGGGTGGGGGGGGCGTGAAATCCCGCCCGCGGCTCTTCGGCGACACAGTCGGGGCGGCGTAGGTCGCGCAACGTGCCCGTGAGCTAGCCAACCCGAACGGGCGTCGCTGGCGTGCGAGCTAAGGCTATTGCTAGCTGCTGCGATGTCGCCGTTCGCCAGGGTGTCGGTGTCATTCAACCCCCGTACGGATCCGGGACCCGCGGCGGGCCGGGAATAGGGGACTCGTCGGGCTCAGCTGAATGTGTGTTCGTCCGTTATCGAAGAGGAGGCTTTTACGTGGGGCGGCCGAGCTGGCGCGTAAACACCGGTGACTTGGAAATAACGCCGAAACTGTGTATTACGACTTGCGTTTTGTTAAACCGTTGACTGGGGTTGTTATGCTAATGGCCAACGTCAGCCCACGGAGCCCAACTGTTCCATCTCACCTGCTAGTGCAACCCTCCTGGTGGACGGCTTCCTTATCTGGGCGTTTTCCAGTGTCGGTGGGCCGAACGGCCGAGCTTTGTCCGAACTGGTCAGCCACACGAGCAGTGAAACCGCTTTTTAATGCAAACACGGCTGCCTTGGTACACTACCCGCGAGGCCAACATGCATACTCACTGGAGATACACCATTTGAAGTTAGGCTAACATAATGTGGTGGCGTAACTTTTATGGGCACCAAATCCCCTGGTTTGCGACGCTGCATCCATCGTGGATGTCAAAAGTTTTACAGCTGCTTTATGTCACCCACAGTGTTGTTTATGCAAAGTCCCCGTTGGAGTTGAGGGGCTATGCGCGGCATACCAAGGCAGAAAGTTTGTTGCAGAAAGAGTAGAAATCTAAGAGAGAGGAAGAGTCGGTTAGTGGGACTGAATAGGAAAATGACCTGTTAAACGAACAAGCTGGTCGAATTGGCGGCATGTACTGTCGTTTTGCATATTTGATGAGATTGTCTTTTCCTTACCAACATAATGAATTCTGTGAATCCCCTTTTGGTTTATTTCTCAGCCTTTGACTTAAGGGTGTTCATTCGTTGGAGGATGTGTCTTCGATTTTAAGATGGGGACTCAACCCGTTTTTCCTTGTTTCCAGGTGTTTATCAGCCGCCTTCTTTGAATTTGGCCCTAAACCCACCTGTTGGAGCTGCAGTTGCCCCGGCGACATGGGGACACCAGGCTCTGGTCGAAGGCGTGCGCCTCTCAAAGATCGATTCTCGGCGGAGGACGAGGCCTTGAGCAGCATCGCCCGAGAGGTAAGCTCCTCCGTCACCATCCGCCCCATGCTGTTAAATTGAGAGGACGTCATCTCTTTTGGCTTTTTAAACCTTAAATCGAATGTGTTAGGCCCTCACGGTACTTCACGTTGGCTTCCACACATCACCTGCGTTGGGTAATCGCACTCTTGTGTTATGTTCTTTAATCACCCTTTGACCGCTCCTCCGTTAACTGTTGATAGTAAACAAACTGATCAGGTTAACGGTAAATAATGGTGATAATATAGATATCTGTCTGTAAATGTTATTCAAAACAGTCATCTTGTAATCAACCATAGCCAAGAGGACATTGTTGATTCATAGTTAGCACATAGCTATGCTTTTTTTTTTTCTTTCTTAGTATAGCGGCCCAAAGAACCATTAGAAATCAGCTCAATTGAATCGAGCCAAAGGGCCCCTGAGGCGTCCACTGACACATGTTCACACATAGTTCTGCTTTGTTTTGAGATGGAGCTTGTTATGTGGATATTCAGGTTCCCTAGTTAAACCTCGCCTCAACCCAAGCAAGTGGAGACAGCTGGTTTGAGGGATTGACTTCACTTATAGCGGTTTCTTTTTAGGGGGGAAAAAAACAAGGGCAGAGTAAGAGAGGCTACCTGGCTTGTAATGACTTGTCTAGGGATTGCCAAGTGAAACAGAGTTGGTGAAAACACAGAGTGCTTAGCCAATTTGCAATCGGCGCCAAATTAACCTGATATATTTTGCCGGAGTGTTTTGCGACTTCTTTGTTGTGTGGTACAGTTGCTGCATGTCCTCCCCCTTTTCTTCTTAGGACCTCTGACTTGCTTGAATGATTTCTTTTCGGAATGACACCGCTTTTCCTTGAGGCCATAGTAGCTGTCTCTCCATGGTGAAAGAAAGTTTTATCTGTGCCCCGTGAAAGCCACGCTGTACAAAGTACAAGCCTGCATTTGCTCTCTTTTTAGTCATGTCGGCTGATCATAGAAACATGAGTCATTTGCACCACCCAGTCAGGCCCTAAATGAATCACACATCTGAAAGTGAGCCAAACATTAGATGAACCACTGTGATTGGTGGTGGTGGTGGTGGTGGTGGTGGGGGGGGGGGTTCAGTCTCTAACCGGTCACAGCTCTGCACCTTTTTAAACAAATCTTTGAGTTACACCAACCCCAGGGTCTCACGTTGTCTGTGCCTTGCCAAGAGAAGCGAGCGTCCACTCTGCCAGCCCATGTAGCGCGGAGTGCGGCAGAGAAACGCGTTGAATTTAAGCCCGCGCCTTCGCCACCCTGGCGTTTAAGGACAGTCGCTCACTCGAAATACCGTCGTCTCGCTCACAATTCTGCCATTTGGCCACGCAGTAGAATCAGACTCTCCTCATGAGATTAGGATCTAAAGGAGCGAGAGGTGTTTGTTTGAGGCAGTTTTTGCCTTAGAAGTGTGTCTGTGGGAGTGGCAGCTATAGTTCATATGACATGCCATGCTAGTTAATAATGCCGGCTGCTCAGTGTGTTGCAATGGAAAAGTGCATCATGGTTCTGAATTTCCTTGGAATGCCATTGAGCCGTCTTTGCTTGTGTAAAAGTGATGCTCTTCATTTTTTTTGGCTGCTTTGCTGCAAACATGAACTGATATTTTGATCTGCCTCTTTTTAAACAGCTTTTTAAATGGCCATTAAATGGTCTGTTAAAGTTGTTTTTAATAGTGTATTTTAAATCCAAAATGTATTTGTCAAATCATGTTTAAAGGTGGATAATGTTGCATAATACAAGTTATTTGTTTGAATAACAAACTAGTGCAATGCACCTGGAGCAGACCTTTGTACTGCTTAGT
>NC_137202.1:24700302-25142802 GCF_960531495.2 Zeus faber
TGTATTTGTTTTGGAGACGCCGCGCTCTGTGACGGGCTCTAGGCAGAGCTGGCTTTCCTGGTCTCCTGCTCTATTCTATCCGGTGATTTTTTTTTTCTATTATTTTTTGCATGAAAGAAAGCAGTACAGACCTTTATGTGGTCTGCGCACGCTGTTTGAAAGATGAAGAAAGCGATGTTACAATGGATTGTCGTCTGATGGTGTAATAACCAGTCCCTCGAGGATTTCTCGTCATTTTTCGCGATTGTTGGGACCTAAAATGCTTGATTGTGCAGCTGCTGTTCTCAAAATGTGTGGTGCAGTTTGGAAAGAATTTGGGGAAAAAGTGGGGCTGCATGTCATGCAACATGTTGTGGCTGCCTTTTGGCATTGCATCAATCTAATTTTCCTTTTAAGATCGAGCATCTGAGCTCTCCTTCCGTAGTCCTCACAAACCTTCTCACTTCGCTCTAGGCCGACTCAGAAAAGGCCAGAACCTCTAGCAGCAGTAGGTCCAGCAGCCATCATCGCCGGGTCTGTACTTTAATGCACCACTGCTCTTTCTGTCTTGCTGGATCTCACTGCTTCTCTTTGACTTAATCCCTTCTCTCCTCATCCATGTTCGCTCCTCCACCTCTTTGCTCCTCCTCTACGTCTCGACAGGGGCTGGATGATGACGTCATGTCGGTTCGCAGCTACAGGGTGTGTACATAATCACCTGGTAACACAATGGCATCTCTTTGTATTTGTCTGCACGTTGAGATGGTGTAATGCAGCTGTTAAAACTAAAAGGTTTGTCAGAGCATTTGCTGCCTGCAGGCTGCATAAAGTGACGTGTGGCAAAAAGTGAGGTTGTGAAGAGGATTCATGGTGCACTTTGTCTACTGTTTACTTGGATTTTCCTCATTCAGATTAGATTCCACTTTATTGACCCCTGGGGGAAATTCAGGAAGATACACTAAGGAAAAAGGGTTGATGTGAATTGACTGCTGGTGACCAAAAGGTTCCAATAGTGAGATAGCGATTTAATAGGGATGCACAGAGATACCAACAATGGTACCTGGTCCATGATAAGGTCATGTACTTGTACTAATTTCACTCAGTTCCCCTTTCATGTTTTTATATTTGATTTTGGCATGTACCCAAGAGTAAGTACTCGGTACTCGTACACAGTCAAAATCAAATGATATTGTTGCATCCCTAGTGTTTAGGAATATGATGTTGCATAAAAAGGAATTAAAAGAAAGCCTGTGTACAATGTGCATGCTATGCTCTGCACACCATGTAATGTGTGGCTCTGTGTGTTCTCATTCGAAGTCGACGTCGTCGATGCGGGATGTGGGCTCTTATAAGGGCCGCTCCGGCTCTCATAGAAAAGACTTGATGGTAGGTTTGTTTTGCTCGCATGCATGAGTATAAGCACATGCTTTGTGTTTGGATGATCACTGACCAGTCCTGACAGGAATTGTAGCGCAAAGATTTGACTATTTTAGTATTTAAAAATTTTCAAAGACATTGTTTGGTGCCTTACAGTGTAGGTGTAGATGTTAAATTGTAAATGCAGAGCGTGTGGTTCCTTGCAAACACAGTCCTAACAGCATGTCAGTCAGAGCGTGGCTCGGATGTCGCTGCTTCCTGCGACCTTAAACTGTAACAATTCCTTCTCTATCTCCCTCTCGCTCTCCAGTCTGACAGCCTCTCCACTAGCTCCGCTCTGAAGAGCTCTCGCTCCACTGTACGTATCCGTGTGCCACCCATTAATTTATCAATCTACACTCCCCTATGGTTGTGCTGCTGGGTTTTCTGACGTAGTGTGTTGACACAGTGTTTTATGTCTCTGGCGAGGACAGAGCTCTGTGTACAATGACCTACATGGTCATAAGAAGGCTTCGTCCTCCAGCTCCTCCAGGAAGGACCTGCTGGTCAGTGCCCCCCCGGTGCATCCTTTAGACTCAGCGGCTCAGCAAATGGCGTAATGTTATGAGAGCCATCACTTATTTCTTTGTAACAGAAGTGTTGTGACTCGACAGGCCTCAATATTAGGCGTGTCTGTGACAAATGCTGTAGATTCACTTTTTATTGTCTCTGTTGGCGTGGGGCTGCGCTGCTCTGCCAGACCGGCCTGTACCACGATCAAAGGAACTACAGCAGCATCATAAAGAGCAAACCACCTCCTTCGGTTTCCACGTCCTCGTATCAGCCACGGGTTGGTGTCTCCACACACACACACACACACACACACACACACACACACACACACACACACACACACACACACACACACACACACACACACTAGGCTTGGGCGATCGTGCAAAATGCAGTCTCCCCGTTACAGAGGTGCAGGATTTATTATTTACAAGTAAAGTTTTTACTCAAAAACTTTGTTTTTACTAAATAAAGTCCTATAGCAACGGAAAGCAATGGGCAGACCAACGAGGGTTAGAAGAACACATTAAGTCACAACAATGAGAAAACATCACAATATTTTTTTTACATGCAGTACAAGAACACTTTTACACAATGATCATTACAAGTAATCAATAATTAATCCAAAACAGCTTTGATCGAGAGAGCGAGAGCGGAGAGCCTCTCTGCTTTTCCCTCCTCCCCCTTTCTCCCTCTCTCCCTTTCCGCTCCTGCTTTGATCTGCTTTGATCCATTGAGAGCGAGGGATCCATTTCAGAACACGGTAAACTGCACTTACACCGTTTCAATGCTCGGAATTTTCCTGGCGGATTAAAAAATAAAATATATCGTCTGTCATTAATGACAATTAATTGTCAGTCTGCCCAAACCGAAGAGCCTTGTCCTATTTGCAGCCTCGCTCTGTACTGGCAGACCCACAAGTACCTCAACCTTAGAATCCTGTTTAAGTGGATTCTTATCTAGTTTCTCCAGTGTATTGAACATATAAATCTCCAGACCGCTTTGTCGGCTTTCAAGAACAATGTATAGTGAATTACACACAGCCCCGTAATTTCCAAGAGAATGAAGCGGAAACCAGATTTTTGTAGATAGTGTACACAGTATTAGCTTGAGAACCTAAAATGACTGGCTATTGTCCAGGAGCTCGCAGGTTGATTTGGATTTCAATCGGATATTGATGAGATGACTCACGATGCGACTATATTGAAATACATAATGAGAATTATTACCAACTTTTCAGTATACCATTCGATGTGAATTACAAAACTTTCATGGAACAAATTCAGTCTAATACAGAAATTAAATTTATCAATTCATTTGTGACTATGGTCACTGAATGCTAAAAGTGGATTTTGAGCCAGTGTTGGAAATTGGCAGTGAGATTATTCTCCTCAATGCTTTTCTTCTGATCATTTTTATCCATGCAAATGACCATCTGATAGCGAAGGCCGTCACTGGTTTATCTCTCATGGGAACGGTTCACTGCTTGGTCCAAGTATGACAGTAGTTTGAATCCCAACCTTTTGCGCTGTTTCCTCTCACTGCATCTCCTCATTGCAGCAGACTTGTCACTGCTCCCTCCCTCCCTCCCTGACAGGCCACCACGACTACTGCCACCTCCTCTTCCTCTACCCCTGGCACAGGGCTGTCTCGTAGCTACAGTATGGTCAGTTTCAGCCTGCTCCACAGGACAGCGTCTCTCTTTCCGCATGCTTCAGTTACCTTTTCAGAAGTAGACCTGGCCCACCACAGCTCCCCTAGCCCCCACCTCATTACCACATACATCTAATAGGATACCCGGGGCTGTTTGCGAGCACTTATATTTAGCTACCAGACACTCAGGACACTTGGTGTGAGGCCAGAGAGTTGAGCTTTGCTTGATAAGACGGGGCCTTATGCCGAAGCAGAGTAATGGGTCGTGTGATAGGGGGAATAGAAGGGTTTAAACATTGCTTTTAGTGCATGGTGAAGAGAAAGGGATTCTACTCAGACTGTTGGCTAGTTTGACGTACTTCCTCTCGCGTTCCTCTGAGTCCTGCGCTGTCTTTCCCTTGTGCCCTTTAGGCCTCTATTTACGATGACGCAGGTCTTTGCGGCTCGGGCTATGGTTCGAGAGCTGTAAGTCTTTCCTGTGTGTGTCCAGCGCTGATTCAACAATCATGGCGCCGTAGTATTCTGCCTGTGGCCTGACGTCAGGCTTCATGTTAACACTGTGGCCCATGCGCCTCCCTTCCCTCCACAGCCCTCTGAATACAGCTGGTACTCCAGCTCCACCCGCAGTAGCCCTGTGGTGAGCCCCCTAAATCCACCTCCGCCCTGCATGTTGCCTGCACATGCGCACACACACACACACACACACACACACACACACACACACACACACACACACACACACACACACACACACACACACACACACAGCTTTAACTTTTATGCATATTTTCCCCACTGCCCTGTTTTCGTACCTTCCCTGATGAGCTAGCTACGGCCTAGCTCAGAGGACAGCATCATTGCTGTGGTTACTTTGCGTTGAAAGGGATATATTTTGTCCTTGTGAAGACTAAGATGGCACGGAATGGATAATTTTATCCTGGTTAAGCTTGGATTGTGTAAAGTCCTCTTATGAACTTGAAGTACAATTCTAATTGCATGAATTTCTGCGTTGCTGTTTATTTATTGGTTATTAGAGCAATCCAATACTTATTTCTGAGACAGTAGGGTTTTAGCAGCGGGTCCTCACTGTGTATGTGCTCGTGTCAGTCCTCCTCAGACGATGACTCTGTCAGCACCGTGTCCCAGGAACGCTACGGCAGAGGCCGCAGGGACAGTGTGGTGAGCTACAGTGTGCTGCAGACTGTATTTATTAGTATTAATGTTCTTGCACTGTTGGTGACAACAACTTTATGGGTACAAGGTAGAAATTCTTCCATTTGATCCTTTTCCCAATCGGATCCTCTTTTATGTCTTTCTGATGAATCTTAAACTATGGCTTCCCCCCTATACTTCTGTACTCTCTCATCCTCTGTATGTATGTGTGTGTGTGTGTGTGTGTGTGTGTGTGTGTGTGTGTGTGTGTGTGTGTGTGTGTGTGTGTGTGTGTGTGTGTGTGTGTGTGTGTGTGTGTGTGTGTGTGTGTGTGTGTGTGTGTGTGTGTGTGTGTGTGTGTGTGCGCGCGCGTTCCGAGCAGTCATCTGACTTCTCGGACATAAGCGAGTCCGCTGCTGACTATTTCAGCCGCTCCAACCGCAGGGGCAGCATTGTGTCTGACTTGGATGATCTGAGCATTCCTGACCTGGACGCTGTAAGTGGCTAAACTCCACTGCTCGCCATCACTCACCACGAGGGATGTTACTAATAACTAGCCATAAGACGTGTAAGACCAAATTATTTATTCAACGATCACGGTCTCAAAGACTCCAGTGCTCTAAACGGATTGTGTGACAGACAGGAAGACTAACACAAGACTACTTGGTGTGTTGTATTACTGTCTGACAGTATGGAGTAAGAAATTTCCCTTATTTTTTTAAACTAAACCGGTGTGATTTACCTCTTGAGTTGTTCCTTTGGCTCGGTGAGCTGAACTCGCAGCCCTTGATTCAACTCCCAAACTAACTATTTAATTCACAGGAAGAGAAACCCCGTGGGCCACATCGAAAGAATGTTCCTTAACATTGCACCTAACACTTATTCATTCATTTGTTTTCTTCTGTCTTTCATTTTCCAGTTGGATGAGAAATGTGACAAGCAGTATTCGGACTACAGCCGGGTGAGTGCAAAATTACCTTAATGATCCAACTAAAATAGTACTTTATGAATCCCCTGGGGGGGATGGATGACTCCCTGACATTACAACTCTGAGAGGCAGCCTGTGGTGAAGAGGATCAGTTTAAGCGGCCACTGGTGTCTGGTGGCAGTGTTGAATAACATTTCTTAGCTTTGTGTTTCTGTGCTGCTCTGCGTGGTGTTAACCAGCCCTCTGCGGTGCTGTTTTCCCAGCCGTCCTCGCGCTGTGCCACCCCAGGCCTCTCTGCTGCCACCCTCGCATCACTGGGCGGCACCTCTTCACGACGGGGCAGCGTGGACACCGGCAGCGTCGCTGACCCCGACACCAGTCTGAGCGAACTGAGGGTACGGCATTCTGTTGATGCTTGTTGTATTTCAGTGGTCGTAAAATGATGAAATTAAGACTCCATCGTATCCTCGTCCGCAATAAGAACTTACATTGAACTAGAATTGAACTTCAGTTGCCAAATAATATACAGTATTATGATGAGCCTGAGTGGGGTCAGTTGGTCCACTGATACCTCGATGAACGGACCCTGTCAATCTCCGCTCAATTCCCGCCCCCTGAACTACCCGTCGTGCATCACTCTCAACTTGTTTCAGTTTAATTTACGCAAACGTGTATGAATGTTAAGGGAGGGATTGTCCATCATGGGCAGGGGCAGGAGTTTGGCACTAATCCTACTATTAGCCACCTCCCCCTCTAGAGAGTCCAAGGCAACACCAAGGCCGGAACCGTCTTTCCTTACTACCTTGTTCAGCCTCTTTGCAACACCCGCCTTGATGTTGTAGCACTGGCCACTACTGACCGATAAAAGATGTTCAGTAAATACTTTCTGTCCATTTGAAGACACCGCGGCTCATGGGAGTGGGAGGGGTGAGAGTGATGGGTAGGCCTGTCACGATGACTACTTTTGTTGGACGATACATTGTCTGAGAAATAATTGCCGATAAACAATATTATTGTCATTTTAAGACCATTTTGTCGCTGATATAATTATACTATAATAGCATAATAATACAAGTACACGCTTTCAAATAGCATTGAACTTTTGATTGTTAAGAAAATTCAGACATTTTAATGTGAAAGAAAGATTGAAATATCGTAAATAAGTAAAACAAAACTAAAATAAAACCACACAACCAAAACAATATATAAAATGGACTCTCTGGCTCTGTCAACAAAAATTGGACTAAAGCTCTCTTGTGGCCAAATCACGCAATTGCATTTCTAAAAATACAAAACAAGGCATCACTTGTGGGAATCAAGCAGATATTTTGGAAGCTATGACTTATTCCAGATGAAGGTGTCGCAAACAGAAGTTCTGAGAAATCAAGGCATTACCAGACTTCTGCAGCACAAAACACTCATTTAGAAACACAGTTCTTTAAACGGTTACATTTGGATAGTTCTGTACTCCTTCAATGAGATGATGTTGAATGTGTTTTTCTGATGTTTGACCCCTCTATTATTCTGTAACTTCCTAACATTCCCATTTACAGCCTTTACTGTTTTATAACAATGATCGTTTTAAGAAAATGGCCCGTTTCAGATCGAGCATGAAAACCTATCACCGGGGGACAACAATTCCCAGAATGCAGTTGGTGAGGTCCTCCCAGCCGTTTGCGTTCTTGCTGAATTGCAGTTTCCTGGGAGCGCCCCACTGCCTCCCGCTGTCAGTTTTGTGATATATAATCGAGAGCGTCTGCCACTCTCTTCTCATAACGACACGGAGATTACATTTTCACAGAGAAGTGACGTTTCTTGCTTCTGTTTTTTATGAGTCACTGTCACTGTGTTTGGGTCATGTGAGCTGACGTCATCCTTACAGATGTGACATCAGCTTTTCCTCTTTGTGTCCTTTGAGGCAACGTCGGGGGCGCCAGCACAACATTTTTGTTACCCTGTGAAGAAGACCCGTGGTTGTCGTTCACGATTCGATTACACTTTATATCCTTATTTTATCAGAACTTTTTCACTTTCTGACATCACTAGGAATGTCGAAGGGTCATCTTGATCTGCATGTTTGCATTAAAGGGAACCGTAGGATCGCTGTGTGTTCAACAGCTTGTTGGTGAATAACTCAGCTACTGCTGGTGGAGCACATAGCCTCGACTTTTTAATATTTATCAAATATTTAGAAATCAAATTCGGTCTTAAATACGCTGAGTGGTAAAAAAACCCATCTTGTGAAACATAAGTCTGCTATAATCCCATTTTGGACTAAAAAAGGAATTTCCGTTGTTTTCACACGCAGCCAAAAGTACAGCGCTGCGAAATGCGCCGGGTTGGTACGTGGTTGGTCACATATACAGTATATGCTGTAAAATCACAGTTGTGTGAATAAGCACACATTTCCTCCAAAACACACAAAACCCTAAAAACATTAGTCATATGAACACATATGAACAAAGGCACAGATGCTTCAGGCCATATCTGTATTTATAGTGTTAGGCAGATCCTGAGCAAGGAACACCAACATGTTTATCTTGTGGGGCTTAAGGCAGGATCTCTCTGGGGTAACAATGGTGCCAGCTGTGCTCAACATTCTCTCCGAGCTGGTGCTTGTTGCACAATTGCACTTGTATTTTTGTGCTAACTTGACCATCAAAGAAATCCATGATTATCACGCCACCACGTCACGGGATCAGATGATGCCTCAAGTGCTTCTCCCTGGAGGAACTTGGTGAGCTCTGCATCTGCCTGCACTCTTTTTGGTACCGATAACCAATGATCTAATACATGCTCACGAAAGTATGTACATTACAGGCCCCAAAGTGAGAATAGTATAATGTAAAAAAGTCAATAAATATGTGATGATCCACTGTGGCGACCCCTAACGGGAGCAGCTGAAAGAAACAGAAGATGATGATGTATATCTCCTTCCCTCAGGACTTCTTTGTGATGTTTACACAGTTCTTTAATCTCCCCTGGTGGTTTGGGCACAGCACACCCTGTCTTTCAGGAGAATATCGCCACGGCATCTACACGGCAGCGTGCAACTATATATATATATATATATGCTTGTGCTCTTTGGTAGCGTGTGTGCCATGAGCCCCCCCCCCCACGGTGAAACACCGACACAGAGATCAGACGAGAGGACAGCAAAACGTGTCTCTGCATAACTTTTTACGTGTTCAGTTACATTCATTTGTAAAATAGTTTACACAACGCAAGATTTGTTTTTGTTAACCGTCATACAGATTTGTAGATTGTAGTATTTATTTTCTATATACATTTCCAAATATATTTTTCCATTAGTTCAAATATAAGTAGAATAGTTATGGATGTAAAAAAATGAGTGACGTTACGAGCAGCAGAAAGCGGCAAGTCGTTTTGATCGTAATTTTCCCACGTGACTTGAACATAGCATCGGTAGGAGCAGTGGCAGTGGGAGAGAGTCCACCGTGGATTATAGCGTAGATAAAACCCAAACAGGGACTATGATCGTGGTCACTGAAAGCTCCAAAAGTAAAAGGGGGAGCTCGCAGTTTCAGAGGATTTCTTCTGTTGCCGAGGTGCTGTTGAGGATTTGTCATGTCGATACTTGGAGCTGTGGAAAAAATGCTTAGTCTCTTCACCCAAGTCTTATCATGGTAGGGAAAAACCCTGCTGTTTATTCTGGCCTCATGTTGGCTTAAATGTTGGTTACATTCTTATATAAACAAACATGCATGTAAACACAACGGGCAATTATAGAGGTCAGAAAAATGATAGAGGTCATGCACATATACCGTACGATAACACGATATAGTAATTATTGAGACGGGCCTAGCGATGGGTCTGGGTTCAGTTTGGGGTAGTGGAGAAGGAGACACATTTGCCAATGTAGTTGTTGTTCTTCCCATGGCTTGGAACTCCGTTGTTACTGATTGGTCTTTAAACATGTAATATTCCTTCATATTGAATTCTCTCACATTGCCTATCCCCACCGAAAAAGCCAGCCTTCGCTCGCTGTGCAGCGGTGTCATCATGACGTAATTATTACTAAGAAATGTTCCCTTGTTACAACTGTTAAGACCTTTTTTTTCCCCCCCAAACACTTCTCTCCTCAACCCACGCCAGCGCTGGTGTCCCTGCCTAACTCATCCTCAGTTGTTTTCTACGTGCATGAGAGAACTGGAGGGAAGCTATCCTTTATGTTTGTGGGGGTGTCTTATGGTTCATGTGTATGCCAACCCAACCGTCTCGAGATGGCAGCTTGGTGGGTCCTCTCCTGTCTCTCCTGGATCATTTTCATAATCTGATGCCCACCCCCACCCCAGATTAACCGCCCCCCCCCACCCAACCGTCCATTCCTTCCGTCTGCCCTACAGGATATCTATGAACTCAAGGACCAGATTCAGGATGTAGAGGGGCGATACATGCAGGGGCTTAAAGAGCTGAAGGTAGTGGGGCCTGCGCTCAACAAGCATGCCTTTGCTTCTTCCTCCTGGAAGCCATACGGCACCACTAACCCCCCCCCCTCCCCAAATGTAACCTTAACTCTGCAGTGACCGCCTGTACACACTCCCAGTCTGAATGGTGTGCCCATGCCACCTTTGCATGATCTTCCCTTAAACATCCTCCCCCACACACCCCCAATCCACTGGCTTACAGCCTGAAATGAAAGCACCGACCAACGTCACGCAAGTTCTCTTGACTGTTCAAAATGACTTTTAAGGGTTGTCTTGCTCCACCTGCTGACAATGGCCGGCTTTCATTTGCACCGTGTTGAATGGGTCTTCTCGTTTTTTTATTTCCTCGGTTACTCTCTACAGCTCACTTTTCTCCCCAATTGCACTATTTGATGTGTACTAACAAATTTGTCTTGTACTCGGTAGATATTATTAGCGCATCAAGTATTTTCTGGTGGCGATAGACTGTCTCTGAGATACCTCGTTTCACATCCCTTAGTGTTTCTCCTCCTTTGCTTGGACATCATAAGGTGTTTATGATGGACTAGTAGCAAAACCAAGAAAAAATGTAGTATTAGTATTTTTTTAAGAGCTTTTATTTTTATTTTTTTTCCTCGCCCCATTCACCTTCATGTTTGACATGTCAAAAGGTGAGGCCACCCCTCTCTGTGTTATTTAGAGTCTCTAGAGCGTTCTAGAATAGTCCCCTTCCCTTTCTTTCTTTCTTTTATTATTATTATTATTGTTATTTGTGTACAAATAATCAAACCCCACCCATCCGCTGGCAGGAGTCTCTGACAGAGGTGGAGGAGAAGTACAAGAAA
The DNA here is from genome assembly GCF_960531495.2 of Zeus faber. Taxonomy (NCBI): domain Eukaryota; kingdom Metazoa; phylum Chordata; class Actinopteri; order Zeiformes; family Zeidae; genus Zeus; species Zeus faber. The sequence continues at coordinate 24,711,216 of NC_137202.1, forward strand.
GCCATGGTATCGAATGCACAGCTGGACAACGACAAAGCCAACCTCATATACCAGGTGGACACGCTCAAGGACGTCATCGAGGAGATGGAGGAGCAGATGTCAGAGATGAAGAGGGAGGTGGAGGACAAGTCGAAGGTAAAGACGCCACTGCCCTCCGGGGGAAACACCAGCCTCACCCGCATTTGGAACCTCAGCAGTTTTTGTTTTTTTTCTTTTATCTATCTCGGGTGTCATTAAGTCCATAAAAGTCTGATATTGCTTTCATGTAATTTGACAAATATCAGGTCTTGGGACATTAAATATTTAGAAAATTTCAGTACAAGCATTTTGTCAGATTTATTTGTAAGTTCAAGTTCACACTACCTCTGAACCCAATACTCTCCTTCATTCTTACCTGTAGAGAGAAATCAAAGAAAATCCTTGGACTTACCTGTCTGAAGTTTTGTGGTAAAAAGTAATGGTTCGGTTTATCCCAGGTTCCTAATCACTTACCTTCCTATATGACTTAAAGGAAATAACAGTTAAAATAACAGTTCTAATAACGGCTAGAATAGCATAATCTACTTCATAACCTACCCTGTTTCTACCTAGTACTTACCTCTCTGTTCCAAATATGTAGTACCGGTACTGACCTGCAATGCTTAATTGATAAGAGGGGGAAGATTTGTCCAAAATTGATGAAATGAAATGTTGCTCTCGCATTGCTGCGTTCTGAGGTGCCAGTTCACTAAGAATTGCGCATCAATTGGGCGCAAGCACGGCCATATAGTTTTGCTGCTGAGTGCAATTTGCCCTTGTTTTGCATATGATCGCAGTTATCCATGTGGCAAAGGGTATCGATGGCTCCGCAGGGTCTGACACGTGACACCCGCTTCTTTTTGTCTCGATCAATTAGGAACATGAGTAAAATAAATACATCTTAAATCACAAAAAAACACACTGCTTTTATTTGGAGAAATGGGAAACTGGCGCTCGCAGCGGAGGGTAAATGCATAATGTAGAGTCTCCATTATGCATTCACTGCGCCACAAAAGGATTGTTCAGCTTCCGCCGCGCAGTCCTTTTGTGAATTCGTCGCTGATTGTCACACATGTCCGTCCCCCCACCCCGTCTGTTTTGTTACAGGATCTAGAACGACAAAAGCACTCGTGTACAGTCCTTCAGCACAAACAGGACGAGTTAAAAGAAGGCATCCGCCAGAGAGACGAGCTCATAGAGGTATACACACACACACACACACACATAGACACCTCATAATGGTTACTTTTCTACAGTAACTTCACAATGATTGAAGGGTGCTGGCCCCTAGGTCCCCAAACTCGCCCCAGTCTCGCCCCAGCATTGTTCTCTCTCTCTCTCTCTCTCTCTCTCGCTCTCGCTCTTTCCATTCTGGTCTCCTATTTGGACTCTTCTTGGTGTCGTGTCCTCAAATTCTCTGACTGCAAATTCTCCATTTCTAAGCCGCCCGTCTGCATTGCCGTCTCTCAGATGGTTTCATCCTGTTCTGTCACGTGTCCTCTCTATCTCTCTCTCTCTCTCTCTCTCTCTCTCTCTCCCCCCTCTCTCACCACCGCCGTCCAGGAGAACCAGCGAATGCAGGCTAAGTTAGATACTCTCACCCGGGAGGTGTTTGACCTGCAGGAAACCATAAACTGGAAGGACAAAAAGATGGGGGTAGGCGGCACCGCCGGAGTGCTCTTGACGCGGCGTGAGGGGGGCCACAGGCAGACTCTCCGCAGCCGTTTCGCTCATCGCGGAGTCGATGGCGCCCCCCCCCCCCCCCCCCCCCACCCACCCACGCCGCGGCTGCATGAGACCCTTCAGAGGCGGCAGCCTGTGTTTTGAGCCTCTCTGCTTCACCATTTGGTTGTTGGAGTTGGTTTTGTGCATGGCGGCTCACTTAAAAACCCCTCCTGTGTGCGAAAGGGATGGCTCTATCTAACCCAGCACGGGGTTCATTTCTCATGCTTCTTTTCAGTTGGCAGAGGAAAGCACTTTAGGGAGAGATGGCATTCTGCTCAAACAGGGCGCAAAACCTCCAGGGGTTGTAAGTCCTCGGCTTCTCTCCTGGGGTACGAAGTCCCGTGTGTACCATCGGCTCCCGTGCTCTGCCATTTTCCCCCCCTTTGCACTCTTTCTTTGTCTTGGGTGTGTTGCCTCCCGGCATGCGGCCGTGTCCCGCGTCCCCATCCGTCGCTGAGTGTTTTCCACGTCGTTGACATTTGGCCCCGCATCGTGCATGGAAGCCGTCTGTGTTGCTCGTCTTTCCAGTCAGTCTATCCAACTTGTACTCTGCCTCTCTTCCTTCCCTCTTTGTTCTCTGTCTCTCTCTCTCTCTCTGTGGTGTCTGTGTGTGGCCAGGCCCTAGAAAGGCAGAAAGAGTACTTTGATTGCATTAGGAATGAGAGAGATGAGCTCAGAGATGAGCTGGCCGACATCAAGGCGAAGACCAAAGTGGGAGAGGTAGGTCACCTGTAGACGGAGGAAAGACGTGTAAAGGGGCCGTTCTCTGGCTGGCGGAACCACAAAAGGGCCTGTTTATTTTGGTTGGCAGCCAGTAATGCCGTCAAACCTGTCCCCCTCCCCCGTGGTGCTTTTGTGTCTGCCCCCTTCAGCCTGTGTAATGGAAATCTGCAATGTATACATCTGCAGTAATCTTAGATCTTTTACAATTGAATGAGACAAAACAAAGAAATCATGTCATGGATTTTTTTGCATGAAAACACAATTTACAACTGTTTGCAGGGAATAAGAACGGTCCTGGAAGCGTGCAGCAAGGTGTTGACTGTGCACTCCAGCATTTGCTGTAGTTGATTTATTTTTTTTTGTGTGTTCTGCTAAACTATTATTTAAAAGACTGCAGCGGCATTGAGGGCCCTCAAACAAAATCAAAGTTAATGATGGAATTTGCAGCAGTTGAATTTAGTGTATTTTTAAACTTTTAAAAGCCATTCATTTTGTCTAGCAATTTGATAAATGTTAATTAGGGAGTGGGCTGATCGCTAATGCGTCTCCCGCTCTGACACAGAAACACGGCCTGGTCATCATCCCGGACGGCACGCCCAACGGAGACCTCAACCACAAGCCCCTCAGCTCGGGGATCACCGTGGTGTCGCAGGAAGCCGCCCAGGTGCTGGAGTCTGCAGGAGAGGGTCCCCTGGGTGAGTGAGACTGAGAGAGGGACAGAGACTGAGAGAGAGGGTCCCCTGGGTGAGCGAGACTGAGAGAGAGACTGAGAGAGAGACGGAAAGAGACAGACGGAGAGAGAGACAATGAGAGAGACCCTGCTGAGCCGCAGTGTTTCCTGTGCGCTGCAGACGTCAGGCTACGTAAGCTGGCGGAGGAGAAGGACGAGCTCCTGGCTCAGATCAGGAAGCTGAAGCTGCAGCTGGAGGAGGAGCGGCAGAAGCATTCGAGGATGGACGGAGCCTACGCAGACGGAGACAAGATGGAGAACGGTACCGACCTCCACTTCATCGAGATGCAGAGTGAGTTGGCTTCCCCTCGACTTGTCGGTCCATAACCCCCATCGGGCGTTGGTGCAAAGTAGGAGCACATACTTAATACATACTTACTGCAAATATAACAAATGGCCGTTTGTCAAAAGTGCCAAAGAAGGATGAAAGTTCCTCCTTAAAACTAAAAACAAACTGATCTCAGTTTGTTTTTTATCAGGTAATGGCATGGATTACCACTTTAAGCTACAATGCTGTTTGTCATCCACGGCAACGTCCTCCATGTGGAGCTGGTGCACGCTGCCACCGCTGTTGGTGCTTCACCGTTGAACACGGTTGACTGTGGTTCTCGTTTGTTTTTGACTTGTTGTCTGTTCCCAAAGGAGACGCCAACCGACAAATGAGCGAATACAAATTCAAGCTTTCCAAAGCAGAACAGGAGATGGGCACAATGGAACAAAACGTACGTCCCAGCCAAAGTCATTGACATCCCATCCATCCCCCGCTGGACGTGGAGAATTGAATGACTGCGAATTAAATGATTTGTGTGTGTGTGTGTGTGTGTGTGTGTGTGTGTGTGTGTGTGTGTGTGTGTGTGTGTGTGTGTGTGTGTGTGTGTGTGTGTGTGTGTGTGTGTGTGTGTGTGTGTGTGTGTGTGCGCGCGTGTACACGTGCTCCTCCAGATCAACAGGCTGGAAGGGCAGGTCTCCAGGTACAAGGCGTCGGCCGACAACTCTGAGAAGGTGGAGGACGAACTGAAAGCCGAGAAACGCAAACTCCAACGAGAGGTAACGGGGGGGCCGGTCGCTCGTCTCGGCCGCGCTTTCCGGGCCCCGCCCTGACACGCCCCCTTTTCCCCCCCCCCGCAGCTGCGTACGGCCCTGGATAAGATCGAGGAAATGGAGATGACCAACAACCACCTCGTCAAGCGCCTGGAGAAGATGAAGGCCAACCGCAACGCCCTCCTGTCCCAGCAGTGAGGCGCCGCCGCTGAAGCCCTTAAACTCGCACCTCGCAACCTGTCGACTGCCACATGAGTCTGAAGCACATTTCCATTTCTCAGCTTAACACCTTAAAAACGACGCGTAGCAAACCAAAAAAAAAAAAAGGTAAATAAAAACGAACACTGAAAAGGAAAGGAAATGGCAAACAGCTGTAGCACAGGCAAAAGGAGAAACGACTCAGAAACCTGTTTTTTTTTTTTTGTTTTTTTTGTTTGTTTGTTTTTAAAACCAGTTTTGGTTTTTGCTGGGAGATCTGACTTTTCTCTACTCACTACTTCAGTTTTTGTTTTGTTTATCCCCCCACTCATCCGAAAGCTTTGTACCACATTATTATAAAAGAGATTTTTATTTCTCTGGCTGGTGCTTGGCTGTTTGTTTTTTTTTTTTTTTTTTTGTTTTTTTGATAAGTTGCATGAATGAGTTTGACGACGCTTTTTAACACTTGGACCCTCACGGCTGCTCTGGCCCTGCACCTTCCCAGAAGCCTTCACACACCCACACACACACACCCACACACACACACACGCAGTCAAGTGCCTTTTCACACCTGGATACAGGGGGGGGGGGGCTGTTTAACCATTGGACGAAAACGATCATTTTAACAGGTACAGAATTTAAACGGTGCTGAATTTGAAAATATATTGAACCAATTTTGGCTGCTGCAGTTATCAATGATTTGTTGTTTGTTTTTTTTTGTTTGTTTTTTTTCAAATATTTAAAAGATTTCTTGGAAAATAAATGTGTAAATGACAGAGCTGTACATAAAATGTGAATCTTTGCTTGGTCCTTCCACAAGGTTCAAACTATGCCAACGTGATGTTGGGGAGGTGGTCGTGTTGGTCACTGGGGACGTGGTCTCCGTCTGCCTTGAGTCGTTCTTTTGTTTGGTTTTCAGCTCAGGAATTCAGGGGTTCATTTCTTCAAAAAAAACCAAAACATTTTCCAGCACTAGGTAGTATTTTCCACATCACTTTACGCCACCGTTTACGAGGTTCATTTGGGTTCTCATCCTTCCCTGCTGCCAACACTTGACTTGGCTCACTTTTGCTGTTTGAAAGCCAAATCCTAACGTCGACCATTTTCTATTTGGAAAGTTTTGACTTTTTACAGAAAACCTTGCGTAAATAGGTGCTGCAGTGAAGCTCAGATGTTGACACCGTCGCGGAACAATCTAAAGCTTAATTCTGCTTTTCTGTATCCAGTCACCCTGTGGGCGCAGGACATTGTATTTTTTTTTATCATACCTTTAGGAAACCCAAGTAACTGCAAAACTGCATTTTATTCAGTTTATTCACAAAAAGTGTTTGATACGAAACATTTATTTACAACTATGCAATATGTACACATTACAAACTTCAGAGCCCGTTAATCGTCTCATTCCTTTTGAGTCGCTTTGCCCCCGGTTCAGCATCTCTCAAACACCTTGTAGAGGTCGGGCAGGTTGGCTATCTGGAGGACGCTGCCGTCCTCGCTGAAGGGCTGCGGGGGACAGAAGAGGCTCCTGAAGCCCTTGAAGATCACGTGCTCCACCTTCCAGCGCCACGAGTTCATCTCGCCGTCCTGCAAAACAGCAGTTTAAACATCACACTTCTCAGGTCAATTGATGGGCAAAAAGGTTTCTAATCCGGTGTTTAATCAAATAACCCCCACATCACACCACTAACGTTAACTTTCTTAATATCATTGCCTGCTACGCAAGTGATTAGTTGGTAGAGAACATCTTTGAAATCACTAGCGAGTCACTGTCAAGAAGTGTCTTTGACGCACAAACTGAAAATAATTTGACAATAAATTTAAAAAAGTCCACGGTGTAATTCATATTGAATGTGACTCATTTACTCTTTGCATTCCGCCAAAATAAATGATTCTTGTATTCACAGCTCTGAGCCAAACGACTCTTCTGACTGTCACCGGAAGGCCGCCCTCGCTCACCGCACAACAACCCAATCAAACAAACGGGTCGAGAAAAACAGTGGGAGACGTCGAGAACCGAATCTCAATATTCGAACAGAGTCGAACCTTTCATCACAACAGCGAGTCCTCACTGTCAGAGTGAAACTTTCTCTGCCGGAGCCGCTGCTCTGGCTGGAACCGAATTTGATTCATTAGTCCAGCCTCGCAAGACGGTTCAAGTCAACGTTGCTCCGCATGACCGCACAAAATGAGTCACAACTTTATACCCCGCCGTACATTGTGCTCCTCGCCTGGCTCCGCCTCCAGGATGTACTGCTTCCTGATGGAGTAGAACTGGCTGCACTCCCTGCTGAAGCCCCGGAAACATTCCTTCTCGTCATCCCAGTTGATCTGCTCGGCGAAGAGGGGGAAAAAGCCTTCAGACGCATCGCCGAAAAACCACGCAACCGGAGGAACGACCGGGCGGGCGGGGCGCGTTACCTCGGTGGCCAGGCGCAGAACGAACATGGGGAGACCCTCCATGACGGGGCTGTACTTGTCGAGCAGTAAGGGCAGCCCTGTTAGATTTCCTTCCTGCAGAGCAGCACACAGTTGAATTCAACACAAGATGGCCGCTCTGTCTAGACGATGATTTGAAATCTTTGTCCGACGCAACTTTGATCAAATGCACAGAAGCAGCTGGAGTACGACGCTACAATGAAATGCTTCAATTATATGTTTACACCAATGTTACCGGCTTTGGCCACTAGAGAGGGCTCGTAGGTTCCCTTCAAGTTGAATACCATTGTCATTTTAAATCCCCATTTTATATATCACTGCAACCGTCCTAAATCTGTGTGTTAAGTAAAACGCTCAGTCAGGTGAACCTTAAAGAGTTCAGACCGTTTGCACCAACATTAGAACAGCAAATGGGACCCGACCTCGTCTATCTCCACGGAGAAGTAGTCGGCCAGCATCTCGGCCTTCTTGGTCAGGAAGTCGACGATGTAGCGCGCCAGGCCCTCCTTGGGTCCGTCCTCCTCCGTCCAGCCGCTCTCCTCCGAGTCCAGGGCCAACATGGCCAGGTCGTACAGCGGAGCCGGTGTCTGGAGGAAAAAAAAAAAAAAAAGACAACGTCAAAGGGACCGACCCCCACCCCCCTGCAGGAAGCTTCGCCCGCCTCCATCGCTCCACCGCCGTCCAGGCTGGGAGAGGAGTACTTACCGACAGCCTCAGCACACCAAAGTTCCCAAAGTCGTAGATCAGTATTTGGTAAAAGAGCTCCTCGCTGCAACGAGCAAAAAAAAAAAAAACGAGGAAAACATTTGTCAAGAAAAAGGAAAACAACAACTGGATTGAGGTGGTGTATGAGGTGGTGTAATCCCTGGGGGCTGACCTGAGTTTGGTGGTGTTGAGCAGGTAGAGCTTGGTGCGGTGCTGGATGAGGCTCCACTGGGGGTTGACGCAGCCCACGAACGAGTGGTCGCGGAGCATCTCCTGAAGCCCTGCAGAGAGGAGGGAATTCAAAGGGGAGGTCGGTGAAACCATTGCTGAACGGACGCCCCGACCTCAACTGAGGAGTGAGCCCCGCTCCACCTTTGTGCGTGCACCTGCTGATCTCCGCCCTCAGCTCCTTCACGCTGACCAGCTTGATGGCTCTCCTCCGGGGCGTCACCGCAGCGGTCAGCTCCTCCTCCTGGCCTGTCCTGGGACGCTTCCTGAGACACACACACACACACACACACACACACACACACACACACACACACACACACACACACACACACACACACACACACACACACACACACACACACACACACAGTATCAGTCTCCCAGTTACATTGTCATATTTGCTGACAAAGCAAAAAGGGAGGTCTGCTGATAGACCTCCGTTCCACAGAATTATGACATAAAATTCAAAAAATGTAGTTGGAATGTTTCCAATTTTGCGTAATTGCATTTTGCGCAACTATTTATTGGGAAAAGCGGTAAAAAAAACTTGGGTTTGTACGGGTAAAATGATGTGAAATCCAAGCAGTTTCCCAACACTACAGTTATCAAACTATTTTCCAAGGTAGTACAATATGTGTGTCGTCCATTTTCAAAAACGGATTTCTTAAGTGAGCATCTTTAGTTGAGATCAGTGACATAATACATTTGATTTACCAGGGTTCATTCTTGAATTACAAAATGAAATTCAAGCGCTTTCAAGTACTTCTGAAGCATTTTTTCATTTCCAAGGACTTCACACAAAAAATACAATACATTTTCAATGTGATCTCTAGTAATTCAAATAATAATCTCATGGTTGATTATTTATTTTAGTATATCTATTATTATTCAAAATTTTATCTACTATTATTAGTGTATTTCCAACCGTGCTGGATTAAATGTTCATTTCCCTGCATCATTTATGTCATGAAAGTGATTCTGGAAACATTTTTGTTACATTTAGATTTGAATAACAAAACCAGAGTGAATATCACAGGTTTTCAATTATCGTGTTTTTTTCCCCAAGGACCTTTCAAGCACTTCAGCACAAAAGGGGCCAATTTCAAGGTATTCCAGTGCTTTCAAGCACCCAAGGACCTGGTTTGAGCCCCGATTCACTCTCGCTAGCATTTTACTATATATTCCAGCATTTTACAGCCATTTGTGTCCCGGAGGGAAAAACACCGACTTGGAGCCCTTCTCACCTGGGCTGGTCTGGAGCGGTGGCACTAGCTTGGTCTCCTTGCTTGGAAACCCCTGCAACCTCCTCCTCCACCCCCTCCACCTCCTCCAGGGCCTCTAGCATCGCCGCGTCCTCCACCTCATCCATGTCAGTGGAGCCGGGCGGATCGGCGGTCGAGCCCGCGCCCGCGCCCGGCCTCTCCCTCGGCCGGAGGAAGGCGTCCAGCTTCTGGGCTCGGCAGTCGGTCCTCACCATCTGATGGGCGTAGACGCGATCGGCCGACTCGGCGGCGCCGGACGCCGGCTTGGCCTCCGAGACGGAGAGCCCCGGCAGCAAGGTCTGCGACACAACACACGCACACGCTCTCCATCAGCTTCCGGCGGTCGCGGTCGCGGGCCCCCCCGGCTTCCGCCCGTGCCGTGCTTCGGAGCCCCCGGCGCCGGCGGCTCTACCTGCGTGAAATAGGTGCGGGAGGAGTTGGAGCCGAGGAGTTTGCTCTCCACGTGCTTCTGGACGCCCTCGATGATGCAGTCCTCGTGCAGGAAGTGCACCTCGTGCTTGGTGGGGTGGACGTTGACGTCGATGTTGTGCGGCGCGATCTCCAGGCTGTGGCGGTGCGACAGCGAGTCAATACGAGCGCCGATATGAGTATATGATACCAGTGAATAAAGAAAGGTGCGGCGGCGGATCCGGTTACCTCAGGTAGAGGAAGGGGTGCGTGTTCTTGGGCAGGTACGCGGCGTACACCGTCTCCATGGCTTTCTTCAGGGCACTCGACTCCACCAGGCGATCTGGGGGAGGGGCAAGACTTTGGGATCTACGCTCATCCACCGACTCTTTTTGAGTCACTCGGTAAAAAGAGAGTCCGTCGGCTCTGAGTTGCGAGTGGAATTCTCATAAACATTATTCAATTCTGTTTCGTCTAAATGCGAAGAGTAAATCATTCGCACTTAATGGGAATTGTGCGGAAATGCCTCGGTACTTTTTTTTATTTATTTTTTTCCCCTCCCCTCTGACTTTCATTTAGTCGTCTGTAATTATTTTCAGTTTGTGAGTCGACTCGCTCGCCCGTTCTTTCGCCGGAGAGACGCGTCAATGTGCTGAGTCGTCTTAAAAGACACAGTACGTTCACCAAGAACGGATCGTTGGCAAGCCATGCATCGCTGTCCGTAGCCCATAATAATAATAAATAATAATAATAATAATAATAATAATAATAGGCACAGTCCTACAAGTGTTGGACGTTTTAAGAGGTTAAAAGTATTGTGGGGTGCCGTGGGATTACTTCATTGTAAAAAGTGTGCCGTGGAAGAAGAAAAGGTTGCTAGACACCGCCCTAACGTTTTCAAAGAGGTTTTTTGTTTTTTTTGTTGTTGTTTTTTTTTTTTTTACTTACGATTAATGAAGAGGATGAGGATGCACTTCTTGACGGAGTAGTTGGCGTTGGAGATGTAGCCCCTCAGCTTGTAGGCCAGCCTCTGGTCCTCGCAGCCCACTTCGATCAGCTCCCTGGGGACAAACACCGCGTCTACAGTCACACCTTGGGGGCCATTTTACCCAACGCCGTTATCGACGCGAACATAAAGTTACAGGAAAGCAACGAGGGAAGACGCCCGTCTCTACCTGCTCACCGCGTTGCCAAACACGCCTCGGATATTATCCACTACGGTGGCGTTGGGAAGGGTCCGGACGTCTGCCACCGTCTCCCCTTGCTGATGAGGGGCAGAGAAACAACAACACAGATGCCATCAGCCGTGTGACCGACACATTATGCGCACAAGAGGGAAGGATTTTAAACACGCCGTCCCTCCGAACGGGCTCCAGAAATGTCCCCCCATCAAAGCTGAAGCATATCTTACCTTTTTGACAGAGAAGCTTTTTCCAGAGTTGTGGATGGCGTACCTGCAGGACAGAACCACAACGTCACAACACGGACAAGGCAATAAGACGAGCGGATGACAAAACGGTGAATGTAAACAAAACGAGGCGGTAAAAAACGGGGCCGGCGTGCGAAAAAAGCCCCGTCGGTCGGACCTGCTGAGCACCTCCACAATCCTGGAATACTCCTCGCCGGGGCTTTTGAGGGCCTTCCGTCTGGTGGACACGTTGTAGAACAGGTCCTCCACCTGCGCACGGCGACCGGGAGAATAACACAATGACACTCGGTGCCTCCGAGGAGACGAGCAGCTCAGCATTTATCGAGGCGATAAAAAAACGCAATGGACAAACTCACCATAATCTGCGTGCCCTGGTTTCCGGCGCAGGGTTTGGGGGGCCCTTTGGGTTTGCCGTCACTATAACAGGCTCTGATAACATTTTTTAAATAAAATAGGAGGATTCACTACCTGATGTAAGCAGTTCACTTATCACTACAGGAGTTGATCAGCCAGTGGTTCTCAACCTTAGTTTTGCCGCGGCACACTTTGTACAATGAAATAATCCCGCGGCACACCACTAATTCTGTTCACCACGAAAAACGTCAGAGACATGTACAACTGTGTTTATTATTATTACTATTATTATTATGGGCTAGTAATAGTGACGCAGCAAAAAAACGTTTGTAGCAAAACAACTATTTTGAATTAATCTTCACTTCATAAACGAATAAGTAACAACTTTCGTTCACCCCTCGCTCACCGTCAAACCAACTGATTCAAGTGACTTGTCAAGAACCGAATCTCAAAAAGAGTAGATCCCAAGCTTTCATCACTACCAATAGTTCTGACTTTCAGAGTGAAAGTTGTCGCAATTTTGATCCTGCAACACAAGGGCAAATTTCTATTTATTTTTATTTTTTTGAGCGGAATTTGTAAAATGTTCAGGGCACACTTGGCAAGCTCTGACGGCGCACTAGAGTGCCGCGGCACAGCGGTTGAGAAACACCGGATGAGGGAACAAAGACCCGGTCACGGACCGTACCTATAAGCGCACTTGGCATCGGCTGTTTTGGTCGTTATCGTGACGTGGGCCACGTGGCTGATACTGGCCAGCGCCTGCAGCGGGTGGAGGTTCACAGACACACAGAGAGATGTGAGGCACGGCGTTACATGACGCACCACCCGTCCACACCCTGAGGAGGAGCCACGCTGCAGGTGGCCAGCCGGGCGAGGCTCACCTCCCCTCGGAACCCGTAGGTTGAGATGGCCGTCAGGTCCTCAAAGCTCTGCAGCTTGCTGGTGGTGAAGCGCTCGCAGACGATTTCCATGTCTTCTTTCTAAGAAAAGAAAATAAGACGAGGAAGACGACGGGAAATTAGGCAGTTAGGAAGACGAAAGCCGCCCGACGAAAGCGCCGCCCGTTCGCTCTGCGGACGTACCCTGATGCCACTGCCGTTGTCCTGGATCTGGATGAGCTTCAACCCGCCCTCCTTCACGGTCACCTGGATGTTGGTGGAGTTGGCGTCCAAGCTGTGAAAACAGGCAAAGAAGCGTCACTTCAGCCCCGGGGCTACACTGGGGGGGTTGCACCGCCATGTTCCTCTCCAGCCTCCCTCCGTGACCTCATGTTATGTGTATATACTGGATCTATCCCATCAGTTTTGTAAGATATCATTTAAATAATCAAAATATTTCGACATCTTAAAAATGATGTTTAATATTTTATTACTGTACTTTTTTGATTAAATATTTATATGAAATAAATATTTAATATTATTTTGCTCAGCCCACAGCAAAATAATATTAAATGTTATATTATAATATTATATTACGATACATAATACATGTAATATTTTGCTCAGCTCATACATGTAAATGCTCCGTGTTTGTACCATAGCTTTATTATCATTTTAATACTATTAACCGTTTAATATCGTTGTTGTTTATTTGTTTTTTAACCATGTTGTCTGACTCCACGTTTGACAGTTGAGCAGCTGCTGCCATCTCGTTATTGTTGAATCGTGTAACTTTATTGACGTTACCAGTTCTCCACCATCTCTTTGATGGCGTTGGCGGGCCGCTGGATGACCTCCCCCGCGGCGATGCGGTTGACGACGGTCTCGTCGAGCCTCCGGATGACACCCGCCATGCTGGCCATGCTGGCGACGCTTCTATCGCGGGTTCGGTGCAACTTCCAGGGGGACGGCGGCGAGGCGCTCGGCCGGTGGCGTCGACGCGATCCGTCACGTCGCTCCTACCCTCCCATTGGTCGGATTCCCGTCGGGGGCGGGGGTTAGCAGCGGGGTTCAAAGGCGATTGGTCGAAACTCTTGTTCTTCGCTTCCTGATTATTCCGTTTCGTTGCTCCGTGGAAACAGCCGCACTGCCCCCTGTTGACGTCGACGCTGGGTCCCGGCCAAGCCCCGACTTACGAGTAAGTAACGAAACCTTCCCGACGTTGGAATGCCAATATAATTCGTTTCAGCAAACAAATAAATGCTTATTGAATGCGGACACATTGGTTCTCAATGTGGAGTCCGGGGACCCCCTGGGGGGTAAAATGATGAATACACTTTTACCTTTAATTTACAACCCTTCGAGGATGTAAAACAATGACTGTTTTCTCGAACCAGCGCGATTCCTGCGCAAAGCAAGCACTACACACCAATGCGGTCTCCACCGCGCACCTTTTCTTATAATCATCATCATTAGGGGTCCAGCCTGTTTGATCATCTCACCAACTGTAGTATATACAGGTACGGAATTTTGGACTAAAATCATATCTAACAATACAAATGTTTGTCAGATTGGGCTCCCAGATTTATCACAAGGGGTGGCCTCGGCCCACGTATTACTGGCCTGTCGCCTAAAACCTGTCAAATTGAGAATCACTGGCAGATTGGTTTTGATGCAGCGACACAGTGGAAAATGACCCAGTTCTATGAAAGTTCCACTTGCCGTATCCACTGACACTCCTCTATTCACTATTGCTGTCCATTAAATCCTTTGCATCCCAAATCTAGAGTCACTGTGATCCCTTTACAGATAGGTAAACCTTTTCTAGTCATTTTATTTTTTATAAATCATATCAAAGCACCTCTGACCTGTGCAGTTGAACCGACGTCCATGCTCAGGAGAGGATTGAGGCTATAACTTTCTGTCGCAGCCCCGTCCTCTTGATAAATAATGTGACGACAACATGCTTTATATATTTATTCAATCCCATATTTAAAAAAAAAAGGTACAATCTGCGTGCATTCTCCACAGTGCCATGTCACATTTGATGGCATTTTAACAATGGCGGAACAAATATCTGTAAATATACAAACCTCTTCTGATCCGACAATTTGAAAATGAGTCACACAGAGTCAGTTGGGGATACGATTGCCTTTGGCTGTTGTTGGTGACAAATAATTGCTTGAACTTGTTGTCTTAAGACTCTGTTGCTAATCGAGCTACGATTTGGCCCCAGGCAGCGTGACCTCAATCGGGTAGAATGTTGTGAGCAGGTTGTCCGCTGGGTGCCGCTGTTTCGTCGTCACGACCAAGCGGAAGCTCTCAATGCGCTCCGCCCGGAACTCAGTCCTGTCGTACTGCGGCCCATCAGAGGACTGCACAATGCCTAAATATCTGTTGGCAGAACACGGACAGAAACACTAACACGGATGTAATGGCACCAGGCTCGAGCTCCATGACACATTGAGTAGATTGGTAGATTTCCTTTTGGATTAATTTAATTTACATTTCTTATAATTATCATCATTAGGGGTCCAGCCTGCATTTTTCAGGCTGAAAGTGTCTGGTGCACGGCAACCGCCGCACCCACGGACATGGTTGAGGTCTCGTTGGAACCAAGGTCTTTCCGACATCTCGTGGTTCAAGTCTGATTCACATCGATCTACATTTGGGTCAGAAGTTAGTGGAAAACCCACTCGAAATTTACCGGAAGTCCCAGAACATTGGCGTAGCGTGATTAGTTTGTGCAGCGGGCCGCTTTGTGACATCATCATCCAATTTGCTATATATATATTTATGCAGGTTGACTATCTGAGGGGGAATTTGCATCCGGCGAGGTGTGTGGTGGAGACTGCATTGGTGTGTAGTGCTTGCTTTGCACAGGAATCGCGCTGTTTCGAGAAAACAGACAGCCCGAGCCGATGCTGCATTCAATGGAAACTCAGAAAATTGTAACTTGTTTTAGTAATGCTGACGTAAAGACGGGCAACAGCACGAACTGATGCTATGTTCAATGGGAACTATATATTTATTGTGGCACGGTGGCGCAGTGCATTGCACTGCTGCCTCACAGCAAGAAGGTCCTGGGTTCGATGTTGGCACCGTCCTCCGGCGGGTTATCTTCCAAAAACAGGAGCCTTTCTGTGTGGAGTTTGCATGTTCTCCCCGTGCTCACATGGGGTTTCCTCCACCTCACGTCAGTAAGGACCCCACCAAAAACATGCACCCATCATCGCCTGACCAGCGATGGACACTTATCACCTGGTCCCCGGGCGCGTCCACGTATGCTGCCCACTGCTCCTGGCTGTGCCCCCGGAGGAAGGACAAGCCAGGATGGGTCAAAAGCAGAGGAGCCATTTCACCGGCCACCATCAAGCATGTGCATGTGTGTGTGTGTGTGCAAGCATGTGTTGTGGAGTGTCGTGTGACAATTAAAGACTGTTTCTTTCTTCTTCTTCTTTAACTAAACTAAAAATAAGTAATTGGTGTCGATATGAAGTGATGGTGTTTTTTACGGGAACTCTAAAAACGAATTTGTATCAAACACAACTAACCTGGACCCTGTGTATTGCTGCCTGCAGCTATATTTATAGTTATTATTATAATATTTATAATTAATATTTATAAATGATAAATATTTGAATTATATTATAATCACACAATCACACTCTGTCTGTTTGACAACCTACCGGGTGTGATTGATCCGCAAGCTTGCAACTTACCTCTCCTGTTGTAGAAGTTCCTTGCTAATCAATTCCTTACTGAGCCCCGGCTTTACTTGCTCCAGCTGGCCCTCCACCGCGTCGAAAAGGTCTAATTCCATCATGTCAATGACCAGTGGTTTGCCGAACCTATACACAACACCGCCTCAAGTAAACATACAGAGTCCATTGTGCCGTTGTAAAACATAAAAAAAAAAAGAAATAGGTGAAAGTGAAGTCTGGACCTGATGGCCCCCAGCAGAGCCAGCCTCAGTTTATCAGGCTGCATGTCCTCGGGATTCAGGACATTCACGTAGTTGGTGTCTCTGTAGCGTAGGAATATGGTCGCCTGGCCAGAGGAATCCACTAGGAGAGGCCACCTGGCAACGCGCGCAACACGCGCATTAATTAAGGTTTGGTATATGTTTTGTGTTTTGTGTTTTTTAGAGAGCGACCAGGCTCGTCCCGCTCGTCCCCGACCTGCCGTCCTGCTTGATCTTGCCCCCGACATCTCTGAGGAGGACTTCCTCCAGGTCTCGAACGAGGCAGCGAATGCCGCCGTGCTCAGTCACCGCATCTGAGACAAGGGAGGGGGTGGAGGGGTTACATTCCCACGCTGGAACCGGTTACTGTGGCCACGCGCTGCATTCCACCCCGACAGCAGTACCAACCTCCGCCCGACTGCTCTCTCAGTTCCAGCTTGGCGAGGCCCAGCTGTTGGGCTGTTTGCTCAGCCGCCATTTTTGCCTTCACCAGCGCGTCTTCGGCGTCGTGGACCACCTGATACGCATACGCACACACACGCACACGCACATCACATCAGGTCACGACAGAACCATGGTAACAGATAAGCATGTCGAGGAAGTTTGGTACTGCCTTGCAGTCAGTCGCACCTGCAGCGTGACCTCCAGCACCGAGGCGTCCATCCCCTTCCTCGTACATTTGTCGTGCTCGCTGATCCGCTTCTCCAGCTCCACGTGCGTCCTGTGCAGCTGCAACAGGAGGGCGACGGTCAGGATTCGTCCCCCTCCCGTTACACTTTCCAGTCACCGCTGCTTTACCTCTCTCTGGCATCGCTCCTGCTCCTTCCGCAGCTGCTCCACCTCCCCACGTAGGCTGCGGAAAAACACAGGCCATTGTTGAGGCTTGTTTCCTGCTACTGTAAACCACCACATCCCTGCCCCGTCAAGACAATGTCAGAAGGAAATGTCAGGTATTCCTACACGTCTGTGCCCTGGAACCGGCCTGGTGGGGTGGAGCGGGGCGGGGGGTGGGCTCGGGTGAGGTGGGCTGGGGCAGGGGGCGGCTTGGCGGGGCTGGGTGTGGGTGGGTGTGGTGGAGTGGGGTGGGGCCGGGCCGGGCCGGGATTCCGGCGAAGGGCACCAGCGGGAACACATTTTCTCACCGGTCGGTCAAAGCTTTTTGTTGCTCCTGTCCTTCCGCTGCTCTCCTTTCCTGCTCTGCCTCCATCTCCACAAGCAGGGAGTCCGTGAGACTCAGGTCCCAGCTTTGCAAGAACGACACCACCGCCCCTTCTGAGGCCACCTATGTCTCACACACACACACACACACACACACACACACACACACACACACACACACACATTCACACACTGTAGTACGTGCTCTAAGATCGTGTGAAAATGGGTACGGTGGCACTGCTGCCTCACAACAAAAAGGTCCTAGGTTCGATCCCTGCCTTGTTGTCACTTGTCACCGCGTTCCAGCGGGTTATCTCCTGATTAGGGGCCTTTCTGTGTGGAGTTGCATGGGCTGTACGCTGCACCCTGCTCCTGGCTGCCCCCCCGGAGGAGGGACAAGCCAGGATGGGTAAAAAGCAGAGAACTAATTTCACCAACCACCATTCAAAGCCTGTGTGTGTGTGTGTGTGTGTGTGTGTGTGTGTGTGTGTGTGTGTGTGTGTGTGTGTGTGTGTGTGTGTGTGTGTGTGTGTGTGTGTGTGTGTGTGTGTGTGTGTGTGTCGCCGCATGAGGGCGCGTGTGTGTGCTGTGTGATAAATAAAGAATCTTCTAAAATCCTTCAAATTCAACTACAAATACATAAATGATGGAAATTTGCCCTTGTGTTGCAATTGCAAGGCTGCACCAATTCATCAAATTCCGTTCAGAACACCAGCTCTGAGTGCGTCGCTCAAAGTAGCTCAAATTTCAAAGCTGAACTTGTGAACTATTACTGGGTCATAATAATAAGCACAGTTACATTGTAAAACGTTTTTTCCGTGGCAGGAAAAAAAACGTTGGAAAGCACCGCTCGGGGGAGCAGTTGAAGTTTCTTCATGAAGGTGAAGTTTATTCATCATTTAACTGCGGACCCCCTTGAACCACTTGAAGGGCCCCCAGGGGGTCCCCGGACCCCACATTGGCTTTCCAATGTTGGAAAGATTTAGATTCCTGTTGTAACAGACGCGCGAGTCAGTTAGTTGTGACTTTGTTGGGACCGTGCGGTTGTTTCCACGGAGCAACGAAACTGAATAATCAGGAAGCGAAGAACAGAATTTCGACCGCCCCCCTGGCCGCTAGCCCCGCCCCTCACGGGAATCCGACCAATGGGAGGGCAGGGGTAGCGCGGCGTGTCGTCCCGCGCACGCACCTGCTCCGGAGTGCACCCATCGTCCGCGTGGATCCTGGGGTCCGCGCCCAGCTGCAGCAGGGTCTGCAGCGCGCCCAGGTGGCCTCCAAACGCGGCCCTGAACAGCGGGGTCCGCCCGAACGCACCCTGAAACGGCGACAACATCGAGAGGAAAAACAAACAAAAAAAACCAAAAACGTCCAGCACACGCACGGCGTTCCCCCGGGAAGAGGGACGACCGTTCCTCCCCTCACCTTGGTGTTGACGTCCGCGCCTTTCTCCGCCAATAAGGCGACCGTGTTGGGCTGACCGCCGGCGGCTGCTTCCGACACGGCCGTGTTGCCGTTGGCGTCCGGCATGTTCACCATGCGGATCTGGTTGAGCAGCCGCCGGCGCTGGCCCGCCTCGTCGAACCCGATGCCGCTCTTGGTGTCCCTCTCGGTGACCTGGGTTTTCGACACAGGACTCCACGTGTGAGGAACTACACAGCAAACTGCATTGTCTCACTTCTTGCAGCCTAAATGGGTGTTTTCCTCGAAAATGTCGCAAGATAAGAGATAAGAGATAAGAGAGTGAAGAAGGGACATTCAGATGTTACAGCCAACTGTTAGCACTACGCTAACAGTTAGCACTATGCTTCCACTAGCACCATGGTAACTAGTAAGCCAAATATGGGCAGCTGCAGTTAATCTACAGTAAGTAAAGTTACAGTATTGTCGAATTACTATTAATAAAATATTCTAATAAGTCATAATATGGCTTCAAGTGACATACAATGATAATAAGCAGTCCATAATAACAGTATTTAATAATAAGGGTAATAGTACAAATCATCCTAATATAACAGCAGTCCTAATACTGTAAGTGACAGTCTTAATTTTTATTATTTCATTACTTAATATTTAATGTATAAAGGGACCTATTATGCTTCTTCTTACACAAGTGAATATAAGTCCCAAAACATGTCTTTTTTTGTTGCCGTTTTTTGCTGAAAATACCACTCAGATTATGCATTCTAGCCATTCTAACATGCCTCTATAACCCTCTTGTTCCAAAAGGGGCTGTTTAAGTGGGAGGAGCCTCCCTCCCCAGCCAATGGGGTTTGAGCATGGCTTCCTGGTTTCATTCTATTTACCCCGTAACGTTCACTGTTTTCACCTCAGTCCAACAAAACCTGTTTCTGAACAAATTTAAGGCGAGAAATCCAGCTGCTGAATCTTGCTGAATCTTGTGACCGCACCGACGCACGCACAACAGGGATTTTTCGTTTCATGTAAACGGCGAAAATTACCATGTACAAAAAAAAAAAATCTGTGACCAACTGACGTCAGCTCGTGCAGAAAGTAGAAAAAACCTTTGGAAACGCAGCGTTCAGAGCGTTTTGACACTTTGGCCACATCTGATATGACCATCCCATAGTGTAACATTATATTTATCACAGAAAATAAGGAAAAGCATAATAGATCCCATTTAATGACTGGTTAGATTTGTTTGTCTCCTCTCTTAACCATATTTTATTCAATATGACTATACATTTCATTTGATATTTAATATTTTATTGAATTTGATATTATTATTATTATTATTATTATTATTGGGGGCCCAATCTGCAGGGCTATTGATAATGTTCCGGGAAAATTCTCGACATTAAAAACTAAACTAAAACTATTTGAAACAGAAGAACGGCAGAAGTTACGAACGCGGTTTACGTCCGACGCAAAACACAGTTCTGTGCGTAAACAAAGATGGCGGAACGCGGCGCCTGGGGAACACGGGGGTTATATGGGAATACAATGTCTTAATTTACATACCAGACCAAAGACATCAAAATTGAATCGAACATCCATGCAGAGCAGCCAGTTAAGAAGGTACATAAACACACACACGCGTGTGCACGCACGCACACACACACACACACACACACGCCTGGTTTGTAATCTCTAACCACTACAGAGCGACGGAGTCTACACCGTGCACCGGACACCACGCAAATAAACGTTCACAACGACAACCTGCTCATTTATAGTTCATAGTTATGACGACGTCTTGTTTTAAATCTCATCGTTCCAATAGTTTTGGAACACACGTTGGCGTGTTTCTGAAGTGTGAACGTTCGGCTACTTTCGATCAAATTTAGATTTAAATTTTTGATTCCTGCTCCGTATGTGGATCAATTTGGACAAAGCTTGAACCGGTTCTAACGACACCTCAACTGTCCGTACCTTTGGCGATCATCCTGTTACGGACACTTTTAGCCCATAAATTCAGAGAATAATACAAATCTGAACTATAACAATAGGGGGGGATAATAATAATAATAATAATAATAATAATAATAATAATTATAACAACGATAATAATTCATAATTAATAATAATAATAATTTGGTAACAAACCAGAAAATCTTGAATTATTTTTTCTTTTGAGATACCTCAACCTTTCTAGAACATTATTCAGCTAATTAAAAAAATACAATTTTAATGAAATACCGATTTAATTTAATAAACTACTTAACTATCTTATTTGAATGAAATAGCTAATTTTAGCTTTTTCTTCAAGAGAAATAACATCTAATATTTCCTTATAATAGGACAAGGTGGCGGATAGTGCGATGCTCACCTCCTTGAGAACCGCCAGCACTTCCTCTTCCTCCCCGTCGAACGCCGCTTCCAGAAGCCGCGCCCGCAGCTGCTGCTCGGCCTTCTTCCTCTTCCTCTCCTCGTCTTCCTTCTGCCTCTCTCGCTCGGCCTCCTCCTGCTCTCTCCGCACCAGTTCCACAAAGGCCTTACGGCCCCGTCCAAACAACACAGGTCAATGAAAAACAGGGCGGGGCTGAAAAAAAAATTCTCTTTTTCAATTATTTGTTGAAAACGCAGAAAGTTTGATGTTTTAACATTACCGGAGAAGATTTGGCCGTTTTTTTTTTTTTTTTTTTGTTTGTTTTGACTAAAAATGAAAACTATAGCGGAGTGGTATTCAAACTGCTTTTATCGAATAAACAAATAATGGAAATAAATGAAAATAAGAAAAAATTACATTAGTTGTAATGTACTCATGACATGGTGAAAACAACCCCGTTCTCTCCCCCCGTCAGACATATTTCTCGAAATGTCATCAGTCATGTCAAATGAGTGCTTAAAATATATATTAAAGCTCTGCTTCTTTCACTGAAATTCCCCTCCACCCCACTAGGGGGGCACCCACACAGTCTGCCTTACTGCTTCCTGTTTGGACCCGTTTCGGTCGACGTTGATGGACTCCCCCACGCCATAGTGCGAATCCCGGGGGATATTTAATTAGGGGGCTGACCCCCTAATTAAGACTTGGACCCCCGCCAAAAGAGGTAAAAACAACAGGTCGGGGGGGGGGGGGGGTCGAAGCATTTATACATCATTCTCACCTGTAATGGTAAACACTACAATATACTTCCCACAATCATGCCTGGAAGAATCTTGTAATACCATTTCAGACACCCCTAAAGTGGACCGTACCATTACCCTGTGCCTCCCCTCCCACGCTGGAGAAAAAATGTTGACCCGCCCTAGCGTCATTGTACCATTCGCACTCTGCCCCACGCGCCCGGCCGCACCCACCCATTTTGCCACCTGCCTACCGCCATTTCTCTCCCGTCTCCGGTCCGAGTGGCTTGGAGTCTTTACCTCTTTCTCCAGGCGATCCATGAGAGCATCGTAGTCGCCTTTCTCCTTCAGTTTCTGCGCCCGGGCGCGCCTGGCGAGCAGCTGGCGCACGGCGCACTGGATGGTCACGGCGGCCACCTCCTCTCTGGTTGGCGCCGTCGCTATTGGAAAGAAACAAAAACAGCACTCGGACACGTTTAGGTCCGACCGCGACAATCCCGTTGTTCCGATTGACCATTATTCCGAAACCCGAAAGACTCGAAAAGAAAATGTGGGGTTAGAGATGGTTACGTTTCGGTATAAGGTTAGAGATAAGGGCTGGGTAAGGGTGTCGTCCATGTCCAATGGGACTGGGGTTTCGGAATAATGGGCCGTCGGAACAATGGCGTGGCACCGAAAAGGGCCTCAATGTGGACACACTTCTCCTTTTAATCGTAGTTTACTCTGTTGCCTAATACATATTTACCCACGCTGATAAAAATAACCCACCGCATCATATTTCATATTTCGGTGGCATCGTGTTAATTTCATTTTCTTTTGCAGACTTGTGGTGGAGGCTTGAGCTGGGCAGCCTTGGGCAGGGTCGAGACGAGCTCCTAGCCTATTTTACGTGCTTGTGCACATACGCCTGTGTCTCTGGTGGTTCTACTAACGCACAAGCCGAGGTCAGACAACCCAGTCGGTTTGTTGTGTGCCGCCCGTTTCAGAAAACACGTCCTGAGACACACCCCCACCCCCGTCACAAAAGAGTTTCAGTGTTCAGAGTGACCCTGAGTCAGACTGTGCATCTGACAAACACTGACTATGACCCCGTTGAGATTTTCCATCCCTTCCTCCGTCGCAGGGCCCGCAGCAGAATCACAACCGATCAATCTTTGTTTTTTTTATGTATTTATTTATCTAATTTCATTTTTTGACGTTTGCATGAAACAAAAAAATGCCCGCATGAGGGAGTCCCAGTGCATGTCTCCCACAAGCCTGGAGCGCGGCGAAGAATTTTTTTTTTGTTTGTTTTTTAAATGAGGCCTCGTAGATCTAACACGAGTGACGACCCAGCAACGACATCGCTTATTTGTTCAGGAGCAGATTGTGGTGAACTCAACGAACGTTGACAGACTAAATACGACGCAACCCAAACTCAAACCCCATTGGCTCACAGAACTCGGGGGGGGGGGGAGGCTCCTCCCACACAAAAAAACCCCAAAACAGCCCGTTTTGGAACAGGAAGGTAATAGAGACATGTTAGAATGGCTAGAATGCGTAGCCTGAGCGGTGTTTTCAGAACATGCTTTTGGGGGACCTTAGAAACCTACCGCTTGTGCCAAAAGGAGCCTAACACTTCCCCTTAGAGTCACGGCTCCGGGAAGTTATTGAGCAGGGCAGGTGGGGGCTGACGGAGCGGTGATTGACCCCGGCCGCAGGACGGCTCGTCTCATTGTCGGGTGAGCCCACGTCGTATCTCAGGGGGTTCTTTTTTTTCATTTCGGCAGCTCTGTGCGGTGGGTGGTGCCGGAGGGGAAACAATGAGCCACTGTTTTCAAGTCTCCACCGGCCTGGGGAAGTTGCATCATCGCCCCGTATATAAGACGCATGACACTCCGTCTATACTATGCCTTATCTTTGTTCCTTCCCCTTGACCCCTCAGGGCCTCGTGGGTGGAGGGCGCTCTCCTTTTCCAGAGGTTCAAGAGGTTTATTTGTCACATACACATACATACGTTCATACATGTCTTTGCAACGCACCCGGAGATTATGCACAATAAATTCTAAACCGAACCTAATAGCTAACCTACTTTCTACCTGGCAACTTACTGATTCCTAAAACGTGACGCAGTTGGTGAACAGAATAATATAAATAAAAATTTAATAAAAAATTAAATAAGACTCAAAAAGGTCATAGAGAGTGGGGATACAAAATAGGAGGAAAGGGAATAGAGTTATGCATATGGACTATTTGTATATACAGTCAAGTGCACTGAAGTGCATGTGAATACAGTGTGTGTGCAGGTATACAGTACAGTGTACAACACAGCAATACAGTCACACCCGACAGAACAGCAGCGCAGCGCAGCGCGACACAGTCACCACGGCGCGGCCCGACGACGGCGCGGTGCACGCGACGTTGTTTCCACGGCGCCCAGCGGAGCGCGAGCGATTGTTAGCGAAGCGGGAAAAGAAACACGGGGATGACAGGGCGGCGGTGCTGTACTTGTCTTGGGCGTCGGCCCGGAAAGGGCGCCTGCGGGCTTGGCGGGTTTGCCTTTGCGCTGGCCACCCTGCGCCGGCTTGCTGCCGCTCTGCCCATGCTTGGCGGCGGCCCCTGGAGCAAACGGGGACAGGACGTGACCATTACCTCTCTGACATTTGGGACTTCCGGTCGCAGGCCACACCCGAGGACTCACCTGACTTTGCGCTTCCCTTTGGTGGGTTTTTAACCGCTTTACTGTTTTTGCTCATTTCTCACAATTAAGACAAAATCAAACGGCATCATTCACACACACACACACACACACTCCCCCACACCCACCCACACACACACACACACACACACACACACACACACATCTCTGAGCAAAACTGGCGGCGGCCTCCAAATGCTCAGCTTTAAAGGAGGAGAGCTGTGACGTCACAAATACGTCACGTGGCTCTGGCCGTCAAAGTCGCCGACGCGCAGTGACTCCGCTCGCAACGTCGGTTCTTTCGCTCGTTGTTCTCTCCCGTTTCCTTCCAGTGCGGGAAACAAACATCCATCCAACCCCCCCGACAGCGCCAACACTCCAAGAGCCTTTTCTGCGTCCTCCGTTCCTGGACGCGCCTCGGTATCCATAGCGACCGCGGTCAACGAAGCAAGGGGCGCGCGCTGACGGAGTCCGCGAGATTCTCGTCATCGGGCGCGCGCTCGACGTTGGACGAAATGGAAAACTATAACATCAAATTACATTATATATATATATATGTATATATATATATATATATATATATATATATATATATATGTATATCTTCTTCTTCTTCGTCTTCTTCTTCTTCTTCTTCTTCTTCTTCGTCTTCTTCTTCGTCTTCTTCTTATTATTATTATTCAAGATTCAAGAGCTTCATTCGTCACATAAATATACATACTTTCATACATATATGCAATGAAATTGTTTTTATTATTAGAAGTAGTAGTAGTAGTAGTAATATCATTATTATTATTATTATTATTATTATTATTATTATTATTATTATTATTATTATAAATTGTAGTAGTAGTAGTAATAATAATAACAAGACGTAGTAGTAATATAATAATTATTATTAGTATGAGCAGTAGTAGTAGCAGTTGTTGTAGTAATAATAATAATAACAAGGAGTATTATTATTATTATTATTATTATGATTATAATAAGTTGTAGTATTAGTAGTAGTAGTAGTAGTAATAGTAGTAGTCATATTATTAGTATTAGTAGTAGTAGTATTAACAATAATAATTATAATAATAATAATAATAATAATAATAATAATAATTCGTATTTTTCGTTTTAATAATTACATTGTAAAAAGTAACAATTCATCCATCATCATTCAAATCACAACATCTGAATATATAATATTATACATTATTGTTATGAGATTAATATCACGATGGGATTATTTAGTGCACGTAGCGTGTTGTGTCCCCGGTGATCATGTGACGTTCCACTCAACTATCGACAGTCGCGGCGTCGTGAAGCGAAACTCCGGCTACGAGAGACACGCGACACGCGACCGGCGGGGTCCAGCCGGGGAGCCGCCAACAAACACCCGAAGAGGAGGCGAGGAAGAGCCGAAGCGTCGAGGCGGGGCGAGGCTTTTTCCCCTCCGTCGTAGCTCAGGCATTCTCCCCGGCATGCCTCCGGTGTGACGCAAAACAGGTTCTGCGGGACGGACCGAAGCCATGCCACACAAGCCCCGCGAACGAGTTCTGCCGCGGAGCTAAGGAACGCGACGCGGCTCGATCCGGCGGCGGCGGCGGCGGCGGCGGCGGCGGAGGAAGAGGAGAAGGGGGGATCCGAGAGGGACGCCATGCTGTGACTTCGGCGCCGGGTCGGTTCGTGTGAAGTGCGTGTGAACGGCAGGTGAGCAGAGCTGGAACCGGGTCCGCTTCTTTGTGAACTTTCCCCCCCGTCACCAGCGCTATCCGCGGCGGCTTGATCCGTGACACATTCTGGGTCGATCCAGCTGTGGCGACCGAGAAGCACAAACTACTTAGCCGCACATAGTGCTTTGTTTCAGGCCTAACTGTTGTTGTTTTCACCTATAGTGATCTTTTGAACGTCAGTCGGTGTTGGTGTTTTATAACTTTAGTAATGTTCCATGCGCTGGAATTCACTTGCAAACATTTAGACTTTTTTTGGGAGTCTTTTTTTTTTTCCTTTTTTTTCGGGGCCGGAGGGAGGAGCCACACCCATATCCCTCTGTCTTGTGCTGGATGTATTTCCCTCTTTGGTTAGATTTCGCTCTGTTGCAGTGGAGTGGATTCCTGAGACGTGAGATCCTGCACTATTAGAGCCGAAAGTCTTCGCAGAGCTGCAAATTTGGGTTCCTCGGGGGCGGGGGCGGTTCACATGTCTACCTGGAGCAATGTGGAATCTTGAGTGAAACTGAATTGAGTTCCTTGTGTTGTTTATGTATGTTTATGAACTACTTTCTCAATAATCCATTCGTCCTTTCGCCTGTGTTCTCCCCCCAGACGGCGCTATGGCGCATCGATCGCAGTGTTCCTCTGCCGGGGATAATCCCCTGGACCCCAACTACCTTCCCCCGCATTACCGCGAGGAGTACCGCTTGGGGGTCGATGCGCTCGTCGAGGATAACCTCGAGGGCTACTATCATTGCCTCCAGCGGGCCGACTGCGTGGACTTCCTATCCACACAGGAAATCCAGTACATTCAGAGCGCCGTGCGGGTACCCCACGAGGGTACCTATGGCGAACAGCGCTTCCTCATGTCCGGGGGAGATGGCTCTTCGGACACCTACTGGCCCGTCCACTCTGACCTGGACGCCCCGGATCTTGACCTCGGCTGGCCGCCGCTCAACCGCTTCATCGGCCCCACGGAGGTCACCACTCTGGTCAACCCCGCCGAACCCGACATGCCGAGCATTAAGGAGCAGGCCCGGCGACTGATTAAAAACGCACAGCAAGTATGTCTTCCTTTTTTTCTTTCTGGTTGAACATACGCAAAAGTTGTACGGTAACATGGTATGATATATCGGATTGAAATTTTAAGTATGGGTAATGGACTTTCCCTGTTCATCACTATACAGCATGTTGTACCAGAACCTTTTAAAGCGGCCCTCTTATGACTATTCCTCCTCTCACTCCTGACCTATTAGTGACTTGTTCTTTTTACTGTCCAGGTGGTTGCCGTGGTGATGGACATGTTTACTGATGTTGACTTATTTGCGGAGATCCTTGATGCTGCTTCGCGGAATGTCGCCGTCTATATCCTTCTCGATGAACAGAACGCTCATCATTTTGTCAACATGGCTGCCAACTGCCGGGTTAACCTGGAGAGCATCCAAGTGAGTTTGAATTGTACTGAAAGACGTCTTGTTTTAATCTTTTAATCTGACTTTACTTTAAAGGAAATGTTAGTAATTCAACTAGTTTACTTGACATTGATTACGTTCTAAAGTTAATGCAATGCAAAATGGGGTTGTAAATCAGATAATGAAGAATGTGTCTTCCTCTTCATCTCTTTTGTATGTTGTTAATCCAATCTTTTTTCACACAGTTCATGCGTGTGAGGACAGTTTCTGGCATTTCCTATCACTGCCGGTCAGGAAAATCCTTCAAGGGTCAGATGATGAATCGCTTCTTGCTGACAGACTGCAGAGCTGTGCTTAGTGGAAATTACAGGTTAGGCAATTCATTGATGTAGGCTTTGAGGTCAACCTAAAATGTAGTAGTAGTGGTTAACATTAATATGGAATCAAGTGTTGGGTGTTTGATGGTGTTTCATTAATATTTTTTAACAATTGTGTTTTAAAAGACTGTATTCAGAACTTCCAGTTGACAACATTGAGATTAAGCACCCAATGAATATAATTCTTTCATTAATTCATTTTTGTCTTTCTTTCTCCAGCTTCATGTGGTCTTTTGAGAAAATACACCGTTGTTTAGCCCACCTCTTTCTCGGGCAACTGGTATCTAATTTTGATGAAGAGTTCAGGATTCTCTTTGCTCAGTCTGAACCACTGAACTTTGAAAGTGCACTTGCTCCAGTGGAGGATTTTGTACATTTGCCCGAAAGGCAATGCTTGGATGAGAGAGGAGCACTGTTCAGAGAGTCCAGGAAATATGCTGCAATTGATGTCCCTTGTCCAGATGAATGGCCTCGACAAACCTTTGATGAACGGATTACAAAGGATTGGAAAAACACCCCTCTCAGTATGCATGATTCCATTCACAGGTCTCTAGACCAAGGCCCTGTCGATATCTACAAATACTCCCCCCAGAAATTACGAAAGGATGACCCTCATGAGCAGAGCCCCTCTCGGATGCCACTCAATATGATGGAAAATCCTGATTTCAGGCGGAAGAGTTTTGCTGAAGGTATTCACAGCAGACAACCCCCTTATCAATCCGCGCAACAACCGGGAATGCCAAGCTTTGAGACTCAGGGAAAGCAGTTTCACAGAAGTCCTTATCCACCGCAGAGGATGGGACCAGAGGCAGGGTATCCTGTCTATGATAAGTTCCGGAGCTATGCTTATCAGCCAGCGGATCAGTATCCCGAGCCTGGTTCGCCACAAGAGATGGAACTGCCTGATGATTTTGACCCTGTGCTGAATTATTTGTCATCGACCACCAATGTAGAAATGGACCAGGTCTCAGAGACATTCTTACAACCAGCAGATGTACAATTTGGCTCCTCTTATCCAAGAAGAGGAAGTGTTGGGCCACCAGGCACCATTGAGACCCCAATGCCCCCGATGCCACCTGACCAGAAGCCATTTTTCCAGGATTCAAACTTGAACCGCAAGGATCCTGCTTTGAAACAGGGGCTAAGAAATTGGAGGATTAACTCCTACCTCAGTGCATTTGAGAATACGGGAGATGAGGACCCGCCACTGCCCCCTTCTCAGGTAACAGATCCCTTTGATGAGGCCCCTAACCCTTTACATCGATCGACATCAGGCCTGAATTTATCTTCTCCTAAGTTTAACGTAAATGTGAGAGAGTTCAAGATCCCTACAATACCCAGGATAAGTCAACTGGCAAGCCTTGTCAAACCCACTGTCCCAGAGCCTCCCAAAAAACTACCTGAGGATTTTAGGACTATGACTGAGGAAACCAAAACAACATCGGCAACACCCTCTGAATCATCTTCAACAAATGAAGCAGATAAGACCGATGAAGGCGAGCAAAAAGATCCAAAAGACGCAGTTGGTCGACGTGACGAGTCTTTCCGTAGGAAATATAATGCTGCAGTTCAAAGAAGCTCCAGGCTACGATCGTCTCTAATATTCAGCTCTCAACTCGAACAGCCTGTTTCACAAGATGTTAAAAGTAACCCAGTGCAACAGGATGAGGAAACAGACAAACATGAAGGTACTCAGTCTAAACTGCCTTTTGCATCACAGGTTTTGGGCCAAAGGAGATTGATTCCAAGAGAACCTTTTGAATGGAGCCGTTTTGTAAGGTCAGCCACCTTTGATAGCTCTACGACACAACCATCTAAAGCAGACGGCCTCGAAAACAATGAGGAAGCAGATAGCTCTTCAGGAGAGAACTTGTCAAAGGATCCACCGGGACACAGCGATACTAAGGAACCGCCAAAGCCTGCAGAAGCACAACAAGATAAGATTCCTCCGCCAATGTTGCGCCCAAGTAGCTCTGCAGTTGAGCTTTCCAAAATGGACCATCATGTGCACTCTACTGAATCATTGCTAGGCAACCCATTCATAGATATGAATGATCCTGACAAGAGATTAATGTTTTTCAAGGAGTTAGCGGCAAAACGGAAAGCTGCTCAGACTGCGGACGCTGAGAAGAAGGCGGAGAAATCTCTTCCGAAGACTCAACCGAATTTAAAAAACAGCACGGTGAAAAAGGAGGATCCTGCCCTTAAAACGGATACGCAGAATATTGTGGATTCATCCAGAGTGCAAACTACATTACAGGAGGCTGAGTCACAGAAAGAGGTTGTACAGAATGTTCCAGGTATTAAACAAATAGAAAAGTTTGTCTCTGTCAGTCCCGATGTCCAAGACAAGACTAACACGAAGGGTAATCGACCCAAAGGTAATATGAACTCCTCCCCTAGCTGTGAAAATAAGAAAAAGAGTGTTGCGACGGATTCAGAGAAGATAGAACTCAAGAACAGGCAAACAGACTTATCTACCGGTTTATCAGCTTCACCTCAAAGCCAACCACCAAAAGACCCCGAGCTGGTCCATCCAGCTGTGGAAGACAGCAGCCAATTTCTTCCCGATGCCCCAGATGAGCCCTCTCAATCAGTTACATCAGTGAAAAGCTCAGATCCTAGGGATTCACAAAACATCCCAAGTGAGCCTAGTGGACTCCCCTGTTCGGGTGAACAGTTAACTAGTTCTCCGCCTCATTCCACTCCGTTAGAGTCCAAACCCTCAAATATCCAGCCCCCAGACCACAGTACCACAACACGTGACTCTGCACGTGGTGAACGTGGTAATTCTCTTCGCCAAAGTGAAAGGGATTTAAAGGCAAACACACCTTTAGAGCAAAGACCTTCGAAGACGGTCCATGGGGAACCGTGCGTTGCTGAACCCAATTTGGAAACAAAACTTCCTGAATCTGAATCCAACTCTGTCTCTGTAGGGGCTGTTCCTCCTTCAAGTGATGTTACTCCCTCCAGCGGTGTACCTCCTTCCAAAGCTGTACCTCCTTCCAGCACTATAGCTTCTACCAGTGCTGATCCTCCTTCCAGTGCTGTTCCACCCTCCAAAGCCGTTCAACCTTCCAGTGCTGTACCTTCTTCCAGCGCTGTTCTTCCTTCCAGCTCTGTACCTCCTTCCAGTGCTGTTCCTCCTTCCGGTGCTGTTCCTTCTTCCAGTGCTGTTCCTCCTTCCGGTGCTGTTCCTCCTTCCAGCTCTGTTCCTCCTTCCGGTGCTGTTCCTCCTTCCGGTGCTGTTCCTTCTTCCGGTGCTGTTCCTCCTTCCGGTGCTGTTCCTCCTTCCAGTGCTGTTCCTCCTTCCAGTGCTGTTCCGCCTTCTGAAGCTGTTCCTCCTTCCAGTGCTGTACCTTCTTCCAGCGCTGTTCCTCCTTCCAGCTCCGTACCGCCTTCCAGTGCTGTTCCTCTCACCAGCCCTGTGCCTTCCAGTGCCGGCCCTCCTTCCAGCTCTGTCCCTCTTTCCAGCTCTGTTCCTTCCTCCAGTGCTGTTCCTCCTTCCAGCGCTGTTCTGCCTTCCAGCCCTGTTCCGCCCTCCAGCAATGTTCCTCCCTCCAGTGCTGTTCCTCCTACTAGCGCTGTTCCTCCCTCCAGCACTGTTCATCCCTCCAGTGATGTTCCTCCCTCCAGCACTGTTCCTCCCTCCAGTGATGTTCCTCCCTCCAGCACTATACCTTCTTCCAGTGCTGTTCCTCCTTCCAGCGCTGTTCCTCCCTCCAGTGATGTTCCTCCCTCCAGTGCTGTTCCTCCCTCCAGCACTATACCATCTTCCAATGCTGTTCCTCCTTCCAGTGCTGGTCCACCTTTCAGCACTCTTCCTCTCTCCAGTGCTGTTCCTCCCACCAGTGCTGGTCCGCCTTCCAGTACTGTTCCTCCTTCCAGCTCTGTTCCTCCCTCCAGTGCTGTTCCTCCCACCGGTGCTGGTGCGCCTTCCAATGCTGGTCCATCTTCTAGCACTGTCCCTCCCTCCGGTGCTGTTCCTCCTTCCAGCTCTGAACATTCTTCTAGCGCTGTTCCTCCCATCAGTACTGGTCCGCCTTCCAGTGCTGCTCCTGCTTCCAATGCTGTACCTTCTTCTAGCGCTCTTCCTCCTTCCAGCGCTCTTCCTCCTTCCAGCGCTCTTCCTCCTTCCAGCGCTCTTCCTTCTTCCAGTGCTGTTCCTCCCTCCAGTATTGTGCCTCCTTCCACCACTGTATCTCCTCCTGGTGCTGTTCCTGTTCCTTCATCCAGTGCTGTTTCTCCTTCCGACACTGCTGCTCCTTCCAGTGCTGTTCCTCCATCTTGTGCTGTTCCTCCCTCCAGTGCATGTCCCCCTTCCAGCACTGTACCCCCTTCAAGTGCCGTTCCTGTTCCTCCATCCAGTGCTGTTCCACCTTCCAGTGCTGTTTCTCCTTCCAATGCTGTTCCTCCCTCCAGCGCTGTATCGCCATCTCTCGAGGATGTCGGAGACAAATGCAATGCATCTCCCGACCTTAATAATTCCTCTTCCAGCTCTGTTCCTACTCAATCATGCGTAGGCTCTATATCAGATCAAGAAAGTGCAATTTCATTGGACAGTACTATCCAAAAAGAGCCCGGTGCTCCACCAAATCTCACGCCAGCTGTGGCCCCCCCTGTGGAAATGACACGAGAACTGAGTTCCTCCCCCGCGACAGCCTCACCTGCTCAATCTTACTCACCTGGATCAAATGCATTGACACATTCAACCCTTCCATCCGAACATAGCGCCCCGGGATTCAGCGGTTCCAGTCCTGTCGTATCATGTTCCGCCAAAGTGCCTGACTCAGATGTATCGAATGTGTTGCCCAAGATTGACGATACAGCAGCAAACATGTTGCCGACACCCAGCCAACCAGAAGTAAGCTCGCCACCTGAAGTCACCCCAACAGACTCGAGCACATCTCCAATACCTGCATCAATAGAACCATCTGACAGTCCAGTTACACCTACCTCAGACGTCACTTCAGACCCGACTGCGGTGCCGACGGAAACCGATCTGGCATGTGAAACGACCACAGATTCCAAACGCAGCCCTTCAGAGCCACCTTTGTCAAGTAAAGATAGCAATGTTAGCGATAAATGTGAAGTTAGAAACGAGCCTGAGAGACCGGACCCTGAATGTGAGAAGAAAACGGGAGGAGCCGAGGCAACAGACAGTAGTAGCAAAACTACTCCGCAGGATTCAGACGGACTAAGCGATGAATCCAAGAAAAGCACAAGCCCCGAAAAAGCCGCCGCCACGTCAGATGAAGCACTCCCTCTGTCGCCCCAGTCAAAGGTGCCAAAAGTGAGCCACTCTCGCTACCACTCCTCGACGGCTAACGTCATCTCAAGTAGTAATCTAAGAGATGATACGAAGCTGCTTTTGGAGCAAATCTCTGCAAATAGCCAGAGCAGGGCCGAGCTGGCCAAAGAGTCGACGGCGACCGATGACGATAAGAAAGGTGAAGCTGAGAAGAATGCAAATAGGGGGAAAGGCGGAGCCGCAAAGTCTTTAAGCAAAGGAACAATCAAGACCTCGGAAGAGCGAGAAAAATTGCTTGAGAAAATCCAAAGCATGCGAAAGGAGAGGAAAGTGTACAGCCGTTTTGAGGTATGCAATTTGGTCTCTGAGTAGCCTAAATTAACTGTTACTTTTTGCCGTCCTGGTTTTTCAAATAATAACTGAATTCTGTTGTATTTCAATAGATGGCACCGTAGCTGGCGACAAAACTGGAAAGGATCAGGAGTCAATGAGGAAAAGTCAACATCTTGACAAAGAGATAATTGGATTTACCATTGCAATGTTGTGGTCGTGTTTTTTTACACTAGGAGTCTTTAACTGGCAGAGAGTATGTGCTTAAGTGTGCCTCTTGTTTGAGGGTAAACATTGATTCATAGCAGCAGAAGTAAATGCATCTGCACAGATGATTCAAGGATCTTCCAAATGTGGCTGTGCGCTGACTGGGTTTACCATCAAACTGCTATTGCCATGAAAGAGAAATATGGATGGAGAGTCATGTGTGATCAAATCATATGAAATTCGGTGGCTGCATGGGTCAAGTGCAATTATATCACTGTGTTGACGTGTTTGACGTGGTCTGTCTGCAAGTAATACAGTGCCGACAGCCAAAACACAAATGTGTGCCAATTTACAACAAATAAAATAAAATGTGATTTCAGGCTGTTTGGAGACAGTTTGCCTTACAATATGCCATGATTTTGGCATCTGTTTTGAACCAAAGATACTTAAATAATCATGATTATTTGTCAAACAAATGGATATGTGGTCATACTAGAGGGGATTCTGCCTTAATGTGATTAAAATCAATGATTGTATAATTTGAAAGCTTTGTTACATGGTTTAAATTGTTGGAAGTGTTTTGAACAGTCGCAAAAAGACAAGCACAGTTTTGAAGCTTAGCTTATTTCACACGTCACGATAACTTGTATACATTGTATACATTCTCGCACAATATCTGTGTAATATGCTTTTTACCATTCATTCTGTAAAGGACTTATATTTGTGTGTTGGATTCAGCTGAAATTATTTCGAGCTGCTCCGATGTACCTGTTTTCCCTGCGCTCGCCCTGATCACTACTGACATCACAGCTTTGCATGGATTGAAATCAGAAAAGTTTTTTTTTGTTGTTTTTTTTTAACTGCTTTAAGTATGCGTGGAGTATTTTTTCACCTTGTGCCGAACGGCTCAATATGCTCTTCAAATTCCATCTTGGTTGTCTCACAGATATTCTGCACATTTGTAAATAAAACAGTATGTGAAATATCTCCTCTGCCACTCAGCCTCTCATCTCCAACCCCCCCCCCCCACCCTAGATCTGCTTACAAGGTATTCAGAAAGTCATTTTACTGTAGAGTTGTGTTGCCTATTTTTTTTTGGGGGGGGGGTTCGCAAATGGGGCACAATGGCACAGTCAGATGATTGGTTTGGAATATTGCCAGAAGCACTGCGACAGATCCAAAGAGATGTAACAAAGAAATGTTCTATTGGATGAAACCACATCCATTTTGCTGTGTTTATAAAGTGATATTCACAATGAAGCCCTGCATTAGGTTACGCTTCTAATATGCTTATAGGCTTCTCACAGTAACACTTCTAACAGGTAGATGCTGCAGTAACAAATAAGTAGATGGATGAGAGCAGAGCGGGTGTCATTTATCGTATTTATCTATTTCCACATTCTTACTTAACCTACCTCTGTATTAGGTATTTGCAGTTAAATGTACATAGAGTATTGTATAGTAGTATAGTAGTAGTAGTATTGTATACATATTTAACCTAAATATTTTATAGGATAAATCTCGTTTGTTTATCCTCATTTAGTTAATTTGTTAGTTTTCCTTTCTGTCTTGTGATTAATTTATTAGATCACGTGCCAGACAAAAATAAACGTCGAGGCAGAGGGGTGTTGCGGTTGATGCGTTTGGTGACTGACACAACATTTAATCCAGTGACAGGTGAAGTGAATAACATTGATCATCTTGTTCCAATGGCACCTGTCAAGGGGTGGCATATATTAGGCAGCAAGTGAACAGTCAGTTGTTGAAGTTGATGTGTTGGAAGCAGGAAAATGGGCAAGCGTAAGGATCTGAGCCACTCTGACAAGGACCAAATTGTGATGGCTAGAGGACCGGGTCAGAGCATCTCCAAAACGACAGGTCTGGTGGGGTGTTCCTGGTTTGCAGTGGTTAGTACTGGGCTGGGGGCGGGATATGGGCCTGAAGGGGGTGTGGAGAGGCCCAGCATGGCAGAAGCGCATGGCGGGCCTCTCTGCGTCCGTGGTTGGTCGTCGTGGTTTCGGTGCCCCCGGGTACGGTGGGGGGGGTGGTGCCGGGGCGGGGTCCGCGTGGTCGCGGCCCGCCCTGCTGCACCCCTACGGTTGATCTGGTTGTGCTTCGCCTATCTCTCCCAGTGCCAACACTCATAATCAGTACATACGCCACACAGGTAAGGACGGGTGGGGTGCGAGGTATGTGGGTGGGGTTGTGGCGGGCGGCTGCGATCTTGCCCGTCACGCTCCTGCCCCGACGTGCTTCTAGTCCTTCCTGTCATTTTAATACCACTCATATTTGGTTTAGAACACATACACTCGCACATTAATCTAACTCCAAACCACCAAACACCAGACCAGGGTCTGTGGGGCAGGAGTGGTGCAAGTGATTCCGGTTCGACTTGCTTGGAGGACTCACACCCCCACACCCCGCAATTTTAACCGCGATTGCCTGGGGTTTCCCGGGGGGGCGGGGCGCTGGTGGGTCGGTGTGGGGGTGTGGTTTGCCGGGGGGCAAACGTGTGGGCCCCCTGCCTTGCTGGATTGGGGTCCTGGGGGCTTGCGCCTGGCGCGGGGTTGTTTCTGGCGCGCTGCAACCCTGCGGAGAGCGCTGCTGGGTGGCTTCCAGAGCCCCTGTGAGGCCGCTTGCTGTCGCGGGTGTGGGTTGAGGTGCGGGGGGCGGCTGTCGGCCTTTTCTCCCGCTGTGTGGCCTCTCTGCGGCGGGTGCCACGGGGGCTGGGGACGGTGGAGTGCCCACCTATCTAGGGCACTCGGGGCTCACGGCTGGATGGGGTGTATACACTATAGACTACTTTACTTTTTTCCATGTATATGTTGTGGTTTGGTTCTGTGTTTATTTGATTCTCCCCCTCTTCTCCTCTCAGTAGTGATCAGTTGATTATAGACCAAAATATGGTGAGATGGTTCTCCAGAGAGGGGTGGCGGTTGGAAAAGTTAAACAGCTATAAACTTTGCTCGTGGACGGACTAACCGTTACAGAGGAAATCGTAGACAAATACTTTAGGTTGATAAAGTATTTAATCTTGAACAAGAGGATCCAAGGTTGTACAAGAGGAGCAGTTTCCATGTAACAACACAACAGAATGTCACAGAGAAAGTGCTAAATTTTCACTGGAGAGTTTGAGCTTTTTATACAGTCTTGTTGGAGTGGGAAACTGAGGAGCCGCTGGGAGGAAGGTCAGTAGATGTCACAACACCCCCTGCGTAGGTCATTGATGGGGCAGTTTCGTAGAGAGCGACTATCTGTTGAGGTTTCCTTCCTCCCCTTTACGACACAGAAAGTGACTAGTTAACATCCTTTTTACGACAGGAACTCTACTTAGCCTTGGAAGGACAAACCGAGGATACATACATCGTACAAGAGTTGACCTGAAATGCACAGCAATAGGACATGAACTCTTACTTAGCATTTAGAAGGATAAACAGAGTACACATATGTTGTACAAGAGTTCACGCGAAAGGCACAGCAATATATATGTTATAAAATTCTTATAACAGTGGTTCTGTTCAACAAAAAGCTGTGCTCTTGTAATCCTACTGTAATCCTACTGAGTTATTGCAGCAGTTGTTGATAATTCAGTAATGAATAAAGAGTTGCATTGCAGGTTGAGAGGTTGAACTCCAGAGCTCGGCAACTCTGTCCTAGATGAAACGGAACAAATATTCTCTGTTGTATTTCGAGCACAGGTTAAAAAAAAGGGGGGGAGAGAGAGAGAGAGAGAGAGAGAGAGAGAGAGAACTGTACTATGGAGCAATGTAAGAAGGTGGCCTGGTCTGATGAATCAGGTTTTCCTCTTCATCATGTGGATGCCCGGGGTTAGGGTCCGATCTGATGGAGCATCTGTGGGATGTGTTGGAACAACAAGTCTGATCCATGGGGGCCCCACCTCACAACTTCCAGGACTTAAAGGATCTGCTGCTAACGTCTTGGTGCCAGATACCACAGGACACCTTCAGGGGTCTTGTGGGGTCCATGCCTCCACGGGTCACAGCTGTTTTGGCGGCACGAGGGGGAGCTGCACGATATTAGTGTTATTAGTGGTTATTAGTGGTTATTAGTGGTTATTAGTGGTTGTTTCGATGTTGCGGCTGATCAGCGTATTAGCATGCTGTTATGCTGTCTCTGGCTGCAGTACATGTTCAACACCACATGGTGGTGCTAGTAGTCCACAGTCATTCCTCAGAACCTCAACATCCTTTCTGCAAGTGATGGACATGTCTGTGCAACTGTTGAACAGTGTTCAATTTAATGCCCTTTACCATTAAAATTAAAAAAATGCACCCCCGGATTACTCAACTCAAAGCAGCTTAAGTTTATTTATTAGCAATTGTAAGTCAGCAATTATTATTATTATTATTATTATTATTATTATTATTATTATTGGTCCAGCCCATTGGGCTGGAAACCTATTGTTATTTTTCGGGGGGAAAATTCTCAGAATTTTGATATTGAAAACTATATGGATGACATACTCCACCGGAAGCTACCATCACAGGTGAGGTGTCGTTTAAATCGGTATGTCACAAGGTTCTTGTGGTTTAAATTTCATCCAAATTCATCCAAAGACAGAGCAGATATTAGTGAGAAATAAATTTGACCCGAAATATTCAGCTGCTCTTGGTTAACTGACATGGAAATATTCATAAACAAAATGAAGGAGATGAGATTTAGAGTCAGATGCATTATGACGTCATTATAATATTTGTTATGTTATACTGTGTTATTTTTTTTTGGGGGGGGGGGGGCATATTTGTTGTTTATTCTTAGGATTAGTGTATATCTATCTATCTATCTATCTATCTATCTATCTATCTATCTATCTATCTACCTGCATTTATTCCATGGCCGCGAACCTCATGCGTATATATTCAGGTTCTTCTTCTTTAGGTGACAGGCCATAATATCCATAATAATATACTGTAGTTTCTAACAAGCTGCTGTAGCTTCTGTAATTGGGCCCTACTTTTTCAGCCATGGGGTGAGAGGCACAGGCCGCTCTAGGTTTGAGTTTGAAACTGCTCATGAATTGGGCATGGTTTTCCTTGTTTCCCCTCGTCCTGTTCTGCAGGGTTATTTGGGTGTACGTGTCGACCGGTATCTGGGTGTATCCCCTCCTCGGGCTCTTCAACTCTTCAAAAAATCTATTCACAAGTAGGGTAGAGTAAAAGGTACTGGCTCTCTCAGGAAATGTAAATCACAAAGCCTTTCTAAAACAAACGTAGTTAGTTTGAAAGTAACTTTGTTAGTTAGGCATTTGTCCTTGATCATATTTGGTGAACATCATTAGGTTATTTTGTCCTGTATGGGTTAAGTTTGTAGTATTGTACTAAAAACATTCCAAAACGTCAGGAACACATAGCACTGTGCTTATTATTATGACCTACTGAGTCACTCCATCACATGGGTGCCGTTCGGCCTTTTTATTTTCAGAATCTTTTATAACAGGAAATAATCTTCATGCGATTTTGTTTTTCTTCTCGTCTAATATACACGTTAAACTCCCAGAGTTTAGAAAACATGCTTTCCCACGCCCGGCACAAAAGACTTATTCATATCATCGCTTACACACACACTGCATGTGACGGGGTAGAACATCTCATTTAAAAATGGCCGCCACACAAGTTATATATCAGGCTTAAATTCATTAGCTAATAATTATCATTAAATAACATGCTTTTAAAAAAATATATATATAAATATCACACTAAGAATTGATTTAAAAACTTTTTCTCATTCAATTATCAGTGACAGGGTGGATAGGTTATGCTTGACAGACCCAATTAAACATGTTAAAACATCAAATTATCAGTAATAAATGACATCATAACTCATTGTAGCTCAGATGACCTGACTTCCTCTTTACGTCACTTAAAAGCAGCAGTTCATTGTCTCTGAAGGGAGAATAAGTTGGTTGGACGGACGGGGAAAGCAACACTGAGGGACAAATACATGATCGAATTTGAATTAAAAACAATGTTTTTTATATTCAATTGAAATAAATATTTACTTTTAAAAAATAACTAAATGTGATGGTAATACACCTTTTTATTCTGTAATATTTGTGATTCAACTTCCATGACTCTAGGGTCTACATGGACATGAAAAGAAAGTTTTAAAAAGTTATAAAAAAATATTATTATTGACTTTAAATAACATTTTCTTAACATAATGAACTTTAAATAATTAGTTTTTTAGCGTGGAAAAGCTGTGGTAGATTATTGTGTTTTATAGACTCCATTAAACGTTTTGGAACCAAATGGCATTCCCTTCAATGGAAAGACTCGGGACTCTAGACTACTAGTGACACAAGACTCGCGGACAATTTGTCCACGGCGAACAAATAGTTTTTAATGACTCATTAGATATGGCTCGCCCACTCTGGAGTCAGAGTGGGCGAGCGAGCGGGCAAATAATTACAGAGGATGCATTAAAGTTCCATGCAAAAACCAGGTGTCGGCATTTGCCATAACTGATTTTGACGGTGAATGATTTACAATCCGCTTTCCACCAAAATAAACAACTTTGACAGACTCAAATGATTCTCAGGAGTGCGTCACGCCCACTGTATCAAACGAAAGAAGAGTCTGAAAATTGAACGACTCATTGGTCTTTACTGAATGACTCGTCAATTGCAGAATGAATAAAAAAAAAAAGAGTCGAACCTCACGTCACCACTAATAGTTCTATAACAGTTGAAAAACACTGTTACGATTCAGCAAGGGTTATGGAAAATGGAAGCACTTACACAGTTAAATCCAGGGCAGAAACATAGCTCCTCAGACGTTTGCCCCACTTGCTTTATGTTTCCAAGTCTCAAAATAGTTTAAAGTCTTGAGGCTATTTGGATAGGAGCCAAACGCTCTGTGCGATTCCAGTTTTACTCCCTGAGCACAGCGACGGCGCCACGGGGTCATTCCCTGGCCACCTCCAACTCTAGCGGCATAAAGTGGAATTCTCAAACGGAGACTGAATTCCTCTTCGACTCGTGTGGTTCACTCCATTGTAAAAAGGACAAAAAGCGATTTTAATTTATTTTTTTCCTACTGACGCTGTGTCTGCAACCGGCCTCATCAACAAGGCCTGGGACACGGTCCTGTTCGCCCAAAATTTCATGGGTTTGTCGATGAGTTACATTAACGCACATTCCTCATGGTTCTGGACTCTTATCCGTGAACATTGCACATACTGTGACACTTTTAGACGAAACATTTGCACATTCCTGCACAAACTGTACAGCTTTATTGAAAAAAAAAACAACAACAAAAAAAACAGCCTTATTTGACATATTCTTATATATTTTACATAAAGTTTTACATTTATCTTTCATGCATGCACCGTACACCAAGACAAATTCCTTGCGTGTGTAAGCTTACTTGGCAATAAAGATGATTCTGGTTCTGGTTCTGGTACAGTCTTAGAATCTGCACACGTGGGTCTCCAAACCCAGCTGCACGCTCAGACCCGGAAAGCCGACTGGTTGCGAAAGAGAGGATCTAAATGGCATGCGTCACAAGAAACAGAGGGCCTCTTGTCCGGGAATGTTGAAAATAACTTGATCAGCCCATGAAGACTTACACTAATCTTGTACTAAAAGGCTTTTTCTTTGTCCGACCTTCACCCCCCCCCCTCCCCCCACGGCCCTCCTTTCATGTCCCATGGGTGGGGGGGACAGCACACGCAATTTAAAGCGCTTCGCCGAGGATACCTTTATTTTCCTCAGTCTAC
Source organism: Zeus faber (assembly GCF_960531495.2). Classification (NCBI taxonomy): domain Eukaryota; kingdom Metazoa; phylum Chordata; class Actinopteri; order Zeiformes; family Zeidae; genus Zeus; species Zeus faber. Next base: position 24,752,697 of record NC_137202.1, read on the forward strand.
ATTTGCGTTTTGCAACCAGTAGCATTTGATAAATTGGTCCTGTGAAAATAGAAATGAGAATGAAGGCAGCTGTGGGCAGGGTTTATCACATCGCGGCGTTTGGCTGGTACGCCTTCGTAGTGAGGGCGCTGGTGGCCAAGGACGGAGAGGAGCTGCCGCCCGGGATCTTTGTGTACGGAGGACCCTGGAAATACCTCACCTTCCTGAATTTGGTGAGTAGTCAGGCGGTGCCGTATGTTCCGAAACCCCATTAGTCTGAAAAATGTCCCATTGGACATGGACGACTCCCTAATCCTAACCCTAACCCTGTCCCATTGGACATGGACGACTCCCTAATCCTAACCCTAACCCTGTCCCATTGGACATGGATGACACCCTAACCCTAACCCTGTCCCATTGTAAATGGACAACACTCTAACCATAACCCTAACCCTGTCCCATTGTAAATGGACAACACTCTAACCATAACCCTAACCCTGTCCCATTGGACATGGACGACACCCTAATCGTAACCCTAACCCTAACCCTGTCCCATTGGAGACGTATGACACCCTAACCCCTAACCTGAACCCTGTCCCATTTGACCTGGACGACACCCTAATCCTAACCCTGACCCTAACCCTGTCCTATTGGACATGGACGACACCCTAACCCTAACCCTGTCCCATTGGACCTGGATGACACCCTAACCCTAACCCTGTCTCATTGGACATGGACGACAACCTAACCCATAACCCTGTCCCATTGGACATGGACGACACCCTACCCCTGTCCCATTGGAGACGTATGACACCCTAACCCGAACCCTGTCCCACTGGACCTGGAGGACACCCTTACCCTAACCCGAACCCTGTCCCATTTGACCTAGACGACACCCTAACCCTAACCCTGTGCCATTGGACCTGGACGACACCCTCACCCTTACCCTAACACTAACCCTCTCCCATTGGACATGGACGACACCCTAACACTAACACTAACCCTGTCCCATTGGACCTGGTCGACACCCTTACCCTAACACTAACCCTCTCCCATTGGACATGGACGACACCCTAACACTAACACTAACCGAACCCTAAACTTAACCATCTCTAACCCGTCATTTTTCGGACTATTGGGGTTTTGGCATAATGGGCCATCGGAACAGCGGGCAGTCAGTCCCCAGTCACACACACCTGTCTCCCATCCGGGAGCTGGGAAACGGCGGGAAGGTTTAATCATGGTGTCGTTTGGAAACATTCCAGCTACTGCAGATGTTCTTTTTTGGACTGGCCACCGTCAACGATCTGCAACCTGGGGAAAAGGGCGAAAACCTCCTCCACCGATGTAAAGACTTGCTTTTCTCCGTCTTTGCCTTCCCTGTGGGCATGGTGAGAAAACATTTAATTATTGTTTTTTTTCATGACAAGTGATGTTTAGATTGTTTTCTTGCTCCTGTTGGCGTCTCCTGATTTAACATCTTTCTCCGAATGGTGTTCAGTTTGTCGTCGTGCTTTTCTGGGGGATCTTTGCCTACGACAGGGAGTTGGTCTACCCAGCCTCTATCGATGCCTTCTTTCCTCCATGGATGAACCATTCTATGGTCTGTAATGTGCTGCTCGGTTCCACCCTACACCTACGAGTACAATATAAATACAATGCTTTAAAACAGCTTTTATATGCTGTAATGTAAGAATTCATTCAACACACTGGCGTTTTTCGGGCAACTTTTATCAGTAATGTATGTTAATACTGTAACTTATACTTAAGACAGACTTAACTGCCACTTGTCCATATTGGGTACAACAATATGTAGTGAATGAAAGTCTGTTAAGTTGCAAGACTGTTTGTTAGATTTTGACATCATTTCTTTATTTAAAAAAAAATGTCAGGCGGAATAACCTGGGCCGCCCACAAGGGAGGACAAAAGGGAAAGCTTTCTGGGGCCCAGTTGCTGGGGGGGGGGGGGGCATGGAGGCATCTGGGTAGGGCCCGCTCTGCATCAGAATGACCTCCAAATATAAATAATAAAAACAGTGAATAAGATAAAAACTGTGTTTTTATTGTAGATTTTTTTTTATAATCTGTTCCCTAATTGAATGAAACAAAAAAAGCACCATGCTTAACAGGGAGACTTTTTCGGTCACTCTCTTATCTCTTAATCTCTCTTAACTGGACCTTTTCAGGGGCCCAGCCATTTCTGTGGGCGGGCCTGGGTACAACCGTAAATAAATCCTTGTAGGCCTTTTCACCATCTAGAACACAGTTGCGCCGCCTGACTTTTTTTTTTATCCACAAAACTCCCAAAATTAATGCACTTCTTAATTTTTTTAAGCAGTTTCAAATAGAGCGTACTTTTAGAGATTTCTTTTAGCATTTTACAATAAAAAAATTTTTGCAGCGTCTTCACATCTAGTATATTTTACTGATAATCGGTTCAGATGCAAAAAAAACAAAACGTCATTACACTCGTATGTGTACATATGTGTTATTTCTCATCTCATTATATTTTGTGTATCTTTCTTGACTGTACTGTTTACTGCTACTGGAACGCCTGAATTTCCCCCTGTGTTATCTGATCTTATCTTATCCTATCTTATCTTATCTGCATGTGCAGCACTCCTTTGTTCTGCCTATCTTGCTCGGAGAAATCCTGGTGCAGCCGCATGTCTACCCGAAGATGAAACACGGCTTGGCAGCATTAGGGCTTGTGGGCTTGTCTTACTTAAGCTGGTAAGTAACAATTCTCCCTGTATATTTTTTGGGTCATATTTATGAGTTTTCTGTTGGGTTGTTTATTTGTTTGCTCGCTTGTTTGTTATTTATTTCTCTATTTTTTTTTTGGGGGGGGGGGGGCTATATTTGTTGTTTATCATTAGGATTAGTGTATATTGTCGTCTTTCATTGTGTACAGTAACTGATACTGTTAGATACTGATAGATACTGTTAACAGTAACAGTATCTATCTATCTATCTATCTATCTATCTATCTATCTATCTATCTATCTATCTATCTATCTATCTATCTATCTATCTATCTATCTATCTATCTATCTATCTATCTATCTATCTATCTATCTATCTATCTATCTATCTATCTGTCCACCTGCATTTATTCCATGGCCGCGAACCTCATGCGTATATATTCAGGTTCTTCTTCTTTAGGTGACAGGCCATAATATCCATAATAATATACTGTAGTTTCTAACAAGCTGCTGTAGCTTCTGTAATTGGGCCCTACTTTTTCAGCCATGGGGTGAGAGGCACAGGCCGATCTAGGTTTGAGTTTGAAACTGCTCATGAATTGGGCATGGTTTTCCTTGTTTCCCCTCGTCCTGTTCTGCAGGGTTATTTGGGTGTACGTGTCGACCGGTATCTGGGTGTATCCCCTCCTCGGGCTCTTCAGTCACGCCGGGCTGGTGGGCTTGTTCTTGTTTAACATGTCTGTGGTCGCCATGCTCTACGTGCTCGGAGATAAGCTCAGCAGTTGCGTCTGGGGTAAGTTACTCAAAACATAGCAACGCAAGACAAACCGCTCTCCGGGCTCAAAGGTTCTCGTTATCTCTCTGTTTAAGGATAGGTTGGTCATTTTTCAACCCAGGCCTTATTAAAATGGTGGTTTCCTCTCATTTAGAATTGTTCATGGCACAACCTCACTCAACGCTTTACTTTTGAGAAACTTACCACTCTGCTGCAGCTTCCCACTGTGCTTTAATGCAGTTCAGTGGGGGAAACATTTTGGACAACAAAACAACAACATGCAAAATCTCCAGAAAGCTCACAATATAGCCGGTGGAGTGCCAAGTCTTTATATGCGACTCCGAAGTTAAATCGTCACAAACTCAACAAGGTTTTTCAGGCTTTTGCGTTTCCGCAAATTGGCTGTTTTGGCTTTGTTGCTCTAACGCACGAGACTAGAAACAGGAAGTTGCGACGCTTCTTACTGGCAGCCTTCTTGGATGTATTACAGCGATCGTAAAAAGTAGTTTTGATTAAGATACGATACAATTATTACTGTGTGATGTGATATAAAACATGTTCAATAAAGACGCTAAGACGCAATTTAGAGTTTTATGTGAGTTTCCCATTTCCCACAAGCAGATTCAACTGTTTTGTTTTTTACTTTCTCTCCATTGGATTGCATTTAAGCATCGTGAGAATCATATCAATCTATATAGCCGACCTACCCTTTAACATCTCTCTGCATCTTTCACTGTTTTTTTTCTAGGTAAAGGAAAGCACAAAATGACAACTAAAAGAAAGTGACTGTCGGACGTTCTTAATATCGGATCTTTCCGCTGCACACGCATCGACGAGGATCATTTGTGAATATCCTTGTTCTGACAAGGGGCCATTTGCTTCATTTGCTCTATAAATGTTGTGGCCCGACCTCAGGTAAATAAACCTCCATTTACCTCCATAGACCACCATTTTGGAATTTGCATTTCAAATATTAACAATGGTTTAATACATTTATGCGACTATGCATATTGCATACAGAAATGGAAACGGTTCAACAAAGAAACAAACAGTTTTGGATCATTTTTGATCAAAAGAAGCCTAATAAAGCGAATCCAATTGAAAATAACTTGGCTTATCTGCCTTTTTCTTTCCGTGCATTTGTTGGACGTGGTTGGGAGGAGGCAAACGCCCCACATGCGTTATCATTCAACCAACCTTTTGTTTTTTGTTTTTTTTTAAGCCCGACATGGTAGACGCATCAGCTGGACGATGGGCGAGAGGTTTAATCTTCTCCGTGCAAAGGTTTTCTGTGGGTCCTTGTTCGTTCCCGGCGCTTTGGAACACCTCAGGGCGCGGGGGGTTTTCTCTACGGTCATGTCCCGTGTCCCGGTGCGTTTTCATCAAAGGTCCCTGAAGCACTTGAGGTGGTGAAGATAGTGAGGATCCGCGTCCACTAGTCCCACCAATATGATTTTAGTCAGCAGGTTAATGTCGTCTTCACGTAAATCCTGCTGAAATCGAGCTTTGGTGTCATGATTTGTCATCAGCCAGACATCATTTTTAAATAATCCTGTGGTTTCTTACCATTTTGTTGTTGCCAGAGTTTTCAGCCAGTTTGCTTTTTACTCGTTTATTCACCTGTTAAAAGATAGTTATGATAATGTCATATTATTTAAGATATGACAGCACCCGTCACGTTGTTCCGACAATTCTGTCAATAACCGATCCGATTTTAATACGTTTTTTCCAAAGTTACAGCTACGAGCGCCTGAATTGGCTTCTCACCTCTTTCAGTCCTTTCGAAAAGCACACGATGATGAAGAGAAGCCCCGTGACGATCTGAATGTATTCAAAGAGAAGACAAAGTCACCACGGGTCCAAAGGTACTGTGTTAAATGCAAAATGTATTCCTCAAACGGATTGTTAAACGGAAGCACACATTTACTTACCCCTAGAAGGTACAACATCAGTGCATCGCCTCTGGGTTTTCTGTGCCCTCACCTGTGGGTAAATACCAGTGAAATGCAGTCTCCCCCGCTGTAAGGACGAGCCACCGCGTGTAAGGAAGTAGAAAACACTCAGCGAGAACCAGAAAAACAGGATACGCTGCATATTCAGAAAAAGACGCCTTTTCCAAGTAGGTCCTATGAGAGTGCAGGATGGTCTGAAATAGGCTGCCGAGAGACACAGACGTTTTATCTCTGAGTTTAAAGAACTAAACCACCACTTACAACTGCTCGGCAAGGTTCAATATCCACATCGGTTTCAAACCCCTTTATAAAGGATTCCAAAAAAAGGAAAGATCTCTGACAATACAAGCTTTTTTTTCAAATTATTCAAAGCATTAGTGGGCAGATTATTAGTGGAGTCTTTTTGATACTTGATATACATTTAATGCTTAAGTCAATTTATGTTTGGGTATCAACTTGGTATGAAACACATTATCAACTTGTCTGAACATCAGCGACAAAAAAAGCTCTGGCATTTGGGTGCATATCACTTCGGTAACCCCGCCACCATGTAAAACTCACTCCGACACTATGTAACCGCCTTAAACCTTTAATGTAACCATCTATAACGTTATACCTAAACTTAACCATCTATAACATTATACCTAAACTTAACCATCTATAACATTATACCTAAACTTAACCATCTATAACATTAAACCTAAACTTAACCATCTATAACATTATACCTAAACTAAACCATCTATAACATTATACCTAAACTAAACCATCTATAACATTATACCTAAACTTAACCATCTATAACATTATACCTAAACTTAACCATCTATAACATTATACCTAAACTTAACCATCTATAACATTAAACCTAAACTTAACCATCTATAACATTATACCTAAACTAAACCATCTATAACATTATACCTAAACTAAACCATCTATAACATTATACCTAAACTAAACCATCTATAACATTATACCTAAACTAAACCATCTATAACATTATACCTAAACTAAACCATCTATAACATTATACCTAAACTTAACCATCTATAACATTAAACCTAAACTTAACCATCTATAACATTATACCTAAACTTAACCATCTATAACATTATACCTAAACTTAACCATCTATAACATTAAACCTAAACTTAACCATCTATAACATTATACCTAAACTTAAAAATCTATGACATCATACCTAAACTTAACCATCTATGACATTATACCTAAACTTAACCATCTATGACTTTATACCTAAACTTAACCATCTTTAACGTTATACCTAAACTTAACCATCTATGACATTAAACCAAAACTTGACAACCTTTCACTCAATACCTAAACTTTATTTTTCCTGTAAACATTTTACAACATAGCTCAATGTTAAAATTGGAGACTCGCGCATATAAGACATGTGGGATCAAAGTTGTGGAGGAGCCTTAGAATTCTGGAGAAAACAAAGCGCTGATTGGATTGCAAAGGTCTCTATATTTATTTATTGTTCACTTATTTCACCCGTACCTGAGTCGCCGTGTCGAGGTGTGGCCTCGCATTTGTTGTACATACAGCAGATAAAAAATAAAAATAAAAAAGATTGGGGTGGCAAATACGATTTTTATTAACATACAACCAACTGACTTTTTTTTTTTAAATGTCCTGGTTCCTTTAAGACTTCACCCAAAAACACACACACACACACACAAACAAACAAACAAACAAACAAACAAACAAACAAACAAACTGAATGAGTGTCCACACTCATTTCAATGTTGTCCTTTCAGCTGGAAGTGTGCAATGCAGCCCCCGCACCAGCCTTAACTAGACCTAACCTGTGGAGACAGCATGCCATCATCCACTCCATCTTGGTTAAATGCGGCCGACATGTCAAGATATGATGGAGCTCGTAAAGCCGTGGGTGTGCATCAAACGACATTGTAAAGGGACAGAAGAACAGAATCATATTGGGCCTCATTCACGAACAGAGCGCCGCACAAACCTGCTTAGATTGTGCGTACGCCCGTTCTAAGCAGCAAGGTCGGGATTCAACAATATGATGTCACTTTTATTTGTTTCGTACAATTTCTTCCTCTTACTTTAGGGACAAATTTAGAAGTGCTTTGGACCACTCACACGGACATCACATCAGAGTCCTAGTAAATAATACAGTCCTGAATCCAGAGGTGATTTTGCGTATCCAGTTTTTCGAATTAATTATGAAATAATTAGAATACAAAGGAGATATGGATTTGGTGTTCTTGGGATTTGTACTTGGCGAAAAGGGAACAAGGAAATTACTGTTGTCCAGTTGCTTTGCGTTAAAAGTGTTTTGTTTTTTTTCTTCCACCAAAAAAAGTGATACTAAAAGCTGGAGATTAGAACGGCCCAATCCAATGTATATATATGGATATCCACATTTTAGGTAGCTTAGTCAAGCAACTGCAGGTCAGGACAGACAAGCTTACTAAGGGTCACACCTGCAGTGTTTCATCAACGAAAAAAACGAGATAAAAAAGCAAAAACAAAAAAAAATAAACCTCTGCTGTCTCTTGGGTCAGGTGCACTCTATCTAGATGCTGTCCAAAGCTTTGAACTCGCTGAGGGCCTGCATGGGGTTGACATGCTTGTCCTTGTTCTTCTGGCCAACTTTGTCATCCTGCTTTACCAGCGGCTTCTTCTCGGGCACCTTCATCCTCCATGAGTTGGTCGGCATGTTGAGTGACTGTGTGCCTTGGCTCTTTCGGTACTTGGACGCCGCATAGCAGGTCTTCACCGTCGACACTACGGCGTTCATCAGGTTCTTAGCGGCCTGGATGAGAGACATAGCGCTGTCTATCCCAGAGATGACCAGCTCCCCTCCCATGTTCTGTATCTCCGCCTTGACCTTGCTGCAGATGTTGAGCTGGTGGCAATAAAGGGGAATGCGCTGCAGGTAGGCTAACAGGTCTTTTTTACAGGTGGAGTCTAGGCAATTGTCGATGACTGTGTGCCCCAGTTTTTCCATTCTTGATCCAGCCTTTGCAATTTTCTTGGCAGCGCTGATGACATCAGACGTGTTCTTCAGCGGGCCTTGCCCCCTGGTGAAGTCCGTCATTTCCATCATGATCATGCACATCTGCTTGGCCAACATGACAATGTCGTTTTCGTTGTCGTCTCCGCTGTCCTCCCACTTGGAAACCTCAGCGTCCAGCTTGTTCTTCTCCTCAACGAAACTGGCCACCTCCTCGGCAATCTTTTCCTTTTGCTCCTGAGGAAGCTGGGCCATGATCGCCCTGGTACTCTGGCCGGCAATGGCTTGGTCATCCTCGGTGTGCACACTGGTCCTGCAGCCAGCATCCAAGTCTTTTGTCTCAAAATCAGAGTTGTCCGGATCTTTTGTCCTGTCCAGCTCCTCCTCTTGAGTCGTGATCATGAGTACCGCTTTTCGGATGTTGTGCACACTGTCATACACCAGACGTGAAGTTCCAATGAATTTGTTCTCGTCCACTGGCAGGATGGGCTTCGCATTAAGGGCCTCCACTGCGGCCTCCACCTGCTCTATGAATGGTGGTATGACTGTGTCAGTGAGCAGCTTGGTGGCCTCCAAGACCTTCTTGGTATAGATCCCGGTGTCATAGTTTTCCATCTCTGACGTGGCCACACGAACCACCCTGGCAGCATGACCACGAATTGCGCCAGCAGTGCGATTCAACCCATCAACATCATTTTCTTGAAGTGCAATCACACACTTATTCACATCTTCAAGGATGTGATTCTCAGTCAAATAAAGGAAGTCATCAATTGATGTAATGTTGTCTATGGCATCTGAAAGGATGCAGACCTTTTTCTCCCACTTCTCCCGTATTAAGTTCATGTTGTCCAAGGAAATCCTGTTGCTTGGCTTGGAAGCCAATGCCAGAGCAGCATTAATAACCAATGGGCAAATAGTTTCTAATTGGGAGACTGCCATACGGACCAGATTCACCCCTTCCTCATTGTTGGAGACGGAGCATGCCATGTTGGCCACTTCAATGAGTTTATTGGCATGTTCGCTGAACACCTGTGTATACTTCTGAATCTCCTCCTCCTTGCCATTCTTTGCCGCTTCAATCAGGGCCAGGCAAGGGACATTGGTCTCCAAGAAAGAGACAGAAACGTGGTTTGTTACTGCTTTACGCAACTGTTGGCGCAGTTCTCTTGTTTTTGTTGTCATCCTGCTGATGCTTGTGTTCAGGCCATCACTTCTATCCAGCTCCTCCTCCTGAGTCCGGGTCAGGAGGACCGCGTTGCGGATGTTGTGCACACTGTCATACACAAGACGTGATACGTCAATTAATTCGTTCTTGTTCACTGGCAGGGTGGGGTTCGCATTCAGGGCCTCCACTGCAGCCTCCACCTGCTCTATGAATGGTGGCATGACTGTGTCAGTGAGCAGCTTGGTGGCTTCCAAGACCTTCTCGGTGTAGACCCCGGTCTCATAGTTGTCCATCTCTGAAGTAGCCACACGAACCACCCTGGCAGCATAACCACGAATTGCGCCAGCAGAGCGATCCAACCCATCAACGTCATTTTCTTGAAGAGCAATCACGCACTTATTCACATCTTCAAGGATGTGATTCTCGGTCACAAAAAGGAAGTCATCAATAGATTTGATGTTGTCTATGACCTCTTTTAGGATGCAGACCTTCTTCTCCCACTGCTCCTGGAATAAGTTCATGTTGTCCTGAGAAATCCTGCTGCTTGGCTTGGAAGCCAATGCCAGAGCCGCATTAATAACCAGTGGGCAAAGACTTTCTAGTTGGGAGACTGCCATACAGACAAGACTCACTCCTTCCTCATTGTTGGAGACGGAGCATGCCATGTTGGCCACCTCAATGAGTTTATTGGCATGTTCGCTGAACACCTGTACATACTTCAGAATCTCCTTCTCCTTGCCATTCTTTGCTGCTTCAATCAGGGCCAGGCAAGGGACATTGGTCTCTAAGAAAGAGACAGAAACATAGTCTGTTACAGCTTTACGCAACTGTTGGCGCAGTTCTCTTGTTTTCTCTGTCACCCTGCTGGTGTTCAGGGCATCACTTCCATCCTTGCGGATGTTCTGCACACCGTCATACACTACACTCTGGCCAGCAATGGTTTGGTCCTCCTTGGTGTGCACACTGGTCCTGCAGCCAACATCAAAGTCTTTTGTCTCAAAATTAGAGTTGTCCGGATCCTTTGTTCTGTGCAGCTCCTCCTCTTGAGTCCTGCTCATGAGGACCGCATTACGGATGTTATGTACACTGTCATACACAAGACGTGACGTGCCAATGAGTTCTTTCTCGTCCACTGGCAGGGTGGGCTTCACATTCAGGGCCTCCACTGCAGCCTCCACCCGCTCTTTAAATGATGGCAAGACTGTGTCAGTGAGCAGCTTGGCAGCCTCCAAGACCTTTTCGGTGTAGATCCCAGTCTCATAATTGTCCATCTCTGAGTTGGCCACGTGAACAACCCTGGCAGCATGACCACGAATTGCGCCAGCAGAGCGATCCAACCCATCAACGTCATTTTCTTGAAGTGCAATCACACACTTATTCACATTTTCAAGGATGTGATTCTCGGTCACACAAAGGAAGTCCTCAATTGATATGATGTTGTCTATGGCATCTGTAAGGACGCAGACCTTCTTCTCCCACTGTTCCTGGAACAACTTTATGTTGTCCTGGGAAATCCTGCTGTTTGGCTTGGAAGCCAATGCCAGAGCCGCATTAATAACCAGTGGGCAAAGACTTTCTAGTTGGGAGACTGCCATACGGACCAAATTCACTCCTTCCTCATTGTCCGAGATGGAGCATGCCATGTTGGCCACCTCAATTAGTTTATTGGCATGTTCGCTGAACACCTGTGCATTCTTATTAATCTCCATCTCCTTGCCATTTTTTGCCACTTCGATCAGAACCAGGCAAGGGGCATTGGTCTCCAAGAATGAGACAGAGACGTGGTTTGTGACCACTTTACGCAACTGTTGGCGCAGTTCTCTTGTTTTCTTTGTCATTCTACTGATGGCGGTGTTGAGGGTATCACTTCTATCCTTCCTGCCCGCATTGGCCGTGTATACGGACAGAAGGTCCTGGAGAGCCTGGTTGCACTCAGCCAGGATGCTTTCTTTGTGGTCATCAGTGCTAGAGGGGTCGGCCATGAGGGCTGCACTGCTGATGATGCTCTCAAGGCGTTCCTGCAGGGATGAACCCAAGCACTCCTCACTGAAGACTAGCGGGTCCACAATTAATTGTTTATCAAAGTGGTTGAGGGCATAGGCCAGCTCTCCTCCACCTGCTGGCTGGGTGGGGTTCTTGGTGGGGGTGGCCTGAGTGGCATTGGAGATGCCTGAAATAGTGTACTGTAGCTGCTCGTAGATTAAGTCACGGTTGGCCTTGTAGTGCTCTATGTCAGGATGCTGCAGGCAGGCGCAGGATGCCATGTACAGCATGGGGATGTTCCTCTGCAGGTCCCCACGGGCAGCCGCCATTTGGTTCTTGTGGTGGACATCCTTTAGGTCCTGCTGTCTCTTGGCAGCCATGGCGCTGAATTGGATCCCCTCTTGCTTCAATGCCTTATATTGGACTCCCAGATCCTGCTTAGTTCTTGCGTTATGCACTTTGGCCAGTCTCTCCTCCACCAGTTTGAGCTGCAGCAGCACTGTGTAAATGTCCAACATGTCGGCCAGCACCAGCAGGTGTGCGACAGCTGAGAGGAGCGGCCTGGCAGCAGAGATCATGTTGTCCCTCTTCACTGAAGAAGTTGGGTCCTCTGCAAACTCTCCGGAGGACAACTTCATTGATTCCCCTTGCTTGCGGACATCCTCCACTGCAGCAGTAAGCTCATCCTTAAGGAACTGGCTGTCCTTTGCTATTTTCTCTCCTTCCTCAAGAAATTTCTGGGTTGCAGCCACTAAATCAGCCAAAAGATGAGCCTCCTTTATTGTGTTGGATGGGCCTTCGTTGCTGGAGTATACCAGAGTTGTAGCCACAGTGACAAGAGGCTCCAACAGCCTCTCCACCTCCATTGTGTGGCTTTCTAGGCTCTTTGGGTCCAACTTAAAGTGGATGTTGGCAGTGTTGATGCAAATCATGTTCTCACAGATTAAGAAAAAGATTAACAAATGTTCAAGATGGTGCAGTGGGGAGTTCTGTTTCCATGCATCGCAGTATCTGATAAAAGAAAAAGGATTGGTTCAGAAAATTGAGATGGCTCTCGGACAAGCAGATGAATACACTATGAAGGAAAGGTTTGGTGGATACTGTTTCGGTGAAATATTTTATCAGGTAATATACAAAGAATTTTCGCAACCAGAGAGGGAGAATATGAATTCAGGGGCAGACTCAACATAAATAAATGTATATGCACTACTCTTGAGTTTTGTGTATTACAATCTGTGGAATAGTTTATGAGATGCACCAATGTAATGGTACAACTCAGTTTGAAGACATATAAACAAGATATATAAACAACTAATTCTGAATTGTATGCAAATATGAAATTATAGACGCTCTGTTTCACTCAGAACGCAATTGCTTTTAAAAATAACATTTTATTTGGGCATCAGGTGGACAAATGTATAATCACGCAGTGGAACGCCAACATTTTGGCATCCCTGGTCAAAATGCATGTCACAATGAATATCTAAGTGAACAGAAGCTGAATGACCTCTAAACTGTATAAAGCAAAGAAGGGCACCTTTCTTCAAAATTGGAAGCGTTTTTTACACTTTCAAAATAGTAAAGAATAAAAATAAAAAGGCTCTGGGTTTTGGAACCCTGTAGGTTAGTACTTTGTAACTCTTCCTTCGGGAAATTCAATGGTTATTTCTTGTGTTTTATGATCTCTTACTGTTAGTGTCTGAAATAATCAATCAGTATTACACAAGCATTGTCAAAGTGCACATTTACCAGATTGAACACAATATACAATTTTGCCCGGTTACTTTGCAAATTGGGTCTATTTAAATTGTTATTTTTTGCCTTCAACAATCATCATCAATCTTATTATTATTATTATTTATATTGGGGCACATCAATAATAATAATAATAACTGTATAATAATAATAGCTGTATTCTGTAGCACCTTTAAAAACATAATCAGCATATTAAAAAGAATCATTTGGATAGACAGCCACCATTACAAAAGTTCTTTAGCTTCACTCACTGTTTTTTTTTTTTTTACATTTCTCCAAACTTAAATATCCACTCATCCATCCTTTCATCCTTCCATCCATCCTTCCAAACATCCATCCTTCCATCCATCCATTCATCCATTTTCTAACACGCTTATCCTTAAAATACCAATATCAATGTGTGCATATATATATATATATATCAAGTTTTATTAAATATCCCCACCGCTCAACATGACGTAGTGGAGAAAATAAAATCTATTCACGCAAACCGCTGGTTTTGTAGGAAGAGATGGGACTGGGTGGGGACGAATTGCGATTATGACGTGTTGATGACGTCAGAAAGCAGCAAGCCCTCATTAAACCAACGGAAGGGGCCCCGCGCGCTGGCTTTTAACATTTCGAAAAAAGAGGACGCTAAACGACCGTTCATCGTATACATAATATGACAAAAATAAAATAACTTTAGATGCACTCATTCTATAAGACATTTACAGTGAATTCCCACTTCAATGACGCACCTCGACAGAGATTATAGTTAAATGCATTTATTGCAGCGCTGTAATAACTCAACACCAATATCAGAAAATCGAAATAAAAAAAAAACCACAAAGGCTGTTTATCGGTTTTCCAGATGAAATAACACTTTATTACTTCCCACTTCCCATTTAGGTTACAAGGAACCAGCAGCGTGGTAATAATGGCATCACATTTATAACTTTTTATTATAAGGGGTGGCAGCATAATGACCACAGTAGACTTTAATACAGTAGTGTATAGTATAGCGTTATAAAACAGAATCATATGGTAATAGAGTAGTACATGATCCAGAATTATTGTCCTAAAACCGCCCATAATAACAATCCGAGCGGCCTCCTAAAGATCCGTGTGCGCGGTATTATGTGGCGTCACACGTTAAAAAAAAAAAACCCCAAAAAACCGTCCTGTCAGTTTATCGTGCACGTAAACCCGTGTTTCCTACAACCAGGAAATCACTGAGCGCCTTCTGGCCACCGGGGGTCGCTGTGTTCTGCGCGTTCCGCGTCTCGAAGCTTCGGCCCTCCTTCGGCCCGGGGACCAACCGGAAGTACGCCACTCGGCCTCCCGCGCCTTCCCGCCGGCAGCTCGTCCGCGCCGCGTTCAGGCGGCGCCCGGATAAAAACAACAATAAAACAACATTTAAAAACATCGGCCATTCCGAGTGCGCACGGGCGGACGCGGCGAATGTCCGTCTCATCGAAGTGAAGTATTTAACCGGAGCTGAGGGCGTCAATGTCCGCGGACCCCCCCCCCCCCAAAAAAAAAACCAATATTCAACCGTCAAGTGTTTTATGAACGAGTGTTGAAAGGGGGCGGACGACGCGTCATAGGCTGGTCCGGGCGACAGGGGTCGTTCACCCCCCGGCGCCCTGCAATGACGTGACGCGTCGATACAATTGCGGACCGTTCTCTGACGTAACCGTCCAAACCGCGTGTTGCGCTGTCTCGGGTCTTAACGAGTCGGCGATACGTCATAGTTGTAATCCGGCGCGACCTCCAGCGCACCGCGTCGAAGCCCTGAGCGTCATGCTTGACCCTTGAAATGCTTTGGAGTCCAGGAGTCAACGCTCTTCAAGGCGCCGGGTTTCGCTGGTGACGGGACCGGGGCCGCCGCGGAGACGTCGGAAGTGACGTTTGAACGGCGCAGGCGGCGTCGCTGGTGACGGCTTCGAGGGATTTTTAGGGAGTCGGCGCTTAGCGTCTCACTCGGCCAAAAAAAAAAAAAGAGTCGTAAAATGAAATAGATGCATAGATCATAGATAGATAGAGAGGAAGATTGATCGATCGACAGACAGACAGACAGACAGACAGACATAGATAGGGTTAGAGATATATATTTTATTTGCGGCTGTGGCCGGCGTTGCAGTGGAGCGTCCCATAATCATCATAAACGACTAAATCACACAAATAAATGTTCAAATGAACGAGGGCGAGTCCGCTGATAAATTGGACTAAAATGGCCAAAATCACTCACATGTGAGGAGTTTTAATTCAGTACCTCTTGGTTTGTGGGGCACAGTGATACTTCCCCCTACAGTCTTATCAAATGACAAGACACTAAGAACCTTGTACAAAGGATATTTTATTAGTTGACATTTATAACAAATAGGCCATATAGTATAATCCAAAATACATAACCTGAATACAAGGCACGGTACACTTTATTACTTTTATTGATTCAAATTAAATACAACAAATTCGCTTTCAAACTGTACTTCAATAGAAAAATAGATCATAATAAAAAGCAATTGGCGATGTTCTGGGTTAGAAAACACAGCTGTGTCCACCCAGAATTAGGAAATATAACACGACCCAGCAATCCCAACGAACAAAACCGGCGTTGTAAATACTAAAATAATATCAGGTTCGGCCAGAGCTCATGGCTTTCCAGAGCTTAAACTGTCGCAAAAATTAGCGGGGGGGGGGGTGGAACATATTTTGGAAATGCAAATTCACAGACTAAGCACACGGCGACCGAAAGCGGCCGGCCAAGCGGCCAAAGCCCCGTAGTCGTCGGTCGCTCATGGAGCTCCGCCCGCCATGAGTCCTTGGTCCCTGTGCCCAGATCGGACGACGGGTTTGCACGTCAGCAGCGGCGTTGGTTTCGTTTGAACGTCGGTTGGGAAATTTTGAGCGTCAAACATTTAATTTCCTGCATTCTGGTGAATATTTGTGCCCAAATCTATGCCAATGCAGGTCAGGGCCGATATGGGCCTCCGGCTATGTAAGTCAAACACTATATAGAACATGTTGGTTTGTCTACTTATCGGTGCTATTTATTGTTGTTTACTTAACTAAAACAGACAGACAAGGGAAACAAAATAAAACTACAATGCAGGCCTCCCTGCACACCGCCGACAGGTTGTGTCGCTGTCACATCGATCATTTCATTTTGGAACCCGCTTGCACTAATGAGCACCAGGGGCAGGCAGGCTTCCTTACGTGGCCTATCAGTTCATCAAGTGCTCGAGACTATTTTTAAGGACACTCTGTGAGCCTTGCGCTCCGTGAAGTCGTCCACAGTGCACCCTGTGTCCAAGTCCTTCCAAGTGATAACACGGCCGAGCCACTCAGTCCATCCCGTCCCGCCGTGCTCCTGAGATAGATTTTAATTCCTTGCAGTTTGGAGGATGAGCGCACAGGCCGTCGCCACGGTGACGGGACGAGTCGGGGTCACTCGTACATCTGCATGTGGTAACGCTAACTGTGAGCGTGCAAATAGAACTACTCGCGCAACACGACATTTCAAATGATTTAATCAATTTAATGGTTTTTACTTTAGTTGTGACTCAAATTGTCGTCAATTAACAACCAACCGTGAGCGTAATTCCTACGTGACTTAGGAGGTATATATACACAGCTGAGTGCACTGATTGGAGGTATGGTAATGCTTTAAAGGTGACACTGTACCAGCGCTCACACCAATTATTATGTTAATACATGTTAGGGCCCCGCCCGCCACGCCAAGGGGCCGAGCAGTGGACCCTTCTGGCATTTGCCCAACTGCCAGAAGGGCCACACCTTCAGTGAGATCTGCATACATGCAGCATGGGATGCACTGGGGGTAGAAGAGTCCGTTTATTCTGGGCTGGGGATGGAATGCTCACAACAATCCTTTCATTGTGTCACAATTATTTCTGCCGAATGAATGGGCATGGATCCCAGAAACTCTACGCCGAACTCTCTCAATTTGATTTTTTTTTTTCTGGCAGAGCAAAGAGTGTGAATCGCACTAAAAAAGAATACATACTTAGAATATGAACATATAAGTACATTATTTTAGGTCGAGTGGAAAGTGTAAATCAGTCGCATTCAATCACGAAAGGGTCCTCCCCAATGCCTCGGTGTTCCGCCTCCACTCCGATTTCGCCTTTCCGGTTGTAATTTTCGCTCTGTGAGCCCAAGCAGCCACACGCCCGCAGGCCGCTTTGCCGGAGTCCCGACGCCCCCCGGCCGGTTGAAAAGATTCGTTCGCGACGAGTCGTTCTGCGAGCCCCGCGTCGCCAGCGGACAGTAGGCGGCGCACCGCTGTCCTGCCCGCATGTGTGTGCGTGCGTGTGCAGCGCGGCAGCACTCGGCGTCCAGCTCGCTCGGCTCATGTTAAGTAACTGGACGCGACCCGCGGCGCTTCTACTTCCAGCGGCAGGTAACGTAGGGAGGCGCGGCCCCGTTTTTGGGGCAAATTGAGCCGCGGTGTGCGCGCTGCGACGCCGTTAGCCCCGCGCTAGCTTAGAGGCTAAATGACAGTTGGTTGATAATCTGAATAAACAACAACAACAACAACGGGCGTTCATAACGGCCTTTTGCGGCGGGGGCTGTCACCACGTTATGTGTTACACGGTTTATTATTATTATTATTATTATTGTTATTATTAGTTTTGCCTTTCGTCCGTAACGTCACCCTGCTAACCCAACAGCCGCCCCCCTTTTAAAATAAGCTACTCTTCGACTCCACTCGTTACTTTCAGTGCCAGGGGTGTCAACAAAGGTACGGCCCCGCGGCTTGTGTTTTGGCCCCCGCGGGATAATGTGGAAGGGGGCCAGACCGGGGGATAAAACACTCAACGGTTGCATTACTGTATAATAACCTTCCCGTTCTCACTGGGAGGCACACGCCTATGTTTTAAAAACAACAACAACAACAAAAACCAAAAACATTTGCACAACTTCCATCGTGTGAATTTGTTGATGCTTACTTCTCCTTTATTTTTGTTGGTTTATTGTCGTTCTGTTTACGGTTTAAGTTGTTTGGTGGTCTTATTTGAAATGTTCTGTCATTTGGTTTATTTTACGTAACCCGTTTTCGTTCACCTCTTGGGTGCAGCGTTCTGGTTCACTGCTTGCTTTATTTCATTAGTTATTGTTTATAACCACATTATCTGTTGGGTTTTTTTTCTGGGTCGCCTATATTTAAATTTAAAATATATATTGTTTTATATTTTAGGTTATATATTTTCTTCTTTATCATTGGATTTAGTGCATATTGTCTCATTGTATATTGTTTAATTTTAATATGGAAATATACAATAAATCCTGTGTAAATAAATATTAATATGTGTGCTCTTAGATACAGCTGCAGTGCAGTTGTGGTAACTAAGATATTGGATAAGATAGGGCAACACTTTATTGATCCTGGGGGGGGGGGGGATTCAGCCAAAAACACTGCAGTCAAGAAAAAGATACCAATGAAAATTAGATAAGAAATGGCAAATACGCACACATCTAACTACACAAACTTAACATGAGGTCTAGTCAACCTGGTGGATCTGGCTCAAAAAATGAAATTACATTTTTGAAATTAAAGGCAGCCACAGTACGGCTGTTGACAATGCCTTGATCGAGGGCGTTGTCAGGAGTGCCCTGACATGTATGTGTTCAAGGTCGGAAGAAACCCATGTGTACCCATGTGAACTACAAACTGTAGTTCTCGCAGAGATGTGAGCGCAGGTTGGGGGGAAAAAAAACTAAACAAAACCGTTATTCCAATTTAGTCGGAGCATCTGACCCTCTCTTTCCACAGAAACGGGGGGCCCTGTTGGTGCGGGTAGCGGAAGGAAAGATCTGCAATGCTGTGTTGGGGCAATGCTTCCTACGGACAGTTAGGCTTAGGTGGGATTGATGAGGAGATCGTAGTTGAGCCACGGAAATGTGAGTTCTTTCACGGGAAGCAGGTGTACAATGTGGGGTGTGGCAGAAAGCACACCACCTTCCTGCTTGAAGATGGGACCGTTTACACCTGCGGCTGCAATGACCTCGGGCAGCTGGGACACGAGCGGTCTCGGAAGAAGCCAGGTTAGTGAGGAAAGGTTGAGAGATTACTCACTCGGCCCTACGGTTTCAAGTGTTCCGTCCCTAATGCTGTTTGGCTTTGTTGGTGTCCTCCTGTAGAACAGGTTGTGGCCCTGGATGCACAGAACATCGTTGCTGTGTCATGTGGAGAGTCCCATACTCTGGCGTTGAATGATAAAGGACAAGTTTTCTCGTGGGGTCTGGGCTCTGACGGGCAGCTGGGCCTTAACAACTTTGAGGAATGTGTTCGAGTGCCAAGGTGAACTAACGTGCATTAGCATGAGCCTGTTATGGTGCAACCGCGTCATTTGCTTATTTAGTTTTACTCCACGATACAGAAACATGCCTTTCATCATTAACCAATAAGAGTAGCTGAAACCTCTGTTGCCACTAAAGGACTTTACAGTTATGGAAAGAAATGGCCTTGACTGTGTTCACGGGCGTAATGGCACCTCCTGTGGTTTAACTTGTGCATTATACCCATGGGGAGCCATAAAACTGACTGATTGTGTTCTTGTTGTTTCACCTGAACCTACCAGGAACATCAAGAGCTTGTCGGACGTACAAATTACTCAGGTGACCTGTGGGTTTTGGCACTCCCACGCTCTTTCAAGAGGTGAGAGTGAAATCATATTAAAAGCAGCCAATTTAATGTTACTTTATACCTTTTTTAAATATTGTGGGGATTTTCTAACCAAACTTGATAATTGCTTTTTTGTCTAGGGGGGCAAGTCTTTTCCTGGGGTCAGAATCGGTATGGCCAGCTGGGGCTCGGATTGGATGGACAGGGCATTCCCACGCCCCAAATCATCCAGTCTTTGCAGGGTATACCATTTGCCCAGATAACCGCTGGGGGCGCTCACAGCTTTGCCCTCACGCCGTCAGGAGCGGTGTTTGGTTGGGGGCGCAACAAGTTTGGGCAACTGGGCCTCAACGATAACAACGGTGAGCACATCAAACGCCTTTAATGTTTTGTCACAATGTGAAAATGTGCTAAATTATTCAAACAAACTGAGCTGATAAGCGTTTTTCCGATCAAACTAATTTTCGGATACTCTTTTGTAGATCGTCATTTTCCGACCTTGCTGAAGTCGCTGAGGTCACAGAGGGTTATATGCATCTCCTGCGGAGAAGACCACACAGCTGCACTCACTAAGGTAAGCTGTGCACTCCGTTTGGCTGCTCTTTCGACGTGTAGTGTCTTGAGTGACAGCTGGATTTGAGACTTGGTTCTCCTTGGCCTTCAATTACAGAGGCACACTGTAGTATGAAAAGTGAACCCAAGCCCAAATACTTGCAGAATATTTCTTTCTGTGCCACCTGTCCCTCTACCAGGCCAATCATCTTTTTTTTTTTTTGTAAGGTCAAAAGGTTCTAAGCATGATGGCTGTACATTTTTTTGAATCACTTAGCTAGCTGCCTTAGTTAATGGAAGTGAGTTTGGGGAGGTTTTACTTCTGTTGTTGGATTTATAGAACATGTTGACGAATAAAGCAGATGGATAAAGATGTAAATAGTTTCTTGTGATGTGTTGAAATCAAGACTAATAGGCTAACATGTCTTACCATGATACAATTCTTCCTTTCATGCTTCACATCCAAAGAAAAGTTAGAATAACTTCCGCCTTGTGCAATGTCTGCAGGAAGGAGGTGTGTTTACGTTTGGAGCGGGAGGGTATGGACAACTTGGACATAATTCTACAAATCATGAGATCAACCCCAGGAAAGTGTTTGAGCTCATGGGGAACGTAGTCACACAGATAGCATGCGGAAGGTAAAAATCACATTATATACAGTATGTCAACTTTATATATATATATATATAAAAAAAAATTTAGGTTTAGTAGGTTATAACTTTATCCAAGGCCATGTATGTTGTTGTGAGTAATGTCATAATGTCATTAAGCCTTCAGTTTAATTTGCTCCTTCTTCTGCCACTTTTAAGGCAGCACACTTTGGCTTTCATACCTTCTTCTGGGAAGATGGATTCATTCGGACTTGGAGGAAATGGGCAGCTTGGGACACGTTCCACTTGCAATCGGAAAAGCCCTGCTCCTGTCAAAGGGCCCTGGGTACCCTCTAATGGTCCACATCCAACAGATGCAGGTGATCTCATTGGCTAATGTCAAATCAAGCATATGCACAAATTCTGTATTTATTAAAGATAGGTCTTTATTTAAATTAGACACAGCAGTTCTGGTGCTGTATATTGGCCAGAATTATCACAGTAGGTGGTTCATGGTTCGTGTCCGGATACAGTGCGGTACTATTATTGGTTCTTCTCACATCTGATAATCATCACATCTGATTATCTGCGGTGTCTGTGGGTCCTTTAAAATGTATTTAGAATGTCTTCAATCCCCTTCTAGAGTACTAGGAAGTATCTGTCCAGCCTGAGCAGGTCCAGTGGAGGAAAAAAAACAAGATAATCTGCAAAAAAGGCAGTGTTAAAAGGAGCTCTTCTTTGTTTTTTTTATTCGGTTCTACAAATATAAGGTCCTTTTTAAAGGCCATTAAATAGCCTTACATTTGCATCTGAGGTCTTAATTTCAACAGAAATGTTTTGTCTGATTTATGCATACTTCTCTTGAGCTTGAACCTTTCTATTTTGTCCATTTTGGTCAAGTTCTTTCGTGTCAGAGTCAACATTTCTGATAAATAAGACCCTAACCTATCGCTAAATCGAATACCAACTCACTTTATACAGTTCTTATCTTTAGACTCGGCTGTAGATAGAAATCCAAGAAAACATTCTTGTACTTACCTGTCTGAAGTTCCTGTGGGGGGGTTACAATCATATAGTTCATAACCGTCGCCATTTGTACTTAATATTTACCTCTGCCGGGTACCAAATATAGGTAACATAGTACTTACTTTTATAAATACTTCCAATAATAAAGAGAATTTGTCCAGAAATGGGTCTTTTAATTGAATTAAAATGTGTCTACGCTGAACTCGCTGATACCTGCGGACACTCGTAATGGCTCTTGATTTTCGATCACAGGCACAGAGCAGGGCTGTTGTGTCAAGAGGATCTATGCAGGAGGAGACCAGAGCTTTGCTCACTACTACACTCAAAACGTGAGTAGTCATAGTCACGCACGATAAAATGTGTTCAGCAGAAGTGTTCTATAACTAGACCATATACACGTACTTTAAATGTCTCCTCAGAATCACCAGATCCTAAATGACGTGATGATACAGGGCACCGATAGAAGAATCTGCACCTTGACTCCTCATCTGATAGAAAGATGGTTGAGTCACTCACCAGGAAGACTCCCGCCAGAGATCTCCAAGTAAGGGGCTTTCCAGAGCCAATATCCGCTGCGGCAATCGATGTCCAATCAATCAGTCACGGTATTCCAAATGATGTGTGCTCAACCAGTCAAATGACATCAAAATCCATTCTGACTCCCTCAGTGAGATTGAACTGGTGTTCTCTTCAGCGAGTTGCCTCAACGGGTCCTTCTTGGCTACAAGGTATTCTTTTTCCATTAGTTTTCCATTCATATTTAATTCGCTGGGGAGTTTATTTTGGCACTTGTTCTTTGGCTCTGGCTTTCACTTGACCCTTTGTTTTGACTGAAGTATTTCCTTGTCATGATTGTCTCTGCGTGCTCTGCAAAGCCATCCAGATCACTACAACACCAGCAGTAAATGTTCAGGGGTGGACATGAACGTGGCCCGCCTGCTGTTTCACAAGCTGGTCCGCCAGGAACACCCCGAAATCACTCAGCAGGTGAGGGCTGCTTTGATGGCGACGTGTGCTGCCCACAAATACTTCCATACGTACACATTTTATTGTTAAATGTACACCGATCAGCCCCAACATTCAAACCACTGACAGATGAAATGAATAACATGGATCATCTAGTTACAATGGCACCGGCAAGAGGTGGGATATATTAGGCAGCAAGTGAACCGTCAGTTGTTGAAGTTGATGTGTTGGAAGTAGGAAAAATGGTCAAGCGTAAGGATCTGAGCCACTTTGACAAGAGCCAAATTGTGAGGTCTAGATGACTGGCTCAGAGCATCTCCAAAACCACGGGGCTTGTGGGGTGTTCCAGGTATGCAGTGGTTAGTACCGACCAAAAGTGGCTGGACCATGGAGCAATGGAAGAAGGTGGTCTGATGAATCAGGTTTTCTTCTACATCATGTGGATGGCCGGGTGCATGTGCGTGTGCGTGGTTTACCTTGGGGAAGAGATAGTACTAGGATGCACTAGGGGAAGAAGACAAGCCGGTGGAGGCAGTGTGATTCTCTGGGCAATGTTCTGCTGGGAAACCTTGGGTCCTGGCATTCATGTGGATGTTACTTTGACACGTACCACCTACCTAAACATTGTTGCAGACCAAGTACACCCCTTCATGGCAACGGTATTCCTTGATGACAGGGGCCTCTTACAGCAGGATAATGTGTCCTGCCACACTGCAAACATTGTTCAGGAATGGTTTGAGGAACATGACAAAGAGTTCAAGGTGTTGACTTGGCCACCAAATTCCTCCGATTTCAATCTGATCGAGCATCTGTGGGATGTGCTGGAACAATAAGCCTGATCCACTTAAAGGATCTGCTGCTAACGTCTTGGTGCCAGATACCACAGGACACCTTCAGAGGTCTTGTGGAGTCCATGCCTCCACGGGTCAGTGGCTGTTTTGGCACGAGGGGGAGCTACACAATATTAGGCAGGTGGTTTAAATGCTGTGACTGATTGGTGTATATTTAAATAGATTTTTGTACCTGAACATTAGGACTTTAAATTTATGAATTTCCATGGCTGGAATATCCACTCAATTTAACTGGTCCCTCACCACTGATGGGTCCCATAATCCATTGCATGAAAATAACTTTCTGATTTACTTGTAAAACCTTCCTTGCTCTTTCTGATTGAACAAACCGTTGTGACGTTGCTGTGTGAAAACATGTTTTTCTATTTCATTCATCACTTCAGCGAGCCATATTCACAAGTCTGCATTTTCATCGTATTCGATGGGATCATCCAGAAATATGAATACAGTGATTTAAGGGGGCGGCAATGTAGTCACGCAGACATCTTATTTTTCTCGTACTGGCCCAATTTGGCAAGTGATTGAAGGATCGAGTAGCCCATACCGATCCTGTTTTTGCCCCATCCCTTTGGGCTATCCTTATCCTTACCCGACAAACCCTTTTTATTCTTATTCCCTTCCGGACTGTTTAGCGTCAGGCAGCGCTATACAGAATAATGTAATTTTGCATTTTCGGGCAGAAGGATGCAACGGCAATAATACAGTTTCTACTAATAAGAACATCCAGTACAGTCTTAACTGTACCAGAAGACAATGTCTATCTGTTATTCAATCAAAATATATATTGGAGAACTTTGTACTAGTAATTCTAAAAGACCACACAACACTGAATAAACAGACGGCTGTACCTGCTGTAGCGTTGGATCGTATTTCTGCATCTCTTGTCTGTTGTCGCTAAAGGGACTCTTACTTAACAAGTCGTGGATGTTGTCTGGTATGAAGGTGTACATGCAAATACCAAAAATGTTTCCATCACAAAAATGCAGGTTTTTGATTTAATTCCAAAACTATATACTCTCAAAAGAACTTTTGTCCTACCTCAAGAGCAGAGAGCAGAGGGAAAGCTATACCCCCACTATTAAGTTCTGGCAGTTCGAAAATGGCAAGAGTTGATTATTTTTCAATAGAGCATTAGAGCTTATCAATGAATTTACTGCTGAAAGAACACGTGGACCTGCTAGACCTTTGTCTCCCGCTGTCCACCAATCAGATCGCCGCAAGTCTAGAGAAGAACCTGATCCCCAGACTAAGCTGCTCTCCTCCGGACATCGAGGCGCTGCGGCTCTACCTCACGCTGCCGGAATGTCCCCTCTTCAGCGACTCCAACGCCTACGTGACTCTCGCCATCCCCTTCGCCAAGTCGCTCATCAGCCTAAAAGAAACCCCGCTCAAGGTGCTAGGTAGGGTGTTCCTCTCATTCACCGTGATGGAGATGGGAGGTTTGGTGTTGCATCAGGGATTTGAAGAAGTCATGGCTTATGCACAAGCAAAGCTTACCGTCCAGCACAAATGAACAACACGGCCAAAATCATGCTGCAACCGGCCGGTTCCTCCAGTTTTTCCTTTTTGTTTTTGTTTGTTTTGGCCTTTCCTTCAGGTAACTGGTGGCCTACGTTGGAGCCAACGGTCTTCCAGAGGCTCGTGGAGTTGTACAAGGAGGTGGTGGTTTATCTGCTGAGGATGCAGAAGGTGGGAATCCCTCAAGTGGAGCAGAGGATTTTCACCTGCTTCCTGGACACGTCTCTCCGGCTCCTGGAGATCCTGCACACGGTGAGCGCCGGGAGCACTCCACGGGCTCGCCAGAAGCCGTCAACTCACTTTCGATTATTCCGAACGACCTGTGCACAGCGTATTCTCGTCTCTCCCAGGTCAGCGAGAGAGCGGGACACATCATACAGTACGATAAGTTCTACATTCACGAGTTGGATGACTTGATAGACATAAGGAACGACTACGTCACCTGGATTCAGCAACAGATGTTCCCTATGGTGAGGCCTTCAATGCATTACAAAAAAAAAAATACAAATTTTACCATTTAATTCCATTCAGGTATTCAAGCTGTTGAAGGCACCGTTCTTAAAAGGTCCTTGAATTTCTTGAATTTCATCCTCAGAAATGTAACTAATGGAATCCCTTTTTAAAATATTCCCTTTTGTGCTGAAGTGCTTAAAGTCCTTGGGGTAAAAAAAAAAACGTTTTTCAAAAGCATTGAAAACCTATGATATTCCCACTGGTTTTGTTATTCAAATTGTAACGTCATAAAACATTTCCAGAATCGCTTTAACGACAGATTATGCCAGGGAAATTCGGCGTGGTTGGAAATGGACACTTATTATAATAGATGACGATGACATTAATAAAAGAAATATAGATATACTAATATAAATAATAAAATATAAGATGAGGCTATAAAATTATATATTTAAATTCATAAAGATCACATTGAAAATTGATGATATTTGTTTTGTGTCAGGTCTTAGATAGATATCGATATCTCTAGCGTCTGTTTTTGTTTTTCCATCAGGGTCAGGATGGTCTAGTCCCTCTGTGCAGATATCCTTTCGTGTTCGATGCCCAGGCAAAGACCACACTGCTTCAAACGGATGCTGTCATACAGATGCAGGTAATGGTGTTGCTTGTACGACTTATAAAGTTCCCCGCGCTGCTGCCCGCTCTTCTTTCCTACCGAGCGAACAGGATGGACCAAACACCCTGGTATAGTGACTTCTTGTTGCGTGTGGCTAGATGGCGGTGGACCAGGCCCAGAGGCAGAACTTCAGCTCCATGTTCCTGCCGGTGGTGGAGTCCGTCAACCCCTGTCTCATCCTCATCGTCCGGAGGGAAAACATCGTTGGGGACACCATGGAGGTCCTCAGGAAGTCCAAGAACGTGGACTACAAGAAGCCACTCAAGGTTTGTGAAAAATTTAGGAAACGCTGGCTCTGGTAGCGTTTTCAAAATGTGCATGAAGATGGTGAATTTGGCAAAATCATTTAAACAGAATTATATTTTAATTGAATTGGCCACACACTTATGCTGGATTTATTTCTGATATATTTGGTATTTTTGAGATATCTGGGGATTTTAATTGGACCAAACCATATTTTTTTAACTCTTAACGGATACTTAAGTGATAATAAAGTAAAGCTTAAGACGTCCCATTTTTGAAGGAGTGGCAGTCATTCTCCTAGCTCCTCTCCGCTGTTGGGATTGAATGGTACAACGGCGACTAACGCTTCCCGGTGTGGCGCTCATGTCAGGTGATCTTCGTCGGAGAGGAGGCGGTGGACGCGGGCGGCGTGAGAAAAGAGTTCTTCCTCCTCATCATGAGGGAGCTACTGGATCCCAAGTACGGGATGTTTCGCTACTACGAAGAGTCCCGGCTCATCTGGTTTTCAAACAAGGTGCGTCCCGTCCATCCTCACGCCGCTAAAAAATAAAATAAAAACCACATTGGGTTCTGTGTCGGACCCCGAACGGCAAACGAATTTTCCCTTCCTCCCAAAGACCTTCGAGGACATCGACCTGTTCCACCTGATCGGGGTGATTTGCGGCCTGGCCATCTACAATCTGACCATCATCGAGCTCCACTTCCCGGTGGCCCTGTACAAGAAGCTCCTGAAGAGGAGCCCGACGCTGGACGACCTGAAGGAGCTGATGCCGGACGTGGGAAGGTCAGATCAAGGGCGTGGCTCTGGCTGACATCATTCACCGACACCAATTAGATCAATTCCAAAAGACAAGTTTAAAGATTTTTTTTTGGGTCCTCCTAGACTTTGGAAACGAAAGAAAAGATCAGGTGTTTAAAAAAAAAAACGTTTCCATTTCCCTGTCGCCCCTCCCGAAACATCAGGAGTCTCCAGCAGCTCCTGGACTACGCAGAAGACGACCTGGAGGAGACGTTCTGTTTGAACTTCACGGTAGGTCCACCTCCCTGTCCGGCCGTGCTCTCTCTCTCTCTCTCTCTCTCTCTCTCTCTCTCTCTCTCTCTCTCTCTCTCGCTCTCTCTCTCATCGGACGTGGTTTTGGTTTGAAGCTTTTCAACACGTGCGTTCTCAGGTCACGGAGGAAAACTTTGGCGCGACGGAAGTGCTGGAGCTCGTGCCCCACGGCGAGGACATCAACGTCAACAAATCAAACAGGTAACTCCCCTGTCGCCTCGTTGGCTCCGTCTCCCGCACGGCAGAGTGTTTTTCTATTGGCTTCCTCTCTCGGACCCTCACAGGCAGGAGTTCGTCAGCACGTACACGGACTACGTGTTCGACAGGTCGGTGGCCCCGCTCTTCGAGTCCTTCTACGCCGGGTTCCACAAGGTGTGCGGCGGCAAGGTGCTGGAGCTGTTCCAGCCCAACGAGCTCCAGGCCATGGTCATCGGCAACACCAACTACGACTGGCGGGAGCTGGAGAAGGTACGCGGGATGTTTTTTATTTTTTTGTCCCCTCCTCGGTCGAGAAATGTGCCCCTACATGCGACCCTCTGGAAACGCAGCGCTGGAGTGAAACATTGGGAGGACGATGTTCAGAAAACGTTGGCGAGTTAGAACTGTGAGTCTAACACATGTTTGTTTTTCTGAACCTCACTTACCTGTCGACGGTGTTCACTTACGAGACCAGTGGTTCTCAAACCTTTTTTTTTTTTTTTTTTTTGTAGTGTATGTACCCGTTTTTTTTTTTTTGGTTTTTTTTTTTACATTATATATAACAAACATTTTGAACACTTATTCAAAAATAAATTTTTGGAGCACCCCTATTTGAGGAACACTTTACTAGACAACAATGGTGGCTCAGCGCGCCTTTTGAGAATGAACGACTTTGCCTTGAAATGGGAATCATCGCGACGTCTTGTCGGTCTTTCACGTTTCAAGTTTGGTGGCTCGTTCTAACCGTCGGGCCGCGATGGACCTCACTGGTCCCAGTTCCATCGGCTCCGTTGCCCAAAAAAGGAAGGTGCAAAAACGTATGTTTCTGCCCAAAAAGGCGCCAGATCCCTTATGTGGACGTGAAATTGCTTTACGTACGAGAGCGGTCACAAAACACATCTCTGCCGCCGGCGGAGGTTAAATTAAATTCAACAGCTTGATCTGATTCAGGAACCGTTTTCGAGTTTGGTTTTTTTCAGTCTTGGATAAATACAATTCAAGGTGTCGCACTTGGACAAAATCAGTGTTTATCTGTGGTTGGAGGATGGAAATGAAGAAATATATATTTGCATATATATCAAGCTCGGTTCACGTTGTCACTCTTTTAAGGTGTGTTGCATTGTTGTCTTTGTCTTTCTAGACTACTGAATACAAAGGAGAGTACTGGGCCGATCACCCAACTATCAAGTTCTTTTGGCAAACGTTCCACAGCCTCCCGTTGGAAAAGAAAAAGCAGTTTCTATGTAAGTACTGCCATACGCACATATATTTTGGACTTTTTTTTCTTGTTTTTTTTTGGGGGGGGGGGTGGTTTGCGATATGAAATGGAATATTGTGCCTCACGGAGTGCGTTTTCTCGGTTCAGTGTTTCTTACAGGAAGCGACCGCATCCCCATTTTGGGCATGAAGAGCTTGAAGCTGGTGATTCAGCCGACCAGCGGAGGGGAGCACTACCTGCCCGTCGCGCACACCTGTTTCAACCTCCTTGACCTGCCCAAGTACACCAGCCTGGAGGCCCTGCGGGACAAGCTGCTGCAGGCCATCGATCAGAATCAAGGCTTCAACCTCGCCTGATCCCGGGGACGGGGACGCGCTTTCCAACTCGATGTTCAAGGCGTTCGTCGGGTCCTGCGCTGGTACTTCATGGCGGTCCGCGGAAACTTTGCAGCGGGGCCCAGATCACTCTTCTAAAAGTCTTAAGGAATGGACTTGGCAAACTCATATTCGATTGGATATTGCAGCAGGTTTTTTTCTTTTTTTAAATCACCACCACAGTATTTGCCGCTTGAAGTGAATATACACAGTTTGATATCTTCACTGTAGATATGCTTTTACTCCTGTTTGAGAAAGACTGGTGTGGTGACGCCAAAGCACCGCTACATATTTAAGACACTTTGAGGGTGAGGGTGTAAAGAGGGTGTAAAGCAACATGAGTCCCAGAGTTGACAGTGATTGATAATGCTTTGGACATTTGGAGGATTTTCTTAGTTATATAAGCCTTAAACAAGCCACAAATAAATAATAATAATAAAAAAATGCAGAGGAAATCCGGGCTTTTCTTCCAAACAAAACCTGTACGTAGTAAAGCTCTCTAAACTCTATCGCCTTAAATGTTGTATGAAGATACTTCAATCTTCTATTTCAACATCTTACATTTACGATTATGAAATGAGTTCATTTGCAATATAATTTGTTAG
The DNA here is from genome assembly GCF_960531495.2 of Zeus faber. Classification (NCBI taxonomy): domain Eukaryota; kingdom Metazoa; phylum Chordata; class Actinopteri; order Zeiformes; family Zeidae; genus Zeus; species Zeus faber. The sequence goes on from NC_137202.1 coordinate 24,782,977, forward strand.
CCTGCCAAAAAACCATCCGCTCAATACTTGAATAGCTCCACTATGTTTGTTTGGATGTGTTTAATATTTGGGGCTAAATGCAACGCTTACTCAGTGTCGCTTTGAATTGCAGGTAATGGTTATCGAAGTATAACTGTACTACTGATGTCAGTGACAGTTGACACAACTGTGTTCAAATCCTAAGTGACGTCGTGATCACCGTGGGTGGTATGAATTGAAACATAGGGGCGGTTTTACGGACAGAGCTTAGGCCTAATCTCAGACTAATTCTCATTTTTAACTAAATGACCTTGCTCAGTCTGGTTGAAAAGTCTCAGACCTCGGTTTGGGTTTAAAAAAAAACAAACGAGATTTCCAGAAGGTGAATCAGAGCTGATCCATGGCCTAAGTGAAGTCTTCAATTAAACCAGGAGAGAGGCAGGTTTATTTTTGGATGAATGGGCGTGGCCTCCAGGTTGAGCTGGACTAAGACCAGCGCCAAGACCAGACAAAGGGAGCGGACTAGTCCTTAATGACCTTAATCTAGGACTTCCTAGTTTAGCGCTAATCAATCTTGAATTTAAGCAACGTCCCAGAAAGGCATTTTTAATTTATTAATTTAAGCAGAATTATCTTCATCCTGATTTAGATGAAACTGTCTGCTAAACCGTCCCATAGAGTCTGGGCTTACAGTGAGCCACACATCACAAGCACTTTGGGTTGTCGTGTGAGCGTTTGGCCGTCCTCAAAACATCTTTGAAGACGCAAGGACGGAGTCGTCTTTTCGCGTAATTCTAGAAATGATCATACACCATACGTCTGTGGTATGTCATATGTCATGTCGTCGTATGGCATTAAAGCAGTGGTGATGACTGAACGTGGTGTCATTGTTCTTGCCATGACGGCGACTCAAGGGTCCCGTCTACCGTGGTTTCATTTTCACGCCACGTAAAACAAGACTCCGATTTGACATTTTAATGATCAGAAACTGCAAATACACACATGGAAAATGGCGATGAATGAACGGCAGCTGGTGACGCTCACAAAGTCCCAGTTGTACAGTGCTGTTGTAGCTCTCAAAGTGGTTTAATGGGGCAGGTCGTGGTGCACCAGCTTGTAGTGGGATCCGCAGGACGGGCAGCGCTGGGCGTCTCCCTCGTGGAGCCAGAACCACACGATAGCGGTGTTGTCCTCCTCGCCTGCGACACACGTTATGGTACACTAAGTTCTTTCGTCGCCGTGCAGCAAGAATTGCGTGCGGCAGCATTGTGTTCCGCCTTCTAAAAAAAACAACAAACGCAACACTTACACAAGCAGCCCACCAGCCTTTTGGCGCCGATGCAGGGGACGATGTGCGGGTCCTGCCTGGTTCCAGCGTACTCCTGGGGCTTCAGCATGCTGTACGGATCCTGGGAGGTACACGGCGAGGGTTAAAAACAAAAGACGGTTCGCGAGCACGCGCGAGCTGGTCGGCGGCGTCCGATTTCAGCGCCGGGGGTGGGGGGGATCGGGCGGCGTACCTTTCCCTTCTTGAGCGCCTGCAGGGCGCGCCTCTCCAACCCGGTGGCCTGCTCCTCGTCGGTTGGTATCCCTGCAATTGTCGGGACAGCGTCGTTAAGGACTCGGAAGCTTCCATCGCGCGGCGGGGGCGGCTTAACGTGGTGACAGTTTCAGTACGCGCGCAGGGATTCACGTACCGAGTTAAGAGTGATGGGAGGCAGAAAGTAAAAGTACTTAGTTACTTTTCTCACATGTTTCTAGTGTCTGTGCTTCCTTGAGTATTCAATTAAGGAGCCTTTCGACTTTTACCCCGCTCCATCGTAAAGCCGGCCCTCTACTTAATATTCCACTACATTTCCAGCACGCGTTCACATAGTTGTAGTTAAAAAACAGAGAAAAAAAAAAAAAACGGCTCAACCTGCTAACACGGAACATTCCCCCGGAAATCTGGAAAAGCTTTTCCCTTCTTTATATGTTTAGTTCGCCCCCAAAATCATACTATGAATCTATGGAGCAGCTTCTCTCTCTCTTTTTTTTTTTTTTTTTTTTGTCCAGATATTTTTGTCCATTTCGGGGATTTTTCTTTTTTTTTTATCCCTCACATTCATCGAGTTTGGATTTTCGCTTAAAACTTCAATCCAAAAAAAAAAACCATTGAAATTGTGCATCTGTCCCTGAGCGGTGCAGTGGCGCCGTGTTTCCAGGCTCCTGTCGCATCAGGACGCTGTGAAGGCGCTACTTTCACTTTCGCTGGGGTAAGGTCGTGTCAAAGTATTTGTGCTTTTACCCAAAACCTTTTTTTATTATTATTATTATTTTTATTTTTTTTTAAGTCCTTCGTTCACCGCGGCCAGTAAATAAAATGACTTTCCGCCTCCCGCACTGGGCTACGTGCGTCCTTTATCTGCTGGCCCCGGACCAAGGCACCGAGGCGCGTCTGCCAAGGAGGCGGGTCCACGCAGGCCTCCAAATGACCTTGATTCCAACATTATTATGATTAATATGATTTTTTTTTTTTTATCACGACTACTATTATTGTGACTGTCATTTCAATTATGACTATTATCATGTTGGTCCCCGGGACCGCGCATACACCTGTTGCCTCGAGTGTTTCCCGCGAGAGAAGCGATATGAACTTTACTTTTTTAATATCATTTGAAACGCGCTCCTCTCACCTTTCAACGTGACCATGGCCCTCGAGAGCGGCCGGGCCGCGGCGCCGCGCTGGGCGAGCCGCGACGCCGTGCGAGCTCCGAGTAGAAGTCGTGCCGCCATGCTGCGCTTCGTCTCCGGGTGCGGGCGGGCGGACGGACGGACGGACGGACGGACGGACTGACTGACTGACTGACTGACTGACTGACTGACTGACTGACTGACTGACTGACTGACCGACTGACTGACCGTGCGACTGAAAAATAAGCAACAACTTCTCGGACCCGAATGACCCCGACACGCCCCCAACCGGAGTGACAGCCGCTTTGTCCAATCACAGCACAGAGCCGACGAGAACGGCCCAATGAAAAGTGACGTAACTGGCATCACGGGACTCCGCGATCTGGGTCTATCATAAAAAAAACAAACATCTTCTTTATTCATCTTCTTCTTCTTCTTTCTCCTTCGGGCTGCTCCCGTCAGGGGGCGGCCACGGCGGATCCTCCGCCTCCAACGCCTTCTGTTCTGCGCGTCGTCCTCCCTGACACCGACCGCCTGCACGTCCTCCCTCACCACGTCCATAAAGCTTCTCTTTGGCTTCCTCCTTCCCTCTGGCCTGGCAGCTCCATCCTCAGCCTTAACTCTCATCCCTCCTACACACGTGTCCAAACCATCTCAGTCTGGCCTCTCGCTTTACCACCAGACTGTCCAACCTGAGCTGTCCCTCTCATGGACTCATTCTCAATACTGTCCGTCCTTGTCACTCCCAACGAAAAAATCTTAACATCCTCAACTCTGCCACCTCCAGTTCAGCCACCTGCCTTTTTGTCAGTGCCACCGCCTCTAAACCCTACAACTCACTACCGTCCTGTACACCTTCCCCTTCATACTTGCTGGAACCCTTCTGTCACACATCACTCCGGACACTCTTCTCCACCCGCTCCACCCCGCCCGTTCTCTCTTCTTCACTCCTCTCCCGCACTGCTTTGGATGGTCGACCCCAAGTACTTGAACTCATCCGCCTTCTCCACCTCCACTCCTTGCATTTTCAGCTTTTCGCCGCCCCCCCCTCCGATTCAGGCACATGTATTCCGTCTCACTCCTGCTGACTTTCATTCCTCTTCTCTCTAACGCACGCCTCCACTTCTCCAGGCTCTCCTCAACCTGCTCCCTACTCTCGCGACAGATCACAATGTCATCCGGAACATCATAGTCCACAGAGTCTCCTGCCTGATTCCATCTGTTAACCTGTCCATTCCCACTGCAAACAAGAAAGGGCTCAGAGCTGATCCTTGATGCAATCCCACCTCCACTTTGAAAACAAATATATTTATTATTAATAATAATAATAATAATAATAATGATAATAATGTGGAATATAAAAAAAAAAGTATATATTTTGCACATTTGATTGAAAATAATTTTTGAATCCGAAAGTGATGGTCATTGATCATACTGTGAGTGTGTAACCAGAGGGAGGGCAACAAGTGCTTCTCGTTGATGAAAACGTCAGGGAGCGAAGAGCTTGACTATGTCTAGTTTTAATTTTGAGCCAGGATGCCAAATTTTTGGGTCCGATGCCCATCCCGGTTTTGGAGAGTCCTGGCCCACCGATAACCGATGTTTTGCGGGATATATTTTTTTGTATTTCTTAATGAATCGGGGCAAAGTAATAGGGAACCAAGAGATATAATATAAATTGAACATATCCACAGACATCTACCAGGTAAGAAGGTACATATATACCCTCAAAAACATACAGTTTGTAATGTCAAACCACTACAGCGCAACAGAGTCTACACCCCGCACTGGACACGGTGCCAGTGTACAATCAGAACCTGCACATTTATTGTACATAGTATGATGCATCATAAAGCGTCTTACTGTAAATCTCATCTCGTTCATTTTGTTTACGAACAGTGGTGTGTCGGTCGACCACCTGGATGCTTGGGGTCAAATTTGGTCAATTCTTCACATATTTCTCCTCTATGTGGATCGATTTGGATGAACCTCAAACCACAAGATGTTTGTGACGTACCGATTTAAACGACACCTCAATCGTGTTCGTAGCTTCTGTCGTTGTGTTTCAGATACCTTTAACCCTGTTGAAGATACTTTGGCGCCCGATGGCTTGGACCGTGTCTGTGATTTGGGTCAAATTTGGTCAGTTTTTCAGCCAGGATGGGTTAAATGCAGAGGCCTCATTTCACCGGCCACCATCCAAAGTGTGTGTGCATATGTTGTAGTGCGGTGTGTTGCGTGATAATTAAAAGATTCTTCTTCTACTGGTTAAAACGCGACATAACCGTGTTCATAACTTCTGTTGTTTCAAATAGTTTTGGCTTGAAGCAATTACAATAGGGGATCCAGCCCAAAAAATAATACAATGTGAAAAATAATAATACAATCTGAATGTAATCATTTATATTATCCAATATACTTCATAAATAAATTAATATCTACAGGAATTTGTGATCTGAATTTATAATAATGATCTCTTGAACTTGAACTTCAACTTGATGTAATGATAATGTATAATATAATAAAATCTGAATAATACAATTAGAATACAAAATTAAAGTTTATATTTTACCATATACTTCATAAATAAATATCTATTCATTTTATGAATTTATAATATGATAATGTATAATATAATAACATCTGAATAATACATTAATTTATTATATATTCCCCATATAATACATGAATAATTCACATCTACAAAGGACTGAATGTGTCATAATATGATAATACAATCTGAATAGTTTCCATATAATTAATTGAAAAAAACCCACATTTCCTTAGAAACAATTAGAAAAAAAAAATGACGCAAGAATTTCTGACAGCGTCTTAAGCCTAATTCTCAATTAATATAGATTATTTGTAAAAACAAATCAAACAAAACATTAAAAAAAGAAAAGAAAATCGATTAATAATTGGTTTTCTTATAAAGAAAGTTATTCATTTTGGGGGTGTAGTGTAGAACCTGTTTTGACAAGGTGTCATTTCATTGTAAACTGATTCAACGTGAAACATACAAACGTAATTGGGTTTTTCCATTTATTTTTTTTTTAAAGGAAAAAAGACGACATGATGAAAATGAAAACTTGCAAATTACTTTCCACTGTAGAGCTGCTCTTAAGTGCTTCACACATTATAAACCCCAGTTGGGTGCAGTTACGTAACAAATGACATTTATGCTTTACAAATATGCATCATAACAACACATTACAAGTAGCCAACGAGGACATTTGGAAATGGGCCTTTGGTGTGTTTTTTTCCAAGCTCTTAACATGCATCATTTGTATTCACTTCATTGTATCCACACTCTCTCGGGAATCAGAAATGGGTCTGAGTCATGTTTCGGGGGAGGGGGGGTGAAAGGAGACGTGACTAATCCTCCATGACACAGTGTTGGGCCTAATTAATGAAAGGAGGAGACAGTAATAATGTTTTAATGTATTCTGACAAACTGATTAGCATGAGCCGGATTTTCGTCAGAACAATTTGACCGCATACAACCTGCACTCGGAATTCAAAGAAACATTTTGGTCCACTCGCTGATGAAACAGGTGCACGAAACTTTGGCATGACAGCGACGGGCTCTAACACTGACGAAGTGACAGTATAGTTAAATATGACAAGACACTCGAGGGGCATCTAAACGCTCACATTGACACATTAACGAGGCACCCGCAGTGCCTTGTTAATTAAATTCAGATTTCATAATTTCGGAACTTTTGAAGCAGACTGGATGGTGAGTCGGCGGCCCAGCGGAAACGTCGGTGGCAGTAGTCACCTAAACAACGGTGACATAAAAAGTTCAGTTTTTGTTATTGGTAAAAAAAAAAAGGATTGATACAGACCTTTTATTATCAGAGATTTTCTTGCAGATATTACTGACTTAAGTAAAAGTAACGGAGAGAAATGTGTAAAACAGTGGTATTCAAACTTCTGTTGCAGAGGCCTGCTCCCAGCCTTTACATTTAATGTTTTTGAAATAAATTGTGGATAAATAAAGACACTTTAAATGAAGTATCACATTTTTCATGTGTTTTTTCACATGAGTATTTCTCATGCTCATGTGTTCGACAAAAGGTGCTTACTGTACATCGCTGAATGTTCAACTTCTGTGGTTCAGTTTAAATATCCCCTCTGTGACCGATTAGAGTTTTTGGGGTTTCGTAAAAAGCAGCACGAGTTAGTTTTCCAAGTTTCCTTCAAACGCAGCATTGGCTCAACTTGTCCGTCTACGTGTCGCAAGTGGCTGGATGCAAGTGGGTTCCGAGAGTTCCAGACTTATATAACTTCGGATGATGATGTCACAAAGCGGCCACGATAGGACCTCAAACGTGTGCGCACTGCAATTGACATTTTTCAATAACTTTTAGCCCGAAAAACAGCAAGATTAAAAAAGCAATAACAATAACTAGGCTGGACCCCTAATAACAATAAGAACAAATAATGAAAATGAATTAAAATATAAACAAATTGTATTGTTCTCAGTGAACTAATGAAAATAACAACCCCCCCCCCCCCCCCCCGTCAAACATATTTCATGAAATTTAATGAGTCACTTCAAATTAGTGCTAGAATGTATATTAAAGGCCTACTTTTCTTTTTCTCCCCCACACGGGGGCACGCCTCACAGATTGAATACCACGGTTGTAAAATGTGTTGTGTGGAAATTTGCCGTATAGTCACCGGAGTATGGCACCGCTTCGCAGGAGGGCGTCCCCGCTGGCATTTGGCCAACATGATGGTCGTCTTCTTGGGGGAATTCAGCCTTTGCCCCCTCCAACATGGGCTCCTTTTTATTTCTCACAGCCCAGTGCATTGACTGAAAAATGTTATTCCATGACTGTTACAACTTAAGATGTGCAGAGAGTTAGTGTAACTTGGGGAACTCGGAACTAGGTAAAAGGTACACACCGTTTTCACAGAGTCGTTCAAGGCCTGCCAGTCGTGGAAGGAAATCTCAACTCCACTTCTTTTCCAAAGGTCGTAGTTTTTTCTCTTGTGTTCATTGCATAAAACCTCTTTGGCCTCCTGCAGCTTCTGAAAGTCTTCCACTACAAAAGAGAAAAATAGTGGCAAATGAAAGAAGTGGTTTCATTGTCTTGGAATTAGGAGGCAGTCCCACCCCTTTATACTGTAGGTGCTCCAACACAAGTAAGATGAAAGGAAGATGATATACTTTGAATGATAAAAGCCATGCAAACGGACGGATCGGTCTGGACACACACAGGTTCAGGTGTAGATGGTTTATACAATAATATGAAAAAACAACAACTTAAAAAGGACTTATAAATGCTTAAAAAAACAGCATTTATGGAATAAGATAACCCAGTCCGATTTTTGTGGGCTCCCTATTTCTGAAAACATGTGATTGTTCAGATTTGCCTCCCCTTCCTACGTCAAGTGGGGGCTTTATTAATTAATTAAGTAATTAATTAATTAATTAATTAATTAATTAATTAACTAATTAATTAATTATTATTAAAACAACAACAACAACAACAAGAGGGAATAGGATAAAAAAAAAAGGTCAAGTAATTTTTTTTTATAAAAAATAAAATAAAATGACATAAAAAGCCCCGAAAAAAAACCCCAAGAAAAACCCCCAGAAGTAGTCAGATATTTGAAAGCGTTGTGTAAAAGCAGTGGTGTACCTGCTTTGGGGTTGTGCGGCTGTTTGTCCGGGTGGCATGCCAAAGCTCTGACTTTATACTCGTTGATCATCTGCTCGGTCTGCACATTTTGGGGGAAAGCGTCAGAGCGCACAGCAACGAGACGTGTTCTCGCTCCATCAACAGGTGAACGCGGGCGCCGACTATTTCCTGGAGCCGCATTCACGGCACGCGCCGCGTGTTCACCGGCGTGTGTCAGATACACGCGTGGGTGAAAAGTGACGCCGCGGTGTCGCGGTAGCGCGGTTTCCCGTGCGAGTCGAGCCCCGACACGTTATTCAGGTCGGCGGAGTTGGTTTAATCGAAGCAGCGTCCAGCAAATAGTCGGATCCCGTTCAACCTGGAGCCCGACTTACCGACGATAACTCGTCGCATCCCAGTAACCCGTAGTAATCCTCCGCGTCCTCTCGTTTACAGTTCAAAAGAGCCTCCATGAATTTGACCAACTCGGGCGCTTGTCGGTGGATTTCGTGTAAATCCCCCAGAAATGGTGATTACGAGGTTTCCAGATGTAGATACGGGCAACTGAGCTCCCCCTGGCTGCAGTGCTGGTGGCCAATGGGAGGAACACTGAGTCACAATTCAAAATATACTATAATATAATATAATATACTTTATATAAATGTGTGTGTGTGTGTGTACATTTATATATTTGTGAACTGTACTTTATATATATATATATATATATATATATATATATAAAATAAAAGAAATTCAAAAATACAAATGGGAAAAAATTGAATTAATACAACAATCCGACCATCACTCTTGAGATTTTGAAGTGCGTATATCTACGACGTCACACCATAACAAAAATCATGTGATGAAAGAAATTATGTAATTTCGCAATATATGTGTAATAAAACACATTTCAATGGACAGAGATGAATAAAAGCTACAACAAATACATCTCTATTTTTGACTACTGAAGCGGGAAAAATGGAAAACTAAAAATAAAATAGATATATTTCTGTATCCACAAATACATAATGTCATCGCTCGTGTTGCGTGTTGCTATATTTATCGTCACTTAAAAGTGACTGAATATGTTTTCATGTATATGTGAGTCACAAAATAACCATCAACCATTTAAATGCGTGTTTTGGCGTTTGAAATTAAGGCTGTAAGCGATAAAAACATGAAATATATTGAACCGCATATAAATGGTCTACACAGCACAGGTAATACATTTTTTTGTTTATTTGTGTATGGAGTAAAGTATTTATTTTTCCCTCTACACGCTTATGTTTCTCGTTTTTGTCGCTTCATTTAGAAACACCGATTTATTCATATCGTTTATCCACTGGCATGCATTTTATTACACGCGTTGCGACACCGCAGAATTCCATTCCGCCGCGTGACGTCCTTTGTTGTGGTGTGACGTCATAGAGGTACGGAGGCGGCGGAGACCGGGTCACGTGCTCCGTGCACACCGCCCAGCTGTCTCGCTGCGAGGAGGGTTCTGTCTCCCCGCCGCACCAGCGTCTCACTCGCAGCGGCGGCTATCACGGTGCTGGCGGAAGATGGCGGACGGCGAGAACGTTCCCGGCAGGGCCTGCTCAGGCGCCGTCGAGGCGGACGGACCCGCGGCGAAAAAGGCCAAAATCGCCGCGGCCTCGAACGGCGGATGCGAAGCCGCCGAGGCGGACGGAACCCCCGGCGTGTTGGAGGCCGAGGCGGGCGGCGGGCGGCCCGCGGAGCAGGAGGCTGAGCCGCCGCCGGCGGCGGCGGCGGCGGCGGAGGCGCAGGCGGCGGCAGAGCAGGCCCCGGCGGCGGCGCCAGGCGGAGACAATGGACCCGGACCGCAGCTCTCGGAGCCCGGCAGAACAGCCGCGCAACTGGACCGGAGCACCGCGCTCGGGGTTGTCGCAGAGGCCGCAGGTACACGGGGAGCCGTTGGTGTCCCACGGCTGCCACGGAGAGTGTATGGAGCTTGGTTTTTGGTTGCTAGCCTCCACAGCAGCTAATGTAAGTTAGCTAGCTAACGGTGGACATAGCAACACACCTCAAACCTAGTGGTTAAAGTGGTAATCCGTAAGATTATCATGTTTGAAAAAAAAATCCCCAAATCGATACTTAATTTAGCTGGAACTTGTTAAAAAGGGCCGTTCCGATGTACACCTCTGCATGATGTTGTCGCTGTTGGCGGCGGGGTCCGCCTTTCCCGGCAAGAATGTACCGATCGGACATGCGCAAGACAACCACGGGATCAGAATCTGTTTATTTGGCAGAGTTTGTAGAACTCGCCGGTTTTGGTTCGTGCGTCGTTGTACAGACCAGCCGCACGAAAAGCTCGGCAGCCCCTGAAGAAACACAGAAGACACAGAAGGGGTTTTGTGCACGGGACGCAGTGGATAGGTGGCAGCACGGACGCTAGAATGGACTGTGGGTATACGTACAGATGTGATATTCTGTGCAGTGATATTCTGTGCAATTGTTTTTTAATACAGCTGCATAGCTGGGTGTGGTCAGAAAAATCACAGCCACTTTAAGTAACCAATCTTTTTTTTTTTATAAACGGACGCACGCTCGAGAAAAGAAAGTGAACGTCTGGTGCACAGGCTGGGGGGGGGGGGGGGGGGCAGCTTAGAATTGGGTTCAGGTGCAGTCGTGTGATACACCCCACACAGACTATCTTATGGATTACCACTTTAAAACACCGGGCCCGTAACGGCCCCCACCGCTTATTTTCATTGAGACTCCTGCAAAGCGAGGGTCAAAGTTGCACCCGTCGTGAAGCCCAAATAGCAAAAAAAAAAAAAAAGAGATAAAATCCAAAACGCGACAATTGCAACAGTTGAACGTGTTGTTGCAATAAACCCTCCAACCACTAGTGGCAGCAGTGAGCAACGCGTCGTCCGGGAGCCGTGGGAAACATGCGATGGGCGAAGATCAAGCCCCATCCGGTGGCACTACGAACCGCTTATTTTTGGCATTTACACACGACTGGCACATTTGTGCCACCGCAGCGGGTCATCGCCAATATGTTTGAGGGTCCTTCGAGGTAGTTTGCGTGGCAAAGTGCACTGAACTATGTGGGTTTGAGTAGCATTTTGCCAACGACGGGTGCAATATAGACGAGGACCCCCGCTTTGCAGAAGCCACAATGTCAACGAGGGGGCTCGCAGACCACGTGACCTATGTCGATCTACTATACCTGCGTGTCACACGGTGGATGGTGGTGTCGGAGTGATTATGGTATGTTTTGTCCTCTTTGTTCAGATTTTCTTCGGTGCGACAGCGACCTTCCCTCGAACGGCCTGGCTAGCACCCCGGAACATGTCAATGAGGAGGATGACCGCTCTTCGCACGCCAGCTCCAGTGACTGGACGCCGCAACCTCAAATAGGTAGCGAGACCCATTTCAACCTGATGCCATTTGCTTGTGATGGAAATTGGCAAATATTAAATGTGTTCAAGTTGCAACCCGCTCCCTGATAGCAAGCGGGGGGCGCTTTGTACGGTTCTCGCGTGTCCTGGAAAAAAAACAAACACAATTTTGCAATGTAGTTTTCCGGTGACGGAGAAGTCACCGAGTTTATTAATTGACAAAATTGCCCAAAATATCCTGGAAATGTTTTGTTCAATGTTCACGAGCCACAGACTCTGTTGCTTTGAACGTATCCCAATAAAGTGCTGGACTGCCTCCGTTTCTTCTATAGCCTATAGCTGCCTTGTCGCAATCTACTTGACCTGCGTTCTGGCCAGGGAACCAAAAGTGAGTCCAATATATTGTTGCTATTTGTTATTTCCTTACCTGAATTTTAAAGCAGGCAGCATTCCCCATTGTTCTGTCTGCCCGCTGTCACTGCCCGTCCGCTTGTTCGATGGGGAAGATCGATGAGCTCAGCAACTAACGTAACACTTTGATGTGACACTCATCGGACCAACGTTAATCATGTTTTTCACCACACATTAGAATTGAACAAAAACACTGTACAATATAACATGAGCCCATTTTTGTGGGGATGCATTCTAATTGGAAGGATACTATTAATAGTAACTAACCAACCCGGACTAATGACAATAAATTCATGGTGAAATTGTAATTTACATCAGTGTGTGTGTGTATGTGCCCCCAAGCACTTATATACTTTGTGACTTAACAAAGACATCCGATGATGATGCCGGGGCGGGGGGCTATGCAGGGAATTCCCCTAATATGTTTCCATGACGACTGGATAGCAGCATGTTGGCACAAAAAGTGGAGTATTTCCTAAGCCGTTGGGCAACACGTTCCACAGTGTATTTGTATATTTTGATATATCACGCACGTTTGCGGCTAGAATACAAGGAGGGGGAGGTAGCGGGGTGAAATCTGGCTATAATAATAATAAGTGTGTGCCGACGCCAGCACACTTTATGAACTGAATCACGACCGATAATAATCTATATAAAATACATATCAACCCCCGTCCGCCCCATCTCCATCCTGCACATCCTCCCACACTAGCATTTAACATAATGTTATTCTTTGTTGTTGTGACGCTAGTGGCAGAAGCAGGATCCCTTTATTGATTTGCTGCAGAATCACCCAACCCTGACGAGTAGTTCTGAGTATCATACCATTATATCAGACATCCGTATATTATCCAGAGAAGCTTTATTAATATCCACTGTTTCTTACTTACATTTTGATGTTGATATCTGATGGTGAAAATGTAAAAATGTAGTACATTGTGCAAAGATGTGGATTCCATCGTCACTTGTTTTGTTTCCCGGTCGGAATACTCTCTTAAATCTTAAATATTTGCTGTGTTTTGTAATCCGATTGTACCAATTTTATTTGAGTTTATGTGAGTTTATTTAGTTTGTGTGTCCGGGCCATATGAAAATGTATCATTTTTCTCCATCCGCAAAAGGAAATTGCAATGGCCCAGCAGCTCACACTACAAAGCATTAGGCAGTAATACTTACAAAAAATAGAATAAAAACATAGAAATATAAAAATTAAACGGTGTCAATATCTGGGGGGGAAAGTGAGATAAAGGGCAGGCATATGGCATAAATATGGCAGGGCAGTGAAAAATAAACCTGAAATTTAGAAAATGTACATGAATGTTTTAAGCAGTATAAACCTGAATAATTAACTGTTGCACAATACTATAAATATATGGCAGGATAGTGGAAAACAAACTCGGACATTTTGAATAAACCAGCATAAACCTGAAGATTGAAGGCGGTATGAACCCGAGGAATTTAAGTAGTAAAGGAATATTGACCGTAAGCCTGCCAAAAATTAACAAATTAACCGCAAATTTGACAGCAGCAGTACAATAGCAAGGCAAATGTTTGAATAAGATTCACTGCCGCTATAATTTTTGCAGTTTACTTGAGAAGAGGTTAAAAGAGGTAAAAACAATTAAAGGGGTTTTCCGGGAGCAGGCTTATGGTATAACGGTGGGTCTCTTACCAGGTTCCTACAGCTTCATCCAGCAACACATCATGCGTGAGACGGATCCCAGGACTATCCTCAAAGACCTGCTCCCCGAGACCGTGCTCCCGCCCGACTTGGACGACATGACGCTGTGGCAGATCATCATCAACATCTCGGAACCGCCAAAACGGAAGAAGCGCAAGGACATAAACACCCTGGAGGATGTGGTCCGGCTTCTCCACGAGAGTAAAAAGATCCTCGTGTTGACCGGCGCTGGGGTATGTTTTATAATATGGATAAATAGATAGTGTCTGCAACAATTGACATTATAAATTGGCACAAATGATAAAGAAATGGAATAAAAAATAAATGGCAATTTATGGATAATATAGAAATATACAACGGTTGACTGTACAAAATAAAATGACAATTTATACTAAACCGGATGATAAACAGCAAATAATATAACTTAAAAAATAACAGAAAAACAATTTTAAAATTAATAAAAAAATATATACAATATAGAAAAAATCACATTTGGTTATGTACAATAACTAATGAAATAAAAATGGCAGTGAAGCAGAAAGCTTAACCCAAGATGGTGATTTCAAAACATTTAGACAAAGAAAAAGGAAATTAAACCTAAAATTAAACCGCATAAAAGAACAGTAAGCGTACCCCAGTATCAACAAAGTCACATGGGATTTGGGGAATTTGTCAGGTTTTTTTTTGTTTTTTTTGTTTTGGTTGTTTTTTTTCCCCCCACCTCACGTAGTGTATTTAAAGTTGCCCATGTAACTGAATGGTTTCGTGCATATCTTTTTAAGGTGTCGGTGTCATGCGGGATACCAGACTTTCGCTCCCGCGGTGGTATTTATGCCAGGCTCGCTGTGGACTTCCCCGACCTCCCGGACCCCCAGGCCATGTTCGACATCGAATACTTTAGAAGGGATCCCCGGCCGTTCTTTAAGTTCGCCAAGGTTTGTCTGCACGTCGCCGCTCCGCTTTGGAGCCGTATTTTCTTCCGGCAGTCCCGACGGTCACATTAATGCTCGGCGGTTGTTTTATTTATTTATTTTTCCCCCGTTGTAGGAGATCTACCCTGGTCAGTTCCAGCCGTCGCCCTGTCACAAATTCATCTCCATGCTGGATAAGCAGGGGAAGCTGTTGCGCAACTACACGCAGAACATCGACACGTTGGAACAAGTGGCCGGGGTTCAGAAGATTATCCAGTGTCATGGTGAGTTGTGCGACCGGGAGAGAGCGGCCTCCGGAGGGCGAGGTGAACCGGTACTAAGCGGCGGTTGTCTCTCCAGGGTCATTCGCCACCGCGTCCTGTCTCATCTGTAAACACAAAGTGGACTGCGAGGCCGTCAGGGAAGACATCTTTAACCAGGTACGTGCAGAACACAGCGGTGGAATAGTGCACGGTGTGATGCATGCAGCTGAAATGCGTCGCCCGCCGCAACACGCCTAAAATTCAAACCGGTTTGAATTGTACATTGTTTGTATCACTGTTGCAATGTTCAACCAAGGGAGTGTTATCACGTCATTATTTCCAGGGTTGTTACCGTGTCCTTGACGTGCTTGAAGCGCTTTAATTTTCTCCTTGGAAATGTATCTACTGGGATACCTTAAAAAATTGCCTTTTGTGCTGAAGTGCTGGAAAAGTCCTTGGGAAAAAAATGTGATAATTGAAAACCTGATATTAGTCACCGCCGGGTCGACATCATTACTGTCATCACTTTAAGTAATAAAAAAATATATACGCATGTATGTAAGGTACTTGAAAGTCCTTGAATTTATTTTTGTAATGCCAGCTCAAACTCTGTTATATCATCGACTCTTACGTGGTTTTACGCAAATGGCAGCTTGAGACGCCTCGAGCAGTGTTTTACCAATTGTTGGTTCCGGGATGTTGAAAAAGTAAATAAACTCCTCCTGCAGGTGGTCCCCCGCTGTCCACGCTGTGCAGATATCCCGCTGGCGATCATGAAGCCCGACATTGTTTTCTTCGGGGAAAATCTCCCAGAAATGTTCCACAGGGCCATGAAACAGGACAAGGACGAGGTGGACCTCCTGATCGTCATCGGCTCCTCGCTCAAAGTCCGACCAGTCGCCCTCATCCCGAGTATGTTGTGCGTCGAACGGCCGCGGTGTTTGTGTAGGTGCCGTCGCCGTGAGCCCTGCCCCGGCCTAAACGCCCGTTCGCTTGTCTTTCTCGCCCTCCACCCAGACTCCATCCCCCACGAAGTGCCTCAGATCCTGATCAACAGGGAGCAGCTGCCTCACCTCAACTTCGACGTGGAGCTGCTCGGCGACTGCGACGTCATCGTCAACGAGCTCTGCCACCGGCTGGGCGGGGACTTTGAGCAGCTGTGCTACAACACGTCAAGGCTCGCCGAGATCACGGAGAAGCCCCCGCGGTTGCAGGCGACTGCCGAGCCGCCGCGCCGCGCCCCTCCCGCTCCCGGGGACGCGGCCGACGACGCGCCTTCGGGGGAGGGCAAGGGACAGAATGTACCGGAGACGCCGGGCGACGTGCCGCCGGAGCCTGGCACGGCGGCTCGGC
Organism: Zeus faber; assembly: GCF_960531495.2. Lineage (NCBI taxonomy): Eukaryota > Metazoa > Chordata > Actinopteri > Zeiformes > Zeidae > Zeus > Zeus faber. The sequence goes on from NC_137202.1 coordinate 24,799,249, forward strand.
ATCCCCGCGGCGAGGCGGCCGCCTCCTCGGAATCCTCCGCGGACGATGCGCTGAACGAAGAGGCTGCCGAGGCCAAGGGCCACAACTCCAACCTCGCGCTCCGCAGGAGGTGCTGGATGAACCGACTCAACAGAAGTCCTATCAGCAAACGCCTTGAGAGTAAGCTCCAGACGACTAGACCCTGTCCCTGGTCTCATCTTTTTAATACAGTATTTATTTTTATGCAGCCTAGTATGGTAATTTTCCCACAATATTGTGTCGATGCTCTAGATGCCCAGAATTGATTATTGTTATCATTTTAATTTATTTGGTTATCTATTTATTTATTTATTTATTTTTCTGCAGTGTCCACGCAAATGTGGGAAAATGTTAACTTAATGAAGCGATGATACTAGATGGTGGAGCAACACACTGGATAATGTGACAAATCCTACATTGTCGTTTTCCAACATCTCAGATTACACTGCAATGCGAGGCCACCGTTTTGACGTTTATCCGAGGTGTCTTTATTTATACATTGCTGGTTGCCTTTGCGGACGGAAGACCCAAAATGGTGTGGATTAGTGTATTTTCAGTTTTTGAAAGATTTTAACTTTTTACTGCAGTTGAATGAGAATCGGAAGGAAATAATTAATATATTGCAAACTATCGAAGCACCGCAAAAACTTGTATTGCAAAACATAAAGAATCGCAATATTACCGTAACGTTACAGGAATATTATCTTAATATTTATTGTGACATCCCTGGCGACCCCCCGCCAAAACAATTTAATTGAGAGTGAGTCCAGTGCAGCTCTCTTAATGGAAATGAATATTCACAAGCCTAAAAACTAATATATTAAAAATGAATGTTTGTTTTCCCCAGCATGCCAGTACCTTTTCCAAGCACCAAACCATTACATCTTCCATGGCGCCGAGGTTTACTCCGACTCGGAAGACGAGTCGTCGAGCTCGTGTGGGAGCGAAAGCGAGGACTCGTGTTGCAGCGCCGACGCGCCCGAGGACAGCGACTCGGAGGAGTCGGACGGAGGCGCGGCACCGCACCCGCCGCCCCACCAGGACACGGCCGACGCCCCCACAGACAATGTTCAGAGCCCCACACACCTCCAAGTGTAAAACTACCCAGTCCACAAAGCACTAATGTTCTTTTGTTTGTTTTTCGACGCATCGACCTTTTACTTTATTTTGCGTTGAGGTCGGGCAACGATTTTGTGTGAATATGCAGCAAGTTCATTTTTTTTTCATTCTCAATGTTTGCGTTCTGTGTCCGGTTTGGGTCACACGCGTCGTCTGAAAGTTCACACCATATACTACTTGGTAAATAGGATGCAGTAGCCTGGCGTTAACGTTTCTTTTCTGTCTACAGCTTCATCTCACTTCACGTTTGAGTAGTTAGCTCGCGCTCTATTTCGGGGCAGCTTAAAATGATTGCAACAGTAAAATAAGCTTCAGTTAACGGACTGCCACTCCTGCGTGCGGCCAGTAGAACGGAGTGCAATGGGTCATTCTCAATCCATAATGTGACGTCACCTGTGGTCCTGTGTGTACTGCAAATGCATTGCGAGGAAATGTTCAAGCCTGCCGCCGATTTATGAGGGAAAGGAAAAAATGGCGGGTACCACGATGCTTCAGACACAGACGTGACTGGTCCCCAGGGGGTTCGCTCGAACCGGTTGTACCGACCCCGCAATACGAACGGTTACGCTCGCCCTGGCGGTGAACACGGAATAATGGAACGGTAATCTGCGATCGAAACCAAAGAACACTTCCTCAACGTTCTAAGTTATAACATTATATTTTTACCCTGTCATTTAAGCCTTGGAAAGAAATGTAACTATTTGACAAAGGTTTTTTTTTGTTTTGTTTTGGGTTTTTTTTTTCCTTCCCCTTTTTGACGTGGCAGCTACTTTTTATGGTCAAGCTTATTTTTTATACTGTTCACACGACGCATACTTCTCAAGGAGTAGGTGATAGTTTAAAATCTGTAAGAGAGTTATACCCATCTTGTAATAAGTCCGAGGACTATAGAATGGCACTTTTAATTTTTTTTTTTTTTTCTTCCAAAACAGATTTTGTTGCCCTTTTCACTTTTGATAAATCAAAATGGTAGAGCATCTTCTCTACTACCTGTAAAATAAATCAGTGTTGTGTTGGATCATATTTGAACCAGTCTGTGTTGGGAACATGTCCACACCAACATGACTCACATGCCATTTTATTTAAATATGTCTTATTTTTTTTGTTTACAGTTTAAGAGAATACATTTTTTTCCCCCATATTAGAGTTGTTCATTGTCTCTATTTGGGTTTGTTATAATTAAGTAAAAAGCCTCTAAACACTGATCGCGCGTTTCCATTTTTCCCCAATTTTATGACGCCGCCTCTGGCTCAAAAGAACTACACTTCCCCTGGTCTTCTCCCTCGCTTTGCGACGTGTCGTGAGACGTCGCAAAGCGCCCAACAGCGCCAGGCGGGATGGAGGCTGAGGGGAGCGCGGCGCCGTCGCCCATTCCGATTTCCTAATCTCGCTCGACGTCGCGGCCATGGAGTACATGGAGGAAGGCGCTTTGGACGCGAAGGACGACCACAACCACAACGTCCACGCGTACGGCACCTCCGTCAGCCGGGCGCTGACGGAGGTGCCGTCTGGGTCTCCGCAGCCCCTGCCGCATTCCCCGGCGTGTGGCGCGGAGCGGCGGCGGCGGCGGCAGCGGCGGCGGGAGGAGGGCAGCCGCCGACCCGACAGCGCCTCAAAATCCATGGACTCGGACTCGAGCAGCGATGGCAGTGACGCGGGCAAATTCACCCCCAACTCTACCTCAAAGTTTCGTGAGTTTTCGCCGGTGGGGCGACATCGAGCGCACGGCGTTTGTCGGTTAGCCGTCCGTTACGCTTGCTAGCGCTCCAGCGTAGCTTCACCGCCGACCACGAACCAGGACCGGGCGGTATCGCGATATGAGGCGAGGCAGCGTCGGGAGTACGGGCTACACGCTATCGCAGTTTGGGACTATATCGTCTGGGGCGTGGGATCGATATTGTATGAGATTAGACGAGGTGCACGACATGTCATTGTGTCATGCATGCCTGAGATACACGACACGATATCGATTTCGCGATCCGAGACTTGATATCGTCCGGGATACACACTCAGTGGACACTTTTATCAGGTACACCTGTACAATCCAACGTAAACAATTGTACCAGCTCTGCCGTGAACTCTAGATTTAGGAAGTTTATAATGGTTTTGGTTTACAAAGTCGGAAATGTGTAAATTTAATTATATGTTTATGACTGAGGTGATAATTAAACGTGGTGTTGTACAGAACTACATTATATTGACAGGTGTCAACCATTTTCTGGACTTCCGATTGACATACATGAGGTAGACAGAATATTAGAAACACCTCTGAATATAATGCAGCTCAGTACAACACTACCAACTATGACCTAGATGCCAAAACATATCGTCGAATTAACACCTCTTCTATGACGGTGTAAAAAAAAAAAAAAAAAAAACCTCATAGGCAACATAAAGTAACATTTATGACTGAGCCGGTCAAGTTTGTTTATATAGCCCTTAATCACTATACATTCTCAAAGGGCTTCACAAATCCCCATATCACATAGAAATCAACGGCCCGCATGTTGGATTACATCGGAGTGCACACTGAGGGTATTATTTAATATTAATGTCATGATATGAGATTAGATATCGTACGGAATTTGAGATCATTCTAACTGTTCCAAGCATTGCCTCTACGTGCTTGGTTGCGATAGAAGTGTTACAATGAAAGTTTCTCAGATATTTATTGTGTGTAATTATTGATATAGGGATATTTTATATTGGGATTTTTTAATTTTTAATTTTTTGCCTGTATGGCCCAGCCCCGGTATCGGCTGGCGCCAGGGATGCGTAGCTCGGCTACATCATCCCCTTAACATGGATTTGCTTCTAAATCTGAATTCCTCTCTTCTATGTAGTTTTGAATGCAATGGCTGTGGAAGACTACCAAAACAACCACTGGCCCAATCTGGAGAAAGCGATTGATCTGCTGCTGAATCAAAAACCCACAGACCACATCTCGGTTTCATATGCACAAATATACAGGTGAGAATGAGACGGGTGTGAGGTCCCACGGCTTCTCCGAAGGCCGACGGCGACACGCAATGCTTTCAGATTGCCAGAGTTCGCAGTAAAATTAAATCATAATTAAATCTGAGGTCTGCATGTTAAGGTGCGCGTCAAAGCCGCCGCCGCGCCGAGACAACACACGGGGGGTTATTGTCGTCCTCCAGAGCCACCGAGTGCAACGTTGCTGCTTGGTGTTGGTGTATATGTCGCCGCCCAGGGGCGAGACGCTGGACGCGCTGAGTGTGTCCTCACTTCTTTCTCTCCCCCCGTAGTTACGTCTACAAGTGCGTCTGCCAGCAGCACTCTGAGCTGCTCTACAAAGATTTAATGCTGAAAATAATCGCTCATCTAAAGCAGGTCTCCTCACACCTACAGGTAAGGAATGCCCTCGGCAAGTTGACGTTGTTTTACACGTTGGACCGACTAGACTGGAAAATATTAACTTGAATGTTTCTACCTGCGCTCCAGACGAGCGCCCCGGAGAACTTCATCGAGAACTTCAACCTCGCCCTCACCCAGTATATCGCGTCTCTTCAATGTATAGTTCCTGTATTTATGTACATGGTATGCCATTCTTTTTTGTCTTGTTTTTTTTGGCCGACATTTGATGCATTTGATTTGGTTCCGAGTTTTTGAGGGTTTTTCTTTCTGCTCTTGGTCCCTCTTTGATTTCCCTAGAACAAATTCTACATCGAAACAAAGCTGAACCAGGACCTGCGAGACGAACTGATGAAGTTGTTTGCCAACCACGTTGCCGAAAAACACATAAAGACACTGATGCGTGAGTGCAGCTTGAACATTGCAGCTGCTCGGGTCACCCCCCCCCAGGCTCTGCTGTGACTTTTGTTTTCATACACATGCATGTTGATATCTTTCATTTGTATATATTGTTTCGTCCTGCTCAGCTCTTCTCATCAAAGCCCATTCCATGCCCTTTCAAGTACAACCATCAACAATGGCCAGTGTGGTGAAAGGCCTCTACAGTCTGCGACCAGGTAGGCCAGGATTTTTCACCCGTCCTGATGTTTTGTATTCCCTCTTTTTAGGTGAACTGTCTCTGCTGCAGCTACCGTTTTAGTTTAGTGAAGTAGTTTCAAGTGTCTTTTATATAGTGAAATCTTAAAGTCTGTGCAAACCTATTGCAGCACAGTACAGGTACTCCTCACTTAACAACCTACCTGTTTAATGACCGCTCGGGCTTAGGAGCAGCTCTCTGACCAGTCTCTGACCAAGCATCTCGTCACACATCACCCTTTATATACTATATACTATATACACTATATATACTACTATACACATTGTATATACTATATGCATTATATATACTGTATACACTGCATACACTATATACACTATATATATACTGTATACACTATTTATACTATATATACTATATACACTATAAACACTGTTCACTCTATTCAATATATATACACTATATATTATATATACACTATTTACACTATACTGTTTATCCTATATATACTATATACACTGTATATACTATACACTTTATATACACTATATACACTACAGGTACTTCTCACTTAAGGACCTACCTGTTTAACCACAGTTCAGGCTTAGGACCAGCTCTCTGACCAGTCTGTATTGTACACTGTGTACAATACCACGGTGTCTCAGCTTCAAGCATCTCCTCACGCATCACCCTTTATATACTATATACACTATATATACTATAGACACTATACAGTATATTCTATATACTGTATATACTATATATACTATATACACTATATACTCTACAAGTAGTGCTCACTTAATGACCTACCTGTTTAACCAGTGTTCAGACTTAGGACCAGCTCTCTGACCAGTCTGTATTGTACACTGTGTACAATACCATAGTGTCTTAGCATCAAGCATCTCATCACGTATCACCCTTAATATACTATATACACTATATATTCAAGAAGTTTATTCGTCACATACATATACATACTTTCATACATATATGCAGTGAAATGTAATATATACTTTATACGCTATATATCCTAGATATACACTATATAAGCTCTATACACTATATACGCTATATACTCTATATATACTAGATACACTATATACACTAGATACACTATACATATACGATATACACTATATATACTATATACACTGTATACATCTCATCTCATCTCCGTTCTCAGTCTTGTTCCTGCAGTCTGTCAGTATTCACTACACTAGCGTTCTCAATGGCCACGCCCTCTTACCGTGAAATAACACGGGTCCTCGCTTATCGACCGATTTGCTTAACGACCTGGTTTGTGGAACGGAACTCGGTCGTTAAGTGAGGAGTACCTGTAGTCACATCCAACTGCGGCTCCTTATGAGGTAGTACCCCTTTTGTTAGTTTCACCTCTTTTTCATCCGAATATTTCACCCAGAAACATGAGGCTGTTGGTTTCTTTTTTCCCCCCTTTCCCCAGACTGGGCCCAGTCTGCCCCGGCCCTCTTCTCCGGATTCATTCCCCAAATCAACCCTCCTGCCATGGAGTCACAGCTGCCCGATTACGCCGCTCACGACCAGAAGCTACAGATGGAGCTGTCCATGAATGGCTTCCCGCGGTGAGGATTACGACATATAGACATGATGGTTCAGCGTTTTATGACATGGGCTGCAGTAGCTGGTATCCATGAAGCCTCCACTCGCAGTTCCACGTCTATGCATGAATGGTGACTAAATGGAAAAGGACTTCTTGTGTTGCAAGATCAAAATGGCAAGGCGGTCTTAATTGATAAATTTCAGCCAGAACACCAGCCCATGTTCATCACATCGCGCTCTAGCGTCACACCGAAAGTGAGAACTATTAGTAGGCCATAATATTAAGCACAGTTATTTTTAGTGATTAACAGGATAGTGGGGTGGGGTTGGGTGGGGTTATTTCAAAGTGAAAATGAAATATTCCCTTCAAAAAAAATCTCTGCTCCGACCTTGACAGCCGTCACATTGAAACAGGTTGCTGCTCACGACTCAAAGCCGTGGTCGTCAACTTGATTTAAAATGTTCACGCCTGAAACATCGAAGCCGTGAAGTGTATGAAGCTGTTTTTATTTGACTTTAATGTCGTTGACCGACTCTCCCGTGTCCCGTTGTTTCCCAGGGGCGACCAGTCTCGCAAGCGGGCCAGCGAAGATTCTTGATCCTGAGTCTTGAGCGGCGACACGGACTTGACTCAAAAAAAAAACTAAAAAAACCACCAAGGACCCCCCCCCCCCCCCCCCCCCCGCAAACTGTGCTCCCACGACCCACCCCAAGAAAAGGACTCGTCGCATCTGATACCATTTCATCATTTGCGTCGCCACGCGCTCCATCCGTCTGAAGCTACGCTCTCAGAAGGACGGTGGAGGGCCGTCCTCGCTTTGTTCAACACCAAGACTCCTTTTGGGTTCTCTGCGCGGGGGCGTTGGGACGCACAGTAAACTCAGTGTGGGGCTGTCCTGCCCATATCTGCCACGCTTTCAAACTAGGGTTGAGTTCCGAGCTCCTGTACGACAAAGATTTTATCCACCTTTCATTCTTATTTGAGCAGTGCCTTCCATGTGTTGTTAATAAGCAGGTATCGCAGAGAGGGATGATTTGAGCTTGATAATATTTCTTTACTATTAACAGAGACTGTGGTTTCAATAACTTCTCAATAACTCACTCACTCTTCACTGCTGCTAGAGGGAAACTAGTGATTCATTAATAACGAATGATTATTGAGCACATGAAAATATGACTTTTTTTACTCATTGCCATCAAATAGTTTTACACCAGTTAACGGCGATGCTTACTTTTTTTTTTTTTTTTTTTTTTTAAATATCGTAAAAATGCCACAACCGCAGGCGTGGAAAATAAGCAAACTCGAGCTTGCGCTGTTGACGGCTGAGAGCTTTTATGCAGACAAAAGTAGTTTTTACGGTGAAATACTGTGGCACAAAAAAAAAAAAAGAAATGGTAAAGAACTTATGAGCTGTGAGCAAGTCAAGAGATTTTCAACCTTGATTCTGTTGGTTTATAAACCCGTTGCCTTTACTGTTTTGGTTCAACCAGATTGTACAGTATTTTCCAGGCAAAGATGCCAAAGACAACCTGCAATGCTAATGTTTTTTGTTTTTTTTTCGATTGAATGCGGATTCACCTGATGGCATTCTGTTATTCTATTGTATCTGTTATTGTACCAAGTCACTGAGCCTTTTGGGTTTAACAGTTCAGTTGAAGGTGTGTGTGTGTGTGTGTGTGTGTGTGTGTGTGTGTGTGTGTGTGTGTGTGTGTGTGTGTGTGTGTGTGTGTGTGTGTGAACAAATCCCAAGAATCAACTGTAAATACAACTCGACGCCAGCCGTGGTTTGCTTGCAAACCGAAATGGTCGTCAAAATCCCTTAAAAAGAAAATGTAAATAGACCTGGTCTTTGCATGGTGGTCTGCATACACTAACTGCTGCTCTGAGTAAAGTCTGTTAGACGCCTAACATGGAGGTTTTGACGCATTGGTTTTACACTGTTTTAAGTGTATTTAATTAGACACTCAGGCTAGCTTTTGACTTTTTATTTGTTCGTTTGTTTAACCCGGTGGACATTGGAGACGTTTCCCCTCTTTTTTTTTTTTTTTTTCTTTTTTTTTTCTTTTGTGTGTACAGGCTGTTTCAAATAAACTATTGCGCTTCCCTACAGCCTGAGAGTCGATTACTTTATCCCCTTCACATTGTTGAAAATATGATTTTTATTTTCTTACCAGCAGATTATTAACCTGACCAAGCCGAATAAAACGATTCCCAGATTTCAAATCCAACAGAAAATCATTGTGTTGCCGTGGTGACCGTGAGGCCCGTTAAGAGGCGGAGACCGAACAAGAGCCTTCTAATTCTGTTGAGAGCGGCCAGGAGAGGAATCCCTTTACAGCGCCGCCCGCCCCGGCCAATGAGCAGTGACGCCACCCAGGCACATGGGCAAGCCCCCCCACCCCACCCACCACCCCCCCAAAATAACCTGCGACTACTGCACTGACAAATGTTGCTACTTTTACCGCTGACAGGTTACCGGGGCGACTCGCCTCCATATCTTCCTGTAAACTCCAAGGTTAACTGTGCGAGACAAGCGGGAAAGGCCGGGCAGCTGTCCGGTTCTGGATCTCCCTCGGTGGCCGCCGGACGACCGGGATCTCCCTCTCTGAGCACAGGCGCCAGCTGCCTTTCTTCCAAGGTAGAACAACGCACCTCCTCCCACCCCCCCACCCCCGGTCTGCTTGTCGTTCCCAGCGTCCCGTCGACTGTCGTTTGACATCAGCCTTATCAGCGCCGTGTGTGGCTTAGGAAAGCCGGTGACACTGACCCACAGGCGAGCGCGGGCTTCTATTTTTGCTTAAGTGATTTGTGATGCGTAATTGAATTTGCCTCAACCTGAACGTGTTGTTGTGCTGGTTTGTGCCGTCGCTTAATCGCCCTGATAGGTTGTTGGTGGCCAGTGTTGCCTCAATGGGAAAATGGCTCCGTTTCTAGTTCTCTGGAAATTGGATTTGGGGGTTTTAATTTTGAGCGACGTTGTTAATAGGGGGGCTGGGGGGTAGGATGAGCGACACAGCTTTTTCTTGATTTCCTTCATGTAAACTGAGCCCCGGCTATTATTAGAGAGGACTCGGTGGGCTTGGAGGCGGTTTGCGAAGGATTAATGTACACAACAGCTGCAGCTACAGGTCTGTTGGAAGGGCGTTTGCTGCCTCCCGTAATTGTGCTGATTTGAGTGTCGGAGACAAATGTGTACCCTATCCCATGTCAATATCCAATAACTGCTTGAGGACGGGATCGGAAATTTGTCAAAAAGAAAGACTGAATTCAAGCAGAGAACTTGCCTGGGGCGGCCAGGGAAGTGTAAAGCTTGCCTCGTATCCGCCGCAGTCTGGTGTGGGAAACGGATATCGTGCTGAGGCTTTATGGGAGTTGAAATTAGGCCAAAGTAAAAAGCTATTTTAAATGCATCTTGATTGTACCTTTTAAATTCATCAGTATTTTTTAACAGGTGATGGAGAATAAAATCATCCATTTTTATATTCCATGTAAATTGGTGCGTGTCTCGGTTTTCATGGTGTTGACTTGTAGCTGACTGTTCAACTTAATAATCAAAATGAATAAGGCATTGTGTCTTGGATTCTTTCGTTCAACCTTATTATTATCATTACTATAATTCAACGGGGCATTAACCCGTTTCTTAATTTATTAGTATGTTGTTGCCGTATTTTTTTGCTCGAGTCACCAATGTGTCCAGTGACCTTTTAAGTGATTACAGAATGGCTCAGAATTGAGTGCTGAGTGCATGTACCGTTAGTGTTTTAATGACAGTTGTTTGAGCACGTCAGTATAACTTGTCACCCCTCCCCCCCAGTATGCAGGAGCAGCACGGGGATCAGCCTCCGTCCCTGTCTCAGCTTCTGAGGGAGAGCTACCTGGCAGAGGCCAGAGCCCAGCAGCGCCACAGTGAGATGAGCCGCTCGGACGCCTGCCCCTCGCGCCGCCTGGTCTACGGGCCTCTCAAAGGCAAAGTCGAGGACCCGGCGACCCGCAGCGACCCCCGCTGTCCCGACCTGTCGGCCTTCCTCAGCCAGGAGGAGCTGGATAAGAGCGTGGACCTGGCTCGCCAGGCTATCGGACATGATCCCCGGCAGGAGAGGGCGGAGCTCAAGGCTCCCATCGCCTCCACCAACGCCGCCCTCCCCTCGGCTCCCGCAGTGGGGAGCTCAGCCGCCTTTCCTACTCCTTCCCCAGAAACTTCAGCTTCTTTCAGTGTCCCTCCTCCCACCGATCCCCTCGTCCCGGTCTTCACCGCCCCATCTGCCGTGTCCTCTGTTCAAAAAGCCAATAAAACCAAAGAGCCGCCGCCGGCCGAAAGAAAGACGCCCAAAGCCTCCGCCCAGCCGAGCAATGGGTTGAGGAACAGCAAGGCCTCCGGGGAGGCCTTTGGTGACTTTAGCAGGTCCACGAAGAACGCGCCTTACGGCGTGGAGACCCAGTCCAAGAAGGAGTTCCTGAACAAGGCGGCGGACTTCATCGAGGAGCTGTCCTCCCTGTTCAAGGCCAACAGCTCCAAAAGGGTGCGGCCGAGAGCCTGCAAGGCACACAGGAGTGCGAGCCAGAACAAGGGCCAAAATGAGGGGGCCGCGTACGCCCTCGAGGCTGACGACAGGGAACGTCCTGTCGTGGCCCTGGAGCTGGAAGAGGAGATGGAGGAGGAGGCGGAGAGGGAGGAGGCGGAGAGGGAGGAGGCGGAGGGGCAGAGGCCCAGCCCCGCTTCTGCCCACCAGCCCCATGCTCACCTGGACTCCAGGACGGGCCTTGCGCAGCCTACCGGGTCGGACTACTGCATCGCCGAGGAGCAGCAGCACGACGCGCCCGGCCAGGAGACAGAGGAGGCCGAGAGCCCCCCCGACTTGGCGGACACCCCCTACTCGGAGGACGCCGTTTGCGAGCCCCCCCACTTTATCCAAAAACTGAAGAGCAGGGAGGTTCCGGAGGGCAGGAAGGTCCAGCTGGACTGCATTGTAAGAGGACTACCTGTGCCCGAAGTCCGGTAAGGCAAACCCACCCAACATGACAGACACGGGCTGTGGACGAGGCCTTCGCTCTCATTGTTGCTCGGTGCAGCTGCTGCCGGAGTTTAGTTTGAGACTCAGTCCCGGGGTGGGGTGGGGGTGGGGCGCGATCTTTTCACATTCAGTCTCTTTCAAAATGAGTCTAAATGAGTCTCTTTGGAAATGTAATACAGGGAGTACGGCAAGAGGTCACGTCTGCCACGATAGGGTGCGGTCACTCAGCATCCGTGCCATTTTCTTGTTCTGTGAAGTGATGTGACAGCGTCTGGATTGATAAGCTGCTGTTCTTTTTGGGGCGGGGTGGTTGAGACAGGGACCAGACGGGGGAAGCGTCCAGGGTGAGCTGGTGGAACAGAACAGCTTTGTAATATTAAAGCTGAATTCCAGGTAATAATAGTCTTGCTTTAGAGTTTGTGATCAAAGGCTGCGGACTATGGGAACTACGCGTGCCGTTGCCTTTCGGGATACACTTTGAAAATCCAAATGTAGTTTGGAGCGTCTGTGTTTCTCAAGTCTATTCAAACTCTGCTCTCCTGGGGAGAGCCATCAGGCGGAGGTGGAGGATTGGAAGTCCTGCACTTTCCTCAGGTGGTTTGCAGTGATCAGAGTTCTTTGGTGTGTGTGTGTGTGTGTGCGTGTGCGCGTGTGTGTGCGTGTGTGTGTGCGCGTGTGCGTGTGGTAGGTTATGTCTGGAACATTTTATAATCCTGGTGTCCGTCTCGTTTCTCGGTGATGCACAATAAGCCCACCCGTGGATGGCTGGGTTAGTTAGGTTACTTGCTTTTGCTTTTGATTATCTTTGCTCCAAATGTGGCACATTGCGGAAACCTTTATAACCACTTTGGTAAGGTGGTAAAACCTAAATGAATGAACATTAAAAAATAAAGGACTTATCCGAGCAGGCAAAACGATCCCCTTATGGTATTGCATATAATAAGAGGTTTTTTTTTCCATTAAGCCGAGGGTTTAGAGAGGGGGCAGAGATCCATTGGTCTCTCCAAACATTGTTCAGCCTGCTAACATATTCTTGTCCGGGGAGAATAGCTCTCGGCCATTTTTAGCCGGGGCAGCCACTGAGCAGCGTGGCTGTGTCTCATGGAATCGCGGGAGATGTGACCGACACAGAAACAAAGTCGAATCAAGTAAGAAATCGCAGGCCGTCACGGCCAACGGTTGTTTTTTGTGAAGAGTTTTGAATGTAAACAAAACATTTTCGCAACGTTTTCCAGTGTCCTGTGTGGTGGTGGGGGTGGTGGTGGTGGTAGTACTAGTAAAAGTCATAGTACTTGTGGATATTTGATTCCCTTTTTATTCTATTCATTTTTTGTTGCTGTTGTTTGTTGTATTTTATTTTAGCCTGGAGTGTGTCAGTTTCTGCTGCACAAAAGGTGTGTGTGTGTGTGTGTGTGTGTGTGTGTGTGTGTGTGTGTGTGTGTGTGTGTGTGTGTGTGTGTGTGTGTGTGTGTGTGTGTGTGTGTGTGTGTGTGTGTGTGTGTGTGTGTGTGTGTACCTGTGAATGTGAGGAGACGGGAGTCGGCCCGATATGTCTCACCATATTATCTCCGAGCTTAAGCGGCTCTGATGCGTCAGGGAATAGCATTGTGCATATTCAAGCTCTATGTTTAGCCCCGGTGCGTATGTGGACTGAGCCAACCAGGCAAGAGCTCCCAGACTCCATGGGGATCCCCCCCACCACCACCACCACCAACGCCACCATCACGCTGCCCTGGTGGGGGTTGTGGGGGGGGTAGCCTTTAACAGGTGCAGTGATCTGGGTACTTTGGATCGAGAAGCAGGTCAAGCGCTCTCCGACTCACGCTTTCACATTGGGCCCTTTACCTCAACGTGCTTCCTCGCGGAGAGCACCCCACCCAGGACATCCCGGTCATGTGTCACATCTGTTGTTTTCCGTGATTGGGGGTCCAATCCCCACCCCCCGCTAGCCTGACATCGCCAGACCAATTCGCAAATGGATATTACTCGGGTCTGGGGCCTCTCAGTGCATTTTCGATTTCCAAGGTGGTTATCAACGGGCGCGGACCAAAATGCCTCTGGAATGGATACAGTTGGATAGAACTACAACCAATCGGAGCAACAAAATGTGTGATGTAGTATAAAGTATGGGGAACAGACCAGTTTGTCCCGATTTCGAGCTGGGTTTCCCGAGTCCCTAGCCTGGAAGCCAGACCAATCTGCAGCTCATGTTTCATTTGCTCTGCAGAATACGTCTAGCCAGCCTCCCGTTCAAACAGATTTCCACCCTGGTCGGGTGGAAATCTTACCAGGGTCAGGCCGATCACAACCGTTTATCTGATATGGGACGGGTTTGATACGATGGCTATACTATTGGTTGAAGGTCTATCCAATGCTCTGATTGGTTGAAGGTCTATCCAATGCTCTGATTTGTTGAAGGTCTATCCAATGCTCTGATTTGTTGAAGGTCTATCCAATGCTCTGATTGGTTGTAGGTCTATCCAACTGCGTTCAGAGATATTTTGGTCTGTGCCGGTTGGTAAAGCCTCATACCCCATTCCTCTAAGTAGAGTATAACAAATCAATACAATTTGTTTGTATTTTAGATGTATTTTATAATACTACGTTCTTATTGAACAAAACAAAAAAAACACTGAGCGTAATGGCTGGAGCCGGGCCTGTGCACTTAAGGGCACAACTTGGCCCAGTTGGCTAGACCTACAACCAACCAGAGCAACGAAACGTGTGACGTAGCGCTGCATACCGGCTGCTCAGCAGGTTAGCGCTAGAAACCTGCGTCATATTACATAAATGGCTGTGATTGGCCCAACCTCGGCCGGGTCGGCTGGAAATCGGTCTGAGTGGGAGGGGGGCCAGACGTATCAGCCAGGGCAAATAAAACATGAGCTGCAGATTGGTCTGGTTCCCAGGCTTCACCCCCAACCCCCGCTGTATCGAGTGTTAAGACAGGCAGTAGATGCCCAAAGTATAAGAGATGCAAACAGGCGTACAGGCCTTGCTAGAAAGTTGTCTGACATAGTTTGAATAAAAATATTTGGTGTGAAATCTATACAATAGAGCCATGGACCGTACCTTAGCCATGGACCATACCTTAGCCATGGACCATACCTTAGCCATGGACCATACCTTAGCCATGGACCATACCTTAGCCATGGACCATGCCATAGCCATGGACCATATCTTAGCCATGGACCATACCTTAGCAGTAGCAGAGTACACTGAGGAGTTCACAAACCAGCGGATCTGTGTGCTCCGCAAAGCTGCGTACTTAAGACCGGGCGACATGTTGACATAAGATATCACTTTATTGCTCCCAGGGGGCAGGGGGGCTAGGAGCGTAATAACCTATTCCTGTTTACTGGGTATATTTAACACAGCATCCATCAATTCATTTATTTAAAAATAGATCTACTCGGCCTTAGAGGATGCTGCACGTTATAAGTCAGAACCGGAGAAGAGAGTTGTTGTGGTGGGTCGACTGGTTGACTGTCTGCCATCCGCTGGTGCTTCATTTAGACGGCATTTAGCTGGAGGTAACACCCAGGGCAGCGTTTTAAAGCGAGAACACAGCCGAGCGTTTTTTTGGGGAAATGGTACCCGGTGGTTCAAGGGGCAACGCGTCGCTAATGAAGGGATGGGGGAAGACGATCATACGGGACAGAGAGGAAAGGCGAGAGCGGCAGGTGAATGGGCGTGTGAGCAAGGAATGGTAAACCGACGAGGCCAAACAGGATGTCTCGCCGTCCCACAAGCCAAACTAAGAACTTTCTCTCTTCGGGGCGGGGCTGGGGCGGGGCTGGGGCGGGGGTGGGGCGGAGGGACGCGTCCTTTCGGCACACCAAGATGTATTGCATTGCTTCTTATTTTACAAGGAAAAGGATAGGCCCGAGCTCATCAGAAACATTTTCCCTCCTGACCTCCATATAGCTCCACGGATCGGCTGGTTGCCAGCAGCAGTGTTGGCAACCAGGAAAATACACAGCAAGGACCAATCTCCATCGTAGTAGGAGTCCCATAACTCCAAGAGTAGGCATCAGGAATGTTGTCAACATGATACTAAGGAGTAATGATGAGATTTGAGCATCGTATATCAGTGTAGTACTTTGGTCCATATGTTGATTTCTGGAATCCGAAACCACTGATAGTATTGTCTCAAAAACTTTTCCATCTCCATCTCTGTCATTAAATAATTTAATGAGTTAAGTGTGCATTGAATCTATTTTAGGAAGCAGTTGGGCGGCACCAATGCCTCCCAAGATTTATACACACATATTCATACACTTACACAGTGATGCTGTGAACTGCAAGCCCCACTGAGCAGTATCCACCTGTGCGGGTTTTAATTTCAGGTGGTTTTGTGAGGGGAAGGAGTTGGAGGACAGCCCCGACGTTCAGATCGTCACCAACGGCGAGCTCCATTCGCTGATCATAGCGGAGGCGTTTGAGGAGGACACGGGCCGCTACTCCTGCTTCGCGTCCAACTTCTATGGCACAGACTCGACGTCCGCTGAAATCTACATCGAAGGTGACTCTTGTTTCCTTGTCGCGTGAGGCGGTTTCCCGCGTGTGTGAGGCATCGGATTAAGTAGAACTCTGGCTGCTTACCTGCATTGTCTCTTAGGCGCCTCTTCCACGGACTCCGAGGCGGAGCAGCACCCCGACACTGTCGCAGAGTGAGTTTCTGGAACCTCTTCGATCGTTATTGACGTCCATTTCTTAACTTCATGGCGTGATGAAAAGCATGTAGCCCCGCAATGAAGCGTTTGTTTTGCAAAGCCTCTGAATCTTCAGATTTTCCCAAAAGGCTACAGAGGAATCCATCAGAGCTCGCCACAACGTTAGCCACAGCGTTACTGCCAGCGCCTGAACCGGCAGCCCCCGTTGAAGCGGAAGACGCCGCTTCACCCCAATTACCCGTTACAGCGAGCGAGGAACGGCCGCAAGAGCTGCCGCCTTGGACGCCGAACGCCGAGGTGACCCCCGAGCCTCCGGTTCCAGAGACACCGAGAACACCTAAAATTTCCACGCCACACGTCCCGGAGGAGGAGGAGGCGGCCACGGTGACGCCCGCCCAGCGGTTCCCTGCCTTCCCACCGGGGGTCACCGGTCCTCAAGAGGTCCAGGAGGCGTCGGCCCCTGAACCGGTCACGTCCACCACCTACCAACAACCCATACAGACGCCGGCGGAGCTGCCGTCAAACCCGACGCTCTCTTCCGAACAAGCGGCTCCCACACAAGCGACCACAAACGGGGTAAAACTGCCTAAACAGTCTAAAAATCTATCCAGTAATCGTACTATTTTTACTTTGTATGCTCAATTTTTTATTTTCTGCAGAGTAAAAACGCCAACCACAGCTACCTCCAAGGGTTGAACGGACGACCTATCATGGCTGCGCCCGTATTCACGAAGGTACGTCATCTCTCTGTCTCATCGATCCAGACATGATTTTGGATTGTCAAGAGTTGGTTTGGTGTAGTGATGCAAGACTCGCGAATGATTCGTTTGTGTGCGAACAAATCCTTTATGTGATTCGGGAGTGAGCTCCGGGCAAAAGAGTTATTCGTTCGTGACTCGGTAACTGCAGCCCGACACACGGGCGTCCACTGAGACCCGAGTCGGAAAATGGAACAACTCTTCTTTTTACTGGGTTTGGGGTTAACCCTAACCCTAACTCTAAACCCTGAGTCACTCGTAAAGAGCCGAATCTCCAAAAACGCCTTCTGCTGGTCTTCTTAACAGAGCCTGCAGGACCTCATGGCGTTCGAGGGCCAGCTGGTGGTGCTAGAGTGCCGTGTGAAGGGGGCGCCGGCCCCCAGAGTGGAGTGGTACAGGGAGGGGACTCTCATAGAGGACTCTCCTGATTTCAGGATACTACAGAAAAGTAGGTGCCACTTCTGTTCTACATTGTGTCAGGATCAAATTGTAGCCCACTACACAAACTATCGTATTATGTGGAATTGTGTATATCTGTTAAAAAAAAAAAAAAGCTCTGTTGTGTGTCTTTGCTTTGGTTTTGAGGCGTTTAGTGTATTCAACAAGCACAGCTTTGGGGAAAGATATAAATAGTTGAAATGGTTTAAAAGTGTTTATGTTAAACTCAAATTTCACTGGGACAGATTTGTTTGAGTAAAAACTGCTGAGTTCCAAAACTAGTATATTTTCTTTCATGGGTAAATAGGGAACAAAAGATGACATTTTTTTAACTTCATATATTAGAAAAATAAAACCCAAAATAAATGACACTGTGATTTAAATAAATCCCTAATTTTATACAGGATGATTAGATTCATCATACAGAACAAAATGTTTAAATATACTGTATGATAGGACAGGATATTATCATCAGGATCATAAGTTACCTACCCATAAGTGTTAAGATTGTTATTGAAAAGCTTTCTATGAGTACAAAAGTTGTGGTAACTTAATTATCCACAAATACAATATAATTTCACAAGTTTTTAAACTTTTTCCCGACATTTAGTTTTCTTCAATTTTTACTTTGTAGCGATTTTAATCCAGTTTTTTATATTTTTTCTTTTATTACATTTTTTTTTTTTAACTTCCCAGAGCCTAGATCCCCGGATGAAGCATGCATTTATTTAACAGTTAAACAGTTTAACAATGTATTTTACTTCAACAGTAAAATAGTAATTGTTTGAAATCATGAAGGTTTCAAACTCCAAAGAAGCTCCACTCTCCGGTATACGATGGTGTGCTGTGTACATATTACACTCCTGAAGTGTTTATAGACCCCTGGCTGAGGACTCCGCTCCTCTTCGGAGCATTAGCCAGGACTGCTTTTAACCCGACTCTGAACCATATAAGGCAGTCTCTCAACCTGGGTCAAAATGCCAGCGCCGCTGATCATTTAATAAACTGTCTCCATCTCCATTCCCATAACTGGAAGATTGGAAAGGACTAAAACTAAGAAATAGTTCACTTCCTTTCTGTATTACGCTCTATCCATTATATCAGAGATGCTGCTCTCAAACAATACTGTGTTGTAAATATAAATGCATTTCTTCATTAAGTGCCGATTTTTTTTTTGTCCTGGAACTTCTAGAGGAAATATGCACTTTGGTCATTGCTGAGGTATTTCCTGAAGATTCAGGAATGTTTACTTGCACAGCAAGCAACAATTACGGAACTGTGTCCAGTATT
This sequence comes from Zeus faber, assembly GCF_960531495.2. Classification (NCBI taxonomy): domain Eukaryota; kingdom Metazoa; phylum Chordata; class Actinopteri; order Zeiformes; family Zeidae; genus Zeus; species Zeus faber. The sequence continues at coordinate 24,818,112 of NC_137202.1, forward strand.
GCTGCCCTCACGGTCAAAGGTAACATTTCTGTGTCAGATTGAATTGAGACACATTGCTTGCACTTCTCAATGATGGCATATCATATTTAAACATCCATTCTTCTTATTTTCATAAGGCAATGGTCTCACCGGCAACCAGGTGAAGACGCCAAGCCACGTGGCTGCAGAGCCCGTCCAAGTCCAGGAATCGCCCTCATCGGATCTCGCGGCTCGCACCGTGAAGCCCGAGGTCCTTTTGACCAACAGCGTCAAGCCGCACTCCAGCACAATTCGCCTGGATCCGCTTAGCTACAGCACCTTATGCCTGGACCCTCTGAGTGCAAGCGCCCTCCCCCTGGACCCCCACAGCTCCAGCGTATCCCGTACGGACCCCCTCAGCACCAGTCTACCCGTCCTGGATCCCCAGGCCCTGAGCGGCAGCTACCACGGCGGTGCCCGGTGTGTCAGCACTCCGCGCTTGGACCCGATCTACCTGAGCACCCACCGCCAGGACCTGCCCGGATCCGGTGGTGGAACTACCATGGAACTGCAGAGCAGTGGAGAGGCTCCCTCCTACCTAAAACCCTTCTCTAGTTCCTCAGTGGCTGACACCCATAGCTCAAGCCCCAAGGCCCAACCTGAACTTCCCAAATATCGTCCGACTTTGCCCGATTTGGCCACGCCCGGGAGCCCAAACGCAAAGTTGCCTCCAAACCACCAGAGTGGGTCTTGTGGCGCTGTGGTGCCACTCCCCGACCCCCCTGCCAACTCATGCCTGAAGACGGGTGTTCCGGCGAGCCGCAAAGAGTCACGCTCCAGCTCCAGAGTCGGCCTCCGTGTGCACTTCAAACTTCCAGAGGTCGAAGAGGACGAGGAAAGCGACGCATCCAGCCAGTCTCACGGGGACGCAACTCAGACATCCGCTAATAAAGAGCCACCACCGCTGCTGGCAAAACCCAAACTGTGAGTATGGCCGATAGCGTTTATGTTTAAAGTAACCCAAGTCCTGGTCTAAAATATATTAAAAAAGCCTTTTTAGGTAAACCTTAACTTCCCCACCAAACACAAGGCTGGAAACAACAACAAAAAAAGCCGTAGTCTAAAAGCTATGTATTTGTTGTCCACTTACAAATCTCCCGGTCCCCATGTTGCACTATATCGTTTAAAAAATGTGTCCAGATAAACAGAGAAGGTGGGAGGGCTTTTCCTCTTAAGGCTGTCCTCGCTGCTTTAATAACAAACGCAGTTCACTGGTGAAGGCATCCAGACTGCAACATGTGGACTTTCCAGCTTTCAAAAACAAAGGATGGTGTTTTCTATTTGTAAGTTAAATTCTTTGAATTCTATTCCATGATCATTTGTTTAGATGTCAGATATACTGGGAAATATATTAATTAACATATTGATTCCAAGTAGTTTTTTTTGTATTTTTTGAAATATGCAGCATAAAGTGACGAGTGATGACAAGTTGCCTTCGACATTTAACTTGATGGGATTTCAGACGAGAAATGTCTTGTTAAGATCAACGTCCTATTCACAGTATGAGCTTGAAAGTGGGATAAGGGTGGAAATTGAGCATGGAAAGTGTCTGGTTCAGGAGCTGCTTGGGAGCCCATAAAAGGGCAGACTCTTTCATTTTGAGTGAGGCTCATTTTTTTTCTTTGTCATATGCGAATATTTACTCTAGTGGAGTGTAGATACGATTTGATGAGCGATATTCTTAAGTACTTTGTGTAGTTAATGGTTCTCTTCTTGGTTTTGTCATTGATTATCAGGGATCCGGCACAGCTCCAGCTCCTACACAACCAGGTTCTCCTGGAGCAGCAGCAGGAGACTGATCCCCAGCCACAACCCAAGACCCAACCCCAGTCCCTGCCCCGGTCACAACTGTTGCCTCTGAGCCAGCCCCAATCCCAGCCGCAAATCCAAATCCAGACCCAAGTTCAGCCCGTGACCTGCTCCGAGTCTGTTGTTTGGTCACCCAGGATGCGCCCCGAACCTCTCCAACAGCCCTTTCAGCACTACCCTAATGCCACCGTACCCCAGCAGCCCCATCTCCCCGTGCCTTCACTGGCCACTGCCCCAAGTTCCAGTAAGGCACCGCTCCTAAGTACCACCTCTGGACCTCTACTTACGACCACACCTGGCCCTTCTTTGGTCAGTTTGTCATCCGCACCTCAAGTAAACGCCACTTCCGCTCCATCTTTGGTCAGCTTTTCTTCTGGACCTCAACAGACCATCACACCTGCTCCAACTTTGGTCAGCTTTTCATCTGCACCTCAAGTAAACACCACTTTGGCTCCACCGTTGGTCAGTTTTCCATCTAGACCTCAGCAGAACATTACACCTTTGGTCAGTGTTCCATCTGGTCCTCAACAACACACCAAACTTGGTCCTCCAATGGCCAGTCTTTCTTTTGCTCCTCAGCTAAAGATGGCTCCACCCGTGACATCCCCCCCGGCCGCCCCGCAGCTGTACACAGCTACAGCATCTCCGCTCAGCATTGCGCCTGTAACCGAGATGAACACCATCCACGCGTCTCACCTCAATCTGTCGCCTGCAGGTCTGTCCAGAGTGATGCCCATGAGTCAGTTTAGCCCGCCTCCCGCACCTCAGTTCAGCACAGCCGCCACAGACCCCCGCGGCCTTGCCTCTCTGAGCAAACCTCCCGCTTCAGAGCAGATCACGTCCCCCGCTGCCATGCTGAGAAGCACCCACGCCTCCCTCATGAACCTCGCCCCAACCTCCCAGAGCTTCAACTACGCCAGGCCCAAGGAGTTCATAGCCGCGCAGACTCTCTCGCCGGTGAGGAGTCCCTCCCCGACGGAGTCCCCCGTCCCCTTGCTCCACGAGCTGGCCGCCGAGCTCAACTCCTCCACCGCGAGCTCGCCGACGCTCCCCCCCTTCTCCCCGCCTCCCAGGGTGTTCCCCACGCGGGTGCTCAGGTCTCCCACCAGCCCCACCGCCCGGCTGTCCTCCCCCACCCTGACGGCCACCCCGTTCCTCAACTCGGTGTTTGCCTCGCGAGCCCAGTCACCTCCCCAGGCCTCCTCTCCTGCCTCCAGCAGCTCCACGCCGAGCCCCATACAGAACCCCGTGGCGTTCCTCAGCTCCGTTCTGCCGTCGCTACCCATCACGCAGCCCACCAACTCCATGGGCCTGCCCAGAGGCGCTCCGGCAGGGTAAGACCTTTTTACAATTATTGAGATTATCATCAAAACTGGGTGAGGCGCGTTCTTGAGGCTCCTTTCGTTGTTGCCACAGGCTACTTAAGAAGTTGCCCAAGAGCCGTTTGTCAACAGCCGAAGACATCCGCGACAGCAAGGAAGTCCTTCTACGCGACATCGAGAAAAAGATGCGCTTGAAGGACGATCCTTCGCGCTTTGGGCTACAACAGGTACCGGGTGGTCTACACCTCTCCACTGAGTGGGCAGCCACATTTTCAAGTCATCTGAATATGCTTTGAATGAATGATGTGAAATCAATTAGAAGCTCAAATGTTCAACCAACCGTCTGTTTTTGACTTCAAAAAACAATTTCTAGCCCTACCGCTTGGGCCCCGCTCTCGTGCCCCCCCCCCGACACAAACATTGCGGCGCTTGCAGCGGAGGTGACGAGAAACTCTCTCCGTATGAGCGCGAGTGCCCGATCCTCACCCAATCATTCATTCACCATATTCGTTCATCAGTCAGTGTTTCCATGTAATTCCATCCGTAGGAATCGCGTGTTACTTTGTAGTGTGTGCGCATGTGTGAGGCTGCTTTGTGTGTTTGTTCATCCATCGTTCTGTGTGTCAATACAATAATGTGAACGGCACATTATCATTACCCTTTTCATCGTCAACGTTCATGTGTTTGGGTCCGTGTTTGTGTCGGTGTTCATCATTCATCCCCTGTCCTCTCATAGAAGCTGAGTAATGAGGTGAAAACAGCGAGCAGAACCCTCGGACCAAACATTCCTGCCACTGTCTTTAACTATGATGAGGTACAAGCATTGCTTTGCCGAAGGCTAGAATGGGTTCCGAGAACCACGGTGAACTTATTTGAATTCTCCCGATACTTATCCAATGACCAGGGTTACCTCATGCGTTTAATCAAGCATCAAAGCGTCCCTTAGCTAATATATCACATGCATGAATAAACCGGAAAAAAACGAAACGTATTTAAGTCGGTGCGAAACTACTCGTACCACACAATGCTGTTTTGATATAATTTCTTCCCTCCCTTTCAGCCCTTATTTCCCTGCTTTCCATGTACACATTTGTCTAATCGGTTGTCATTGCTTCATCCCTTTTTGCGCACATGAACTTATGTTATTTTTTTTGCCGAAAAAGACCAGCGCTCACGACAACAGGGCACGCCGTTCGCTGAGGGTTTGGCTAACCTCGGTCCATTCAAAGTCATTAGCTCACTTCTATTTCCTCTGTTTTTATTTTTTCTTCTGTTAATTAGGATGCGCGTAATGTATGCCCCCCGAGGACTCACACTTTGGGAAACGATGTCGGTGCATGATCTCCATGGGATTCATATAAAGCCACAATCTGAACTTTTGTGCGAAAGGTTTAGATAACAATGAGATTGTTGCTTCAAAGGAACACCGCTGTTGCTGGATTGAAATGTTCTGTACTGATCATCCTCGCAACTGATCAAGGGCGATGTTGTCTGTAATATATGCACGTTGTTATAGCTACGCCCTCGTTTCTGAGTTCATAACTCGCCTAAAGTCAAATTCACGTTAACAGATACGTTAACAATACGTTGACAGATGCCGTTCATTCTCACACGAGAGTTGAAACATGCACAGATTAATCCGACACAGGTGAGCTTTTATGCAGTGTTTTTTGTTTTTTTTAACTTTTTTCTGGGTTTTTTCAGGAGTATAGAGTGTCCAACTTTGAGCAGAGGCTGATGAGCGAGATTGAGTTCCGCCTGGAGCGCACGCCAGTGGAGGAATCGGACGACGAGGTGCAGCACGCGGCCATCCCCACGGGGAAGTGCATCGCCCCCATATTTTGCAAGAAGCTGAAGAACTACAGAGCCATCGAGGGCGTGCCGGTCACCTTCTCCTGTAAAATCATGGGAATCCCAATACCGAAGGTGGGAGTGCAGTCTCCATAAAGTCTCCATAACAAGACGACACAAGTCAGCCCTATCTGGCCGTAATACAGTACATAGCAATGGCTAGGTATTATCAAAATGTTTTTTTCTGGCCACGTGAGGTGGTGGGGATATTTTTTCATTCGAGGGGCTGTTCTTTTTTGTGAATGTTCATCCATATCTATATATACAGTTATATATGTGTATATATAGATAAAAAGCATATGACCACTAATTATGCATGCAGAGCTCGTTCTGTCAGACAACTTGACGGCGCCACACGATTCCACGTCCTTATGGGCCGGCCTATTTAAGCAGCCACCCCCTTCTGCCCTACCTGCTTTGCTGCCTGCTTGCTTGCTGCGTTACCGCCCTCCCTCCACCTCCCCTGCATCCACATGTCGGCCTCTACTCTTCTATCCAGTGGGTGGATTCAAGCTCATCACCACTTTATTTCTAGCTCACTTAGTAGGCTCATGTTTGCTGTACAACTCACCGGGAGTGTTGAGCAGTAGAGCCCAGACGCCAAATTAAAATGATGCATAATAACTAAATAACATTTAAAAGTAAATCTAAGAACTGGCTTCCCTGCAGCTGATGGCAAAGACGTGCCCGGTCTCTTTGGCAGGCAAGACGGAGCCCGCCACCACCAAATCAAACAGCATATAGAGAAGCACATGCGGAATGCAAATTCTTTGAATGGCTGTTTCTTTAAAAGTGTAAAAGTTTAAAACATCACATTTTATTTTATTTTATTTTTTTTGCAAAATGCCCTTACGGATTTTCGCTTTAAAAGTAATCGGAAAAACGTTTATGTCAATTACATTAGATATTTACTCATACTCTACAAACCTTTGGTTGTATTTTTGGTTCACCGTCGAATGTCAGTGCTTTGTTGAAATGTGGCATCCAGTTCCATTTGAAGTGGTACGTCATTTTTCACTACTCACTAGAATTGATGCGACTTACAGTAAAACAATCACATTTTGATACGCAGCCCTATGCATGCAAGTGTATATTTGTATTACATTAATCATATGTCTAAAAGGTTTACTGGTTCAAAGACGGAAAGCAGATCTTGAGGAAGAATGACCATTACCAGAAAATCCGAGATGGGGACGGCACCTGTGCCTTGCACATAGAGTTCACGACCAGTGACGACGACGGCAACTACACTGTGATGGCAGCAAATCCCCAGGTAACGCCTCAGTTATTATTAAGATTACAGTTTGTGTGATTCTAATGCATTATTACTATTAACGCTACTATTTGTGCTATACTACCATACTATAGATTACTCTAGACTGTTTTATAATACAGTTATACATATATTATATTAAACCAGGATATTATATCATACTTTAGCAATATGTTAGCAAATAGTTAACTGTTTTACGTTTGTTGCATATTGCAAATCTTTATTTTGATGTTTATTTTTCTTGTTGATGTTTTATTGTCCATGGTGCATTTTTATGTTTATTGTATATTGCCATTCTTTCTTGTTTATCGATTATTCCTTTGTTTATTTTTCTTGTTGGTCATTTGTTGTTTAGTTTATTGTTGATCAGTTTAATGTTTATTGTATATTGAAATTTCTTGTTAATATTTTTGTCCATTTTTTGATTTATTTTATATTGCCCTGCTTTACCCCCTGTTGACTTATGTTTATGTGTACATACTGTATATTTAAGTTAATTTATTTTTATTTATTTTTGCACTTGCACTGTTATCTTATCTTAAAATCTGACTTGTCCTTTCATTCCCGCCAGGGACGAATCAGCTGCTCGGGCCATTTGATAGTGCAAACCGGCCCCCACCGAAACCGCATGACACCTATTCACTCTCAGAGGTGAGCAGGACTGAGTGTTGCGGTGTGTTGTGCAGGTAAAGGGAGTGTGCACAGCAGGCATCTCTAGGCGCAGGACGGACTGAAACAATGAGGTTGAATTAGCACTTTTATTCCCATAGAGCTGAATTTCAATGCATTGAGGTTTGTGCACGGTAAACCCCTCCATACAGGGTGCGAGCCCGCATCCTCGAGGTCGAAGAGGAGAACGAGCAGACCCAGGAGCGCTTCTTTCGACCGCACTTCCTCCAGGCCCCGGGGGACATGGTCGTCCACGAAGGGCGGCTCTGCAGGCTGGACTGCAAGGTTGGTAGGCGAACACGCGGAGGAGGATCTCTCTCAGAATAAGGACGTGCCCCTCGGAGGAGTCGTATCTCAACCGGCGCCTGCCTCAACAGGTGAGCGGCCTGCCCAACCCGGAGTTGATGTGGTTGGTCAATGGGAGACCGATCTATCCGGACCCAAACCACAAGATGCTGGTGCGGGAGAATGGCGTCCATTCGCTGGTCATTGACCCCCTGACGCAAAACGACGCCGGCACGTACACCTGCATAGCCAGCAACAAAGCGGGCCAGAGCTCCTTCTGTCTGGAACTTCACGTTGCAGGTAGGTACGGCTGTACTAGGTGTGGTTTATGCATATTGGTACCCCGGTGTCGTTTGAGGTCCTTGCCGGTGGTGTCCTGCGTGTTTTGCGGACGGTAGAATAACGGTCAAGTATGCCCACCGTAGAGGAAGCGATGAAGCACCCCCCCCAGTTTGTGGAGAAGCTTCAGAACACCGGGATACCGGAGGGGAACCCCGTCAGGCTGGAGTGTCGGGTGGTGGGGATGCCTCCTCCGGTCATCTTTTGGAAAAAAGACAATGACACCATTCCCAAATCCAAGGACAGATTCAGGTAAGGAGGCGAGGTATCCCGATGCGCGACTCGGAAAAATGATTGGTTGTCCGACTCTTCGTCCATTTGACTCAGCCGGTGTAACGCATGGCGAGCGAGGGAGTCTCAGTCGTAAATCAAATTCTCACAGGAATCGCTGCGTTCCGACAAAATAGATCATTTTGGCAGAATTCAAAGTGTAAATCAGTCACATTCCTGTCCCAGTGGCATGAATTCAGCTCCCAAATTGTCTCCAGTTTGTGACTCGTGAGTTGAAGATTGGCTCTCCCGCTCGCTCTCTCGCTCGCTCTCTCGCTCGCCCACTCACTGAAGCGCATGAGGAAAAACGAATCGAGGGTCGGGACTCAATCAGCGCCCGCGTGCCTGGCTGCAGTAACGGACGACGGCTTTGAGTCATTTCAAAGATTTGTTTTTCTGCGAACGAATGGTTTGCATCGCTGCAACGGAACTGCATGGAAACGCGAAGGAATGTGAGTCGCATGGAAGCTGTCTCTGAATCAATCCAAGTGGTTTATTTTAACTGCGCTAGAAAATAAACACAATGCTATTTATTGAGAGCGTCCCACAAACACACAATCCATGGTTTAAGCTTTGTCAGAAACAAACATCTGAACACAACATCATACCATAGCTATTCCTTGAGCTTACTTCACACCGAATGCGTATCCTGATGTGATAGTTGGATCGCCCCCCCCCCCCTAGTGGCCGTCGGATGAACTGCGTCGGAGTCTCGCACCCCAAAATAAAATGAATACCAGGGAAAATCAAGTATACCTGGCTGCAGCCTGCCAAACTGGGTGGCGGTCAACGTTGAATGTGTAATTCCACCCCGCGTCATTTGATTGGTTTAACTGTCGAATTTGGGGCGGGGTTAAACGTTGATTTCATTGGCATGGACTTGGCTTTGGGCGGGGTTAAACGACACGGGGAACTACTCCTCTGTAAACCCTCTGTTTTGAACATAACGATCACTTTCAACCACGAGTTGACAAGTTAAACATCCATAACACACACCTCATCCAATGAGCATGGTGTCGCTACTCGTCTTCCATAGCGTTTCGGTCATTTTTACCATCCATCCAGAGGGGAGCCTGGCCGCAACGTAGGGGCGCTGCCCATTGTTCCGATGGCCAATTATTCCAGAAACCCAATAATCCAACGAATGTCTGGTGAGAGGAGGTTAAGTTTAGGTATAATGTTATAGATGGTTAAGTTTAGGGTTGGGTTAGGGTGTCGTCCAAGTACAAATTTGAGGTTTGTGTGCTTAACTGGAGTATTTCCATTTAATGCATCTTTATACTTCTACTCCACTACATTCAGAGGGAAATATTCTACTCTTACTCCACTGGATTTATCTGACCGCTGTATTTACAGGTTATTTCTCACATTCCAATTTTTCATGCCCTTGCTGTCCAGTGAAAACTATGTGTCTCCAAATTTGGTTTGAGTGTTCCTTGATGGCTTGAGAACATTCTCCCACTTCTTAAGCCAAATAAACTATTAAAATGGAAACAAAAAAAAAACCCTTATTGGGAAACGCATCGACACAAAGCTGAAGGTGACACTCAACGCTCACAGCTCACAATCAACGTTTAACTAACGCCCAAATTTCGACTGTTAATCCAATCAAACCGCGGCTGGTGGGATTAAAGGTTCGGGACGCTCGGGAAAATGGGAAACCTCGTTTTTTTCCAGAACAACGGCAAGTAGTTTGCTCAGCTGGACATTTACCATGTTCCATGAATGTGAGTTTAAAGCTCCCTTTATATAGTGTTAATAAAGTGCAGGGAAAGAATACACACGATTCACTCATAGAGAAGAGGCTCATTGAATTTTTTAATATGGTGACATCCAGGGTTAACGTTAATAACGCCATTATTATATATACAGTATATGTCACTTTTTTTCTTAGATTTAAGCCCAGTTTCAATAAAAAACGTGACATACCTTCCACCAGCAGTCAACGAAACTTGTCACAGGGATTAAAACAAAACCCACACAGCTTTCCGCGTCCGGAATCCCACTCTGCATAGGAATGAATGGACCTCCGGTTTGTTGTTGTCGCTTGTCTTATTCGGTGTAAAGCGGGCATAAGAGTCCAGGCAGGCACATCAACGTGGATCCACACATCTTTTCAAAACACACCTGGAAAAACGATAATTATTTTGCCCGGCAACCGGGGGGGTGGTAAAGTGACCAGCACGTTTGGGAAAGTGGGGTTTGGACAAACAGGCTTCTAACACGTGGCACACGTAAATAAATAAAGCGAATGCAAATCCACGTTCTTCTTTTCGCCGTAGAAAACGGATGGAGTTTGTATGATTTGTAATGGGCGATAGTTAAGGTGAATCCTTTCCCTTATCTATTTATTCCAGCATGCACCAGGATGCCACTGGCTACGTGTGCCTCCTCATTCAGCCCACCAAGAAAGGGGATGCGGGCTGGTACACCGTGTCGGCTAAAAACGAGGCTGGCATAGTGTCATGCACGTCAAGATTAGACATCTATGGTAAAATCTCCCTCTTGCTAAGTTTGATTGCCGCCATCGCTTTGATTAGATCCAGCTGTCTGACCGTGCTCCGGCATCTCAACCAGATACCGATATAACACGACGTTCCTGCATTGAGTTCCCGATTATGATTGATTAAAAAAAAAAAAAATTTCTAACAATTTTATATTATATCCGTAAAATTTGAATTCATTACGGTTTACTGTTAAAGAACTAATACTTATAACAATTGTCTTTCAACCCCAGTACACACAGTATATGTACAGATTATATTTTATATATGCAGTATGTATGCAAACTGGAACAATTTCCTATTTGTGTGTGTGAATATAGTTTGTGTATATAGTTGTACAGTAAATTGCCAAATCTTATATTTTATACTTAATTTCTATGTTTATTGCCCTTTTGTTGTTATTTCCTAGGTATATTGTATATGACCAAATGTTATATTTTTTGGTTCATTTTTAGGTTTATTGTGCAGTATATTGCCTTTTTCTTTTTCTACTTTTCAGTTAAGTTTTAGGTCGATTATATATTTCCAATTTTTTTCTCTTTTTTTTACTCTCCTCTGGGGATGAATGAGGTATCTGTCTGTTTACTCCCCTCCCGTCCGCTCCAGCCCAGTGGCACCAGAGCATCCCGGCGCCCGCCAAGAAGGCTCTGCGGGCGGGGAGCTGCTACGCCGCGCTGACGGGCCAGGGCCTGGACGTCAAGTCGGCCTTCCCCGCGTCTGAGAACAGCCCCATCCTCTTCTCCAGCTCCCCGCCCGAGGCCCGGCTGGAGAGCGACGAGCTGTGAAGTCCCGCGCGCTCGGCACCTCCGTCAGCTCCTCCTCCATCTCTCCAGAACCACGATGAGGATGAGGATGACGAGTCGAAGCCGAGCCCTGGGGACGCTGGCTTCATCAAAGACGGCGGTTTACTACATATTAATTTTTTTCTACGTTACGTTTGGCTCTGAATTTTTAGGTTTTGGCTATGAACTTCTGCTGAATGCTACTGACGAGATTTTCATTTATATCCCTTTATCGTGCCACCATTTATTTTTATTGGTAAAGCGTCGGGTAACGAGTTTCTGCCCAAGTCAGTAGATACACTGTACCCTGCTGCTGTTGTGCTCGCAAACAAGCGACTGAAACGGCTTCAGTTAAGGAAGGAAGGAAGTGCTGCACGTTTCTGGACGTCCGCTCCAGCACGATTCACTCGCTCACGCGCTGCTCGGCTCGTTTTTGGTGAGACACTCCACGTGTGCGTGGCCGACGGCTTCCAGGAGGACGTTCCCGCTCAATGACGTACGAACGGAGATGTCCGGTCCCCCCGCCCCCCGGGCGTGTCTCCGTCACAGTTTTGCACTTAAACACTCGTGAAACATGTTTACCCTGTGGCCATTTCTGTTTTGTTTGTTGTTGTTTTTTTTGTCATAAACCACGATAAATTAGGTTTTTAGTTCTGGGAGGACTTCATGGATACCCAAATTGGACGGCAAAGTTTCACTGACAAAAAAACCCCAACCCAAATCAAGTCCATATCGTGATTGTTATTTGGTTTCGTTGGTTGGTGTGTTTTTAAAGCACATATTTTAATTCATGTGAAGTTGCACAATGTAAAATAGTTATTTTTTTTCTTCCTCCGAGATTAAAGCTGTATTTATTCAAGCACGAGCTCTGTGTTTTGGTCTTTGCTCAGGAGGGAAACACGTCGACGACGACGCGGTTGCACGACTGCTTGTAACCACCGAAGGGACGGTAGAGAAGGTTCGATTTGAAAACGTGAACCTGTCGATTTTGACCCCGCTGTACTTAAGACCCATCAAGCCAGACAAAAAAATAATAATAATAATAATAATTGGAATCCGAGTGACCGGGCCGTGGTGGAGCCAATTAAGCATCGCTAATCAGACCAATTAGCGGTGGGGTGGAGCGTGAGGGGCGGAGCGGGGGTGGATGTTCAAATAGGCGTGAAATTTCATTCACCTTACGTGACCTAATTACACCCCCAGCCCCGTCTCGCCAGCTGCCGGGTCCCCGCAAGTTGGCCCCGGCCGTTTACGTGCGTGACGGGGATGGGACGTTTCGGGATGTGTTTTAGGGGAGCTAACAAGCGTCTGAGGTTTTTGGAGACAACGTGAGAAGACGATTAGAGGCTAATACAAATCTTTTCCCCCTGTTGATTTTGAATGGCGCTGCATCGCTGCAGGACGGGTGGAAGAGAAAACGTTGTGTTGGAATCAGTTTGTTCCGCCGGGTACATTTACATTTACACAGTTTGTTGTGGGGAAGGTTCCGTGCACTACAGATAACCATGTACCATGGAAACCATGACAACCAGATGCAGATAGAAAGAAAAAAATTGTCTGAAAAAATAAAGAATAATAAAATTCAATAAAAAGTAAAAACGTATTGTCAACTATATAAACAATATAGGCAAAAAATACAAATCAGAAATAGTCATAGAAATACACAGAATGCACAGGATAAAAAATTGTTATGGGTGTGTAGGGTACATATTATAAATATGAATTATTACTATGTATGAACGATCTTATTACAGTATGTATAATACTAATGTAATACCAGCGTTATTGCACATATTTATACTGAATACAAAAAAGGGTCCGTGGTCATTTTCAGAGGTGGTTACAAAGAAGAATATTCAAACAGTAGATACTGCTTTTATATATATATTTTTATATATATATATATATATATATATATATTTTTTTTTTTACACTTTCCCCTTTGTCTCAGCATACGGGCTTCCCATTAATCTCCGCCCCCATAAGGAGTGTTTATCGCATGCGGATTTATTATGATATTTGACACCGGGCTCCAGCATACAGGGTCAGACCCCGAGCCCCCCACCCCCACCCCCACCCTCCCTCCCTCTCCATGTGACATATGGCTTTTGACAGAGGGTCTATAGCCATGGGTGCTCAGACGAGCCAATCGCGAAGGAGGTGGTGGGGGGGCGAGGCTGGAAGATGGTGGTCGGGGCCCGGGGTGGTGACGACGATGTCTGAGACGGGGCCCGCAGACAAGACAAGCGAGCGGGCGGCAGCAGCAGCGGCAGCGGCGGCAGCAGCAGCAGCTGGCCGACCACACCGATCTGTAATCAATGAAGCAAGCGGTGGATGGGATTATATGCCTAATTGCACAGCGAACCAGTCCTTTCCCAAAAATGACCAGACAGCATCAGCTTGTGTCCATGACCCGACAGCAAAGGGGCCGGCGTTACCCAGGGCTTCTGGCGATGATTAAACATTCATCACCCCCCCTCCCTCCCCCACCACGGAGCTTGGGGGGTCTAGGATGTCGAAACGCTGTCGTTTAAAGAACACAGTTTGGTGTTAGTGTGACTTTTTTTTGGGGGGGGGGTCCTTTATACATACGCACCGGCCAACGTTTGCCTCAGACAAAGTATATTTGAAATGGTTAGTGGCAATGAGAGGCTCATTGGGTTGCCAGGCCGCGTTTTGTCGTGCAAACACCTACTCAAATAGAAGTAAGGTGGATAAAAGTACAAAGGGATTACTACGTAGTTACTTTTTAACGGTGGATTCTGAATGCATCGTCAGTAGAAGTGTTCAGTCCAAGGGGGAGGTCCATGCAGAAAAGAACATTTCGACATATTTCTCTGTTCGTAAAGTGTATGAATGTATCCATAGACTTGTTTTTTATAAATGGTAAAATGACAATGACCGACATCCACGACCTCATTGAAAAAGCAGCAAAGTAATGAAGTACGTGAAACAAAGTACTTAATTAGAATTAACATGAAAAGTTGTCATTGTTACTTCCACCCCTGGTGTTTATCAGTGTGTGTGTGTGTGTGTGTGTGTGTGTGTGCAAAACTGGCCTAGTTCCTGGTTTGCGAGCAGATGGAAAGAACAGACAGACAAATTATTCTGTCTTTCCCATTTCCTCGGACCAGTAGACAGATCAATTATTTATTTCACATGTGGCCCCTGGTACGTAAGGAACACTAATGCATGCCACATACTGTGATTCATTAAAACTTCCAGTGCTGATTACACACTCTGTGGCTGTGAGGGACGCTGCACAAAATATTACCTGAACTCCCAGCTTCGCCGGAGAACACACACACGACACACACACACACACACACACACACACACACACACACACACACACACACACACACACACACACACACACACACACACACACACACACACACACACACACACACACACACACACACAGTCAAATAATGCAGAAAGCTGGAAAACATCCTGTCCCACCATTGTTTTGAAATCCTTAATCCGCTTTAGCGAAGGCTGCTGATGTGCTTTTAAGTCCCTCAGGTTAGGGGCCACACTTACACTTCTGTCGCCTCGGGCTGAAATGAGATTATGTGATAATCTGACACGGCCACGGGGAGCGAGAGGGAGATTTATGTAACCGCACAGAAGAGGAAAAAGGACTTAAAGTGGACAATAAATACATTTATTTTATGTCTATCCCATTTCTCTCTCTCTCAATATATATATATATATATATATATATATATATATACACACACACACACACACACACATTTTTTATCCACTATTTGAAAAAAAGTGATGCCGACTTTCACAATAAAAAAACACAAATACAAAAGTAACCCTACATTTTAACATACAAGTTGTTCCGTTTATCAAAAACGAATCCACCTAAAATACAAACGCAAGTGTAATTAGTCATGTGTGGAAAATACGTTATTTAACAAGATTGAATACACATACATGTAAAGAATAAATATTGAAAATAAAATATATTTTGTATGCTAATAATTAAATACATATTATATATAATATAATTAATACATACTAATGTGATATTTGCTTTATTTTTCCTATTGTAATTACTGATTGGAGTGAATTATTTTCATCATTGCGCTTAACAATTTTAATTTATGATTATGACTATGATAATGAATACTACCAATTATAATAATAACTATAATAACAACAATTATAACTGATGTATTATACTATATCTGTGTTCAATTGTTATATCCTAAACAGAAAATGTCTCATGATCTGACTACAGTATATACAGACAATCAATGTCAATGTCTAAATGTCACTAGAAATTCATACTGCATTCTGAAGGCTAAATTAATGCATTTTCTCCGGCCTAGCATCACGCACAAAAACAAAACCCTCTGAAATATTGATGATGTCCTCTTAATTTGCTGGTTGCAAGGACTCAGCATTTGCTGCATTTGTGAAGTGACAGTGCCAGCCAGATGGCAGACTTTCGGTGTTTGTGACACATGGCCCCAAGTGAAGCCATGACCAGAGAGACCAGTCCAAGATAATTGGAATTTCATTAAGGGGTTTGTGTGTGTGTGTGTGTGTGTGTGTGTGTGTGTGTGTGTGTGTGTGTGTGTGTGTGTGTGTGTGTGTGTGTGTGTGTGTGTGTGTGTGTGTGTATAGATACTGAGAGTGGCTGTGGGTGTTTATGAGTCCACATGGGTGTGTTCCTCTAAAAGCAATATAGGGAAGCAGAGTGGGGGTGTGGGGGGGCGGTTAAAGAGCTGGGACTCCACCTGCTGCCACCTGTTCCATCTCTGCCCCGTCTTATAAAAGCTGCACCCCGACCATCTCCAAGACCATAGAACCCCCGGGACGCCCTCCGACATTCAGGGTTACCCCACTCTCCGGATTTACACATATCACATCTCCGGGGCATTGTGTGATAAAGGGCGAAGCAGTTTGGATATCAGCAGGACTGCTGCACACAGACCCCTGAGCCGCCTTAGAACTTGGAAACTTCTCCTTTTTTCAAGTGCCTCTACTCAGTGGTTTGGAGAACGGTGGCCGCTAGGACCTACAGCATGAAGTCCCGCCGGCCCAGCTGCACCGACTCCGGGTCGGAGTCGGACGCCAAGAGCCCAGAGACGGCCACGCGGCGGAGGACGGCGGCCAACGCCAGGGAGCGCAAGAGGATGCAGGGTTTGAACACGGCCTTCGACCGCCTCCGCAAGGTGGTCCCCCAGTGGGGCCAGGACAAGAAGCTGTCCAAGTACGAGACCCTGCAGATGGCCCTCAGCTACATCGTGGCCCTGAACCGGATCCTGACGGACCCCCGGAGGCACAGCGCGCCCCACTGCCAGTGGCTGGACCTGCAGTTGGACTGCGTGCAGGCCGAGGCCTACCCCTGCCTCGGGAGGTACGACTCCCCCATAGAACAGGAGTACATCCACTCGTCCTTCTCGTACCAGTTTGACGGCTACCAGGTCCAAACGTGATCCCTCGGCGATCGACCGCGTGTTAAGGCGTGTGCAAAATTATGTGATGTGCTTGCATAATAAGTCTTTCCTCCGGTCAAGGAGTAAGTAAATACAATTGTATTACCTTTTATTTATTGGCACATTTATGTAGTCTTTTTACGACTATGAATTAGCTTCTACTTCTGTTCAGAACCTTGTGTTTGGGTGTTTCTCCTCGCAATGTCCAACAAGCTGTGTTTCAGGTGTAGAGTTTAAAGGGATTGTTTCACTGAAGGAAATGTGAAATGACTAGTGTGACCATTAGATTGTGCTACGAATACGTTGCATTTTTATTAGATTGTACTATTATCTGTTGTTATGATATGGCCCCAAAATGCTGTGCAATTCTTCAATAGCCGCTGGCAATCGTTATCAGTATTTGTTTTGTAAGCGAGTCACGGGAAAGCGGTGTGGTTTGAATAAATCATTTATTTTGTCAAAAGCAAAAAATGTTTTTCGAGCCCTAATATGTAGACTTGTAAGTTGTTCTTGCTCTCAGACAGACATTTATTTTTGTTCAATGATAGTTTTTGTACCGAAAATAAAATTAATATTTTTTCATGAAAACAGGTTGTTGTGTACAGTACATCTTTTTTTGTCCACACATTTCTCTTGGCGAATAAAAGCCACGACGCAGACATAAATTATCTATATATGATTATAATAACTATTTCTAATGTAATACCTTTTTTTTTTTAACCTAAAACGAAACATTTCAAAGCTTAGTAGGTTTCATTCTTAATTTTGCTGACTGATTGCAACTAAAACTCTTGAAGAAGTATAGGGGTTATCATAGTCATAATTATATAATATAGTTATCAATATAGTAGTAATATATATAGTTGTCATATAATAACACTATAATGTTAATCAATAAAAAAATGTATACACACACACACACACACACACACACACACACACACACACACACACACACACACACACACACACACACACACACACCTCAGTAGTTGATCATGGTGTGTTTTCAGGGTGAAAGCATACTTGAAAATGCGTGTGTGTGTGTGTTTGTGAGTGTGTGTGTCAAGTTCTAAGAAGGGCTGATGGCAGTGTCATGCCTGATGTGCCGCCTCCCTGGAGAATAAATCTCTTCTGTTGTCCACAGCTCTCTTTTCTCTCAGATAAGTCAAGTCACGATTACGTCAACAAGGGACCAAAATATCGACGCACAAAGTGCACTTCTATTTGACAGCAAAATCGGGGCACAGGATGACAAAAGCATTGGGATTTTTCTGGGGGGCATATTTCCCACTGTTATAAGGCAAGAAACCCGCCTGAGCACTAAGTGAACAATACTCCTCAGAAGTGAACGTTGGAAATTTTTAAACGCCACCGCGGTGGCACAAGCCACAAGATAGACGATTAAGGAGGCCTGTGTGCCAGATCCTGCCGGGGATTCAACAGAGGAGCCGAAATTAAACTCCATTGTTGGGTAATGGCCGTGCATAATCACGCTGTCCGGAGCTATTCGAGCGCGAGCGGCCGTAGCGCGACACAAGCCACTCTCTGTGCTAACCGTATGACATGCACACCCGTCTATTAAACGCATTGTCCCACCGCCGCCGCTCTATACACGTTTGATTAGCCTGCGATTAATTTGATTAGGTTGGAGCATTTTGAATTATGTTTTGTGTTTAGATCCATGTCCAAGGGTGCTCCATTTGTCCCAGTCCTGCATTAACCGACTTGCTCAACTAAGTAATTAACTAGCTCACAAAATAAAAATATACATAAATAAATATTAATACTAATCTTTTTTTCTGTATTAAATGTATCAATGTGCATGGGCAAGTGTTGCTTTTGGTGTGGAGGGATGGGGAACCTGGGGGAGAGGGATCATTGGGGAGGGACAGATGGCCGCAGAGTAATTAATCCCCTAATGAATGTTTGCATACCCAATAAATACTTTTTGGCATTCAAAAAAGAATAGCTGTTGAGTTAAAAGTGTGCGGCGCTGATGAGACAGGGACGATCCTTCTGCTTTGGTCGTCAGGAGAACACAGACCGAGTCACAAACGCAGTTGGAAATGTAAAATGCCATGATCAATTATGGAGCTGCAGAACCGCACTTGAACTGTAAGTGACCAAAGTGTATTTAATCCTTTGCATTTAAGTCATCCTTTAGGAGCATCTAGGAGCAGTGGGCTGCCACACTGAGGAACCCGGGGACCAACTCCAGATGTTGACCGATGCCTTGGTCAGGGGCGTGGGCAGCGGTTTTTTTAGGTGGGGAGGAAACCCATGTGAACATGGGGAGGATGTGCAAACTCCACACAGAAAGGCCCCGGTTGGATTGGAATCCAGTGGGAACCGTCTCGTTGTGAGCCGCCGTGCATCAGCCGTCACCAAACAATCAGAGGCATTTTAGTACACCGCACCATGCCTGTCTCTGTAGGCTGGAAGCAAGAAGAAGCTGTCGATGCAGGGGGTGTGCCCGATGACCCCTCACCTTCGAGCAAAGTCAAACACGCTGTACATGCATGAAGTAATATCAACCTTGTATCTTGTTTCAACATAACCTTATTGGAAACAAACATGCCTGGAATTGGACTCACTCCTCGCAGGCTGTCTGGTTGTGGAAACCAGCGGCAGGGTCCCCGGGTTTCGCAGCAGATGCCTGGCAAGATATTTCACGGGTGCACAGAGAAAAAGATGGAGTCGATAGAAGCCAAATGCAAGCACAGATGCGTACATAGGCAGTAGACTTACCGGGCACCACCTTTCAATAATACTGTACAGCCTGACTGGTCATTGTCATTTAGACTGATTTAGACTGAACACCATAGTTTCAACCAGCTAATGATAATGAGCAAATCTGATATGCCAACGAGTGACGTTTTCAGAAAATGTATGGAAAAATACAGGCCACTCGCATGTTTTTCCAAAGGGGTCGTTTCAAAAGTGCACCAAGAAAATAAATCCAAGAAAAGCAGATGTATGAGGAATATCCTCGATACAAAATGACACCATATAACATTTGAGAGATACTTCTTAAATACACCGATCAGCCACAACATTAAAATCACCTGCCGAATATTGTGTAGCTCCCCCTCGTGCTGCCAAAACAGCTGTGACCCGTGGAGGCATGGACTCCACTAGACCTATGAAGGTGTCCTGTGGTATCTGGCACCAAGACGTTAGCAGCAGATCCTTTAAGTCCTGGAAGTTGTGAGGTGGGGCCCCCATGGATTGGGCCTTGAGATCTGGCGAATTTGGAGGCCAAGTCAACAGCTCGAACTCTTTGTCATGTTCCTGTTGTGCAGTGTGGCAGGACGCATTATCTTGCTTAAAGTGGCCTCTGCTATCAGGAAATACCGTTGACATGAAGTGGTGTACTTTGTCTTCAACAATGTTTCAGTAGGTGGTACGTGTCAAAGTAACATCCACATGAATGCCAGGCCATCCACATCCTGTAAAAGAAAACATGATTCATCAGGGCAGGGCACCTTCTTCCATTGCTCCATGATCCAGTTCTAACGCTCACATGCCCATTGTAGGCGCTTTCGGCGAAGGACACTCTGACCAGTCTGCGGCTACACAGCCCCATACACAGCAAGCTGTGATGCACTGTGTGTTCTGACACCTTTCTATCAGAGCAGCATTACACATTGTGCTGTAGTAGTTCTTCTGTGGGATCTGACCGGACGGTCTAGACTTTGCTCCCCATGTGCATCAATGAGCCCATGGGAGCCCATGACATTGTCACCAGTTCACCGGTTGTCCTTCCTTGGACCACTTTTGGTAGGTATTAACCCCTGTATCCCGGGAACACCCCACAAGACCGGTCGTTTTGGAGATGCTCTGACCCAGTCGTCTAGCATCACAATTTAGCCCTTGTCAAAGTGGTTCAGATCCTTACGCTTGCCCATTTTTCCGGCTTCCAACACATCAACTTCAACAACTGACTGTTCACTTGCTGCCTCATACATCCCACCCCTTGACAGGTGCCATTGGAATGAGATGATCAATGTTATTCACTTCACCTGTCAGTGGTTTTAATGTTTTGGCTGATTAGTGTATATACGGATATCTCAATCATGACTATTTTATTTTCAGCCCATTTTTTAATCCCTACCTTAAAAAAAGGAAGAACCCCACATAACAGCCATATAATAGCAAGAAAAACACAATCCTGAAAATATCTAAGCTACTCAACAATACCATTGATACACATGCAACCACCTGCATACAAATTGGAATATTCCCCTCTATAATACAAGTCTTGCCAATTATTTATTTAAGTACATATAGACACAAAGGAGTTTGCTTTGGTTAAATTCTGGAAGTTTTAATATTGTTTGACATCGTAATATGT
Source organism: Zeus faber (assembly GCF_960531495.2). Classification (NCBI taxonomy): domain Eukaryota; kingdom Metazoa; phylum Chordata; class Actinopteri; order Zeiformes; family Zeidae; genus Zeus; species Zeus faber. The sequence continues at coordinate 24,839,053 of NC_137202.1, forward strand.
TTTATTATGAATTTATCTCCCCAGCCATTTAGATTTTTCGCATGGTTTGAAATTCAGACAGGCGTAACAGGGTTTTCTATCTGTTGGAGCCAGCACAGATTCTTCAGATGGCAACTTCTTCCATAACCTTTGTGCCTAACATCTTGTTTAATAGTGACCTGTACATCTATGGTAATTTGGGTATTACAACCTCATCATGTAAAAGTTGGGTTTATAAACAAAGACTAGAGTAATGCACAAGCAATCCACCGACTGGCAATGCACAAGGCATATTTTCACTTTACATTTAACTTACACTTTTAAGCTTTACCTTTCACTAAGTTAAATTCTATTTTATTTTATTTATTTATATTATTATTATTTCGATTTTTTTTTTGTTATTTTATATGTATATGGTTATACAGTATGTCTGTGTATCTGTATATATGTGCGTATGTATGTTATATATATGTATATATGTATTTGTGTATATCTGCATAAATATATATATAGTAATTGATTCATAATTTGTTTTTGTAAATTATGTGTTTTTTGTCATGTATGTCGCTGCTGCTGCAACTCTGGAATTTCCCTTTGGGGATTAATAAAGGACTCGTTATTAAATTAAATTCCCGCTCTACATATTACCCAAAACCTGAAACAGTCCACAAGTTATTATGTGTCTCCAGGTTGCACAATGGACATAATTCCCACATAAATAAAATAAAATTCCCAACATAATCCTGTAAAATACTTCCTCATATTTTATATGATAAAGTATTATATATATATATATATATATATATATATATATATATATATATATATATATATATAACATTTCATATTTGTACATTTGTAAATCTATGTTTGGTATAATTTATATCTAGCATTCTCATTCTTGAATAACCAATTTTGTGTTTTCGCAATGTTGATTATGTTGTAAGAAAGCTAAGGGAGTATTCACAATCATATGCAAGTGTCTGCATGTCTCTAGGCGCTAGGGTTTGGTATAACCTTTGTAAAGAAAATAATTCAGCATATAATTTATTTATAGTTTTTCTTCTTCTTATTTTTCTAAAACAAATCATTTGCAAGACTTTTAAAATGTGACGTTTCATGATACGGGTAACAGGGGAATAGGGTTAGGGTAATAATCCAAGCAGCATGCAGGTGGTGGCATGAATATCAATAGTATTTCTGTTTATTGTTATTGTATTTCTGAAGCTGTATAAATACACACGTAAATCGATAGATGGTACCTCAACCGTGTATGTAGCTTCTGCCTGAGTCCTCCAGATAGTTTCAGCCGGGTTGGACGTATTTTGACGTGAAACGCATTCGCCCGTGTCTGTGATATCAATCAAATTTGGTCGATTTTTCACTAATATCTGCTCCGTATGCAGATCGATTTGGATGAAACCTCAACTCCGAGATGTTTGTGACAAGGCTATAGATTGATAGATTGAGTTTTTAAAAAATTCTGAGAATTTGCCCTAAACAACAACAGCAGGGCAAAAAAACAACAACAAAAAATAGAATAATTACGCAATGGCGGTTACGCTACAGTACAATAATAACATATATTAATACAAACATTAATATTTATTGTTTACAAAGCTAAAGCCATTTTGTACTGCGACAGCACAACCTCCTCGTGGTCTGGTGAGATCCAAACATACGTTACTATAGTGCATCACTTGATCAAACTCCTAGTTTGGACGACTTACAGCAATATAAAATTGAAAATATGACCAATAGCAATGTGGACGGGACGCAGAAGAAGCGTTCGTCTCTTGGGGTACACTTGAGAAATGGCCCCATCTACTGACAAGAACAGCAGGTTCCCCTCCGTTCCTCAAAGCTTATAGATGAGAAACGCATCTTAAAATATACGTGGTACTAGATCCCCCCCTTGTCATACATACTACAGATGTATGACTACAGATGGTTATAGTTAAGTCACATCTATTTGAGACGGCAGAATGCAGCCACATCACGATGCTTTTTAGTAATAAAACAAAGGGTTAGTAACGTCAGCGAACACCTGCTATTGGGTTCATATATCGTCATAATATCGATAGCGTGATAATGAGACTGGAGAGCGTGATTTTAGTCGTTATCAATCATCGGTTTCCATTTTAAACTTGTTTTTTTTTATTTATTTTTTTTTTTTTTCAGTAACGCAAAAGTAAGACATTAAGTCATTAATTGAAGTCGACGAAGTTCTCCTGACGAAACACTCAGAGCGGCGGACGGTCACATACGTAGGCGCTGGACACTTCCGGGTGTGTGACGACGTGATGACGTCACGCCCAACGCAGCTTCTTAAAAAAAAAAAAAAAAAAAAAAGTGTATTCATTATTTTCTCATTTGCAAGAGATCTGTTTACTATTCAAAGCTCATACATTGAGTTTAGAGATCGCTTAACAAATGATAAAATGCACGTCTTATTTTTATTTATACTATCGACCCGTGTAGTGATGAAGGGGGATGCAGAGGGTGACTGCAGGTTGCCGTTCATTATCTCAACAGTATTTTGTCTTGAGGCGGAGAGAGCGAGGGATGTTTGGACGTGGCTCCGAAACGCGCGCCCTTATTAGCCTGATGAGAGTGTTGGTTGCCCATGCTCAATTGTATTTAGTGTCATTTAGTTTTATTTTCGTTGGGTGCCAGGTTTTGACCCTCGCCTTAAAAAGTGTCTTGCTTGGTTTCAAGGCCCGTCGATAAGAGAAACAGAATACCTCAAGTGTGGTACCCGGCGATGTAGCGCGTCGCCCAGAACCCCGTGGACGACGGACACCATCCCTTCATTCCACACCATCGACCTTCCTCAGTGGACGTGGTCACGCTGATGCACCCGTGCGGGCGCTCTGCGCCACGCTACCTTACGGGCTGACTGATGGCGCCATCTTGGACGGGGCCCTCCCCTCCTCCCCGTCTATCTCCCGAGTTTCCCCGGCTTACTAATCAGAAAATGTGATGAGGGCGGCAGCTTCCTTTTATCTCCTGGAAAATTTCCACGGGTGACGGGCGCTCGGCTTGTCCGCCAGGAGACGGATGCAAGGTCATCAGCGGAGCCGCTGTCAACATAATTGTGTGCGGCTCCTAATACTCACTATCTGTTACTTTGTAATTAAAAACGAGAGGGAATAAACTCGACGGGAATTGTTTTCACGCCTCAGCAACTCTGTATCAGATGAGCTGTCATTCGCGTTGTTTGGTTGATTCACTCAATGCGCAGCATACACTAGAGGACTCGAGCTGAGACTTTTCCCAGTCCCGGACAGATTTTGCAAGATCTTTGCAAGACAATCCCGATCTCGTATGTTGAGGGTTTTGAAGAGTGTGCTCCTGGCACCCGCAGTCGTTTGATTTGAGACGGTCAGAAACTCTTATTTTCAGTCCCAGACTTGTTCGAGACTCTTGTGAGGATATCATGCTGGTTTGAGATTCTCCTAAATCTTAAGCCTTGGCTCCGATTTAGGGTTGCCACCCGTCCCTTATAAAACGGGATCGTCCTGTATTGAAAAATAAAATGCTGCGTCCGTATTGAATCAATAAGGGTCGCGGTTTGTCCTGTTTTTTCTGCTGGCGTAAACACTCTTTGCCGTTGTTTAGGGCCATAACCTTTGGGGGTGGGGGCGCACACGATCAGTGTCGGGGGGGGGGTTCGTGTTGGGTCAGAAAAGCAATCAGCAAAAGCGATCTGCTGAACATCCAGATCACTGATGCGTGTATGCATGGAGTGGGCGACAGAGGCGCAAATTGTGACCGATTGCTCCCTCTCCATGCGTACTGTAGACCTCGAGGGAGGGAGCGATCGGGGCGCCTGCGTTCTCTGCCCAGTTCCTTCAAATAAAACAAATTAAAAACAGTGTGTTTTTAGTTTCGATGTATTTAGATGTCCTTATTGAACAAAACAAAAAGACTGTGTGCAACCTGGGGGGGGGGCATCCCTTGTTTCTCCGCGTACTGTAGAAGGTGGCTGCCCTACTCCTATCATTTGTGCTATGCTGGGATCCTGGTTAAATGGGTTCAATGACTGATGAAGGAATCCCAAAATGTGTGATCCACTACTGGGATGGGCAAAAAAAATCTTTAGTTGTGCAATGCAGACTTAATAAAGACAAAAACTGTTCCAACATACCAGGCTTATACAGTTTATGTTTGATTTAAACACACTTTTCTTTGTTCTCCTCAGTGGGATAAAGGTATAATCCCACAGATCTGTCAGGGATTATTCTGCAAAACGTGCGCGAGATGTGAGAGTGTCTTACAGAGGTCGGGTACCTGGTCCTCACACTTGAATTAAACCTGGTCATCCCAAAATAGATTCAGTGCAATTAGAATGGCTCATCCAGTATTTGCAGTAGTACACCTACAGCACTATCTCAGTACTGTTTAACTTCATTTTAGAGGATTAGGAAAAAAAATATCATGTTGGAGTGTTCGCACCTAGAGAAAGTGGGACGAGTGATACTTATACCTTCCCATACACAGTTTCAGGTTTAATGCATCTGTAAAACCAACACACTTACATAGGATAGCAATTATTATTATTATTATTATTATTATTATTATTATTATTTTATTTATTATTTTATTTTTTCTTAATATTAATATTAATATTGTTATGGTTATTGTTATTTTTGTTGTTGTTGTTGTTGTTGTTGTTATTATTATTATTATTATTATTAGTAGTAGTAGTAGTAGTAGTAGTAGTAGTAGTATTAATATTGTTGTTATTATTCATATTGTTATTATTATTATTATTATTATTATTATTATTATTATTATTACTTTTGTTATTATGTGATGATTTCAGATGCAAAGAAATCATAAATCCTGTTATTTATCTGTCACTGCATGTGTCAAATTATTTACAAATCTAGTTATTGGATTAATACATTTTTTTCCTTATTTTTCCACCACAACATCGACTCTGTCTGGACGGGATCGGCCTCCCATTGATTCCAAATACATCAGTCTGAGACTAGCCCCTGAATTGCCTGCGTTGGTCCCACAAATTGCAATCTAATCCAATCTGCGACCTAAAAAACAAGTTTGAATTGCTTTGAATTCAAGAAGTTTTTCCCCGAAAAATCTCTCCCACCGTCAGGTGTTGTTCGAGTCCAGCTCCCAAGAGCATTAATTATCTCCGTCTTCATCCTCTTCTGAGTTATATTAACCGCTATTGTGCTGCCCGGTCCACCTTAAAATCCCCTTTAAGTCGCCTGTTTTTTATTTTTATTGAAATCTTTCAGCTGCCTAAATTGTAAAAGCATTAAAGCATGCCTCCTGTGGAATGCCTGTCTTGAACCCAAACAAAGATTTCCTCCAGTAAAAGAAGATGAGTTGTTTTGATGTTTTCTTACACGCGGTGTCTCAGGTGGTCGTCACCTCATCCGCAGGCTTCTGTCGTCTACAGAGGAGAAGCCTGCAACCGCGTCTTGGTTGTTGATGCCGTTGTGATAAAAGGAGGGAGATACATTTTTTTATAATCATAACCCCATCATAACCCCCACATAACCATATTGCATTCAATTAGATAGAAATGTGGACCCCACAACGCAGGCACTGACTCTGCACTGTCTTTTTTTTTTTCTTTTTTCTCATTCCCCCTGTCTCATCCTTAGAATCTATCGTATTAAAGAAACAATTCAATGATTATTTATATATACAGTCTGATATATATAAATAAATAAATAAATATATATATATATATATATATATATATATATATATATATATTTATATATATATACACTGTATATTATCATCCTATTTATGTTGTTTCTACATAGGTATATATTTTTACATATTTGATATTGTTTATAGTGCTTACCTTGATTCCTATTTACTTTTAGATACTACAACTCTTTAGCTGTAATTTGTGTCCCATAAGTCTGACATGCTTGGAACAACAAGTCTGACATGCTTTGACCCCCTTCAGCATCAAACGTGTCGGTGCTGCCGCTGAGGAGCAATCAGACATTTCCCGGAACTGTCGTCATATATATTAGTGGCTATTACACAATTTCTTTCTCAATAGGGCCTTATCATTAATGCCTCCTCCAGTTCTTGTGTCCATCATTTTTATAAATTAATAATGCTTATCACTCGCTCAGGCCTCTCTCACTCCTCCGCAATCATGCATGAGCTCATTGATGGCAAAAGCAGAAAATTCTTGAAGCAATTATCTGTCTGGAGTCAGGTCTTTGAGTCCAGGGTCCATTCTAGCATTTTCAGTTGTATTAAACCTGTGTAGATTTCCAAAAAGGCCGCTGAGAGCGTGCCATCTCAAAGCTTTCTTTATTATTATTATGATGATACCACTACCGTGCAAACCGACGTGGCCCAGGCGGCAGCCAAGGCAAGAACACCGTGCTGCAGCTATGGTGGTCCACCACATGGTGTAGCTGCAGGTCTTTGGAACAAAGTCAGCCACTTCAGAGGCTTGGGTCATAACCCCCCCACCCCCAAAACCCGCCGTTTATATTTAACTCTATCGTCTTTTGGATTAGAACGGCGGCCAACAGCCGTGTGAGCGGCGTGACGATCCTGAAGACAACACGTGGCAGTGTGAGCGGTGAAATAAAACCCTTCCTTCTCGTTCCTTCCCATATGAGGCCGGGAGAGAGCCGCGGCAGCCTGTGTGTGTGTGCGTGTGCGTGTGCCTGTGCGTGCGTGCGTGTGTTAGGAAAAGCGTTGAATGGAGATTTCGGGCTTAGGCCCGATTTGAGCATGGGCTTGGACATTGACGTGTTATGATGATGACACGTGGCAGGGGCTGTCAGTGGAAACGCTCCTTGTTCTCCCAAACGGCTTTGAAGAAGCCCAGTAGCAGAAACCAACAGTAATTATTACAGATTCCATCCAGCAATTAATGATCCGTCTCATATTAATGATTGGCCTTTTTTTTTAACAAGTATCCCCCGAAGATTGAGGGCCTTGCCCTGAAGGTTATGAGTTTTAATTGGCGTATTGGAGCTTAACAAGCCGCCGTCACTACCTCTAATTAAGAGATCTGGATTATCCACGTATTTCAATTTTGGCTTACACGTAGATTTCCGTGGGAATATGATTAATCGTTGGGTTTTGAATTCGATTGGATCGCAGCCAGCCTTTTGTCGCGGCCCGTCTCCGGTCGCGGGGCTGAGGCGCCGATGTCATGGTGCCTGATATGTCCAGGGCCGCGGCCATCCATCCAGAGGCGGCGGTTGTGATGCACGACGCATTGTGACGCTGTCAAAAGGCCACTGTACTTAGGAGCACCCGGCACACTGTTATTGCCATAACCTGTAAGTGTTTGATGAATGGCTTTATAGATTTGACATTTGTCTGCCGGGGCATTTGCATTCCGTCTGGGTGGAAGGGAAACGAGCGGGACACACACGTGGGATGCTCCGTGGGCGTTCGATTTCCACCTGTGTGTTGTTCAACTGAAACGGGGGAAAGTGCATTGAGTAGCATTTCGATTGCCCATGTGTAAAAATATATACAAACATCCTTATTTATGGATCTCTATGTTACAGTAAACCAGGACTCTGTCTTCCTCTAGCCGTAGAACGGCTATATTGCAGGAGCGCTGAGGTGATGGGGACTTACCTGAAGCTTTATTTCGGACCCGGAAGTGGAAATTTGACGGATATTTCCTTAAATGAAGAGTTTACATCAGCGACGGAAAGGGAACCATCACAGATGACGACTTTTAAGCCTGGCTGCGAGTTTGGGCCACAATTAATTATGTTCACCAGCTGCCTCATCCTGAAGGCAGAGGAGAAGGCAGACTTTCTGGATGTCTATAAGTCTGTGTGTGTGTGTGTGTGTGTGTGTGTGTGTGTGTGTGTGTGTGTGTGTGTGTGTGTGTGTGTGTGTGTGTGTGTGTGTGTGTGTGTGTGTGTGTGTGTGTGTGTGTGTTGGTTTCAAGGGTTGAGTGAGATGGACAGTGTGTGTGTGTGTGAGTGTGTGTGTGTGTGTGTGTGTGTGTGTGTGTGTGTGTGTTGGTTTCAAGGGTTGAGTGAGATGGACAGTGTGTGTGTGTGTGTGTGTGTGCGTGTGCGTGTGTATGTGTGTGTGTGTGTGGGGGGGGGGGGTCTCATCTGTTCTTGGTGTCTGAGGAAAAGTGACACAGTGCATTAATCTGCCGGGCGGCTGCTCACCTCTAATGAAGTCTGTGAAGAATCCCCTTTAATTAAGTACAGGCCGTGGTCGATGCCTCTCCCTCTTCATTAGGGAAAGGAAGAAAGAAAGAAATAAAAAATGGATTTCTCCCATCGCACATGTGCCAATGAGAGGAGGCTGGCGGCGGGCACGTCTCGCTCTCGGGGTCGATAGGTTGAGGAACTCGCTTTGGCCTCCCCGGGTTAGAAAGTGCCGAAAGGGGTCTCAGGGGTCTCAAATTACAGGCCCCGGGGGGCGAGATCCGACCCACCAGACATATGAATGTGGCCCAACCCCCCAAATTTATAAAAAAAAAAAATCACAATGCTTAATACTTTTGGATAAATTTGCCGAGGGATGAACTTTGCATTTCCTTCTGGCTCGCCTCTGTATTTCAAGGCCAATTTTGCAGTGAAATTAATAATTTAGCTTTATATATATATATATATACAGTATATATACAGTATATTATATATATATATATATATATATATATATATATATATATATATATATATATAAACAGTATATGAGACATTAAGTGCATATTTTCCCCCTGACAGACACTTTTTTCCTTATCTGCTCTGGTTGGAGGAAGGGGAGCGGTGTTTGGAACAAATCGGAGGTATAAGTATAGCCGTCCTTTGCTTTAGAAATGGCTCTCACGGATTAAATCAATTTCTCCACTTATCGCTGTCTTGTAGAGAGGTGCCGAAATGCCATTGAATACATATTTAGCAGGGATTTCTGGACAAGTGAAATGGATTTTTTCCTCCACGCGGACATTGATTTCATCCTGACTTTTGGCTTGCCATGTGACTGTAATGTCGCCGTTAGTGGCTGTGATCTGAATGTCACACGGACGGCGGCAGGTGTGTGTGTGCGCGTGTGTGTGTGCGCGCGTGTGTGTGTGGAACACGGATCATCACCTTTCCCCCCTTTGATGCATTATTTTGCACGACTACATTCTGCGCTCTTCTCCGTTGGGGGAAAATGTCCATAATGTCTACAGCGCCGGAATAAATTTTTCATACGACGCCTACGGACAAGGACCGATGCGCGTCGACCCCGGAATGTCTCTCCGTCTAAAAAAAAAACGCGATTCCGACCGAAGCAAATCCATCCGCCGCGGCTTACGCGACAACGATCTATCAAGTTTGGCACGGTTATTTACATGAAGCGACTCCGTTTCATCAGTCCGGGAGGACTTTAAAAGCAGCGGCGAACGCTTTTTATAGCCGCATTCCACCCGAACCAACGTGTAAAACACAGTTAACGCAATATTCCTTTTTTTTTTCTTCCCGGGGCGTAAAAGCCCCCGCCTGGTGTGAAGCCTTTTACAGTTTGACTCCAAGCGCGATAAGGATGATTTATGTTGCCGCGAGCCACGCCACCGCTTCCTGGCAACACGTCGTTGGAAAACGTCACTATTATCCCGCTCGGGCCTTCGGGCGGCGAAGACGAGCGCTCATGAAGAATTCAGTGTTGGGTTCTCTGCCGGCCGCCGTTAAATGTGTCAGCGTTTTTTTTGTTTTTGTATTATACCGTGCAACATTCTAACCACGGGCGATCGGAGGCTCATTTACTTTTCTCTTTCCGATAGCGTGCCCTCTTTTGTAAGGAGTGGGACTAGACATCGATGTGGACACACTCAGCTCGGGCATCGTCCCTCGAACATTCACACACACGCACGCACGCACATATATGGAGTCTAACCAAGATATTATTCATAGACCAGATTACATTGCAGGGTGGATTTGAAGTCATTTAGAGGCACTAAAGGAGGCTTGTTCTCTTTGGCTGAATAAACTATCTGTCATTCATTATTCAAGGGAACGGGAGATGAATAATTAAGCAAGCGTCGGATTTTCTCTGTTTTTGCCGATCGTCGCCAAGCTGCCACGATGAACCTGAACCCAAATCAACACGGAATTCACGTTGTGAAGGGGGGGGGGGGGGGACATTGGGCATCTGCTTATATCATTAGTTGTTTTCACACGGCGGGAACTTTTTCCATTGTTCTCAGAACTTCTGAAGGAACCGTCTCTTTTTTTGTGTCCGCACTGCAGGAACTAGGAAGGTTTGGAACTTTTTTTTTAGCTCCAACTCCACGGCAGGAACTAACCTGCACAAGAGGAACCTTCAGTGACCTAAGTGCACAGTGGTTGGCCCAAACGTAAGTGCACCATCCCTCGCCGGCCCCTGGGACCGAGGAGAGTCCGCTCGGTGAAGTCGCATCGCTCACGTACACTCAGCTGTACTAAAAAAAATAACCAATAAAAATTAAAAACAATAAAAATAGTATTTTTATTGCAGATGTATTTATTTCATTCATTTTATTTTCCGACGTTAACTGAATGATACAAGGAATCCCCGACCGCTGTCCCGATGCGAGCCCTTGCCTTGCGAAAGTTGGAAAAAACTTTCAAAGGACGTCTTGGAGATCCAATATGAGTGAAGAGCCAGCAACTGGATTGTTTGTTTCTTGCCTCAGATTTGTTCAGAAACATATTTTAGTGGAGTGATAAGGTGTAAAAGGGGAACGTTTTACGGAGTAAATACAACATGGAACACGAAAGCCGCGCTGAAACCCCTTTGTCACTTCAGCGTCACGTCAGAGTTCCACTGCAGTGCGAATACAGGCAGAAAAAAAAGCCCTTGAAGGTGCCTAGTCCTCGTGGGACCACCCCAGTTCCTCGGTCCCCTCAGGGACTCCCCACAACTGTTGGGTCTAAAAACCCCTATACTGCATTTACCCGGTCCCCTAGGGGTTATTAAAGGAATTGCATGGGCGTCGGCAGCAAAAACTATTTCGTTGCTTCATTTCACACTGTTCTGTAGATACTCTCTTACCGCAGAACGTTTTTCTCTACTTTTTCTCAAATAGATGGCTGTAAAATGTCTAGCGGGCACCATGTTTAACTTCTGATCCCCGCGTAAGAGAGCGGAACGCCGGTGGGGCGTGATGTAGCGTCTGTTCTCAGGATATTGGTGAGTCAGGAGGAAAGAGGGCTCTCTCCTCCTTGTTTTTAGGGGTTTTCATTTATTTATTTATTCATTTTTTTAACAATATATTCACAACTGGTGTGTCATCTATTGCGTTGTCGATGAGAGCCGCGGTGTAGCGCGCTTTCCATCGCTCATTCTGTCCGCTCAGGGCCCCGAGCCGCGCACCGTGCGTTTGAGAGCTCTGTCGGGGACCGTTAACCTCATCCCCGGGAGAGGAGCGCTGTGTCTTGTCGCTGGGGATGGAGGGTGACTCAACCATGCCAGCTTACTCAAGGTAAGGAATCTGAATACCTTAATCAGCCCCTGGTATTCCAAACCCAACGCAAGAAAGGTGGAAGGATGGGGGAGAGGCCACTCGTGACTCGATTCAATTTCCCAGATTCACAATCATTGCTCTGGTTGGAGGCAATACCTTTTCGTCTTTCATTTCTTCACATGGAGCCGTTTTTTTGTTTTTTTTTGTATTTCATTTTTTTCTCGCACGGTGGTTCAACTCCTGAGCACTCGGGGGCATAAGTGGATTGCGACCGCGGCTCTCTCCGCAGGGCAGATGCCATTCCTCTTACTAAACATTTTGAAGGGTGAGAGGCCCCGGACAAAGCCCCAGACAAAGCCCTGGGCCCTCCATTTAATTGGCAGATGGAGCTGATAGGGCCGATAGGTTTGAAGTGGGTCGACGCATTAACCTTTCAAAGGACAGAGCCAAGCGGAGCTGAAAGCCCTGCCCCGGAGACCCCCCGCCCCGCCCGCCCCCCTCCGTCACCCCACAACCGGGCTGGGAGATTTTCCCGGCCGAAACTCCGCCCGCCCCTCCCGGCTTCCCGTTGCCGCGCAGCCTCGCCTTTCAGAGAGGTACAAAAAAAAAAGAAATGCGCACGGAACCCGACAGCTGGGGGCCCGGCCGCGGCGTTCTCTTTTATAACCATTTCAATTTGCCCAATATCCCCTTCAGAATACCGCCGCATCTGAGGCCATTTCCTCGAACAAATGATAGTCATTTTCCCTCCGACCGCGGCAGCAATCCACGGCGGGCTGCCCTCTCAGGTGCTTTGTCACTCGTCAGAAGTCATTAGCCGCGGCGAGATTAGTATTTACCCTCCGCTCGTCTTAAAGGGAATGTGCAGATGTGGCCTAACGCAATATAAAATATATGCACCGTAATGTCGCTTCCGTCCCCGACGGCGCTGCCAGAGCTCCCGGGTTCCTCTCGTCCGCCGCTCCCCTCCGCTCCGGTCCGGCGTCGAGGGCATTGGAAATGTGTTCTCTGCGGCGATCCTTCAGACGGGGGGCGAAGCCGCCGAGGGGAACTTTTCAGTTCTGTTTACAGAGTGCACCGGTCGGTCGGCGCGAATCCCGGAATAAAGGCTTTCGGCGGTTGGAGTTGAACGTGTTTCTGGCACAGGACCGATGCCGTGCCCCACGCCTGTCGGTGAGCTTGCTGCAGCAAACTCACAGCCTTGCTTGACATCGCTACCGTTCTTTAATGTACGTCATTCTCCGTTTCGACAGCCTCCCTCCCCATCAAAAGCAACGCCAAACTTCTCAGAGCTGGGGATTTTTTGTTTCTATTCAGAACCATTTGTTTGGTATATTTTGTCTCGTGGCTGTCGTACGGGAAAGGGGCCAATTTTCTGTTTTAATCGATTACCGCAGGAGCTGCTCAACTGAGGAAGATAAACAAGGTGGATACAGAAAAAGAATGGCCACAAAAAACAAGCCTTTTTTTTTCTCAATCCGTCAATTAAGTATTGTTTCCGAAAGTTAAGAAGGGTGGTTAACAGAGAGAACAGAGAGACTGAGACGGAGTTTTTTCCCGCACGCCATTAGAACTGTCAACGCTGACCTCACCAGGGGTCCTAACTGAGCCATGCACTAAGCTCCACTACCTACTGTACTGTATGTAGCATACTGTACCGCATACTGTATCACTGTTCAGGGTTGTTCGTGATGCCGTATTGCTGCGCCGTACTGTTGTATACTGTGCTGTATTATCGCAAACACTACCTCACACTATTCACATTCACACGCCACTTAAATTCACATGCCACTTTAAATGCACATATCTGTATATACATAGGCATATTCCTTCTAGCTATTCCACTTTATTTCAAGCTATTTTTATTGTATTTCATTCTATATATTTTTATCTTATTCTATAAGTATTCCACTTACTGTATTACGTTTTAGGAGTCAGTTAGTCGGTCTATTAGAAAGGAATTTTCTACTTTTTATTTTATTTTATTTTTTAGTTTTTCCTAGGACATATTGTGTGCTATCACCGGGTGCGTTGCATTACATTTCACTGCATATATGTATGGAAGTATGTATATGTATGTGACAAATAAAAATCTTGAATCTTGAATCTTGAAACAGCTGGTTAACTATCTAAAATACTATATATATATATATATGTATATCTTTGAGGTTTTTTTGCCGAAAATAACACTCAGGCTATGCATTCTAGTCATTCTTACATGCCTCGAAACCATCCTGTTCAGAAACGGGCTGTTTCTTGTGGGAGGAGCCTCCCTCCCGAGGCCCCGGGTTCTGTGAGCCAATGGGGTTTGAGCTTCAGTCCACTCTTCAATCTTCACTCGTATTTGATCTACAACTTACTTACTTGCTTCCTGCCCGTTATGCCTTCTGACATCTAGGGCAGCAAGGAAGAAGGTTATCCACTCCTGTCGGTTTTGGGCTGTTTTCTGGGCACGTCTCCAGGTCAAATTCATAGCTCTCAATTCGTCCTCGACCGTACGACGCCAGGTCCTTTTGGGTCGTCCCCTCTTTCTTTTTCCATCCGGTTGTCTGGTGTAGGGCTACTTTTGGGATGCTGTTTGGCTCTCTCCTCATCACACGCCCAATCCAGTTCCAGTGCCGTCTCGCAATGATATTATCCATGCTGTCTTGCTGGCATTTGATCTACAAGGCCTCATTTCAAAGTTTGTTCCGACTTTCGTTGCCGTTCTGCAAGCTTGTGGGAGACACGGATGCATGGGACTTGATGTTTCAAGTAAACAGGGGTGGAAATCACGGGGGGAGACAAGGGGGTCCGGAACCCCCTGCTCCTGGGAAAAACAGAGCGTTTCCCCCAACCCAATAATAATATACGAAGATGCGCACACATCGGGGCGCAGAGAGGGAGCAATCGGGACGCAATTTGCCAACGATGCGCGCAGGTGCGATGCGCGGTTTATTTTTTTACTCTGTTTCTCTATGGAGCCCCCACCCCGTTGACAGTTTGCCACAAAAAATGGCTTGAGCCGGAGTGGATATGGTGACGTCCCTGTGTTTTATTGTGTGTTTATCCGTGTTATTTCTCTAGGAGTTAGGGTGGAGTTACTCTCGGATAGAGGGCGGCTCTAATTCTGCCATGTGCCCTGTGACGTAGGAAGGGATCCTGAAACATCTGAACGGGATGTTTCAGGGCAGCTCACAGCAAACTGACTGAGTTTGACTTTTATTTCACAGTTTTTGTGTTAGTAGGCCCATCAGAGATCCAAATGTATGGTATTTAAAGACAAAAGTCTTTCAATTTTAATCCTAGTCTTAATAATAATAATAGTGTTGTATATTAACGCTAATGCGCTGTCTATTTAAAGAAAGAGTAGAAATTATTACGGAATCTGCTTTGGAACCAAGGTTATGACTGCAGTCTGCGACTATTGTCATAAAGGGAAAAGGGAACAGGCTTTCCCTTCAGCGACCCCGAGGTAAATCCTCCATGTAAAATTCCTCCATATGCGTGTCCATGTGGATGTGGAAATTTGAAATAGAGAAAGAAAATTGCTTTCATTCCAGTGATATTGTCGTGAACCTTCCTGTTTCTTGTTCATGTTCAACTGAATTTCATGTTTACTTGAGCAGGCAAGGAAACGTCTCAAGGCTGTGAAGTATTTGAATGTACATATGTACTGTGCCTAAATGTACAAATGTACGTTTGAGATATAGTTGTTCAAATGTTTCTTAAAGTTCATGAATTTTCATGTATTGTCATTAGACAAGCAGAGTCTTGAAACGCAGCGCGCCAGTTTGGAAAGTTATTCGCTCAGTGGTATGACAAATTGTATCCTTCAAGATTTCTTTTCGGCAATCGAAATAAATTTCAATTGTTTTGGTTGGTTTAAGGTGTTTAAACACAAATATTTGTAATATAATATCAACATTACTCCTCTGCATTATGCTATAAATAAAAAACCAAGTATGGACTCGATATAGCTGAACTACAGCTGGATGTCAATAGTTTTTGTTTTTTGTTGTTTTTTTGTTGATGGAGAAATGGTTCATTCCAGTCTTTTGTTTGGAAAAGAGAAAAACAAAAATATACAGAATATACAAAACCTGGTTTCATGCACAGGATCAATCCAGTTAAACTCCACGGCAGGGGGGCTAAGTGGAGGTATAAATATAAATATAGATTTGATATACAGGGTGAATCAATATGTAATCAATAATATGAGCAAGGATAAGAATGGATGAGTTAGGTCTAAATGATGACGTTGTTATTACAGTGTCTGTGCGCAGTGCTGTTGACGGTGTACTTCTTTTTAAATATACATTTGACTTTGCGTAACCAGTCGGAATCTATTTCCATAACATCTCTGTGCTGAGCATCGTGCAGTAAAAAAAAAAAAAAGGCTTTAGTTTAAAGAGTTTGGCGTCTAGAAGATCCAAGCGCCCCCAAAGCTGTGACTCTCCACACCGGTCTTACAAATTCCTCAAATGAGAGACGAGGATTTCCTGCTCACTCAAAGTTCTGTCGACGCAGGCTTTTAGCTTCAGAAAACATTGACGCGGTGAGGAATTATGAATTGTGCTTATTGACACACACTTGCAGGCTGAGGCAAGTGGGAGGCGGAGGAATTGCAAGAGAAGATGAAAGATAAATAATATATAAAAAGATAATAAAATGTAAAAATAAAACACGAAATGTTAAAATAATACAATATATTAATTTATATGAATACAATATATTATAGATATTATCATCATCATTTTTTTCATTACTTCTGCACCTTTCTGCACAGTCCATAAGCCTGTAAATAGGCAATAAAAGCCATAAATGAACGTGACTGGTCGACCCGGTTGGCTTTCTTTACTTTAACTACGTTATACAACATTAAAGGTTGCTTTTATCATCATTTTGACATTTGTAACACTTCCATCGCATATATCTACGTATCCACTTTTTTATTCTCGGCTAAATTTCATAATCCTCGACTCAATTGGTAAATCCTCAAAATTGGTAAACCCTGCCACATCCTCATCATCCTTCCACGACTCTCCTGTCGAAATCGACCGCGCGACGCTCAATCCCGGGCGGGGCCTCGGGATGACTTGCGGAGTGTTGTGTAATATTTCCCCCTGCCTGTGCTGTAACCGAAGCTGACCGCCCCATTATTCTGAAAACGGTGCCCCCGCCGCATTCTCCTCGGCGCGCCTGCTTATTGCGCGGCGTTCCGTCCGACCCGCGGGAACAAATGAAAGCGATAAATCACGGCCGCGTCCCGGAGACGGCAGGACGCGAAACCGCCGAGGCCTCCGACGTGCACCTGCTCGGCGGTGAACCCGCGCATCTCACCGCAGGGGCCCCCCGCCGCCTGCCCCAGCTCCATCTGATCCCCTGATGTCTCGCAGCGACTCTGGCTGTCGCTGACATGCAATTTCCTTTGCGAGGCAGGGAAGAAGAAGACACGCGGGTGCAGGAGGGAGGCGGCTAAGGAGGAGGGATGCCTTTATGAATACAGTACATGCAGTCTGTAGTGAGGTGGAGGTGGCTAGAGCAGCCTTTCCCAACCTTTTCTTCTGCCACAGCACACTTTCTTTTCACGATGAAATGACCCCGCCGCTGTCATCGCAACCGCCAAAAACGCCAGAAACATGTGGAACTGCGCTTGTTATTTCGGCCTCCTGGTAGCGATGCAAGCGACTCACTCGTAGCCAACAACTCTTCTGAGTGACTCGGGAGCCCCCGCCACGGAACAGAGCACGAGGGAGTGAATCCCGCCCCCCCCCTCTCTCGCCGCGCGTCACACCGAGCGAATCAAACGAACAAAGAGTCAAAACAGCGAGGGCACGACCGAGAAACGAGTCCCCAGAGAAAGAGTGGAACCTTTCGTCACGCCGAGCCGTCCTGGGTTTTCAGGGTGAAGCTCGTTCCGCCGGAGCTGCCAGCTCCGTCCGGAGCCCGGGGACTCAGCGAACTAGCGCGGCCTTGCGTTTTTTTTTGGGTTTTCGAAAATAACGCCGGGGCAGAGACGGCCGGGAGAGCCGTGGCCCCTCGGCCCCTCCCGGCTGCCGACCAGCGGAGGACGGGTGTGGAGGCGTGGCGACGTTTGTGTTTTGGAAACTGTAGAACGCCTGCACCCCCCCCCCCCCCCCCCCACGGCTTCAAGCTGCTCGTTGGACGGCGTGAGCGGAATAGGCAAACACCGCTCATTCTCAAGATCTCGCCCATATTGATCCCCGGATCTGCGGAAATCCTTTAATCATCCACAGGAGCTGAACAGCGGCCTTTTTGTTGATGCTTAGCGTAACCCCCACCCCCCCTGTGCGCGCGCGCACACACACACACACACACACACACACACACACACACACACACGTTTGCACACACACACACACACACACACACACGTTTGCGCACACACACACACACACACACACACACACACACACACACACACACACACACACACACACACTGGTAATGCTGAAAGCTAGCCTGAAGTTGCTGTTTGCTGTCAGAAATATTTTCCTGAGCTGTAGATTTGGTTTCTGTCCTTGCTAAGAGTGTCACATATTGTATGCAAATCCTCAAATCTAAATGCACAGATTTTTATTTTATTTCACAGCAGGTTGAGTGGCTCTAATCTCATTCAGCCGTTTGGGGTGTTTGCGTGTGTGTGTGTGTGTGTGTGTGTGCGTGTGTGCGTGGGTGTGTGTGTGTGTGTGTGTGTGTGTGTGTTGAGGCGGGGAAGTGGTGGTGGGGTGTGTGGGGAGGGGGGTTGTATCGCAATCTTGTCTCTCGCCTGTTTGACGTCTCGAGTGTCGCACCACAGTGAACGGAAGAAAAAAAAAGAAAAAAAAGAAGAAGAAATCAAATTGCTTTTGAATACAGCCTGGCGGCATCTATTACAATATAAACCCGGTTGCACCGCGCGCCAACCCTCTCATATCATTAAGGCACAATGGGGCTTTTCTCAGATAACAAATTGATCGAATAACAATTCTAGCATTTCAATCCTCTGCATTAACCGACTCTTTTCTTTTTTTTACCCCCCAGCAGGGTGGATGGGCCGGCCCCATCGAGCGCTGACGATAGACTGAGGAGCAGCATCCCGTGCTCCGTACACACACACACACACACACACACACACACACACACACACACACACACACACACACACACACACACACACACACACACACACACACGGATATTATGAAGATTGACTGATACAGCCAAGAATAATTGTCACGTTGGCGACGAATCCGGAGCATTTAAGGACTTGAGCAAAGGTATATGACAATATGTCAACGATAAGTTTTCTCCCCGCATTAGAATGCTGCCGTGCCAAGTCTAAAACGACAGAGTGCATCAGCAGCACTGTAGCACTTTGCGAAAGCGAGCCCACGCCAAAACCGCCCCCCCCCCTGGTACTGGCAGCACCGCGAGGCGTGAAATCCCTTTGTTAGATTTTTTTTGATTTTCTTCCATTCATTATGGACCTATTTCAAATCAGATCGAGCTTGTTTTCTTTGAGAAGCGGAGCGCATCGGGGACGCTCTCAAAATGTCCCCATCGCTTTGTTTTCCCCGACTCCCCTTTGCCGTCGAACGGCGGACGGGATTCAACGCGATCGGCGAACGTGTTGCGCCTGGTGTCGTGTGGTCTGGCTGTTTGTTTGGGAATAGAAGAGGTCTGAAGCCGAATCGTTCCGTTGTACAAAAGTTTCCATCTCCCTGGAAATGTCCTCGCTCTTTTTCATCCGGCGCTATAAATTGGGCCACTCGGTGCCTGGGATACGCCTCACTCTGCTTCGACATTGGCTGGAGCCGCACTGCTGGGGTTGCACCAGGGAAGGCAATAAATCAGGGGCCGGGCGTCGTGAGGCCGAGATTGGGACCGGAGTGGAGGGTTGCGGGCGTGGAGCTCCTCGGTCTGGGGGATGCCAGACTCCGCCAGACAGGTGTCCTGGGCCCCGGTGATGGATGCGAAGGGGAGCCAGAGGGGGATGCTAATCAGAGCCAAGGTGTGGCGGCTGACGGCTACGAGGGGCATCCTGGCTCTGGTGGGAGCTCATTAGGCAGCGTGTCCCACCTGCAGAGTGCTGGAGGAGCTATAGCTGCGGGCCCGTCCCACCGTGGACCGGCGCTCGTTCTCTGCTCTCCGGAAAAAACTCACACGCGCACACGGCAGCCAGGCGTCCCGCTGTCGAACCTGAGCGGACTGCCTTGGAGGGCCGGCTCTGCTGTGGAGAGATTGATGAACACAGAGATCCAGAGAGGACCCCGTGAGACGGTGAAGCAGGGGTCACGGCGGAACAGCACTCTGGGCGGTACTCCCCGGCCAGTGCAGTTTCTGGAAGATTTCGCCACGCGGACCGCATTCTGTAGTGTTCCCCTGCGGCCCTGCAGGTCGGGCAGGACAGCACGTGACATTTTGGAGACTCTCTGGTCCAGCAAGGTGGTCTCCCTGGTCATGAAGAGCCGGTTCCTGAATGTAGTGAAAAGGCAGCCTCGTGTTCTCCATCGCCAATGGCTTTCCACTGATGCAGCATCCAGGTAGAGCTCACACAAGAAGCCTCATCAGCCCGAACATAGCATTAATTTTTCCCCTGGCACCAACCCGTACCGTCCAGCCAATGCATCCAAACCCGGTCCAAGAATAGAACAGATCATGTGGTGTGGAGGATTTTGAGCGGAAAAAAAAAGCAAAAAAAGCGAACATGGTAAATATTGTTTCAGAAGAAAAGCCGAGTGTGATCAAAAAGCAGCTGTCACCATGGCAGCAAGGCTGTGAGGCACAGGCTACTTTTACAATTGGAGACAAGGATTCTCATGATTGGAGGACTTGGTGTCTGTGCAGAGCACTGCAGAACCTGACGCAGTTCCCTGACGTCCTTGCAAAGCTCCAACCACCGCCCTTGAACAGACTGACGCAATCTTCCGGGAAGACTTTGGAAATTGGCTTGGTCCCTAGCGATGTTCCACGACTTCCCCTTGCATCAGCTGAGGGAGGTCCAAGTGACGACAAAGGAGACTATCCTGGGTCTCCACACCCACAGCAAAAGGCTGATCAAAGAGCTGTGCCACGCCCTGCTGGGCGTTCTCTGACCTGAGGTCCGGAGGGTCTCCCCGGCACCGACTGCTTCACAGAGACTTGATGGTGATGTCAGTGGACCGGCAAGTCCACATTCCCGACCTGCGACTGCCGGACACGTGCGTACGGGTGTGCATGAGCCCCACCCCTCGTGCATGTTTGTGACTGAAACCCGCCCGGTTCTGCGACAAGAGGGCTCTGTTCCAGCCTCGTCCACACCTCCCAAATCGAGGACGTCCCTCCGCCCCCACTCAGGTGTCCTCTGTGTGTGCTGGTGCGCGATGCAGACGAAAGAGGCGCGACCAGAGTGGATTTAATTCTAGCGTACGCTGGGGTCAAGGGTCACCCTGAAAGGGGGGCGAAGGTAGCTATACCACCTTCAAAAGTCTCCAATTCATCTCGATGGGCTGAAGTGTGGAAATTAACTTTCAGTTTCTCGGCGCTGGCTGGCTGCCTGATAAATCACTTGTCAGACGCCCGATCATAGGCTGGACGGCTCATAATGAAGAGCCCGGCCAGAGAGTTCTGGCTCTGAAGTACC
This sequence comes from Zeus faber, assembly GCF_960531495.2. Taxonomy (NCBI): domain Eukaryota; kingdom Metazoa; phylum Chordata; class Actinopteri; order Zeiformes; family Zeidae; genus Zeus; species Zeus faber. Next base: position 24,860,070 of record NC_137202.1, read on the forward strand.
ATCCCCTGCACCAAGAGCAAATATTACCTCTACAAATTATGTTCTGTTTGACTTTCTGTGCCAATATAGTTTTTTTCAGGATTTATGTTTTATATTATATTGATTTAGCGCTTGAATTTTTTATTGTCTCAAACACTTAATTCTATTGCCTTATTGTTTGTTAGTAGTGCTGTAACTACTTGTAAAAGTGAGGGGAAAAAAACTTGCCGTTGCGGCTTCAATTTATTTCATGGATTATGTTGATTTTCTTAATTATATTGGTTTTTGGCGTGAAATATTTACAGAAAATACTGAAGATGATGCTTATATTTTCAGACAATTATATTTAAATATAATATAATAATATATTCTATTTATTTACTGTATCACATCGCACTGCATCGCATTGCATCGCACTGCATATTGTTTTGGGTTATTTCCTAATGAAAACACAGATCCTTGACCTCTCTAGTCTCGCGCACGCACGCACGCACGCAGGCACGCACGCACACACACTTATTTCTGTTTCTGTACTGGTATCATCCCAGTACAAGGTAAACACACTCTTAAATCGTGCAAAACATTTGCCAAGGGCCTGTCACCGTTGTCAGTCCAAGGACAGAGCTTTCATTTTCATACCAACGGCTGCTTTGGCGGGTCCTGCAACCCACTTTGGTCAAACACAGATGAGGAGCGGGAGGCAAGAGGCTGCCCGCTCCTCATTCCCCGAACCGACCGACCGACCGCGCCCATCTCGCATGGAGCATCACAGTCACGACACCAGGACGGGGGGAGATCTGACCTCCAATCAAAACGCAGATCGGAGCGTTTTCTGGGGTGGGGGCGGGGAGGCTGTGGAGGAGTCTTTGTTCCGCCATGAGTCACGCACCGTCCCGTGGCTGAAACGCGTCGACGTAGAAGTCACAACCGAATATAACCGCATCAAATGCGAGTCAGTCGGGAGTTAGGGTTTGGATTTTCCACGGGTTCATTTGTGAAAAAATGTCCCGATCGTATCGAAGCTGATGCAAATATTTGTACAGGTTATGCACAGTTTCATGTAAATGGAAAAAAAAAAAGGGGGATGTCGATTTGGAATGATGAAGTCAAATTTGCAACGCGGGAAAGAAAACCAAACGATTAGGGTAGATTTGTCCTGGTTAATGCATATCATCTGTTAACCCTTTCTTTGCTGATAGTAACGTCAAATGAAGACGTCAACAACCCTTTATTCGAGGGAAAAACCCCTTGAGATGAAAACTTCTCCTTTTCAAGGGGGTCCTAAACACAAATGTACAGAAACAGACAACAAAACAATACAGATACACCCACGCATACACAGGAAGAGCTCTCCCAGGCCTGACCACTCTCCCGCTGATTCCCCTGACGACGCCCAACATGATTTAAAGAAATAATACACTTACTGTCAATGTTCACATACCAATATAGAGCTGTAAACATGAATTTACATGCACATACATATGAGAATTTTTTTTCCCCATATCTCAAGTGTCATGAGGAGCAAGAGCAGGTTGTTTGAAGATAGATAAAAAGAGACGCCTTTAAGAAACGAAAGGAGGTCACTGATCTAAGTGAACTTGGCAGGTTGTTCCAGTCAGATGGAGTTTTAAATTTAAAGGCACGTCGTGCAACTTCTTTAGAAATTCTAGGGACGAAGAAAAAAGGACACTCAGTATGCCTACTATATGATGACCTGTAGAGGACTAAACATTGTTAAAAGAAGAAGGATAATTACAGAGAATACATTAAATACAAACATTAAACAAATACATTGCAACCAGTGAAATAAGATGTGAAAGAGATAAGATAAGATAAACCTTTATTAGTCCCACCAAATTTACATTACATACAAGAACACTTACTAATCAAAAAAATAATAATAAAACGGTAAAAGAGATTTAAAAAATATATATTTTTAATCACCTTACATCCCAGATTTCCCACCGGCGATCAATCACAGTGTCGCTTTATTCACCTCCAAGTTTGGGAATGACTTCATTTTCGGATTGAAGTAGTGTAAGTTCCCTTCTGTGTCCATCGTCAGAAGGCACACATTCGGGAACGGGTTCTGAATCTCTAATGATTACTGCGCTTAATTTCCCACCGGGCTCTCCACACAGGATGCGCAGCGTCATTCAAAGTGCATTGAGGAAAATTGTTGACCTTCTCTCTTGAGGAAAAAGGAAGGTATGTCCTGGTTTGTTAGTTGTTGACGGGGCCAAATAGTTTCCATGGCGGCGTTTCAATGCATTTGTTAGCCTTTAACAAACAATTCGGTCTGTTAACCTGTTGCACTGTTGTGTGACGAAATTAGCTTTTCCTAATGAAAAGACAAAAAAAAAAGAATGGCGGAATGGGTTTTGCTGGGTTTATTTCATATTACCTAAATCCACACAATCTCTTTACAGTGTTGGGTGTTAGCGTCCTGATTAGAATTCGAGCCTTCCAGTTGGCAACAAAGTGCATGCTGTTTAGCCAAGCTTTGCCAAGCCCATGAGAGAATGGCTTTGTGATTTAATCTGGTTTTAATACAGGGCCCTAGGGAAAAAAAAACCCCACAGAGCACTACAAAACATTTTCAAAGCTGGTGGTGACTTTCTCCTTGTCTAAGTCCACAAAAGTCTACAAAAATGATCGCTGAATAAAAAATGTAATGTGTAGTTTTTACGCACACGTTGCAATTCACAAACTCAATTTCGACACAAAAACCTGCCTATTCACACAGGCCAACGGGGGCAGAAAGGTGCACAACTAATGAACGTTTTTTTATTATTATTATTATAATTATATATATATATATATATATATATATATATATATATATATATATATACATATTTATTTATTATTTATATTATTGTCCTATTTCAATTTATTTGTATTTATTTTATTATTTTTAATTTAATTAAATAAAATGTTGATTTATGAATCACAGGTATGTACCTACTTTTATTTTAAAATGTTTTATCTTTCTTTTTTCTGTGCCCCCCTTGGAATTCCTCCGTGCCACACTGATTTCTACCTGATTTATATCTATACCAATAATTTGTCCTGTGTATAGAATCGCAATTTGTATATTTGTATATTTTGTATATTTTTACATATCAGGCTATTTCTAATCTGAATTTTTGGTTATTTATTTTTTTATTTTGTATTATTATTTAGCCATTTTATGTTTAATTTTCCAGGCTGTTAAGTTTTCTTTATTGTAATTGTCTGCAGAGAAGCGCACCGACCTTCACCATGTCAAATTCCTCGCATATGAAAATGTACTTGGTGTAATAAACCGATTCCAATTCTCTACAGCCAAACGAAAAAAACAAACAAGTACATATGACAATATAAACACACGCATCCCAGTAAAAAAACACACACACACACACACACACACACACACACACACATACCAAAACAGCTGCCACACAGGTGGCACACAAAAGTGATCTAGCGGCTCGATAGCTGTTGCCAAATGGTGACATCCGCACTGCTCTTGTGACTGCGGCAGGAGGACAGAGATCATTCAGCAAATTAAAAATGATAAAGAATTATACGCACTTCACGGTGAGCCAGGAGAGGCTCAATAACCTGGCAGCACTTTCCACTGAGTGTAAACTGGCTCAGCAGACTGACTTTAAAGACATTATGAAGTAAGGAGGAAGGTGTTTAAAGTTGTTCAAGTAGTAAAAGACACTTTCTGCTGCGAAGCGTCGCGTGGTGAGCGCCTTGGGCGAATGTGTTTTTGCCGGACTTTGCGGGGGCCTTGGCTTCCCTCGGACTTCACCTCTACAACTTGGCTTCCCGGCTGCCTGTCTGCTGGGTGTGAGCCACCGGTCTAAAAAAATGATCGACGTGCAATACAGTTTGAGCAATCAGTTATCGTCTCGAAATGCATCATCGGGATGCAATCCAGCTGAAAACCCTCCGGGTACCGTCGGCAGCGCGGGCACCCCATCACCGGCACGCCGCAACCATCAGTACCATGGGAGAGGGAGACGGGTGCGCAAATTGCAGCCCGATGCCTCCCTCTCCGTGGCCGCCTCTGGATGGCGCAATAGGTGGGTCGCCTATCCGGCCAATGGGAGGAGCCGCCCCTGCGCGCTGACGTAGGCGGTTCCAAAGGGAACTCTCTGTAGCCTGGTGCTCAACACAAGAATGCGAGGGAAACATTTCTGTCCGGCAACCTGACGGGGACTTGCCCAAAGTGGCACTGGACTGTTTTTTAACCGCATTTGATAGGGCGCATAGCTGCTGTTTCTATTCGCAAATACTTAACATCCGGCCTCACTCAACAGCTCTCCAAATATGTGCTGAGATCTGGAACATTTGCGCTAATTGGGAATAAGCGTACAATGAACGTTTTGCGAGTGAGTGTTTCAGCTAATTTGTGTCCACGAGCTGACAAAAAAACCCCCAAAAAAACCAAAGCAACCTGATTTCATCCCCCTGCAGATGGAGGCTTTTAAACCAAGGGCAGGTTTTCAAGTTGGATTTAGACTGAGTGGGGGTGGGTGGGATCCGTACAGTCCAGGGCCAACATCCCACTGTTTTAAATTATTCTCAGTCAAAAGGCAGCACAATGTAATTAACTTCATCACTGCACTCCCATCTAATGAGGCCTGGTGTGTGCCAGCAGAGGCCGTTTTTTCTCCCGTTTTATTTTTTACGAGTCTGATGGAATTTGTCGGGGTGAGTCTCAGAGGAGAGCGCCACAATAGAGAGCTGAATGTCACCGGCATCTGAGCCCCGCTCATTTGCGAGCGTTTGTCCATGGGCCAGGGAAATTTCAATGCCCTTTAGATATATGATTTTATCACACTGTGTCATTTCTCCTCCACCGCCCCGCACCCCCCCTCCCCCACCCCCTCCCCCACCCCCGCCCCACAGCTCAGTTTTGGACCTCACATGAGTTTCATTAGCATTTGCAGGAACTGCGAGACATTTGCCACCATGGATTGTGACAGATTTCACAGGCTCCGTTTTACTGTTGCCCCGGAGGGAAGAGGCAGCTCTCACCATCTGTTGATTGTGACTGCATTCGGCGGATCCCGAGAGTTCTGTCGACACCTCGCTCACAATTCTGGGTTACTGTAAGCTCAACCGGAGGGAAGAAACCCACTGAAATTCAGATTTGGTGCGTCGGATTTTGTACCCATCTCATTTTTTTGGTCAGCGCAGATCTGGAAGACGTGGAAGAAACAGGAACGCCTGTGCAAGATTATAAGTATGATTGCAATCTTCGATTCGGCAAACTAAACCAGGTGACTATCAACTGAATGACTCGTTTTCACGGAAATCTTCCCCTGCTGAAGTGCCCCGGAGCAAAATTGTGGTAGCGGAATTCAGCAGAGATAGAGTGAGTGGATGGAGATTGTTAGGAATCCCATTGTCCAACCAATAATAAAGGACGATGGCGGCACAGTACATGCTGTCAGTTTTGTCAGCTTTTCCGAGTGGATGTGCCCTTGAGTTATTTTGCGCCGTCTCCGAGCGGAGGTCTGTCTGCTCATTGTCGAGGGAGCAGTCAGATGGCACCGCTACTTGCAAATGCAGCTCGCGTCGGCACGGTTCATCTCCAACGGCCCCGGCACATTTCTATTCTGGCGGCAGCTGAGTTCAAACTTCTCAGTTCATTATGAGGCAAATGATTGTGCTGTCTTCACGTTAACGCAGATCTCAATCTGGGCTCCCAGTCAGCGGGCCGCTATTAAGTTAAATTTATAAAATTGTTCTCGAGAAAAATTCTTGATTTGTCCGCTTTTCTTGCCAGTGCAGCACCTTCCTTTATGGAACTTCTCATAGATTACATTGTGTATTTGGGGGAGTAAGCATAAAGTTAATCGTCGGCTTTACACACAGAGCTGTGGCAGCGTGTGACCCGATGAGTTCTGAGTGCGGCGAGAATGCGTTGTGCCTTTCACGCTGAATGGAAGACGTGGAGCCGGGAGAAAGTGGGTCCGTACTCCCCTCGCCTTCCATTGTGACTTTTGAGTTCATTATTCTGTCTCCGCGCCCGACATCGTCCCATTTCTGCAAAAACATTTCTGAACTTGAGAGAGAGGTTAAAAAAAGGAGACCAAGCTACTTCATAATGGCTCAAACAGACCCTCCCCCTTCTGATAACAAGTCCTGTTCTGATGTCAGGTGTTTGGAATCGGGAGGAACTGCTGTGGTGTGGAACAATGTAGTTGTAGTTCAGCGACGGCGGTCTTTCTATGTATACTTTATATGAATGTACACGTTCCAACACAAGGCAAAGGTTGAATATTCCAAATTCCACTGCAAAGCAAAGCAATATTATAGTCACCGAACAGATTGAGGCATAACCTTTTAAGCCTTAATTCTGTGCAATGCAGTAGAAAAGGGTTAGAGGTTAGGCGTTAGGGTTAGGGGTTAGGGGTTAGGGGTTAGAGGTTAGAGGTTAGGGTTAGAGGTTAGGATGAAGGTTTAGTGTTACGGTTAGGGGTTAGTGGTTAGAGGTTAGAGGTTAGGGTTAGAGGTTAGGATGAGGGTTTAGTGTTACGGTTAGGGGTTAGGGTTAGGGTTGGGGTTGTGGGTAAGGCTTAGGCTTAGGGTTAAGGGTTATAGGATAGGGGTAAGGTTAGGGGTTAGGGGTTGGGATTAGGGGTTAGAAGATAGGGGTTAGGGTTAGGGGTTAGAGGATAGGGCTTAGGATTCAAGATTCATGATTCAAGAGGTTTATTTGGCACATAAATATACATACTCTCATACATATATGCAGTGAAATGTCTTTGCAACGCACCCGGAGATTATTCACAATAAGTACTAAACCGAAAATAATAGCTAACCTAATTCCCACCTAGCTAAAATACTGAAACAAACTGATTCCTAAAACGTAATGCAGTTAGTGAATTGAATAATATAAATAAATTAAAATAAAAATAAAACAAGACTCAAAACCAAGGTAATACAGACTGGGAGTATAAAATAGAAAGTAATAGAGCTATGTATGTGTGAAAGGGTATTTATAGAAACAGATATGTGCAGTAGTGAATGTGCTTGTGAATAAGGGTTAGGGTTAGGGGTTAGAGGATAGGGGTTATGGGTAAGGGTTCAGGTTGCGGTTTGGGGTTAGAGGATAGGGTTAGGGTTAGGGTAAGGGTTAGGGGTTAGGGTAAGCATTAGGGTTAGAGGTTAGAGGATAGGGGTTATGGGTTAGGGTTAGGGGTTAGGGGTTAGGGTTAGGGGTTAGGGTTAGGGTTAGGAGTTAGGGGTTAGGGGTTAGGGTTAGGGGTTAGGGTTAGGGTTAGGGTTGGGGTTAGGGGTTAGAGGATAGGGGTTATGGGTAAGGGTTCAGGTTGCGGTTTGGGGTTAGAGGATAGGGTTAGGGTAAGTGTTAGGGTTAGGGGTTGGAGGATAGGGGTTATGGGTTAGGAGTTAGGGTTAGGGTTAGGGGTTATGGGTAAGGGTTAAGGTTAGGGTTAGGGTTTACAGGATAGGGTTGGAGGTTATGGTATGGGTTAGGGTTAGGGGTTAGAGGATAAAGTTAGGGTTGGGGTTAGGGGTAAGAGGATAGGACTAGGGTTAGGGTTCAGGTTGCAGTTTGGGCCATGGCAGCAGCAAAACGTCATCAATGCGAAAGGGTCGCACGATTGGTCATTTCCTTCCGGACCCGTCTATTCCATCTACGACGAACTCAAGCAGCTTTCTCGAGACGTTGACCTTCAAATTGTGACATTTCTCAACTTTCAATGGGTAAGTGAATCTTTGTTTTTTTGTTTTCAACCTCTTCATTTTCATTTTTATTTGCATTTAAGTTAGGGGTTAGGGTTAGGGTTAGGGTTAGTCTGTTTATTAATGTAGTTGGATAAGTTTGTGAGTTTAGTGTTTAGTGTTTATTGTTTATATTTCACACAGCAGCTTCTAGCTTGAATACAACGTGTTTTATTGCTGGATTGAGTAATCTATATATACACACTGCGGCTATTGACAGGAGGAGGGCGGCGCCGGTTCCTCTCCGTGGGTCGATGGAGAAGGCAGGGCCGGCAGTGGTGGCTGATACATCCCATTAACCAGAGGAGGATGCAGGAGATTTCCACAATCTATATGTGTATTTATTGAGCTGTTTCTGTGATAAAGTGTTTTCTGATTATTTTTTGCTATCAGTTATTTGTGCTTCGATTGTCAAATGAAGAAAAACATGCAATGGATATTTGTACACTTGATAAAACATATTAATTGCTTCATAATACCTTGTAAATAAATTCACAGATTTCTCTACTAAAAAAAGCCATCATTTGACAAGTGAGTTTGACTAGAGCCCACACGTGTGTATATATAAATAAATATATATATATATATACACACACAGTATATACATATGACTAGAACCCACAGGTAGTGACTCCAAGCAGCAAGGAGACCACGCCCCTTCCACTCTCCTCATGTATACCAGACTAATAAAGTTTATAAAACTACTTCCCAAGTATGGCGTAAAATATAAAGTCTAATCCTGGGCACGACATTTGATTTCTTGCTGGAAGGATACATTTTCTTTCGGAGAGGTTTAATTTGTTGTGGGTGAGAATGTACTAGTTTGTTAATTTAACTCGGTAATCCACGTTAGGACGGCACATCAGCGATTTTACATAATGTGGTTGGTGCATACCAGGCTTGGTAATGAAATATTTTTACCAAATACGTCTTTGAATGGACCTCTATGGGAAACTATCCTCCAGTTTACGCCCCGCACCCGGAAAAATAGAACGTAAATGCCGCTTTCGCGATGCTGACGCCTCTGCACGGTGTGACCTTCCATATTGATTAATGGCGGTGTATTGTGAAGTGCTTTCACGACGTCGGCGTGTTACTTCTGGTGTGGCCCAGGGGTAAGGACAGGTACCTGCGTTTGCCTATTGTAGCTTGCATGGTGTATGTAACAGGCCTCAGGGTTAGGGTTACAGTATGTCGAAATGATGTATACCTCCACGCTCGCTGGGTTCGGGTTGGGATGGGAGAGAGGCAGTCAGAGAAGGGATGTAGCACACGTGGAGACCAGAATAGAGGCGAGACACGGGGGTGGAGCTCTCCTTTAAGTTCATTCTAAGTTTATATAAAACATTGTGGCCTGGCATAATGGCAAATCATCTCATTACATGCTCTCTGACCAGCTTGTGTGTCCATTTGTGTGTGTGTGTGTGTGTGTGTGTGTGTGTGTGCACGTCTGACACCGCTGGATGAAGTACCGTGGCGGTGATGAGTTCCATCACCTCCTCCGCTCCCCTCCACGCCCGCCCTCCCAGTCCCCCTCCCCTCCCCGCGGGCCCCGACTATTTACGACAAGCCCTCTCCCTGACAAACAGGGACGAGGCTGTTTTCCAAACCCGCCGCATTTTACTTTTATGGGTACCGGGGTGTGAGCCTTGACAGAAGGAACCGGTCCAGACTGCTGATGCCAGCGGTGTGAGGCTCTCACAGCTCCATGCGTGGTGTTGGTGTTGGTGGTGGCGGTGGCGGTGGCGGCGACGGCGCCATTAATCAAGCTATGCAATTGAAGTGTTACTTGCAAGCATTGCTGTGTTATAAATTGTGCGGGAAATGTATAATGGGTGGCGGGGGAAGGGGTGACAAATCTATTTTACAGTCTCATTCATGTGCTGTGGTTCTGATTGCTTTCTGTTTCTTTTTTTGCCGGGGCTGGTGATGATAATCGTCTGCTCTGGTTTTTGGCCGGGAGCGGCCACTTGACTCACCGGAAGCGGCCGAGGTTTCAGGTAATTGTGGACACGCGGGGCTGACAGCGTGAGTTTCGGAAGAGATAGAGATTTGGCAATCACCGCAGCTGAAAGAGCCACTGAAATTAAGGGCGAGGAAAAGTTCGGCTCTTTTCGGATATTCGGCTCCTCACGAGTGGCACCGGTTCCGTTTTTCCCCCACTCCTGGTTCGTTTCGTTGAGTTTCTGCAACAAGTCAGAGGAGTCGGTACGGCTCTGAGTCGTCAATGGGATTCTCACAAGGGACATTTAATTTGCTCGAAATGACTCATTCTTAATTATTTATTATTGATTATTATTATGAAGTGTAAATCAGTCAAATTCAATATGGATTATGGCAAATGCCTTCACCCTTTTTTCACGTTCGTTTAATCCTGAGTAATTATTTTCTGTATATGTGTCACTCCAGAAGCTCCCGGCTGTTTTGGTCAGAGATTCGAGTCTCGGTTCAGGCTGCCGCTACCGAGTCGGTAACTGCAGCCGCCGGAGTGGCTCACGACTCCCGAGTCATTTAAAAGGTGTGTTCGCTGCGGACGAATCGTTCGCGGGTCTTGCATCACTACTACCTGAGTGTGTAGCATTTAGGTAAACATCGAGCCTTTTCATAAATATGAACATTACTTAACTAATATTAATAATTGTAAATGTATATATATTTTTTCCATAATTGTAAATGTCTATTTTCTGTTGGGTAGCAGCGAATCCTAAAAAGAAGAGTGGTGTGGTGAAATGCGATGAAATGCGGTTCACCTTTTCTGAATTACAGCAGCGCGTTGTTCAAAGAAAAAAACTGAACCCTTTGAAGCCTGACATTTCTCTCAACGTTATTTTCCAGCCTGGTTATTAGTCCTCAAGCCGTATCCTCATCGCAGAATGGCGGCATTTACATGGAGATGGCCCCCGATGGCGGCTGGCGGCGTCATTCCCTATGTTTTGATCTGGGCCCGCTTTTCCATACAGAGGGAACGAGGTGCAAAGTGTCCCTCACCACAGGCCGAAAATTGCTCCTCAGAACTCCCCGAACACCCGGGCGGGGAACAGATCGGCCACAGAGGCGAAACAATTTGTCCGATGCGAACGAGGGTCCCGTGGGACCGTCTTTAAGTGTTAAATGACCTGGCTGAACCCCATGCTAATCCACGGTTTGGCGTTACTGGAGGCTCTGAGAGCCTGCACTTATACCCTCCGCACGGCCGTTTTTGAAGACACTTTATGCAAATTCAAGGTGATCGGATTTTTCTTTTTTCCCCTCCAGGCTTAGTTTACCATCTCTCTCTCTCTCTCTCTCTCTCTCTCTCTCCACCCGAGAGAATCTCACAGTCACTCCAATCATTCCGGCCCCACACCGGGCACGCCGGCATATGCATAGGGATGAGCCGCGGCCGCTAATACACCGGAATAAAAAAATGTCTGCACGCAATTGTGCATCGCATCATTTGCGTTGATTTCAATTTCGTGCCGATATTCGGCTTTCGGCGTTCATTGTCAGACGTACGGTGTAAATGAATCCATTATGCCGAAGGAACAGCAGACCACGGGAAAATATTCTGAGCAGTTCTGACGAGTAAGATTGCGGTCAAGAGTCGCGTCGCGGACTTCAATGACTGATTAATTAAAGTGGAAATCCATTACTTCGTCTGGGTTACAGACAGGTTTACATTACAAGTCCCAGAATTCCAATTCATCAACACAGAATCATTTTTATTTAATTATTATATATATACTTTTTGACAACATCCGGTTTTGTTGTCTTTGTTCCATCCTCGTGCTCGCTCACTTCCTCCGTCACATCTGCAGCGCCACCGCGTTATTATGTCGAGTGCTGCTGAGAAACATCTAAAAAAATAAAACTTGCACAGAACAGAGCAGCCGGATGAACTCTTCATTGTTCCCTTCCGTGCTAATGGGCGTGAGATGCATAAACGATTATCACGGCTAAGGAGGCTAAATTAAAATCGTGTCTTCGATTCATGCAAAATGTCCTTTGGAATAATACAGAATAACAATAAGGATAAGTCCACGAACATATTGTATGATGAGAACTGTTCTTCATAGAGCTGCTTCACCAAAAGTAGATTTTCTTTTTTAATTGACAGTAGAACAAAAATTGATGAATCTAATATAGACGTTATTGTGGCTTTGGCTGTTTTGGAACCTTAAATTGTTTTTATTTGGTTTTTATTTGGTTTTGTATTTGTGACAACTTTGTTTTTGTCTTCATTGGAGATTACAATTGTTTATTGTTTCGTATGTCGTTTCACTTATTATATGATCTCTCATATTCTGCATATTTTGCTTTTTTGTTTTGTTGATACTGTGTGATTTTAATCATTGTTTGGTTTTATTGTTGTTTTATTGTTTGTGGAAGCTAATGGGGATCCACATAAAGAATAAAGAATAAAGCATGTAGAGGAGCAAATATACAACCCAAATCCATTGAACTAATTTTACAGATTATCACTCTAAAAATGTTCGGACGGCTTTTCATGCTGTTGCTTGTCTGTGTGCAATCAACCCAAGGGACTCAAATATGAACACTTGTACTACTATATATATTGCGAGACAAGTATAGATAACACTGTCGGCATACGAGCACAGACAAGAGCTGTATTCCCAGCAACACACACAAAAAAAAAAGGCAGCATAACCTCTAGTTCAACAGAAACTGTCCAGTGTGTCTGCATCTTCCAACACCTCGAGACACTTTCTGGGAAGGGAAATAAATATATAAATAAATAAAGCAAAGTGTTATTTCCGGTGTGGTACCAGCAGGGGGCAGCGTTGAGGCGCGGCTCGCTCCGGCCCAGGTCGTTCCCGCCCTTTTCCCTCCCATAATAAACAGACTCTGCCCTCCAGACATCTGCTCGGCTGTAAAAAAAATAAAAAATAATAATAATAATAAAATGGAAAAGGAAAAAAAAAAAAAAAAAGGAAAAAGGAACGGATAAATAAAAATAAAGGCCCAAGAAGAATGACGCCCTGGAATTTATGTATCGCCGGGACATATATCCCTTTTCAATGTTATTATAATCCTTATTGGGCGCGTTTACGGTTTGTTGTCGGCGTTTACACCTTAAAGCAGCATTTGCGCCATGAATGTCTTTGTGAAGACAAAAGAAGGGGAAAGTGCGAGGGAGGCGGGAGGACGACGCCCCGGTGGAACAGATACTGTACCAGGCAGAAGCAGATCATTAATTAAAGCCGCCGGGAGTGTGACGGGAATCGATTCGCCCCCCTGAGCAACGACACGGGCCGACACCCCCGGCTCACCGGCGTGGCGCGGCGGGGGTGTCCGGGCGGGGCGCCCCACTTTGTCAGTTCACCTCCGTTTTAATCACGTTTGATTGTTTCTAATGCGGCAGGGTAAACACCCCCCCTCCGGTTCCCCCCGTTCTTTTGCATTTTGGCCGGGACGCCGCGGGCGCGGTCGCGAAGCGCCCGTGGTGTTGTGTTTCCGTGCGATGTGTGTAGACATGGAGGGAGCGGGGGCCGCCGTCGCGCATGGAGGGGGGGTTGGCAGGCGACAGCTGGCCCTCTCCGCCCCGCTGTCACAGAGTGAGAGAGAGAGAGGGAGAGAGAGAGAGAGAGAGCATGGCTGCCAGAGTGTGACGGCGCAGCCCGCCGCCCGGGCCCTCCGTCCCCGCACCTTCCCACGCGCCGCATATGGCTCTGTCCAGCCGTGGCGCAAACCAGCTCAGCCCCAATTACAAAAGGCCGCCACCAGCTGGGCTTCTTCACCTCCGTCCTTTCAGCCCTCCTCCGCTCTGCCCCCTCCCCACCCCCCCATCACCGCCCCCCCCGTTCCCTCGGCGGTGCCTTCATGCTCCGGCGTCCCGGCAAACTGACCCCCTCATGCGTCCAGCCGATCGGCACGCCGCCCCAACCCCCGCCGATGGGGCGCGGGCGGAGGCAGCGGCTTGTGACGGGCACGCGGGGCATGTACACGTGCACACGCGGCGGCGGCGGCGGCGGCGGCAATCTCACACTCCAGATGCTTTGTGTTTTGGTGTTGCCGTCGCCGGGCGGATTAGGCCGAGGGCCGCCCTGTTGGGTTTCCGTTGTGATTGGCTGAGGACGGTTCTGGTAAATCTCATTTCGACTTACAAGCCGTTGTTTTCACGAACAAAAAACCCCAAAAAACACTCTTTCAGGGTTTTGAGGCGCACGCACGCACACAGTTTTTTCTTGTTCACATTAAAGTCCAGAGCTGGGAGGTAGAATAATGCATTATTATGTTAACGCAATATGTTTTTGACATTATGCAGATGTATATAATGCACATTTATATATATATATATATATACTGTATATGCATACTGTATGTACAGTATGTATATATATATAGAGAGATATATACACATATATTCATACAAATATATCATAAGACGGCTCTTAAATTCTACATAAAAGAACCCCGCTGGAGCAGTAATATCTTACCAGATCAAACATTTTTCAGTGAAAACTCTAATGTTTCAGAGCATATCTCATCAAAAACCTCACGCGTGCTCCTCTCAATCGGAGAACACCGTCACGTCACAGCAACCCTGCGGAAGAATTTTGCACGTCGGCTGATAACATTGAGAGCTCGACCAGCTCCATCTCTCAATATTAGATCGGCAGTCAGTACAAGAGAGGCCGTGGTTTCCTCCTATTGGGCCACAGCAATTTTGTTTTCTCCGTCTAATGGCTTTCAATTCGCTGGGACCGCCTCACCTGCGGTTCAGGGACTGCAGAGGTGTATGGTTCGCATGAAGCGGGAAATCACTCATGAGAATTTTAATGTGATCTGAAAAAGCACTTACCGACTTGGATACCAATTAAAATGTCAAACCTCGCTTTGGGAAGTTTTTTGCACGGAGTTGAGTGTCTCTCCGATTGATTCTTACCGTGGATACGCATCTGAGTCGTGGCGGCCATCAGAAAAATAAACAGCCCTGTTTGCGGGCGTGACAGAGATAATCCCCCCCAAAGCAAATACAGTCATTGACATTTAACATAAACCTTGGTTGTGGCAGAAAATCCGCCGTCGCGCGTCACCCCGCCCGACACTGAAGCACGCGGGTCAGCCGGCGTCCATTTTGAGTTGTGACGGGAGCCTGTTTTGTGCCAGAGCTCCCCGACGTCCCGCCCTCCGCCCCGTCTCCGGAGGTTTGGGCAGGCGGGAAGGGGTGTGGGTGGGGGTGGGGGTTGCATGGGGCCGCTGACCTCCTTTCGTCCTCCCTTTTATAGACCGTCTCAGACACGGCTTGTTTTAGGCGCGAGGCAAAAAACAGTAATTGATTTCTCTCCCCTCTCCAATTCCGTCTCCCGTCCCGCACCAGGCTGCCTGCGTTCCTCCTCAGAGAAACAGCCGAATAAAAAGGCAGACCGTGAAGTTTATAGCCAACTGCCACCGGACTGACAGATGGTCAAAGCCCACCTTATCAGGGCTTGATAGAGGTCCGGAATGTGGTGGTTAGCTCCTGAATTGGCTTCTGAGAGGAGCGGTTATATGTATTAGAGGAGAAAGTAGCGAGCCGCGGAGAGCCGGAGCGATGGGAGATATTGAGGCGCAGAAGCCGGCGGTGGAAAAAGGGCCCCGGCTCCGGTGAGATGGGGCTACATTAACAGCGCGGGCCGACCGATAGATGCACAGGGGAACAGCGTGATGAATAAACAGATTCTGGGCCGAGGAATTGAATTTTCATTTATTTCGGCTCCAGCTGGTGGGGAAAGTTGTTGGCACGCGCGTTGGCAGATTTAGAGAAATTTGTCCAACTGCAAAGATCATAGAATTCAATTGAATCCTTTTTAAAATTGGTACTATTTCGGAAAAACTCTCACCGGTCTGAATTTGTTTTTGGCTGCAGGCTTTCATGATTACAGCAGAATATCACGATTAGAACCTGACTCTCGTCATACAAAGGGAAAATAATCTCTTGGTAATATCCAATGCCAACAAAATAGATTGCACATCCATCATAATTGTGACCCAGAGACGGCCCACTGTTTTCCTATCGGCAGCGACGACTTAATCAATTGCAGAAGTTGTTAGTGGTGACAGGAGGCTTTTAGCTCAGGGACAAGAGAGATGGCTGGCATGGACTGTCAGCTGCCCCTTTATCCCCCTTCCATTAATACCACTGTCTGTTTCAATACAGAGAGCCCAGCTCAGCCAAGCCACGCTCCAAAACTTTGTTATCAAGCTTTATATATCTATATATGTACACACGTATACGTATATATATATATATATATATATATATATACACACGTATACATGTATATATACAAATATATATATATATATACACATATATATAGACATGTATATATACACATATACATACATATATCTTTGCTGTTTTGAGGAAAGTGAATGAGAGAATTTCCTCCCATGCCTTGGTATTAGATGATTTGCGAGCGGTGTTTTGTATAATTATAATCATCTCTATCAGCTCCCTTGGATTTTTAGCAGCTCTGCAGGCTCCGGCAGTTTGACAATGATGCTCAATTAATCATGCAATAATTAATGAAGTTCATCACAATTATGCAACCCAAAGATGAGCGAACAGACACATTCCACATTCCGTTCCGTTTCCCCGCTTTCTGTTATGTGGAGATTTTCCGAGAGAAGTATATTGTATTGAGAAATATACAATATATTGTAATCCTTTGAATGTCTTGTGAGGTATATGCCAGGACCACATCCTGAGCCGTCGTTGCGACAGCGTGAAGGGTGACGGGGAGACTGAAAGGCCTGCTTATATGCGGTGCCTTGGTGCCTCAACCTGCACCAGTTTGTACAACCGCCAGTGGTTCTATACCGCAGGTGTTTCCACACGCCGCTAGATTCCGGCCAATTTAATTGGACTGGTGTGCGGCGTATGAACGCTCCAAGTGAGCTTGGACAACCAAAAGAGTGAAGCGAGCTGAGACGGTCTCGGGAGGCGGTCTGAGTGCGGCTCGCTTGGCGTCCTCTTTGCGCGGCGCTTTATCGACGTATCGTGAGCACAAAGCGCTCCGAGTGCGCTTGAGATTTCAACCGGCGTTTTCCCATTAAGATACAATTCTCCTCGAAGCAGGTAACGACGACCGTATCAGAGCGCAATTATTCTTATTAACACATCGCATCGCGGCTTAAAACACAAACGTATTCCACCTTACATTAATTCACACCTCAGTGCAAAGGGAACGGTGGACCGAGACCACTTAAGAACTGAAGTGAACCAGAAAGGGATCGGAGCGCTCCGCCCAGGCTACAGACAGACAGCGGGAATGATGATTTCTTCGGGTCCGCTTTAAGGAGACTACGTTTTGGTTATTTTATAGAGGGCTCGAGGTGAAACCGCCCAAAATGCAGGCGACGCAGACGGCGTCGGTGACTGACTGATTGAGAACTAGGAACATGCAAATCGCACACTTTCCTGACGATGTGATTGTCCTGCCTACCTTGATGCTGATTTTGTTGTGGAAATTCCTGTATGAATTAACATAAGCAGCGGGAGTCAGATGCAGAAAATAATGAACCCTGGTGGGAGTGCGCAGTGTTTTTCCACCCCCATTCTTGAATTAATACGTTCGACATATTCTTAAGGCTCACGCCATCTTGCATTCAGAGCGGCGCTCAGTGCTACCACAATAGCTCGCCACTCCTCCTCGGGTTAACGCCCGTCTGTCGATCTTGTTGAGAAATTAATCTAATAGCACCCTTGGAATCCGGCGGGAGTTGGCTTTACGAGCAGGAAATTCAGAGAGGAGGGTTTCAAAATTAATGACCCGAAGGTTATTCCGACTCTCCGACCCGCCACGGTTACCAGCACTGCTGCAGTTTACAGCTGTTGTACAGTCTCGTGCAACTGCCACATGGCATCGCAGCACGCCTGTCAATCGCTCTCATTTAATTAACAGACCATTGCTTATGCAATATCGTTTGAAAGGAAAGGGTCATGTTATAAAAAAAAAAATTCATACAAGTTCAATTGAATTCAGTTGCAAGGTCTGCAAATGATCAGTTAGAAAGCGAACCACACCCACCTGGCAGCAATCGCGTTGATGCCCGACGATATTTGAAGGGTTGCTTTTGCCTGTACCACAGAGCCATGCCGCTGCACGAGTATCACAACGCACCTGTTCACCCCAATGAACACCAGCGCTGTACGGCGTCTCATTTTGGATGCTGTGCGTGCCGCCACTTCCACCCGTATCCAGCTCCACCGTCACCCCATCTCCGCCAGTATCACGTTCCATCTCTGTCGCTTCTCTACTTGAATCACCTTCCACCTTCACCCCATCTCCGCCAGTATCGGGTTCCATCTCCGCCCCCATCTCCACCAGTATCAGATTGCATCTCTACCTCATCTCAACTTAAATCACCTCCCACCTCCACCAGTATCAGGTTCTGTCTCCACCCCATCTCCCCTTCAATCACTTTCCAACTTCCCCCCCATCTCCACCAGTATCAGATCTCATCTCCACCAGTATTAGGTCCCATCCCCAACACTATCAGGTTCCATCTCTACCCTATCTTCCCTTGAATCACCTTGCACCTTCCCCCCATCTCCACCAGTATCAGGTGTCATCTCCACCAGTATCAGGTGTCATATCCACCAGTATCAGGTGTCATCTCCACCAGTATCAGGTGTCATATCCACCAGTATCAGGTGTCATCTCCACCTGTATCAGGTGTCATCTCCACCTGTATCAGGTAGCAGCTGCAGTTCACCATCAGTAGTGGAACAATGTGGAACATACATGCAAATCCTGACGCTGTCATAAAACTATACATTCCACATAAATTGATTGACATTTTACTTCCAAATGCAGAACCACTAATTTGCTGTTTTAATTGCACATTTGATTCGATTCAGTGTCTCCTGATTTAAATGAATTTGTCCTGGTTGCCTTTTTGGAGCAAATGGGGTTGCTGTTATTGGATCACAGTGGATGAGATGGTTCATTCACCGTAAGTGTTCAATGATTCAATTCCATTCACCTGACTCTGTGTACACGGAGGCTCACTTAGCGCAGTCTGTTGCCAGGGAAACAGTACATAGATGTGTTGCAGGACCCCCAAGGCCCTGCCCAGGCCTCATTGAGGAGTCCAAAAAACCAATCAGTCTTATCTGTTTTCTCACTAAGTTATCTCCAACATATAATCCTGGGAGAAAGAAAAAAATGGAAATAGCGAACGTAGTTCCTTGCAAACAGCGAGTCATCAGCGACACGTGGCGAAGGGAACCTGCATCTACGCCTCATACTTCTATTTGTCTTTGTGCCGCTGTCCAGCTTCAGTGACTTATTAGAGGGAGGGGTAGGACCACGGCAGTTAGTGTGATCATCATCATCCACCGCCTGGGCCTCCAGCCGGAGCAGACGGGGGGCGGAGCGATGGGTCCTGCAGAGGAGGGTGGAAATGTGCACGAGCACACCACGCCGCAGAGCCGCATCTCGGGGACTTAATTACAGTACCACTACTACAACCACTACTACATCCTTAGTAGTAATAGTGGTTGTATATTTATTCGTTTTCGTGAAATTATCGAATGGGCATTTTCGTTGAACTGTGATTGACGATTTAAAACTCTGTGTGTCTGTCTTCTCTTTAATATCACAATCCAAATCACATCAGCGGCAGGGCGGACACACGGCTCCACCAGAAAGATCTCGAAATACACAGGAGGGTGCAGATTCTAGAGATTGTTTTTTTTCACAACATCTTAGTTCTGATAGTAAGTCAGTAAAAGAAAAAAACCCCAAAGAACGCCCAAGTCCTTCGATCGTCGGTATATGATCGGATCGCAAACCGGCACCGTGACACAACACACAAACAACCACAAATATCACTGGGCTCGGCAGGTTGCTGCAAGTGGCTGCCTGGCGTGGTCTTTATACCAAATCATAGCGATGTTATTATGCAGTATGAGAGGATTCCCTCTTTCCACTGCAGAGAAGGTGACCTCTGAGGGAACAGGGCTGATCCGGGTGTTTTTTCGTCTCGGTTGAGGGCCTGAATATCATGTCTGCCTTCCACCAAGGGTTCAAAAAAAACAACAACCTTCTTTTTGTACTTCCAACATAGAACAAAGTGACATTAGCCAACATCTAAAATGGGTTGTGTGTGTCCCGGACAGAGTTTGGAGATTGAACTCCAAATTATGCCCGGAACAAAGGCCCTATTTGAATGACATGAACTGAGTTGATGCGCTGAGTTGATTTCCCCTCACCTGCTTTATCTATGGGATCTATGTGAAACGCACCGTTTTTGGGTGAGGCCATCTTTCCATGTAGCGAGAAAGCATTGGCACAATGAAAGATGCAACCAGTATAAGGTTTTGCATTAGCAGTCGGGCTAATGCATTTATTAATGTCTAATTTAAACGCTGAACATCTCAGAGTGGTTTCATTTAAATTTCATTCATTAGGTGTTCTGTTTTTCCCCCGCTAGCTGTGAAAAAACATTTCACTTGGAGGAATTTTAATGACTTCGGGAGGAAAGTCTCAAATAAGGGGTGAACACCTTGACCCATTCATTCTCAACTCTTCCCTTTTTATTTGGATCCCTTACAGGGGACCCTTTTTATATATTAAGGTCTCTGAAATCCCAAAAACATGTGTCCGAAGTCTTTTGCTGAAAATACCACTCAGATTATGCATTCTAGCCATTCTAACATGCCTCTTTAACCGTCTCGTTCCAAAAGGGACTGTTTAAGTGGGAGGAGCCCCCCTCCAGAGGCCCCGACTTCTGTGAACCAATGGGGTTTGAGCACGGCCTCCTGGTTTCATTCTGTTTACCCCGTAACTTTCACTGTTTTCACCTTATCAGTCCAACAAAATCCGTTGCGGACAAATTTGAGGCGAGAAACAATCCAGTTGCTGATCTCACCGCACCTCTTATCAATCTTATCACTGCACCATGACGCACCGGGATTCTCGCATGCTGGGATTTTTTTTTTGTTTCATATAATGTCGGAAAATAAAATAAAATAAATACATAAACAATAAAAACAATATTGTTATTGGTTGTGTTTGGAGAGACGCACAGCTTATGGGATGGAGCAGATGACCATGTAAAGAACTCTGTGAGCAGCTGACGTCAGCTCGTGCAGAAAGTAGAAAAAAACCTTTGGGAATGCAGGGTTCAGCGTGTTCACAGAGATGTATTTGACATTAGTTTACCTCATTATCTGACACTTTGGCCACGTCTGATAGGAACATCACATAGTGCAACATTATATATATGACAGAAAATAAAGAAAAGCAGAATAGATCCCCTTTAAAAGAGCAGTTAGCTCTTTTAAAGGGGATCCCCCGGGGGACATCACGTCAGCACTCTCCTCCTGCTTGGGACTCTCTCTTCCCTCTCTCTCTCTCCATCAAGCTCTAATTTCCCCACCCACTCCACGAAACTCGCTCACTCACAAGTGTCAATCATGGCTTTTTTTTCACTAATAGTGTGAGCAACTTCGGGTAGAAGTTCATTATTTCATCACATTACTTGTGCTTTCCCGAAAAATGTATTCATATTGGAGTGCATCACTACTCTCCAACTGAACTGAATACAGTGCCTTCTGTTTGTGCTGGCTGCTCTCTATCAGGCTTGGCTCTTATCACACCGCAAGGATTCCAACGCAAAAGGCTCGATAATTAGTCTGCTCATATGCAACCACTGCAAACTCACATACACCGATCAGCCACAACAATAAAACCACCTGCCTAATTGCATAGTTCGCCCTCATGCCACCAAAACTGCTCTGGCATGTCAGCATGGACTCCACAAGACCTCTGAATATGTCCTGTGGCATCTGGCATCAAGAGGTTAGCAGCAGATCCTTTAAGTCCTAAAATGCTGAGTTCAGACTACGTGATTCTGGCCTGATTTTCCACTCGCTGACAGGTTTTCGGAGATCGCCGTGCAAAGCCCCAGATCTGAGGAAAATCATAGCCAGTCCCGTGAGAGACGGGCATGTGGTGTGAACTGCTCACAACACGATCCTAACGCTTGTCGAGCGCTCACTAACGGTGGCGACATATCAAGCATGTTAAATATCTGATCGTGTTGGGATTGAGTTGGGAGTGACGCAACGAGCTAAAGCCAATGAGAGCAGACACGGGGTGAGGGGAGGAGTCGAGAACGAGAGATGGGAGTGCATGGGGCAGCAGCCAGAAACACACAACATACCTATTTTACTTTTCTTCTCTAGGTTAATAATAAAATTCTTATTTTAATTTAAGGTAAAACAGCCATCCCCACACACACAAAGGAGAGGAGCCCTTGTCATGACATGCTGTCCATCTGCTCCAGGGCTTGTTCCATCTAGCCCACACTCTACAATAAACTGGTGTGTTTTCAACCGCATCGTGCGTCTGTGCCGCAGGGCACTGAAAACGCCACTAGCGTGTGGCAGGAAAAACTGCAACAGTGGTACCTGAACAAGGACTCTTCAGCACGGGGAAGGGGCACAGAAGGAGCGTCCAAAGACGCCCTGGTGCCACGAGGGGGCCAACGGGCGGCCCCCTCCACCAACCCTCTCCCGACTGGCGGCAGCACCCAGGGGGTCTGGCGGAGGACCAGGGGAGAGGCAGCCGAAGCAACCACCACAGGTAACTGCCAAAAGCTAGCTCCTTCGCCCAGCAGCCACCGACTGGACCATCCAGCAGCCCAGCAGCCAGGCCACCCCTCAAAGCACCCCCCGCAATGGCAAAACCCAGCCGGGCCTTCACCAGCCAGCGCAGCAGCCCGAGGCCCCACGCTCTGGAAGGGAGGAGGGGCTAGTCTGCTGTTCTTGGGAACCAGGTCAGTGGGAAGGGGAGCAGTTATGTTTTGTTGGACTTTTTTGTTGGTTTGAGGTATGGGAACCCTGTTTTAAGAGTCCAGTGTTTTTATTTATTTAAGGTATAGGAACCCTGTGTCACAGTTCAGGAATTTTTTTCATTTATATTTATTCTCTGTTTGGGGAAGGGGTGCAGGCTTCAGTTTGGTGTCAGGGGTATGTGGTTTGGGGGTGGTGTGGTTTTGGCAGCCACACTGATCCTGGGTCTAGGTAATTGGCCCAGGATCAGAGTGGCTGTATACTTGTTGCTTGTTGGTTGGTCTAACGAGCAACAGGTAAAACCCCCATCCCCACACACACTCAGGAGAGTCATGACACATGTCATGACACATGTCCATCTGCTCCTGGGCTTGTTCCGTCTAGCCCACTCCCTACCATAGACTTGTGATGCTGCGCTCATCAAATGAGCATCGCCTGGCTCTGCCGGCCATACAACCATGGCAATCCAGGCTATTCTCATTTGTAGTTCCACGTTGGTGGAACGAGCTGCCAAAAATGACCAGAGCAGGGACCTCCCTCTCTGTCTTTAAGAAGCACTTGAAGACCCAGCTCTTCAGAGAGCACCTCCTCTCCTAACTTACAATTACTCAGCACTACCTAGCAGTATTTATTGTTACACTAATGTCTCTGTCGCAATGTAGCTTGAATGTTATTCTCCCTTGTAAGTCGCTTTGGATAAAAGCGTCTGCTAAATGACAGCATTAACTTTCTCAGCAATTTGTGCTACAGGAGCTCTTCTGTGGGGTTCAGACCAGACGGTCTAGACTTCACTCCCCATGTGCATCAGTGACACACGGGCGCCCTTGACCCTGTTGCCGGTTCACCGGTTGTCTGTCCTTGGATCACTTTTTGTAAGTACTAACCACTGCATACCAGGAACACCCCACAAGACCTGTTGTTTTAGAGATGCTCTGACCCAGTCATCTAGCCATCACAATTTGGTCCTTGTCAAAGTGGCTCAGATCCTTGCTTGACCGTTTTTCCCGCTTCCAACACATCAACATCCACGACTCACTGTTGACTTGCTGCCTAATACATCCCACCCCTTGACAGGTGCCACTGGAACGAGATGATCAATGTTATTCACTTCACCTGTCAGTTGTTTTAATGTTGTGGCTGATCGGTGTATTGGTTTCATAACCCACTGATTTGGCACCAAATTCGATTGTTCTTCTCCCAGCTACTGAATTTGGCATGGAGTCACGCTAACTCTCACGCCTACCTCTTGAACAATAGCAATGTGATGAATTCAGATGGACTTCTTAGATGCTGATCTGCGGGATTATCTTTGTTCTGTTCATGGCAAATTACTCTGGCTGTAGAAGCAGCAGAAACTACCGAATGCAATTTGTTCTCTCGTCTCTCCAACTCTCGAATGATTCTCCATATTTTTCAATACCTGTAAATGGCAGAAATCCAAAGTGGGGCCAGTCAATTTTCTCCCCACATTCCAAATGGCTTCTCCTGCCTTTGGGGGCAGACGACCATGTGAAAGGTGTCAATTTTCATTGCAATTAGGTGTGTTTATCTCAACCTACGAGTTGCCTCTGCCTCTTGTGAAGGGGTTGGCGGTGCAGGGGAGGAATGAATTCATAAAAGACAAAGACCATACTCCAGAAAAAATGACAATATGTTTGTGTTGCCTTGCTGCTGGCCGCCAAAGCGTTCTAGCGAAAGAGGGGCGAACCGGTGGAGAGGGGGAAAGAGAAATTTAAGTAGGGAGAGTGAGAGAGAGCTCAGTAATTCATGTTCATAGAAGGAGAGGTTCGGAGAGCTTTCATCTGGAAAATGGTACGGAGCCCATCATAACGTAGCAGCCCACCGCCCCGATGGGGCTGCACCGTCAAAGAAAAACACGGATAGCGTCTGAAACACAACAGGGGGACACGGCAGCGCAGGACGATCAACGCTTCTTTCAGTCACGCTTTCAGATCACAGTATATGGATGCTGGTACATAGCACAGTAAAGGATGCAAGTATTCAAATTTCTTGCACTGCACAGTAACTTTTGTAGTGGAAAAAACTGCATCTAACAATTAAACTGAAGAAGAGTCTATACAGGCCGTTTCCACACTCTGCTACAATGTGTATAAATCACAGAGCGTTGTGTGTGCATGCATGCGTCAACTTCATTCCAAGCCACTCTCTTTCTCTCTCCTTCTTTACATATATGCTTTTGGTTCTTTTTGGAGAGACACAATACCTACCACCGGGCATGAGAATCGGGCAGACAATGATCACACAAATTTACTAAACTAATAGGTAAGAACAATGCTTACCTTTTCAAGTTGGGTGGCCACCCGTTTTTGTGTGACCCTTGCCGGTCCCCGACCCACAGCCCAGCAGCCGGCGGGTCCCTGTTCTTCAATCCTGCCGACAACGCCAAATATGTAGTGGAGAAAACTGCATCCAACAATTAAACTGAAGAAGAGAAGTTCGAGAGAGTCGAGGTCTGAAGATATAAGACTTTATTATCACTTACAAGAAGTGACAACAGAATCTGAGTTGGTTTGGCAAAGAACTCCCGAGCCGCTCATGGACTCCTCCTTTTAACCTCTTTCTGTTGGTCGAGAATGTATATCTGTTTCCTCAATTAGGATCCCTTCCTTCCTCCTATACGGTCAATAGTGCAAAGAAGCCATTTGTCTGCATTCTTTGACGTCAGTTACAACAACAAACCTCCCGACACTAGTCCAGGCCACATTTTATGAGGGGATGTTTGCATTCACACACCTTCCCATGTCATATGGCCCACAGTCAACAAAGCACTTATTCATGTCTTTGCTGACCCCTGTCTCACACACACTTACTTCATTCATATAGCAAATGGGCAAGATAACGAATGTTCTTTCTCATTTAATGGTAGAATATAATTAACATATTTCTTTCAAATGTACTAGTAAATTTCTCCCATACTTTCAGGACTTGATCTTATGCATTCTATTTCTTAACTTTATAATGTGTTCTCTCTAACAATGTGTTTCTTTTGCAACTTTGTCGTGATGCTTCTGATGTTTTGTGTAAAGCGCTTTGAATTTCCTAGTGGCTTCCTGCGTACTGTATTCCAACGTCTTTGAACGCTCTCAGATAACTGGGAGACCTCCAGACCGGTTCTCTGGGACTAGGATATCGCCTTGACAGGGTAAAATGCTATTCAGGCAATATGCAAAATAATTGTGAACCAAGAGTAAAACAAGGTTTCTTTGATTTATTTCTTGCACTGCACTATAACTTTTATGAATGCAACTTTTTTACTTTATGCATTCCATGTCATTTTATAATGTATTTTTTTGCACTTTGTTTTAATGCTTTTTATGTTTTATGTAAAGCACTTTGAATTGCCTTGCTGTTGACATGTGCCGGACGAATAAACTTGCCTTACCTTTATGTTATCAATGAATCGCTGACTGTTTGTTAAGGTTAACAACTATCTATTAGGGAAATTCCTTTAAGTTTTATCCCGAATTCAAATTCCGCCTAAAGCCTAAGACGTGATCCAAGGACGGCGATTTAAGGAAAAGGTTGCGTCTACCTATATTTGCCTATATTTCCGCATCAACAAACGTTCAAGCTCCAACTAGCTTGTGCTGCCTTGCGTGTTTAAAGCTTTTCGGCTTCGCAGCAGAGTGTTCCCGCACGCTGGTCGTCTGGTCCCTGAATGTCAGTCCATTGAAGGACCAAGCCGAGGTTGACAGGTCTGGGGGTGAGGGCCATCTCCTCCTACACAGAGAGTCGGGTGCCTGTCTTACGAGCTTATAATCTTAGCAACAGTAGACCGATCGGCACTGATCCAATATTTGTTGTTGAAAGTTGAAATGTTCGTGATCTGCACTGCGGGGTTTTGTATGCCCGTCCAGGAGTCTGTGCATCTTGGCCAACTCAGTGGAGTCAGACTGTTACCTACTGCTCTCGTACATGCAGCCCTCCACCAGCTCGAGTATGACCTGCAACATTTGAATAAGGTCATTGAATGTGTAAAACATCAAAGCTCCAGAGAAAAACCTCTCCAGACAACCACTTGGGATGTGACAACTTCATGGAAGCGTGAGCATTCACGCTGCTCATGTTCTTTCCTTTTGCATTTCACTCCCAACAGGTGCAAAACCTGTCTCGGCTGCCTGCAATTGCTTTCATTCATTGGTTTCTCATCCGCTCGCTCACTCAGCCTCAGATGCAGGGAAGGGATGTCCTGTCCCCAAGCATCTCCCTTGATTGCAAAACGTCCGCCCGTCACTGTTTCCTGTCGTGATACGGGGGCTCTGAGGTGATACGCCGTCGCTTAGGAATAAACGAACCGCGCCGCTGCTTTGACGAGACACTTCTCCGACACCAGGACAGATAAATGACAGTTTGCAACGAGAGGGAATCTGGTGAAGTCTCAACCCGGCCTGCGTAAATATTTCCAGACAGATTTTCCACCTGATTGCATTCACACGGTTTGAATGATGCATTGCTATTCCCCCGCTTCAGGTCTGCGTTGGGCACCTTTGATGCAGAATTGGTTGGTTATGGCTCTTTTCTTTTTCTAGAAGCGGGACCTAAAAATTGCAAGGAGATTATTTTCCATCACAAAGTCCATGGACACCATACGAGAGTGAGAGTGAGCTTCCATAATGAACTCTGTGGTTTCTCGGCGAAGTTTGGAACCATTTGCGAGTTCCTTCGACAGAAGGGGTTTGATGGAGCTCTCGCCCAGCAGACATCTCCTCTTGGTTTTTAGAGGGGGGGGGGGGGCCCGAGGGCCAGAAACCGATCCACGCCGCAGATCACAGGGCTGTCTAATTGTTTTTGTCTACCGGGGAACAGATCTCTGGCCAAACTCCGCGAGGGTTCTCGCCTCAGCCCGTCCACCGTGAGAGGAAAATGAATTCCATCGCTGTCAACGTCTGCCTTCGTGCCTTCCATACATACAGTACATATATACGTTTTATAGAAGGAAGTGTTTATACTGTATATATACTAAATAGAAGTACACATTTGGAAATAAAGATAATAGTAGTTAATTGCTCCATTCAACATTCTACATGAGTAAAAAGCATTTAAGTACTTGTACTAAAATATCCAAAGTTAAGAGAGTAGCTTGAGTGCATTCACGTCTATTGTTTTTACGGTTATGGTTAATACTATTTTAATACAGAATGATTGTGTGATGGCGTGATGTAAATAAAGGAAAAGTGAAAGAAACACGTCTGCTTTGAAGTGTAGGAGGAAAGGTATACAGTCCCTTCAAAGGGTGTTACTCAATTCATGTCTAATACCTCTAAATTGTATATTAGTACAACACCTGAGTTACTCTCGATTCCTGAATGCAATATATATATATATATATATATATATATATATATATATATATATATATATATATATATACACATAGTACATGTGTAAAGTATATACTGTATATTTATATATATAAAGTGTTTGTATATATATATATATATATAAAAGGTGTATATATATATATATATATACACACACAGTATATGTATACAGTATATATATTGAAATATAGATACACACACAATGTGTATATATGTGTATACTGTATATATATAGTGTTTATCTACAGTCTATCTTAATTTTGGGGTAAAGTCTAAAGTTCATTCCACTTACCTGTCCAACAATAATTTGCACTTGTCCATAGTTCAAGGTCAAATTCCTTCCATGTAAATGTCAATTCAGCAGACGGACGAAATCAATGGCTGCAGCACAATAGTGCGGAGTAAACGACGAGAAGACAAATTAACTTCCAATAAACTTTTTATTAGTCAGTTTCATTACTGTTTCGCAAAGCAAACATCAAAGTATGAAG
This sequence comes from Zeus faber, assembly GCF_960531495.2. Classification (NCBI taxonomy): domain Eukaryota; kingdom Metazoa; phylum Chordata; class Actinopteri; order Zeiformes; family Zeidae; genus Zeus; species Zeus faber. The sequence continues at coordinate 24,888,425 of NC_137202.1, forward strand.
GCATCATTTCATAAAAGTGTAACTCATTTGATATGAAGTATGGCACCACTGAAAGTTAAGTCATGAATCATATCATTTGATAGAAACCTTTTTTTTTTGTTTTGTTTTTTTGTTTCGCTGATAAATAAAACCAGAAAAGGAAAACAAAAATCCCAAAAAGTAATATTAACAACAGGAATTAGCCGTAACATGGACATGTAGGCCTGTTTAAAAATTACAAATCATCTGCAAGCAAACCACACAACCAAAACTTTGTATACTTGGAACGCCTCCTCATGTCGTGTGATTGTGATGTTTCCATATGAAATAAGGCAAATTCTCTTCCATACAATTATAGACAAAGCTGGTTAAGAGACAAGCGATTAAACAAAGCGGCCTCCGCGTCGTCCGCCACCTTGCGAGGCGACATCAAAAGCAATTCCGTCATGCACCGAAAACAACCGAGGAAACGGAAAACGCGAAACGAGCCTGATGGACTTCTTTTAAAAGGGCTCCCGTGGTCGCCTCCAGAGTCCCGCGCGGGCGTTTTCACGACGATCGCTTGCTCCAAGTCAAAGGAGTTTAGCCACAGTGGGTGAGCGCGGTGGAGTCGTGGTAATTGGTAAGCGAGGGTCGGGGGCGGGGTCGGGGGCGGGGTCGGGGGCGGGGCGATGCCGACGTTGGCGGGATTCAAGTGCGATTTTTATTTTTTTTATTTTATTTTTTTTACGAGGCGGCCTTGGCCTCCGATGACGTGAAGGTAGAACACAGTGAGCGAGGCGATAGTGTTAGAATCAGTTGTTATAGAGTCGTTTTTTTTTTAATACATTTTTAGTTTTTCATTTCTTTTTAAGCGTAAAGGGATGGCCAGACGTGAAGCATCGCCCGCGGCGCCGTAGGGTGGAGGCCTGTGCGCCTTCTTTTTTTTTTTTTTTTTTTCCGTCCTCCGCTGACAGTTTGGCGTGCCCTCAAGCGGGGCAGGTGATTGGATCTGGGCTGACAATGCGACGGGATGGTGCTAACACAGTGAAGTATGGCTCATTTTGTCAGGTTGATATGTTCAGCTCCTACAGCACAGCAGGCTTCCCTACACACAGACGTACGGACGTACGTAGAAGCGATGAGCTCCGCGATAGATTTCCGGACAGAGAGGGTGGAGTAAGAGAAAAATAAGAATTTGGAGGTGTGAGAATCTGGGTGGAAAAGTGTTTCTCCCGGTGTCACTTCTACTGATGGCGGGGTCTGACGCCGGCACGATGGACCTTCACAGTTTGCTGGCTGTCAGATGAGGTCGATTGTCTCCCCCCCCCTCAGCTGATTACTCTTTCTTCTCCACAGCTTCTGGATGGGAAAACACCAGAGGACACAGGTGCTTAACGTGGCGGACCGTGGTTTTGGGAGGCGCTTCACCCCTTTGGTGAGATCTGGCTGAGGCGCGCCACTACATACAGCTGATTATTCAAAGTACGTTTTTTTAAAGATAGCAATATGAAAATGTATTTTTTCCTTAAACTTCTTTTATCGTTTACTGTATGTTCTGCATGGAAAATGACATTCACTCAAAACTGGAAAAATTCAAATTCAAATTCCTTGCGTGAGAAAGCATAGTCAGCCAATGAAGCAATAGAGTCGGATTCTACGAGTGTAGCAGAAAATACATATATATATATATATATATATATACACACATACATATATACATACACATAAAAACAGACATACAGTAAGTTAATAAAGCAAAGAAAGTAGGTTAAAGCAAAGAAATGTCCAACATATGCAAATACGGGTTAGGGTTAGGGACAAAAAAGAAAGTTTTAAAACACAAAAACCGTTCTGTTGGACGTCCCCGGCATTTAGCAGGAACACTCAGAGTGAAACCGGGACGGATTTCAGACTGTTCTTCAGAAAACCCCCCCCAAAAAAAAAACCCCGAAATGACCCCGAGCAAACTGTTATTGGAGCCAAAATGAGGACGCCGGCCTTGATTGGAATGAGGAGAACGCCGCGTCCGCGTTGCGACCGGGAGTTTGAGTTGCTGGCGGTGACAGCTTCAAAGCTCCTGAATATCCCGTCTGCCGCTGTTTAAGCCGCGTTCTTTACCACACCGTCCTCCTCGGTCCGCCCTGACTATCCCCCTCGCAACTGTTTGCCTAATGATTGTGTGTCCCCACCCCCCCCCCCACTTCTACCTGGAAACCGCTCCATACACAACATCTGGAGTACTGCCCCCCCCCCCCCCCCACCGCACTTTACATGCATGCATTCAAATTCCATGCATCCATGTCGCCGCGGGTCTCCGTGGGCACCCGCAAATAACAACATTGCGCTATCCTCACCAAACATGATTTATCAGCTGCCCCCGCAGCCAGCCACGCCGCCATATTGAAATCATACACGTCGCACATTTGATTTATGGAACGTCTGATCGCTCGGGTTTGGGTTGGTCTGGTTGGGGGGAGGGGGCCAATTAATCACCCTCAATCTCGAACGACACGCCGGCACGTTCACACCGAAATATGAGGGTCACGGAGGCACCGTGACAATTTATAAACACTGTACGCTTACATTTGGTGCCAATGGGGCGGAAAGATTTCGAGGAAAAAATGAGATTTCGTAAAAAAAACAAAACTAAAAAATAAAACAAAACAGAAAATGAACCCGGCGATGGAAGAGGTTGAGGCGGGCGACGCCTTCCAGGGCGGAGGGCGCGGCGAGCCGCACTAATTTCACGTAGAGAAAATCCGAGAATCAGCGATGGTTGGTGAAATAATTCCCCAGAGGAAGCCCGATAATCTCACGCGCGAAAATTCTCCATCGGTCATTTCATCCAAAAGGACCGACATTTTTTATATATTTTTTAAATGTATTGAAACCAGACGAGTTTTTACGTTTTAGGAATCTGCCGCTAAGCTGCCGCCCACCCTTCTCCTCACGTTTGGGCGGTCTGAATGACGCGGGATCGTTGCGAGCGCTCCGCCGCCTCCACCCCTTTCATTTCGTCAGCAGAGGAGGAGAACGGAGGACGCTGTGACGGGAGCGGACGACCATCGAGCGCTTTCCAGGCGGCGCGTTGGGCGGAGTTCAGGGAGATTTATAGAGCCTCCGCCCCCAAATATCCCAACGTGAGGCGAGAAGTACCACCTAACCCTTCCCCGGTGAACCTGCCAGTACGGTTAAGAGATCTTCTATTTTTACCTAAATAACGTGAAGCAAAACACAGCGTCGACCATATTTTTATTTTCTGCCGCACCCCAGGCCGCTGCCGGCTGGAGCTGCCTGCCGCTGGATTTCAAACGATTTATTCGTGTTGAATAAGTGTGCTGATATGTTAGCACAATTATACACTGTGCGGCATAACCAGAGTAGAGAGTGTGTGTGCGTGTGTGCGTGTGTGTGTGCCCGTGTGGGTGTGTGTGTGTGTACTAGGGGATAGAACGGAGAGTGGTATTTTAGTGGTGTTTTTTTTTTTTTTTTCTGAGGCTTTGGCCTCCAGTGATGCCTCTGGATACCTACACTAGCTAACTTTTAATGAGGCAAAGCAAAAAAAAAAAACCCCAAAACACCCCCCCCCCCAAAAAAACGGTCTCGACTCACCTCCGTTGCTGGCACTGCTCTCTACCACTTCAGAGTTGTCTGTAACGCACAGAAAGTATGGTTTAGACACACGCTACACGTCTTAAAATGCCATGCAATGCATTGTGGGATACGCTAGTCAAGTCAGAGTCATGCTATGATCTTTCACTGGATGTAGTGTGTCCTCCTGGTACCTTTTGCACTCGGAGGATGGAGGAGTTTGGAGGATATTGTTTATCTCCTTAGTGAGAAAATAAGACTGCAAAGTAAAATATTTTTGTCGTCTTTCGGAGGCATTCGTCATTAGTTTTAAAGTGGTTATTCGTCCCTCTCCAAAGCACCAAAAACCCAAATCTGGGCACACCCCAAACGGCAAAGTCAATAAATAATGGGAAGTTGTATTGATTATTCATTTCTGCAAGGACTTGGCGGCGGAGCACATCCCTGCGCGGCGAAAACCGCGACAACACTCGAAAACCGCGTAAATCTCCCTCCACCTCCTCCACCCACGGCTCCGGAAAAAACATCAACCTGGACGACAGAGAACTTGGATACTTGCCGGGAAATGTGACGCCTTCCGAACGTCTTCCCTCAAAACGGAGCGAAAACAAAAGCGCGGAAGCAGGACAGATGCGTGCTAAATTAATTACAGACTCTTGGCTTCCGTCTACCGCTCCTCCTCCTCCTCCTCCTCCTCTCCTTCCGCACCTTTCCCTCTTTTTTCAACCACGTCTGTAGCTCCACAGTTCCTCTCGCCCACGACCTCCCCTGCCTCCCCGCACGCAAAATGGATAAATAAATGAACAGAGATCTTCCGAACAAAGTGCGCGCCGTATAAACAGCCGGCGTCCCCCGGCAGCCGGAGCCATGATGTAAACAAAGACGGCTCAGAGGCCGCGGCGCCAGGCAGAAAACGCTTTGCGTGTTCCCTGCGTGTTCCGCAACAAGTCGGGTCTCCAAAGGCCGAGACGTTTTTTCTTTGTTTCGTTTTTTTCTTTTCCCCATCCGGGAGAGTTACCCCCACCCCACCGCCACCCTCCCCACCGCCCCAACGCCCAAAATGCAATTGGTTCTCCACACTCTCGCCTCTGCCCCTGCGGCCGCCTTGAAGCGTAGGACGCCGGCTTTGGAGAGGACGCAAATTAAAGATAGGTTTCCAGGCGGCTTTCTTCTGGCGTCCGGGGAATAAGGTTTTCTCTCTCCGCTGCCCGGAGCCCGGGGGGCTGGGGGGGGGGGGGGGTGCAATCGCCGACAGGGGCCGACAAGACGAGGCGGCAGATTCCATTTTCTCCTTATTTTCGCCTTGTCTCGTCACCCGGCGAGGGGGAGAAAATGACACAGTTTGCGCCGCCGCCGCCAACAGCTGTTGCATTATTCCGCGCTAATCAAAGGCGCGTTCACTTCCCCCCGCCCCCCTCTCTAATTCGCCCACCGGATGGAAATCTTTTCGGGTTTTAGGACGGAGGGCTCCGGTCCGAGCGCCGTGCCCCCATGGGGTTCTTCCCCGGCGCCGCGTTGTACACGTGCGGCTTCCTGCGCGGCGAAATCGAAAAAGGTTCTCGGTACGAAAAGCCGGATGCGGTGGCCGGCGTTGGAACAGATTCAGTCACGTCTGCTGAAAGGAGCTACCCCAACCCCCCCCCCCCCTCCGCCCGCCCCACCCCCAACCCCCTCCTTCTCTTTCCGCCAAACTCTCCCTTCAAACTGTTTCAGTCACTGACATCATCGTCTGGGAAAGCAGGGGTGGCATCTTGCCCTCCTAATATCCAGCGTTGATCAAACGAAAACCTGAAAGCTCGGAATTTCAAATGAGCGTGCCGCCCCCACCCCCGCACCCCCACCCACTCCCCCACCCCCACCCCGCACCTGTCTAACACTTCCCGGCAGCAGCGGCGCAAGACGGGGCTGTCTCCCTCTCTAATTTGATTCCCGGGCGCCGACGGTAGGAGGGCTATCATTAGTACAGATACGTAAACAAGCCAAGGTCCCCTGGAAGGAGAGGCTCAGCCCACAAGGGGGTGGAAATGACAAAAAAAAAAAAAAAAAAAAGGTGGAATAAATAAATAACGGCTCTAATCTGGCCGGCGTGCACCGGCAGGTCCTCGGCGTCGGGCCCCGCACTGTAAATAAAGGCCACAAATACAACTTGGACTTGAACTGACCGGCGCCGTTTCGCTCCAACATGGCGGACGATGCCTTAACGGAATGCGCTTCGATGCTGAGTCACGTCGTCCTTGTCCTGCGCCGCTGCTGTTATAGTAATATTCGCCAGAGAGAAAATCCACCTGCAGGCGAAACTAAATTCCGATGCCGTCGTAGAGATAGAGACGGCGCTATTACGGAGGAGACGGAGCACGGAAAATCTGCCAAGCTTAAGATGGCGGCGCCAACAGCGTGAGACCGGGGCTTAATCTCTGCACCGTTTATGTTCATATCGAAAGGAGATCTGCGTCGCGGGTGGGGCGGGGGCCAGGGTCGAAGGAACGTGTCTGTGTCCTGTGACTCTGTTATTATTTCAACTTAAGTGTAACTTTGTTGTTCTAAATGTTTTTTTGTTTTGTCTGTGAGCCAGTGAAGAACTCTTTGTGTGCGGGCAAATCACCTGCGGCCGCCCTCGCCCTTCTGAAGTGAGAGCGAGAGACGTCCTGGAGAGAAACCCCGACCCTAACTTGAAAGGAATTGTGTGCGGTGTGCTTGTTTTTGCATGTGTGTGTGTGTGCGTGCGGTGTGTGTTTGCACATACACAGGGGAGATGGGGAGAGGAAGGAAGGCCGTTAGGCATAAGTCATCCTCATATGCAGACAAGCAGAAAATTACTCCCTGCACCTTCCACTCATTTAGTAGACGAGGGGGAGCCGGGATTTGGTTGGTCAGCATTAATGAACAGCGCCACCAGGTCTCCACAATATTTAGCCAGGACTCAACAGCGGTAGACAATGAAATAAGTGATGTATATATTTCATGCTGTAGCTGGTGATGACAAAGCCTTGGTCTGCCCACAGGGGAAGACAGCGCACATCGGCATGGGAACCGTCTCTGCTTCATGTTCCAGACAGGAGCCCTGAGCTGAACAGGAAGAGCTTTTTGTTCTTGGGCCACCTCTCCGCTTCAAGACGTCTCACTGCCTTTCTGTCCGTCAAACTTACTTTTCACCGGGAGAATAAAAGAAAAACAAAAGAGAAAAGGAAAAAAAGAAAAAGAAAAAGAAAAAAAAGAAATCAATGGAGGTGCTTTTCATGTCTATTCCCAGTGCTGGCAGCACCCCCTTGGGGGTTGGAGGGTGGGGATGGTGGGAGATTCCCTCCTCCTGTTTGATCCCTGAGGCATGACACGGCTAGGCTGAACATTCTTGAATCTGCTCCTTGCTGGTCCACGGCTTCCGGGGGCTTTGGTCCTCGCCAACTCACACGGGCTGCTCCAGTCGGGACAATGGGCAAGATCAACCGCAACTTCAGGAGTGCTCGGTTTAATTAAAGCCCAGCCCCCCTCACATGCCACATTACTATCTTCAACACTGACTGAATGGACGACAATAGGTCACAACCTGATCGCAACCACTGCAGAATAAATTCTCCTTCAACAGTGGCACTAACATCTGGACTTATATTAGTGCTCAGTGGTATCGTCTCTTATAGGGATGAAAATTAAACGATTACAAATATCTGTGCAAACCCTCCTCTGAAGGATTCAGTCCGGTGGTCGGGGAGGAGGCTTGGGGTAGATCTTTTTCCAAGTGGGCCATGTATATCAAAACCACTATGAAAGAAATCCTCATTGAGCATCGCATGGACTAATACCGTTGGGCCCGGTATCCCGGCTGCACAGATAATTGCTCACATCGCTCAGTTCAAGCAAAACAAGAGCGGGCCGGCCTCAACAAGTGCCCGACCAAAAGAACTAATGAGCTGGTAAATGTGGAAAGCAGCCCATTTTCATATGTAAATGTTACAGTTTGTAGTGGAAGCAGCATGAAATGAATGAGCCACACTTCAAATTGTAAACAGTGGACTTTTGGGGTGGGGCAGCACTTGATAGCAGCCCGAGTTTTCATTGCCGTGGAAAGGTACGTTGTCTAGCAATCAGAGCCAATTAAAGTGCAGTGAGCCGCAACCCGTGGGGTACAGGGATGAAAACAAGCCTCCTCCATAAACAAACGTCTACCGCCCCTCTCCCCTGCTTTTCCTATGAAAAGGCCAAAAGGCTCCATCAATATTCCGCCTTTTAATTCTCCTACAGGAAAACAATGAAGAAGATGAGATCACCGAGCAGCGCTGTGTTCCCCTGTACATTTGGGGCACCTTGCCTTGGAAGCCGTGGTCAGCCAGGGTTCTCTACATAGCTGACTGAAAGGGCCCCAGATATACTTGACAAGATGAGAAAACAGAGTATTGTGAGCGAATGAAAGAGGAGTAGCATACCATCTGGTTACGTGGCATAAAATTAAATCTTAACAAGCCAGAAGATCTTAGAAACAAACAATAGATGTTTTTTTGTCTTGCTTTCAAGATCAATTAAGTGGGCCAAGGATTGGGTGAAAAAAATTCAGCAAACTTTGAGAAACTACATCTACAAATATTTTCCCTAAATGACAAATTTTAGGGATTTCTTTCAGCAAAATAAGTAATGATTACAAGGAACAGCTTGCTTTGATTTTTTGTACTTCATTTGGAGATAAAAAAAGTAAATTAATATTATCCTTATTTCAAGAAAGCAATGGTTTAAAGACCATTTTCTCAATCCATTAGCTGATAAATTAGCTGATTCACTATACCTGATTTATTTTTTATTATTATGATTTGTGATTTATTTTTTTTATTTTTCACATTGTGTTTTTCTGTAGTACACCCCAGAGACAGATGATCATGAGTGTGGATGTAGACAAATAACAAATGACCACGGGCAGTGGTTTGTCTGTGCATAGCTTCCAGAAGTATGGGAGATATAAGGACTACTATAATGTGTTGAATTCCTTTTTAGTTATACTCTACTCCCCATTTTGCCACTGGCTAGTGTTACCACGTACGGGCACAGAGGCAGACAGACAGACAGGTGGAGAGCTGGACGACCGGTTCTGTAAGACCTTGACACAGGGTCACCAGGTTCATTGCCAGGCTACAGTAAAGCTGGTTATTTCTAAGCTACACAGGCTTCAGAGACTAGCGTGACGCAGCATGTATTTACAGGCGTAGGGAGGGAAAACGATCGCCTCGGTAGACTGATTTGCAGTGATGCTGTGATGCCTCTCTAATTTTAGCTCAAGGATTTCCACAGGAGATCATGGACCGGAATGGTCAATATGATTGACTCGCTGGCCTAGATTGGAATGAAAAGCAGGATCCCAGGTCAGGCAGCTGTCTGTCACTCAAAGGTCACCGGCAGAGCAGTGTGGTCATTGGAAATACAGTAAAGTGGACCAGGGGTGATTGTGAGTAGATATTACATACATTGCCCCCAACCTCCTTTTCTAACATGATTTTGACTGGCAATCTTTATTTGTGAAGCTTACACTATTTTTAACAGTGCAGCCCCCCCCCCCCCCAAATACAATTACAATCGGTCTAATAATTTTGCACAAGGTGATGAATGCAAGAGTTGCCCATTGCGCCTTACAAATTATTGGGGAGCAGAGGTGGACACCAGCTTTGAGGTGTTGACGACCTTGACTGAGCCACTCAGTTTTCTTCATTTTAAGATGCTCCTGCATTGCTCTGGCAGCATGCTGTGGGTTGTTGTTGTCCTGTGGGAAGCCAGTTTATATCCAAGATTTCTCTGTATTGTGCACCATTCCTCTTCACATCTATCCTGACCAGATTGGCAGTTTCTGCTACTGAAAAGCATCCCAATAACCATGCTGTAGCACCACCATACTCTACAGTGGGGATGGTGTTACCTGGCTGATGTGCAGGGTTAGATGTACGCCACACCTACTGTCCTGCGTAATGTTCAAGCCAAAATGCTCCAGTTTTGTCTCATCAGACCACAAGACTTTCTGCCATGATTTGCAGTCTCTTTGGATTGGCATTGCAAATGTTTTATGAGAATGGCTCTGTTCGCAGTCTTCCACAAAGGTCCTTTTTGTGCAATGCCATAGAGATCGTTGATCCATGAATATCATGTTCAATCTCAGCCTCTTGACTTCAGCAACTCAGTCAGAGTGACAGTTGGTGTCACAGCAGCCTCTCTAACAAGTGCCAGTCTTGTCTGGTGACTGAGTTTAGAGGATTGGCCTGACGGGCGCAGTGTGCCTGCATAATTTTCTCCAATTTTGTATGATGCGCTGCACTGAGCTCTGAGGTATGTAAAGTGCCGTGGGGATGGTCTTGTGTCCTTCCCCACATCTGTGCTTCTCGATAATTATGTCCCAAGCTTATTTTGAATGATTGTCTTCCATTTTATTTTTATGGAAAATCTTTGCCATCCTGTGGGACCTCACACAGGGAGAGGGATGTATAAATTACCCGAAAGCAGGTGATTCACCAATTTCCTACACAAGTTGGGGGAGTTGCTAAGGTAATATGTTGCACATTAGCAAAGTGAGCCTTGTAGTTCTCTTTGCAATCGTTGAAAGATTTTGGACTTCTCCTTTTCATTTGACATGTTGTACAATGTTTTGTAAATCAGCTGGAAAAAAAATCCTTAAGATATTTAGCATTTAGAAATTCTATGGCCCAACATATTTGCTTGCTCCTGCCCAGGTAATGTTAGAGGGACGGGAGCGTGCTGTGATCTTGCCAGAAGACGGAAGTGAGTACAGATCCAACATAGCGCCGCCCTGCTGCACGGACTAAAACACCGACAATCTGCTCCAACTCAGTCAAATATCAAAGTGAATAGCAAAACATATTTATATATAAACATAAATATATTAAAAAAATATTTAGGAACACTGCGCAAAACCAAAGTGGAGGACCTCAGGGATTATATCGATTTTTTTTATAAGGAGTACATCATGGAGGACGATCAGGACCGCAATAATCCAGCGTCTGCCGCCCTCTGTTCTGTGGTCTGCCTGCTCGGGGGCTGACCAGGGGCCTGATGGGGCCCCTCTGCGCCCGTGGCTGGTCGCTGTAGGTTGGGTGCCACCAGGTACGGGAGGTGGGTGTGCTAGGGCGCGGTCAGGTCATGGGTGGGTCCGCGTGGTCACTCCCCGGCCTTCTGCACCCCTGCTTCGATCTGGTCGCGCTTTGCCTATCTCTCCCAGTGCCAAAATTCATACTCAGTACATACACCACACAACAGGCCTAGGGCTTGTGGGATGGGTGGGTTGCAAGCCATGTGGGTGGGGATGCGGCGGGCGGCTGCCATCTTGCCTGTCACGCTCCTGCCCCATTGTGCTTCTCGTCCGTCCTGAAATTTGAATCCCCCTCATATTAGCTTAGAACACATACACTCGCACACCAATCCTACTACCAACAACACTCTATCGGACCAGAGTCTGCGGGGCAGGAGGGGTGCGAGTGATTCGACTTGCCTGAAGGACTCGCACCCCCACACCCCGCAATTTTAACTGCAATTGCGCGGGGCGTGGGTGGGCATGGGGGTCCCGCCGCCGGGGTGTGGGGTCTCCTCGTGCTCCCTGGGACTGGGTTATGCTCCTCGGGCCACGCGTGGGGGTTGCTCCACGGGCCTCCGGCTTCTCTGGGGCCCAGGGGTCTTCTGCGGCTGCAGGGCAGGGTGCTCGGGGCTTTCCTGCAGCTGCGGAGCTTGGAGGGGGGCTTCAGTGCCCTTTCAACTGCTTGGAGGCGCCTCGACATAATACTGACCTTATACACCAAAACCAATTGGAATAAGTCCTGTACACTCACCGGTGGACACCTTACACACACACACACGCACACACCACCACACCTGCTTTGAATGCACCCCAGCACCCTCCTGGTTGCATTCCTCTCCTTTCCTCCCTCATTTACTGCCATAACTATGACAGGAAGAGGCAACGTTCCTAATAGTAGTTCCAGTTTTCCTGGATCTGATCAACTGATTTTCAATACATGTTGTCGTCCAGTGTTTATGTTTTCGTGTAAATGTTGTTTGGTTCTATGTTTAATTGTCTCACCTGTGGTGATTCTCCCCCTCTTGGAGTAGTGATCAGTTGTTTATAGACCCAAACATGATAAATAGTTCTCCAAAGAGGGGGGTTGGTGGTGGTTCGCTATAACCAAAAACTGTGCTCTTGTCATCCTACAGGTCGTCCACAGGAGAGAGTTAATGTAGCAGTTCTTGATGATTTAAGAATTAATAAAGCGTTGCATTGCAGATTGAGAAGTTGAACTCCACTTGCAGACTAGCTCTGTCCTGGATGCAATGGCATACAAATACTCTGCGTTGTATGCCCAGCATGCTGACAGCACAGGTAAAAAAAAAAAAAAGGGGGAAAAGAAGCGTTTGGAAGACTGATTAACACATGGCCTAAAACACACTCTGAAGTAGGTTGTGAGCTTTACTTACCATATTGGTGTAGCCATTTGATTTAGGAGACTAAGCGGCGTTATGTTATAAAGGAGAGCCACATCATAAGACAAATGTAAATACACTCAACAGCCAACGGCCAACAACGATGGAGTAGGGACTCCATCATAAACCACCATGATCAACTGTCCCACACCTGGAGCACTCGCCAACATAAACTACCAGGCAACACCAGACACTGGTGTCTTGCCATTTCAAGCATACAATCTCCTGGCAGCTCATGTCAGCCGATAAGTCCATGCCACTGTGTATGCCCTGCCCTGTGCAGTACCAACGGTGCTAGTTAAGGATTAGCGATAAGCATGTACAGACAGAAATGTGGTAGTCTGATGGTACCGGGCCATGAAAGGGGGTGGTTCTGTGATGAGAGCACTCAATGGTGAAACCTCTGGAGGTGTAGAGGTAATTCAACAAAACACTGGTGAAATATTCACGTTGGCACTCATTGTCGCAGCTCGGTAGCCAAACTAAACTCGGCTTTTGTGCGGCGCCCTCAATTAACAGCACAGGGGATCAAACATCACATCATGCGTATTACTGTGTGTAGAGTCTACTTGTGTTAAAAAAAACAAAAACAAACCAAAAAAAAAAAAAAACACTCAGAGGAGAAGAGGTTATGATTCAAAGGCAGTAGCCAATGAAATCTGTGCGAAACTACACTCGATTGCGAGAACCTGGGATAAGAGAAGAACTTGTTACATTTAATCCATCTGTCACATTTGAGACTGAAAGACAAATTCTGTTGGTGCCTTGCCTGGGTTTATTTTGGTATCTAGTGAAGGCAGCAACGCTACCATCATATCATCATCGCTGCCTCCAGGAGACAGCCAAACCCTACCAAGATCACTCATCTGTCAAAGTCTGTGTGTGTGGGCATATGTGTATGTCTGAGGCATCCTAAAATATTTGTTCCAGACTTTCAAACACAGGTTCATCACATCTCTCCGGGCTGACAAATCTCTATTCCAAGTTGATTCACTCGGTTCACATATTTTTTCCCGAGCCAATAAGAGGAGAGGGGGAGGGTATAAAAAAGAACTGATCAAAAGCGGAGCTTCAAAGCAGCACAGAGAAAAAAATGCTGTCCCTCGAAACCCATTAGACGAGGGCCTCTCCCTTTGAAGCAGGCTTCTGGGCCATAGGTGACCAAAATAATGGACATTGTGCACAATGGCTGTGTATTCTTCATCTCCAGCCAAAATGACCAGGGAAATCTCAAAGGGCTGGACGTCCCATGGTTCTCATCTCATCAGCGAATAAGACCGCACACCCAATGAAGGAAGATTGCCAAGAGACAGCCGGAAGGGAATAACTCGATGAGACAGAGGGAAATTACTAGAATTCCAGTAAATACAAATATCTTCGGATCTGTTTTATAGCGGGAGCTTTGTCCTGTCATCCATAATGCAGTGCCATTGCTGAATTTCACTTCTCAACTCGATAGCTCCATGGCGCTATTTGTATTCGTATAACCAGTGACCTGGCTATTACAGGAGCGAGCAAGGGTCCATGAACCAAGGGGTTCATCTATCAAAACAGATTTAGACAGAAGGCTGTTTTTGTGTGGATTAAGATAATTCTGCCGGTGTTTTTCTCATGCCACTTGACCACAATGCCACAGTGGGGCTGTAGTTGGTGCAGTTGGAGCTCCTTGATTCTTCCCAGCCGGAGTAAGTGGCTGTAAAACCCAGGCTCAGCTTAATGTCTGCAGCGACTGGCAGCCAGCTCCCCAGGGATCCACTCAGAAGTATAGCATAGGATGCTATGCCAACTATTAATTGTGTGCTGACAACTCCTAGCCATGCGCAACAGCCACAAAGCCCTCTAAAATTACATTTACGTCACCAGTGTCCCATTGTTCAACATAGACCGAGACAAAAGGCCGCGATACAACCAATTAAGGAGAGCCCCAAATCCCTTTGAATGCATAACACACTTAAGCCGAAACAAGTTGTGAGCAGAGTATACCAATGACATTTGGGAATGCATTATTCAACCTGTGGAGCAAAAAAGAAAAGAAAATACTTGTCCCTTTGATTTGGAATGGATCCCTCAGATGTTTCGACGCCTCTCACGGCTGCTTTCGACATAAAAGTGAGACCACACAGGTCAGACCAAGTCGCTCTGAAATGTAATTTTTTTTCTTTTCTTGCCGAGGGGCAAGTGTAAGGAGCCATTAACGCCGGCAGGCTGTTCTGTGGCACTCGGGTCCTGACACTGGGCTAGTTAAATGCATGAAAATCAACAGCATCCCCTGACAAACGAGAGAATAAGACCATTCCTCTTGACAGCACTTAATAGAGGATTCTTTGCTCCTCAATTTTGGTCATGTGTTCCTTTTTGTTTTGTTTTTTGGATCTTCCGAGGGAGACGGGACGCGGCACGTGACAGGCGTGTGGTTTTTCGGGCACCATATGGCACTTGCGAGTGCAGCTGGGGTTTTTTCCTGCTCGGAGCCTCTCGCGCAGCGCGCTGCGAGCGACTGGGGCAGCGCTGTCATGCAAAATAAAGCAGACACCGCCATCAATACTTAACACGTCAACGTCCACCGAGGAAAAGACGCATTTGCAGATAAAAAAACAACGCAAAAAACATCAGATCAGAGTCAAGCAAGCGCACAAACAATTGAAAATAAATCTTGCGGTGAATGAAGATGAACCGTCATCTCCTCGGGACGGCTGTGAAGTCTCTCAAAATATCCAAAACCGGTAGGCAGGGCGGGGACGGGGGGAGACTTGAGGGGCAGCGGGTGCAGGCGGCGTCTTTGTGGTGTAATGGTGCCTTCATCGCTCTCTCGCTGTGTCCACCCGTCGTTCGCCCCTTCTTCTTCCCCTCCTCCTCCTCCTCCTCCTCCTCCTCCTTCACCCCCCCCCCCGCACACTTTGTCCCGGCCGACTTTAGGACGCCATTAAAGCCCGTCTCCCCCGGCCTGGCCCCGCTGGTCCGCTCCCAGCCACGCTCAGGTAGAGGCCTCCGCTCTGAAGTATCTTCTGTCGCGGCGTCCTGCTGACAAGGAGCGGCTCTCAACCGGCAATCAGCCTCCAGCGGAGGCCGGTTTTGTTCACAGGGATGAATATACGAGGAGAAGTTGCCAATGAAACGCCGGAGATTCGGGCGGCGTGGACAACCTGACATCAATGCTTTTCACCCTCGGACACATATCGAGAGAGAAACCCCCCCCCCCCCCCCCCCCCAGAAACGAAGCGATCCGCACTGCTTTTCGCCCATAATTACAAAGAAAAAACACAGTCTAATGAGCTGTACGCATATCATAAGACTCCCTCGCACAGCTTTCTGTCACGCCACGAATGACAAATGAGTTAGAAAACACAAAGTCACACCGCACAGCCCTGTGGAAAAAGTGTAGCCGTAAAGTTTGACTAGCGGAAAGAGGGATGAGTCTGTGCTTGATGCAACGCAATGGCATGGTGTCTCTGGCATTAAGTCTTACCTTTGGAGCTATGAAACGAGATATCGACTCTTGTAGGAGAATCACACTGCATGAAGAAAAAACTATTTCTGTTCGCACCAAGATTTATTTATTCCTAGCTTTAGGCTAAGTGAGCCTTATTTTAATTTATGGGCATCCGTGAGCCGACTGGAGCAGCGGCAATGCGCCGTGCGAGATAGATATTCTACACAGAAAAACAAAACAGTGGCAATTTCCATTTTGTGTTGTTATGAATATTCATAAATCTGAGATCTGGATTCCTGATTCAATTTGGCAAGTTCTTATTACAGCCTCAATATTGGAGGGAGGCAAAATCTCATTGCCCATGCTGACGGCGATGGGGAATATATATTTATCATTCGTGGAAATATGTATACCGTGTATGTAACATTCCACCTTTCACGTCCTTTACCTTGCACATCTCTTTCGTGCATGAATATTTATGGTAGACTAGGAATATTTGCCATATTTATCTATCTGGCACCGCTCCTGTGATGCTTGCAATTAATTGGGCTGGCGTTAGTGCTATACGAGTATTGTTGTGAGGCACATACTGAAATATTAACAGACTGAAGCTGAGGTACAAACAACAGATGGGTAAGCCTCGTAGTGTTAACCGGCTACCACAGTGTCTAAACTGGAAAATGAAAGGACATACATGTCAAATTTAAGAATAATTACATTAGCAAGTATAATGACGAATAGAACACTGGGGGAAGCTGTTGTTTTCTGATGTATTCAGTGTGACCGAGCAGCGGTTTGAATGTTTTGCAGCGATACTTTCCTCATACCATGTGAGAAAAGCAGGGCGAGAACTGGGCGCCCGCTCCAAGTGTGTTCATGTTAATGCATGTGCACGTGGGGCGAACAATCTACTGCAGACACATTTGACATAATGACATGCAGTGCTTAATGAAGATATGTAATGTGTAGATTATGTATGCATTTCTGTGCCACGTTTAATTGATTGTATTCCTATGTGCCTACTTAACTATTGTCACTGAAGGTACCTCCAATCCCCAGATTTACACCCCAATAAGAGCGGATAATCATTTACATGCTGAGTCATAGAAATATAAGTAACCCTCATATTTCTTTGTCCGTAAACGGTTGGATTCATTTCTTATCCCGCCGTCACTATGTGCCATTTTATTACTCCTTTCAATAAAGCAGATTTAAACTCCGGCCATGAGCAGCAAGCCTGATTGAAGTTATTATTTTTAATAAGGATATTGGCTCGGGAGTGATTTGGCCCCCGTTCTCTGCCTGGCTGTGGATGACTGTTCATGCCTGCCTGCCTGCCTGTCAGCCAGCCAGCGCCAGGCTCCATCCCAGTGCATGAGATTCCTAGTTCCAGCGGCGAGGAGTAAGCCGCCACCTGGAAAGCCCGGTTCCTCCCTACAGAGGTGGGCGCGGGTCTAGGAACGACGGCACCGCTTACTCCGTCGACACTGGAGGGACACCGTCAACAGGCCTCAAGTGAAGCCCCGCCCCCCCAGTATGCGGATGGATTTCAAAGGCCATTTGCAGGGAGGGATGGCTCAAGATGAATCTCTTGGGAGCACTCACTCTCACCCCGGAATAATTGAATGCCATTCAAAGAGAACCAGAAATGGAGGTGAGAGAGTAACTCGGAACTTAATTTTATTTATTATTATTTTTTCCGAGACAGGCAGGATACGGGTCTACACATAATCGGGCGCCACATGGGACTTGGCAGAATGGACAGTAAAGAGAAGAGGAATCCCCCATGGTTGGAGAACATCCTACCATTAAGGAGAGCCGTACGGTACTAAACCAACGCTACGTGAGTGTTTTCAGTATGACGTTAGTTGGAATTCAAAGAGGCTAGAGCAGTAAATCTTACCCTCCATGTCCACTGTACACTTCCCTGCGTCCTCCTCTTCTGGAATGGTGGTGGGCTGCTCCTCATCTGTTCGGGCAGAAACAACACTCTCTCACTGTGTGTTTGGTGCTAATATAATGCAGATAGGAATCGATGAAACAATCAAAGCAGACATCGACCATTGAAGAAACCTCAAATTGAAGTACCTGAGCATGTTTCTAAATTCAACCAGATGCAAGTGCAAGATAGCTGAAAGGAATCAGGATATACAGTTTATATATATACACACAGTATATATATATATATATATATATACACACACACACACACAAACACACACACGTATAAATATTTTTATTTTTATCGATATGTGCAATATAATAGGTACTCATATTGTTACTGTAGTGCAATATGTCAATACAACAACTTAGAACTAATTGAGTGAACATCAGCGAGAACAAGAATAGTCATAGCTGAGACAGGATCAGGTATTCGGGTGTCGCGATAAGAGCAGGATCTTCAGGTGTTTCTTGAAGGTTGTGAGTTTCTCTGCCAAGCGTACGGAGCTGGGGAGCCGGTTCCACCGTAGGGGCACCACCCATGAGAAGAGTCTGGTTGTGGAACTCGTTCCACGGTGCGGAGGCACCACCAGCCGCCGCTCATTTGCAGGCCCCAGAGAGCGGGTTAGGGGGCGTATGGCCTGATGCGTGATGCAACGTGTGTGGGTGCAGATCCAGTGACTGCCCTGAAGGCCGGCATCAAGGATTTGAACTTGATGTTGGCAGCTATCAAAAGTCTTAGGTGCCAACACAATTGGAAATTGGATTGAAACAAATGATCAAAACAATATCAATGGAGTCATGTTTCAATCAAATGCATTGAACTTGACTTGAGATAACAACCAAAATGGAGCAATGCAGTTTGGATGACTGCAGGGCTGAACCAAACACCTTCTTTCCTCCACGTCTGCTGAGAAGAACCTTCTGTGTAGCAGCAAAGAGTTGTGGATTGTAAAAAACAGCAATATCACCTAGCGGTTAAAATGAACAATATGACTCATTATTCTACATCACTACTTTCATAATCAAGGGAATCATCATCATACACTTTTCACTTTGCCAGTCCCCAGAGGACTGAGACAGAAAGCCCAGTCCAACTTAGGCCACTGACATACTACCGCAAGGTGTCCGCTGACATTGTCTTTTAATTTTTCCAAGCTCGGAAGAACCTTTGCAGAACCAATACTGGCCTGGTTCACCTTCATTTATACTGGAACGTCTTGGACCCGAGGATGGTAGGGTTTAAAATCCGTCTTCTCACTCCAACTGGATCCAATTCTGCATGGGGTGGATCAGGGACTGGAGACGTGTGAGATTGCACCTCTAGCTGCCGAAAGCTGAACTGCTGTTGTAGGCCTCCAAAGCGTTTCTCCTGTGGTGCAGCTTCCTCACTCTGCATGGTCTCCTCGGGCATCCTGCTGCTGTGTATGGGCACGAAGGATATTTGCCAATTTTCTCAGCATTGGCTCTTGGTGTCTGGTACCAAGTCAGCCGCATCATCCTTTACCTCATCCGTCTCCCCCTATGTTCATGTTCCGGAAACCCAGTTGTTCAGCTTCCTCTTGTGTTTTTTCCTCCACAGTTCGAAACAAAAAAGAAAATTCTTGTGTCCTTTACCGGTTGATCCCACTATTACCATCATATAGTGGATTAAAGGACATAAATTGATGATCAACTGCATGTAATTCCTATTTTATATTACCTGGAATTTCTTGGAATTACTTTCAAATAAATTCCTCTTTATATCATTCCGGTTAAAAGTCAACATCCAGTTTCAACTTCCAACTCATGAGGTGAATGGAGGACCAAATACGCAAATTATACAGACTAAAGCAGCAACAGTGCCATGTAATGACAACAAACCAAAAAATACGACTTGTATTCCCACATAAATAGATGAATAATAGTAAATGAATAGAATGCGATTGAGTCAGTGGTGATTTGTTCACGTGTATGTCACATATGAAATACTGTTAGGCACCAAGCAGTTAGGCACAAGGACATTTATAGGTGCCGATAAAAAAAAGAACATGGAATTGATTTACCCACAGTAAAATTCAGTAAATGAGGGTAGGAAAAATCCAAAGAAAAGTGCAACATAAATAAGTAAGACATTCGTAACATCCTAAGACAAACAACCCCTGTTTGTTTGTCTAAGGATGTTACGAATGTCTCACTTATTTATCTACAGTATACTGGCGGATGAGACCAATACAGTGGTATTAGAATACCACTTGGATTATTAATATGGACTGTTTTTTTTGCACATTTATAATACTATTTGAACCTGGACTACTTCCTCTGGACATAATACTTCACACTGGATTATTTTGGTTAATGGACAAATCAAACAAAATTAACACTAAACATACCAACAAAAAATGGTCAATGTCAATGGTCAAAATATAATAAATTGTGTTTTAATCAAATGAACAAATCCCAAAACATATATCTTATTTATTTATTACATACATTGTAATAAACTTGAAGCAATAACTAAGCCAAGTGGAGGAGTCCCTCCTCTCATGACAATAGTACAATCCAGCCACTTCCTGCATTTAAACCCTCTGGTTTTGTCAATGCATCTTTTAGACTGTTCCGGACCAGGTAGGAGACGCAGCAAATGGGTAAAAAAATAAATAAAATAAAAAATAAAAAATTGGGGCATATATATAAAACTTAGACAAAACAGCAAAATGAACAATGTTTATATTCAGATTAATAAAGGAAATGGCAAATTACTAATAAATTGTGAATATGGAATATGAAACAAAACTGATGTGTCATGCAATTTAGATGCATGTGTATGGTGTCTATAAATGTGCACAAAATAAGCTGTGAACAGAAAGCCAAGGCTGATGTTCACCGGGTGGCCCTGGGTGCAGCCATCCCATCATCCACTAAACATTTTTTGGTTTAAAACATTTATGGTCTTGTCCATGTATTTTCAACAGCTACACACTGATCAGCCACAACATTTAAACCACCACTAATATCCACTAATATTGTGTAGCTCCCACTCATGCCACGAAAACAGCTCTGACCCGTCGAGGCACGGACTCCACAAGAGCTCTGAAGGTGTTTGCGGCTACGCAGCCCGATACGCAGCAAGCTGTGATGCACTGAGTGTTCTTACACCTTTCCATCATAGCATCAATGACTTTTTTAGGAATTTGTGCTACAGTAGCTCTTCTGTGGGATCGGACCATACAAGCTGGACTTCACTCCCCACGTACATCAATGAGCACATGGGCGCCCATGACCCTGTCGCCGGTTCACCAGTTGTCCTTCCTTGGACCACTTTTGGTAGGTACTAACCACTGCATACCGGGAACACCCGACAAGACCTGACGTTTTGGAGATGCTCTGACCCAGTCGTCTAGACATCACAATTTAGCCCTTGTCAAAGTGGTTCAGATCCTTACGCTTGCCCATTTTTCCTTCTTCCAACACATCAACTTCAACAACTGACTGTTCACTTGCTGCCTAATACATCCCACCTCTTGACAGATTCCACTGGAACAAGATGATCAATGTTATTCACTTCACCTATCAATGGTTTTAATGTTGTGGCTGATCGGTGTATTTCCCTGTTATGAGCATTTTGGTGGTTAAGGCAATGACAGCAATAAATTCAATTGAATGACTTAAAATAAAATAGTTCTCCACTTATCCTGGTGGTTCTCCCGAGTAAACAAGGACGAAACTTTTCCAAAGTCATTTTCAACCGGAATTTGACAAACCTAGCCGCCGATTTCACGTCTAGGGTTCAATGGGTATGATGTGCGTGTGTGTTGGAATTCCGCTCTCTTGATGCTCCCTGGACAGGGTGAAATTGTTGATCTCGCTAAGTGTAAATAGAGACATCCAGTAGCAGTTGTGACTCGAGCCCGTTCTTTCCCTTTGTTTCTGTCTAGGTTGCTTTGACATTCTCATTTGCATGGATACACACTATATAGAGAGGAATGTAAAACAACAACACAAGACAACAAGAATCCCTTTGCTTGTGAAGTCCTTTGGCAAGTTTTGGTAAATCAAATGTTTCAATAAACATTATTCAAAAACAGAATCGTCCATTAGCAGGTTTCTTCCTGCCGTATGGAAGAGAGGTTTGTTTGGAAGGTGAAGATGGTGATATATTATATTTAAAATATAAAATCTCCACAATGAGAACAAGAAGATCTAGAACGCTGGAGGAAAATCTATTCATCATAATCTCCGTGATTTATAAGTTTCTTGACACTATCTGAGTCTGCCCAACGTGGGGCGCTTTTCCACCTGTGCGATGCGCTCATGCATTGTAAAACAAAGGCTTAGAATGATTAAAAAAAAATATTTTCCCCAGAGACGAGGCGGGCCAGTTACTCTGATCCCTTTTCTGAGGAAGGTTTAAACCCCACATGTTTCTGCTTGTATAGGGCTTACATTGACATAGGAATAAGAATAGGAATAGACTTAATTAAATCTACAAGCCGTTCCTGGTCAAGGAGGGCTGACAGTGGGTGTAAGGAAGGGAGCCCATCGCTGGGTAACACACATTTACAATAAGAGTCACCAATTAGCCAAACTATTCGACTAGCTTAACCCTAAAGCCCAGAGAAAAGAACAACAGAAACATAACTACGCTACCCAGTGTAGCAATTCAAGATTCAAGAGGTTATTCGTCACATACATATACATACGGTTATACATATATGCAGTGAAATGTCAATGTGTCCAATCCAGCCATTTATGTATCCAAACTTAAAAAAAAAACAAAAAAAAAAACGGCCACCATAAGTTCATTGTGGTGTGAGGGTGGTGTGGTTTAAGCAGCCACACCTGTCTTGGTTTGAGGTGATTAGGCCCTGGATCAGGGTGGCTGTACACCTGTTTCTTGCTACAGCAATCAACGAGCAACAGGTAAATCACCCGTCCCCACATACACACACAGGAGGAGAGCCTCTGTCATGACAATGTTCCATGTGCTCCCAGCTTGTTCCATCTTGCCCACTCTCTACAATAAACTGGTGTGTTTGCAACATCTTTGCCTGTGTCTCTGTGTCGGAGGGCCCTGAGAACGCCGCTCGGGTGGCGCGGGACAGGCGGAACAGCCGCATTGATGCACATACCTTTTTCTTCGTCTTTGTCTCGGTTATTGACAGCGACGGAGACGTCTTTCTCCTCCGCCCTGGGGTCGGGTTTGTCTTGGCTGGCGGCTTCGTCTTTCTCCTTCGCGTCGTCGTCGGGTTCATCTTGGTCGCCATCTTCATCTGCGGGGTGAGTCGACGTTTTAAAAAAGCAGACACACAATAAGAGCCACGCTTTGCGGGAGAGACTGGAGGATGAGGAGTCAAGCGTTGGGCGTAAAAACCAGGGAGACAGTGAAAAACAAGGCCGGATTAGTGACGCGCATGAGTGGATGTATGAGAGTCACACCGTCCCGACCTACTGTCCAGCGGAACCACAGCAAAGGGAACGGGCTTGGCAGAATCAGCGGATACAGAATACCCTGCTGAGCTTGACTCTAGTCAGGGCTTCGTTAGCGCTGACAGAAATTGTCCAGAGATATTTTAGACTAATGGGCTGACTGCTCTTTCCCTGCTCCATGTGCCCCAAGGTTGGGTGAAACAAACAAAAGACAAAAAAGACCACTAGAACTCGCAAGCTTTGTTGGGAAGATCTAACAGTTTCATACAAAGCAACAACAACCACAAAGTTGGTCGCACATTGATCTGTGGTCTCATTTTCAAAACACACACACACACACACACACACACGCACACACACGCACACGCGCATGTACGCGCACAAACACAGGAATCATGTAAGTGCTGCACTTTCAGCTGAATTCGGCTGCAGGTGCTGTTTTAAACTGTAGAGAAGCTGTTTTTTGTTTGTGTCTCTCGAGAAGCTAATTACATATCTCAGGCCTTGGGTAGCTTCCCAGGGCTGCATTTGCCTTAACTCTCCCATAGAATATTTCAAAATTCATGTTCGTAGAGGCTGAAGGCTGTATCTGTCAAATCTCTGTCAATGGGATGGGATTTGAATATAACACAAACAAAGGGAAGGAAAGGCCTGGCACAGCACGCCGCCAGTATGCAAATGAGGAATCTTAATTATATCTCAGCTGCATGGCAGAAACGTGCGGAAAGAAAAATGGCTTCCACTCTTAAGGTTGTTCCTTTGTATAACACGCACACACACACACACACACACACACACACACAATTGCACACAAATGATGTGCAGTAGCCAGTGAAACACAACACAGAACCAATTTTTCAGTGTTATAAAAGAGTAATCACAGGTGCAATTCAAAACAATTATACAAAGCAAGTACTTTGTTGCTGTACTTGGCTACATTTTCCAAGTATCCATCTTTACTTACTTGTAGTATTTTCGATTTCAAAACAAATATGTATACTCCTTACTCTTCTACTTTTTAACATAGTCACGGAACGTATCACTATATGGCGGCACTGGATATGATGATACTTATATATGAGCACTTTTATCTTTAAGTACATTTAAGAGTACTTATATAACACTTACTATACTATTACTATATAATACTAATATAATACTACCAAACGTATACAATTTACGCAAGTGGAAAAGTCAATGTTGTACTTTCACTTTCTCTAGAGTCATTTTGTGTCAGGCTACTTGTACTTTTGCTGAAGTAAAAAGTCTTGCTCGCATGTCGTCCTTTCCTCCTCTCAACACCTTTTCCACATATGACTTCATAGCAAGCACTCTAAACTCTTAACTCGGCACCTGGCCACTTTTTTGGCTCAAGTGGAGTGCTTCCAAAAGGTCAACATGACTCAAGTCTTTCTGAAAAGCCCGCATGACATGACGAGCTTTTTTGAGAGAACATGTTGTTCCTTTTTTGATCATAAGGGGAGAACAGTGCAAAAAGGGTTGTAACTCAGATAGGTGGACTGGAACTGTGGTCTGTTGTTAGGGATACATTTATATTGTTGCGTAAGCCCATTTGTCACTCCATACGGTTTTAGTGCTTCAAAAATGCTAAAACAAGAGAAAGCTTCCGACAATTTCCCTTCTCCTGGTCGCTGAATATTCTTTGGGTGCAAAAGGCATTTTTTAGACACCGATGGTTGGATGGTTAAACTATAGCATTTGTCTTTGCCTACATGGGCATAATATATAGTAATGTAGTGTTGCCTCCTAACTAAACTCCTAACTCAGACTAACTCAATGGATGGACAAATGCTTATGAGTCAAAAAATATTTCTGAATAAAGCTGCATTGAAAACTGAGGTCATAAATAATTCAGATTTGGAGAAACTGGTGAGAGGAAGGTGTCTTTCGACTGGACACGCAGGGATGAAATAGGTGTTGACCTTCTGGTCCGAACGTGGGTAAGATGGACAAAGAGCAAATTTTCCCAAAGAAAAGGAGGGTTTTAGTAGGTTAGACAACGACCAGATTCACTTTGGACCTGACTCCAGCCAAGCTAGTCACCCGCAGCAGACGGCGTGGCGTGCCGACTGGGTCTGCAGGTAAGACACGAGTGCTGTGGACGGGACGAGTCTTTACAAGAGGGTCAGCTCAAAGGGGGACGTGCACCTCCTTACCTTGGTTTTGACTCATCATCTCCACATCTCCACATGCCGCAGCATCTGGAGGCAGAAGAGGATTAAGAAAAGAGAAAGGAAAAAAAAGAATAAACATTGGTGTTCAACGCACGTCGGAGAGTAATCATCTTGGTTTCCGATATCACCTCAAACAGCCTTATATTCCCCCTGTCGTCTTTGTGGAAGTTTGTCTTTGTACTAACTGTGCGCGAGCGATGGAGCCACAGAGATATGCGTGAATTAAATGACAAAAAAAGAGGAAAAGAAAAAAAAAAAAAAAGCCGAACGGAAGAAGAATGCCCCTCGCAAAGCCATACATAATTGACGGATTTCTTTGTTCGGCGCTTGTGCGATAAGAGAACTTTTTTTCTTCTATTTTTATTTCCCCCCCCCCCCTCCCCTGGAGCTTTGGCGCACGAGACGGGCGAGAGGGAAGAGGCTCGGTTCGGCGATTCCATTTTTGATTACAAATGACGCCGGGGCGGACCGGGCGAAGCCGGAAGAGGCTTTGGAACGCGGCGGTACGTTACCGTCGTCAGCGTCCTCTTCATCGCCGGCATCCTCTTCATCTGCAACGAGGAGAGGAGAAGACAAAAAAGTCACCCCACGCATCCGCCTTTGGAACCAAAACAAGGTAAACTTCGTGATGACGTAAAGAGTCGATGGAACATAAAAACATATCTGTGCAGCATATGTGGTGTGGGGTTGGCGTGGTTTGAGCAGCCACGCCCGACCTGGGTTTAGGTGATTGGGTCAGGGTGGCTGCATAGCTGTTGCTCGTTAGATCGACCCACGAAAACCTCCGTCCCCACACACACTCAGGAGAGGAGACCTGTCATGACACAGGCTTATCTTCTCCTGGCTAATGCCAACTCTGTACAATAAACTGGTGTTAACAACCCGCCGTCGTCAGTGTCTCTGTGCCGGAACACGCCGCTTGGGTGGTGGGTGGTAGGGGAAACTGCCACAACATATATATTTTGCACACATTTAGAGTTATGTAACCGGTCATTTTACACACTGAAAACAACTTCTTGAGGTCCGAAAGCCTTGAAAATAAATAATACACCTTGTTTTCTTATCCTGTGGAGATACATTGACTGGCCTACATCGAAGGTATTATGTCTTCCCCTGTCTCATTTGGAAAAATAGTGAATTATGGGTATTTCTTTAATTGAAATAAGAGAAGATGGCTGCACTCTATTTTTATATGATTTTAAAGACATATTTTCATATTTAAGAGTACAATGTCTTCCTGGACCTTTAAGCACCCCGTCATTTTGCTTAATTTGTTGCATGAAAGTTGGACTCTGTGGGATAAGATTTTATATACTTTTTTTTTTTATGATTGCTTAACTAACTCGTTCGGCGACCTCGGGCAACACAATAGCTCGGATTATCATCTCTTATCTATATCATCAGGGTGAGATTTTGCTGCTTCGTTGCACCTGGGTGACGAAAGTTTCCCTTAATGGCACAGTACAACTTTTATCACCCCGGCGTTGTTCTATCTGCTGCATTTTCTCTCCCTCTCTCTATTCATCACGCACGCGCAGGCGCACGCACACACACACACACACACACACACACACACACACACACACACACACACACACACACACACACACACACACACACACACACACACACACACACACACAAATGCACACAGACACATACACACATGCACACGCACACATGCACACACACACACGCACACATGCACATGCACACATGCACACACACACACACGCACACACACGTGCCCACACACACACAAACACACACACAATCTATCTACCAATGACATTTGGGACAAATTGAGTAAATGAAAGCCATGACACCAATAAGCGAACATGCTCCACAATGGCTATTGTGCAGCTTCTATAATTGCTTTTTTAACAAGCTGCGGAGAGAAACCATTTTTTCATATCTATGCAATTTTGCCCTGCACTCAGAACAAGAAAAACGCCAGCCTCTATTAAATGGGGGGAAGGACGGGTTTGACCAGGCTGCATGTTTGTCTCAAGTGCCTCTGTCCATCAAATAGAGCGCTGGTGGCACGCCGAGACTGGCAATCCTTTCTGGTAATGGTGATTGGCGGGCGGAGATGGGAGCCCGGGCCACGGGGTTAAAAAAAAAAAAAAAGGGAAAAGGGCGCTGCCACGTCGGGATCTCAGGTTAAGACGGATTGCTCAATAGACCGGAGGGGTGTCGTTAAAAAAAAACACAAAAAAAACCAAAACAAGACAAAAAAACATTCTTCTTTGCTTCTCAAAATGATGGAAGACTGATATATGTGCATACAGTGCCAAACAATACCATATATTAGATCAGACAAAGGGCTAGAAGGCAATTTCCTGTTCAGGTAATTTCATCAGTCCTGAATTCTGTTTGAATCGAGCCGTATTCAATTTGTAATGAAGGCTGCCGGGGGTGGGTGAGGGCCAAAACACGAGACAGAAGACAAACACATGCATGAGGGGGGTGGGGCAGCACAAGTCCAATGCGGTGCAGCCGTGAACCCGCTTTGCGTTTGGATCAATCACGCCCCCCCCGCCGCCCCCTCCGGCTCCCAGACAGCAGGTGGCAGCATTGTCACAGCATTTTTTCCCCGCCGCCGACACTCCCCCCTCCGCCGGCTCCCAGCCCTCTCCATACGGTGTGCGAGGGTCTAATTGGCACACTTCACAGTGAAGGGCGGAAGTCTGCATCCCCGGCCTTTAAAGGCGCCGCATTAAAGTGCATTCATGGGACGGGAGCGCTCCCGTGAACGCACACTCACAGACACACAGGTACAGGGAGACAGACGAGGCTTTTTCAGACATCTGACTGCACGAGTGTTGCATAAGCGATTTACATAATGTGGAGTATTGACGAAAAAAATCTAGATCACACTCCTACAGTATGTGCTCAGACACACTCTGTGAATATTTCATTCGCGCCCACATCGGTTACAACTGTATGACAAGGACATAAACAATTCAGATGCTGATACCCAACCTGGCTGTTACACATCACACGCCCTACTTGCACGGCCATCAGGCCAGAGTGGCTTTTTTCGCGAGCCGCAAAAAGCGAGGCCTCCTTGACACTGCACGGAAAAGCCAATGGTCCACACACATAGACACACACGCATCAACAGGCCCCACACACACACACGCACGCACACACACACACACCTCAGACAGCCTAGTTACGCTCTATCTCTTTCTCTGACACGGTCTCCTTTTCGTTCCATTAAAGTCAACTGGAGCGAAGGACAAAAAAGAAAAAAAGGAAAAAAGGAATCTTGAAATATTCATGAAACCAGTGGCAAATGAAAAGGGCTCAACGATGACCAACAGCTGGCATTCAAATGCCTGTGTGTGTGTGTGTGCGCGCGTGTGTGTGTGTGTGTGTGTGTGTGTGTGTGTGTGTGCGCATGTGTGTGAGTGAGTGAGTGCGTGCGCGTGTCTCCAAGTGCAAGTGTGTCTTTGTGAGTGTTATGGTGTTACGGACGACGCCCCATGGAGAGCGAGCTTTGATTCCCCCGTGCACACTCTCTGCCTCTGTCACTTTATCCGTCCATCCATCTGTTCATCCATGCGTCCATCGGCTCATCCATCTATCCATCACTTTCAAATCATCCGTCCATCCATCTGTCCATCAGTCCATCCATCAAATTTGGACACCAGGGAGTCCCTGGTGGCCATATTTCACTGTGCCCTTTGACATTTATGTCATATAACAGACACTGTGGGGCGAGTTGGCGTCTAAAATGTGCATCTTTTCCTCCAACCATCCATCCATCCATTATGTACATTACATTTACATTTAGTCTTTTTTTTTTTACATTACATTTAGTCATTTAGCAGACGCTTTTTATCCAAAGCGACTTACAATTGTTCAAACACCGATGGACGCAGCCATCAGGAGCAATGAGGGGTTAAGTGTCTTGCTCAAGGACACTACAGCATGCTAGCAGGAGGAGCCTGGGATCAAACCAGCAACCTTTAGATCACTAGACCACCAGCTCTACCTCCTGAGCTACCATCCCCGTCATGTAGTATGTATTGAGTATATTTTTTATTGTTTTAGGGGTATGTATGGTTTTTATTCATTCATTATTGATAAGATATCCGTCTGTACAGCCAATCCCCCCACATTTTCTCTATTGTTGCCTCTATCATCTACCTCTCCATCTCAACATCAATCATCTGTCCCTCTGTCATCTATCTCGCCGCGTTCGGGAACGGCACGCTGCCTACCACACACAACATGTTCTCACGTGTCTGGGAGAAAAGAGGACAGTGGCTTCTAGGACATACTCAACACTAATGTGGGATATTTAATAGATACGGCTACATACTAAATAGTACGCTAGTATGCAACCATGCAACCATCCAGCCTTCCCTCCACCACCTTATCTTCTCATCGATCCATTTAGGGGCTTATTTTTCTGTCTTAGGGACTCGGCATCTGTATGCAGCTCATGGATTTCATGTGGATTACATCACAGCAGGTTAATCACATCTACACGCCAGAGTGTACACCAGAGAACCACGGGATTCCTGTGCATGTACACATCCACCTCATTTGAGGCTGCGAGCAGGTGTTTTGTGTCTGCGAGCATTACCAATGTGTCCCATTGGGAATGGAACAACTATTACTGTATGTTGTCCTTGTGTGGACACAGTGGCACAATAACAACAGGCGCTAAGTGTAGTGTAGTACCCAAATTAGCTGTCAAACCACAGGGCTGTGCATTTATCTAGAACAATGGGCGCCCCCAATATTTTCACCCGACACGTACGGTGGCAAAAAAAAACCACCGACCTGACCGTTGGATTGATGTAACAGCTGTGTTTGGTTATGGATACGGGCTCACAGAGCATATTTTGCGCACTGACGCGACACGTCGACAACAGCCATGGGAAACCTGCTTTGAGTAGGTACAGACAGGATGGTGAAATACGGGGCCTCGTTGATGCAAGAGCATCTACCGAAAGGAGGTGAGCACACTCTAGCCTGCTTGGAGAGGCGGTGTGTGGGCTTTTAACAGACTGTAAATGTCACTTGCACGCGGCTGGCGGCGTGGTTACCTTTTTTTTATTTTTTCTTTGTTTCCTTTTTCGCAATCAACAACCCGGGCGTTCGGCTGCCTCGTCGGCACCTGAGTGCTCTCCAAGATTAATCCGTTGTGCGTGTTGCGTGCCGCCGGCCCCCCTAACCTTCCCGGCACCCCCGCAGATTGCCGCGGCGTCGTTCGGTTCTTTTCCCGATCGAGAGGTTCTCTCAAGGACTACGTGTTCCCATGCCGGAAGGCTGTGCCAAGTCCTTTTGTGAATGGATTAGTTACTATTAAGCTGCCGGGCCTGATAAATTAGGAATTATAAAGATTATTACAAAATACTTATACCCCAGCTAATGCCAGTGATTTAATTTGCGAATCGCATTGAATTACTGGGATTACCGGGAAGGTGCATGAATGGACAGGGGAGAGGAAGGGCGGCCGTGTTTTGTCGGACAACACAGAATGTATCGGCGCCCTTCAAATGACAGCGCTCTCTAATTCCGCCTCGTGCCTTACTTTCAATCAGGTGGAAGGTCCATTTCCCCAAAGGAAGACAATATGGACCGCTATCTTCAAAAAACCCCTGCAACGTTAAAGCTCGAAGACAAATGAATGGTGTGCGATTTTAATTGCCTACTAACACCCTCCAGTGTAGGGATCTAATTATCTTCGGCCCATCGTATTGGAGAAGCCTATAATTGTTTCAATATTACACATCCGAAGGGGCTGAAACGGCAGAATAGCAAGATAATGGCTTCTTAAACAAGTTTCCTGCTAAGAAAACATTCCTTTAAAAAAGGCCGAGCTTCATCTCGTATTCATTTCCCCAAAGAGGACCTTGGCGAAAGGGGTGGGGGGGATGGAGATTACTGACCAAGAACACACTCCATTACTTCACACACGCGGAACAAGCACGCTGTAAACACAATTTGTTGTAGGCTGTTTAATCCAACAGCTACGCCTGGTACAGGGCGCTCGGCATCATTAATAACATCTGAGCGGAGGGAAACATGCAGTAAACATGCAGGCGAATTGACATGACGCATTCACACGCACACGCACACCCCCCCCCACACACACACACACACACACAAACAGAGGTCTTACCTCTGTTTCTCTCCTGGCTTTGATCCCTGCTTTTGGATTTCTTGGATGGTGGTGTGTTACCTGCAACACAAACTATTACAATGAGTCAGTGTGCTCAAAACAGACGAAACGGCATGACTTGACGTGCATGAATTCAATACATGTAGAAAATATGCCTGCTGTCTTCTGTCGAATGCGTTTGACAATAGACACATAAACACATGTACATATTCAAATGTCTGCTTCTGGCGGCGTCTAGATCAACGGGTTGAATTGATCAGGAACGGTATATTCATTCGCGCTCCAGTCAACCCAACATTTTATTCTCCCGAAAGACGGACAGTCGTTCCCACGGGGTTCCAGATAAATGAGGTTGGATTTTGTGTTTTTGTTTTTTTGGTTTGGCTAGCTTAACTCAACCTGGAGTGATTATTCCAGCCTGGCCATTCTGCCTCTCTGCGGACCGTGCTGCAAAGCGCCAGAATGGGAAGTCAATGGCTGTTCTGGTGTTTTGTTTTATACCTGCCTGACAAAAAAAAACGACTCCTCTGGGGCGAGCGAGCCTTTGAGGCCGACTCCAGAGCACATTTCGGTACAAAATCACTGTTCCGTGTGGGAATGGAAGTCGGCCGAACCTTTGAATAGGCTCCAGACAGCACGGAATCAAAACCCGGATGATGGTGGTGAATTAAAGGCGAGAACTTGGCGGAACGGCGGCCAAATCCGACGAGGCCAAACTGGATGGTGCCCCATTATTCAACAGATCTAAAAATCATTTGGATTTATTTTCCAACGATTGGAAACCTTTTGGCGTCATGTTATTATACTGTGTGCCGGAGCATGGTCAAACTGATAATAATTCAGGAATGATCCTTTACAGTGCAGCTCCTTTCAGCCAAGCCTTTATGATATGGACATTATGCACATATTGGAACAAGCTGGAAATACACTTTTCATGGTACTTACACAGTGTTCATAAAAATTGACCCAGTTATGTTCAGCTAAAGGGTAACGTTATTGGAAGCGCAGACGCAAAGCTAGACATTTTAGTGCCTGGTCTTTCCCACGGCCCCTCAGATCGATAGTACAAACAAATCCTGTGTTCTCTGCTTAGCTGGCTGACGATGCACTGTAACATGTCCAAAATCTACACACCAATTAGACCTGGGTGCAAGCTGCCATGCAGGGTTGTTGGTAAAGAAAGCATTGGCGTTGCAAATAGGGGTCACAGGGGGAGACACGTCCCTGCCTAATACTCAATAATGGTCCAAAAAAAACACGGACCTTAATCTCACTGGCCCTGAATCTGAACGGCAAGAATTCTCCGTCCCTGAATCCGAATGACAATAGTCATTGTCATTCAATGGGTATTGTCATTTAAATTGAATTGAATTAAATTGAAATTCCCTTTTTTCTGGATTGGAAGTGGAGGGAAGATATCCGAAATGGATAAGAATTCCAGGAGGAGCCGGACGACTCTCAGACCACCGGCCAACCCAAAATGTCCCTAATGGTGGTAGAGCGGGTCGGGTCGTCCAGTAATCCGAAGGTTGCCGGGTCCATCCCCGGCTCCTCCCGCCAGCATGCTGAGCCGTCCTCGAGCAAGATACTTGACCCTACTTCGACAGAAGCGTCTGCTTAATGAAGACGCCACTGTAGTAAACGCCAGTGCATTTTAGAACTAACGACAAATTACGCCATTACTCCTCTGGTGACAAAAAAAATATATACTAATACATATGACTTCTAAACTCAGCAGAGATCATCCCTGTCTTCAAACAATAGGGAGGCATCCGCAACTCCCTCTGTTTGTGCACATCGCCGTGCAGACAAATGTCAATAGTTTATCCTGATAAGCAGGCATCTGGGCGTTTCAGGCTGCATGTCAAGATGGCAAAGCGATAAACGCGTTAAAGCTTCGGCGGTCATGCCCGGCACGCACCCCCGGGAGGAGGGGACGCTGGGAGGATGCTTTCTTTGTCACCGTCTTTTCGGTGGTCTGAAGGCATTGCGCTGGATAAGCCGGATAAAGGGACTGGTTTTGTGAATTAGCCGTGGATGTAAGCTCTTGTACGGTAATGCACCTGACAAAGAGGGTTTTTTTTTTTTTCTTTTGAGTTTTATTTGATTTAACATGATTTGTCAGATTCAACTCGTCACCAACTGAATAAAACCCCCACAATTCATCTGCCTGCTTCTTAACCCAGCCAAATCACCGCCGGTCTGTGCTTTAATGGAGACGTTAAGGCGGCGTAAAAAGAATAGGCTGTTCACTCACCTTCCGTCGGCTGGCCCTCCTTGAGCTCCGTGTCATTATCTGACGGAGAAAAGGAGAAAAATACCTATTTTACAATGTGGCGTACAGCGTAGTACTGTGTGCAGTAGTACTGTATATAGTTTGCAGTGCTATGCAGCCGTGGAAAGGGTCAAACACCAACGAGTTTCGCCTCGAAGAGAAACTCTTTCCCATCAAAAGTATCGAGATTTCCTGCGTGGACGAGCTCAGGTCCTGCCATTTTACCCTTTCAAAAAACCTTGAAACAAGGAACAAGCGGAGCAAAGAAAAGCCCTCGTTTGTGCAAGTCTGTTGTGTGAGGCAGAGCATGAAGCCATAAAGCCCAGGTGTTGTGTACAGCGAGGAGGAGGAGAGCGGGACTTCGGATGCAGAGTCCGAGGAAGACGTCCTTGGGTGCGGGAGAGTCTGCATCCCTTGCACGCACGCGCACCACACACACACACACACACATACACACACACACACACGCACACACGCATGCGCGCGCGCACACACAAACTCACACATACATGGACACACAGACACACGCACGCACGGATGCACACACGCACACATGCACGCACACATGCGCACAAGCTCACACACACGCACACGGGCGCACACACACTCAAGCATGCACGCACACAGCCTGAGATGCACACTCTTACTGGCGATATCACACAGCTCAGTGTGTCTCAGAGGCCTCATGACATTTTGCTGTGTGTATGTGTGTGTGTGTGTGGGGGGGGGGGGGGTACTTTTGTGCAAGCCCTATATACTGTATATGGCGTGTATATGTGAATGGATGTGTATGATTTGTGCACATGCAAAGGTCTGTGTGTGCTTGGGTGAACACGCAGAGCGTTAGCTTTGATGAAAGGCTGTTGTCATCTGCTCTGTAGAGGTGTAACCGTCAGAGTTCCCTGTGGAGCCAGGGACAGGCTTTTCCTTTTGTGTTACACGGAAAACGACAGCACGGGGCATTAATCCAACCCTGTTTGGGGGGAAACAAAAGGAGCCAGCTAGATGAAGTAGGGGGCAAGTGAGAGACCGAATCCTAGGAGTTTTGGACACGCCCCCCTCCAGTAAGGGCCCTCGGGCCAGACCCCAAATACACAATTGCCAATTAGTGAGACATATCTGCAATGTGACAGTGAACGGTTGGGGAATCAGGTATCCGACAACAGTAAAGAGTCCTAGGGAAAACTTTACAGCACACAATGCATGTGGTAAAATGAAACAAAGATGAACCAGTTGATAGAGAAGGAACAGCACCCAGCATAATATTGATAGAAGCAGGGGTCTGGCACAGCGGTCTCAACCTGTCTAGTCTCCGGCTCCACATTTGGCCTCAATCGTTAAAGGTGGAGGTACAGTTAAAAAGACGCGTGACCGAAAGGCGTTAGAACCACCAGAGAACATGTCCCAGAACACCGTCAGCAGGATACTCGGTAAGAACTCAATAAGAACTCTGCAGTAAGAGAAAAACAAACCTGGCTGTGTTTTACATAAAGAGGAAAAAGAGAAAGATCAGAAATAGTGAAATAAAACTGAGTGTCATTTATTGACAGTACCCGTATTTCCTCAAATAATGACCGGGGCTTTTATTGACCTCAACTGCCGTCTGGGGCCGTGCTTCTCAGAATAAATACACATAAAATAAACCCACATTCTTTTTTTTTGTTGGGAGACAAAGGGAACGGGATGCACAGTGGGCCGGTGATCACTCTCCATTACGCAATCCACTGTCCTGATCTAAGGCCGAACATCCCTTGGTTCAAAATATTTGTATCACACAAGTAGAATCTAACAAACAATACAGTGGATCTAAAATAAAAACACAAGTAAAACCAGCACAGGAGCTAGACGGGATGCGCTGTGCATGTAGTGGCCTTGCAGTGCGGTGCCGGAGGAGAAAGAACACACACACACAGCCACTGACTCACATTCAGCCTTGATTACCGGTTTTTATTTTTTATTGGAGGAGATACGGTGTGGAAATAAAATTCTTCAAATGTTGCCGCTCCGGAAAAACAATTGTTGACCCAGGAAAAGGAGGTTGAACTCCATGACGCAACGGCAGTTGGACCAATCACAATGAGGGGAGCTCTCAGAGCGAGAGAAAGATGAAAGGCAAATTTCGCCTCAGGGGCTCGCGCCGAGAACACAGTAGGAACCCAGATCACCCCGTCAATTTGTTCTGATCTTGTTCTTTTTGGGTCCTAATCCTTTCAAGTGTACCTTAAGTCACAACCCAAGCATAAATTTGGATTTCTGAATCATTCCGAATTAATTTCACAACATGAATTGCACAGTTATTCGCAATGCTTTTGTGCAACAATTAAGAACACTAGAGAATCAAAGTGCAGTAACGGCTAAAAACCCAAATAAATAAAAAAGCCACTAAACAGTAGTCACAAAAGTAAGTCATTATAACAGATACCATTGACTTGCTTTGCCAATGTTTTTTCTTGAAAAGTGTACATGTACACCCACTGGCCCCTTGAAATGGACCCATGACCCAGTTTTGGAACGCGATCAAGTGACAGCCTCAACTGATTCAGCCACAGGAACAACTACAGCTCGATTCAATTAGCATGAGCCAAACTGGACCAAACTGAACATACATACATGTATAGATAGCAATGCAAAGAGGTCATATAAAGGAATGCATGTATTATGGTTTTGCAATCAGAAAGTGAACCGATGGAGATTTGGATCATAAAATTCAATTATGAGCGGGGTATTATGGTGGGTCGATATTAAGAAAGAAAAGGATGTGACTCATTTACCATGAAATCATATTGGCCTACTCGGCCTACTTCTGATGTCGACATAGCGTAGCTCATGTCATCTCGCTTACGTCTGGGAAGAGCATGAATAGCTGGAACAGGTTCAACCCAGACGACTGTCAAGCCTGACGCAGAGCCTCCTGGCAGCCGAGCCGGCGTGCTCCTCTCGCTCCCACATCAATAAACTTCTTCCCTCCTCTCACCGTCTTGGAATAGAAGAGAGAAAGCCAAGCCAGTTGTCGGTTTCCTCAAAAAACTGGCGCTGAACCAAGGGATTCAGGCTCCTCCCCCTTCGCGTGCCACAGATCACTGTGTTGGGGGAAAGGTGTGTTGGGGTCCCGGGTGCTCCGACGGTCATAAAGCATTTTGCACAAAATTCTAGAATAACTCCACTTCATTGTAACAGGACAAACCAAGGCCTCATAAATATCTGCTTGGTCCTATCCGAGTACCTGGCTAACTCCCAGCCATGGTGTCGTCGTCCGCCACGGCATCATTTACAAGTGAGATAACGACGTGTCTAAGAAATGAAAAGCTGTTAATGTCTCCTCAAGGCTTGACAGTACAGACAGTGTCATGTTAGCAATGATCTGCAGTGATCTTCAAGTCAATGCCAACAATGCAAGAAAAGCTGGAAAAGCGTAGAAATACAAGGTGACAGTTATGTCAGCTATTTACAAAATAGTTAAGCCAGTTATCGTCGTATCTTGTTATATCATAGCTGGTGTGGGGGAGGCTCCGAGGGAGAAAAGGGTCAGAATGGAAGGATTTAAGAATCCACCCGTCCCAACTGTTCATCCAGAAAAAGACCTCCATACCAAAACCAACCCTGTGCCATGACTAAAATTACTGCTTTTACGTGTATGAATGCATGACATAAACACCAGCAGGGGGGGGAAGCTCTGATTCGGGCAGTAGGCTGGGGGGAGGCGGGGTGTCCCGCCGTGCATTGTGTACATGGACCACGTAAGTGGTATGTCAGTAAATGTGAATCGGAAGGAACGAGTGAAGCAGTGGGTGGTAGCAAGCTGCGCTCCCGGCATATCAGCGGGCCGCGTTAATACTGTCAGCACTGTGGCTGATTGAGGAGAATGGGAGTCGGAGCCACTCGGACCATATTAGCGGGGGGCAGGGGCGGGGGTTGGGGGGGTGGGGTGTCAATTTCAACACCCTTCTGCCTCTCAGCTGCCTCAACACTTGAAAGTATTACCCGCAATGTGGCACGCACGTCGTCGATCTTAGGTGAATCTTCATAGCCTAATAGAATCACGTCTAATGATTGATCCAATCAATTTAATTCTATTTTTTAATCAAGTGAATATATATATCTTTGAAAGGTTTAATATCGTTTTTTAACTTAACAGATATAACTTATGTAATCTCTTCATAAGAGCCTGAGCATTGAGCATTGAGGTGGGTGTGCGCATTCCCTCGTGCAATGCAAATAACGATGGTGCCTTATAAGGAGATCGTAGAAGTCAGTAACATCATTACGTCATTAGATCCCATCATTATTTCACTGGATAAAGGTGGAGTTGCCAAGGGGCGATAATAGGTCCCCGACAGCCCTGCAGAGGCAACTCTTATGTGTCTCTTGTATGAATAAATGAGTTGTTTTGTCCGTGTGTAGCTTGGTTTGTGTGTGTGTGTGTTTGTTTGTGTGTGTGTGTGTGTGTGCATGTGTCCATCTCACAGTTCATGCTTGTTAGTAAGCAGGCCTGTGTGTATATGGTCATGCACAAGTTCAGAGGCTGATGCAATTTCTTTTGGGTTGGTGTTGTAAAAAAGCTTCATTTTGGCTCTCTACTACCATTGACAGCTTGTGTGTACGTGTGTGTGTGTGTGTGTGTGTTGCACTGTACTGGAACTAAATGCCAATGTCTCGTTTACACGCTCCTGCTCAAGACAGCTTTCCGTGACAGATGGCGTAGAAAAGAAGGAAAGCCGGCCCACCCTCAGACGGGCGAGAGAAGGAACCAGGTTCACGGTGGATTTAAACAAGTGTGCACTGATCCCGTCTTCAGTCCGCACTCATAAACCTGCACAACGCCGCGCTTATCCAGCCACTAAGCGTGGGGCCAAGGGGAAGAGAATCCTCCGGCCACGCACGCACGCACGGTTACATCACAGGCCAGGCTTCAGATGGGGGAAACGCGCCGGGGCCCGTCAGGAGGTAGCGTGCGCCGGATGCCTCGCGAAAAAGGTCTCCCTACTTAATCACGCCTTACACTGCTGACCCGCACAAACCTCATTAGCAACTCCACGCCTGTTGGTAAACAGTGACTTCCGAAGTTGTCTCATATAACGCAGAGGCAAAACTTTCCCCCGATGTCCTTTTATGACACGCAGGATGTCTGTGGATGTCATCCCCCATCCCCTCCGCCGCCTCCATCCCCAGTCATTGAGACATACTGTATAGTTATTCACTGATTGCACTTGTAACTGGGGAGAGTGATAACCAGAGAACAACAGCTCCAGAATCTCATCTCAGAGCCTCTCCCCGGAACGTAATCTTTCAGGGGAAGTGTGTGGGTAGGATTGGAGCGGGGCAGAGGACGGCGAGTGCTGTGGGAACAAAGCATTCTCCATTTGGGAGGAGAAGGGGGACCGAGGCCTGAGAACCGCTATTCCACTGGGGGAGTGTGCGGAGGGAAGAGTGAGGTAAATGGGAGATAATGCCAGCCTGGTAACAGGCAGCCAGCCCCTCTTAGCTCCCCGTCTCTCCACGGGGCTCCCATCAGAGCCGGCGACTGCTCTGTGGCCTCAGAAAATGATGAGGGAATGAAAGCAAGAGGGAATGGGGAGATAGAGAGAGACGGAGAGCAGGTTGGGAGGAGAAAATAATGGATGTTTGTTTATTTCCATGACATCTGGGAGCAGTTGCCATGCAGAGGACGGTGGTTTCTATGCATCCCCTAATTCTTCATGTTGCACAGGGCCCTTTTTAGTAAAACCAGAATTGAGGTCAGAAAACAGAAGGCCGCCATTAGAACATTTATTTATTCATTTAGCAGACGCTTTTGTCCAAAGCGACTTCCATGAGAAGCTAGAAACCATCAGTGCAGACATCAAGCGTTGGAGCAACACGGAACTGAAGCGCACAAGCTCCTGTTTGTAAAATCCACCAGATACTGTAGATGTGCAAGATGCTGTCAGGAATCAGAATGAAATAGTGTCATCAGGCATTTTTATTTATTTATTTAGTATGTTAGTGCAATATAGAATGCAAGGAATGTCTGCGGCGAGGAATACTGACAAGTGGGCATAGACAAAGGTCATATCTTGATTGCTGGGGGACAGCCTTTAAAGGGAACGCCTTATTCGCCCATTGCACCCTATTTGGCGATGATGTGGCGGCAGGGGTTCACAGATGTTGACCGATGCCAGTCAGTTCATTGTTACCCCGATGGCGGCTGGAATTTCAACTGGGCAGGTACCGGATTCTCTGTTTAGCCCCACCCCAATCCCCACCCCATGAACTACGGCAATTATATCCCCAAACTGGCCTCGGTTCAGTTTACACAAGCACAGAGGAACATTCGGCTGCAAAATGATCAACGTTGCAAGACCCCTCTGCCATGTAGGCTCGTGGCGGACGACCAGTCATGTTTGCCAATGTCGCTGTACTTTCTATGGTTTCTTATAGCGGTTGCTGTATGTCACAAATTGTCCATTGTTACTGATTGCACCTTAAACTAATTTAATTAAAGCAATGTGTTTCAGTAAACCTAGAGCTACATCATAAAAACGCAAGCTGAAATACCCCAGTACCATGTGACTACCTCAAGTTAAATGGCCACCCAACTGGCAATAGACAAATAGGAAAATAGATCAACTACTTCAACCTGAATACAGATAAAACCGCCGCCAACTTCACAAAAGACCTACCAGAACATCGGTCACAATCTTAGATGACACCTGAAATTTTCCACCTTTATACACTTTACAAAACCTCTGAACGACCCAAATAACGTTCAGGAAACATAAAGTTTACACAGTTTGAGCGCTCAGCCCGATCGCTTCACTTAAAGCTGAACCCTGTACTTTCATTCTTGTCACGCGTCAACGGCTTTCGTGATTACCTTGACCCCATCTTTATTTCCTCCTGATCCTGATATAGTTGTTAATAAGCGTTGGTAACCTTTAACCTCGTAGTGATCTCCTCAAGTGATCTTTATGTAGCTCAATGACCAGAAATAGCTCGAGGTCATGAGAATTGTCATTGAGTAATTAAGTCATTGGGTAGTGAGTGAACCAAGCATTCAAAAAGTGGAGTTTATAGATTTATCTGCCTCGTTTCTCCTCTGCCAGCCACGGCTGTATTTGCTTATCAGCAGTCAAGACCTCCCAGTTGGACACTTAAGATGAATTTTTAACATTGAAAACAACGACCTTGAACGGCGGCAGAAGGCCCTGAAGGTAGCCATGCAGACCTGGTTCTATCACGTTTCATTCAATAATATAAGACAGAACATTATTTATGCCTGGCGGAGAATTAAAAGGGAAATACAATTAAGGCTCTGTTTGCCGTGCTCCCCGAAGCACATTATGACCAGCGGCCGTCAACATAAGCAAAGACATACCTGGGAAGAGCACCGCCATTTTCTTCTTGTAGATGGTGAAGTCATTCTCCAGGAAGACACAGAATATGACTCGCGTAATCTGCACAGGGAGACAGAGATGAAGGACGTCCGTTACTGTGGTTGCCAATTTCATGCGTCTCTGTGTGAATTTACAAATGGCAAACAAGCTAAATGGAGAAGTCAAAATCTAATGAAAGTCTGGCGGGACCCAATTATCGTCAATTCATCGTTCTAAAATTCAATTAGAGCTGAGCTGAGACCTGAGCTCTCAGGGACATAGGCGCCGATTCCGTGGGTGCTTCGGGGCCCAGGCACCCATGGGAAAAATGCACTTCATAGGCCGACAGTATATGTGCGCTTCATGGTGTGTATCGTTAGTTGATCTTTTGATCTCCAATCCCCGTTAATATTTGCGCGTGCGTGCGTGCGTGTGCGTGCATGTGTGCGTACGTGCGTGTGTGCGTGCATGTGTGTGTGCATGTGTGCGTGCGTTCGTGCATGTGTGCGTGTGTGCGTGCGTGCGTGCGTGCGTTCGTGCATGCGTGCGTGCGTGCGTTCTTGCATGTGTGCGTGCGTGCGTGCGTGCGTGCGTGCGTGCGTGCGTGCGTTCTTGCATGTGTGCGTGCGTGCGTGCGTGCGTGCGTGCATGCGTGCGTTCGTGCATGTGTGCGTGCGTGCGTGCGTGCGTGCGTGCGTGCGTGCGTGCGTGCGTGCGTGCGTGCATGCGTGCGTGCGTGCATGCGTGCGTTCTTGCATGTGTGCGTGCGTGCGTGCGTGCGTGCGTGCGTGCGTGCGTGCGTGCATGCGTGCGTTCTTGCATGTGTGCGTGCGTGCGTGCGTGCGTGCGTGCGTGCATGCGTGCGTGCGTGCGTTCTTGCATGTGTGCGTGCGTGCGTGCGTGCGTGCGTGCGTGCGTGCGTTCGTGCATGTGTGCGTGCGTGCGTGCGTTCGTGCATGTGTGCGTGCGTGCGTGCGTGCGTGCATGTGTGCGTGCGTGCGTGCAAGTGTGCGTGCATGCGTGCGTGCGTGCATGTGTGCGTGCGTGCGTGCGTGCGTGCATGTGTGCGTGCGTGCGTGCGTGCGTGCGTGCGTGCGTGCGTGCGTGCGTGCGTGCGTGCGTTCATGCATGTGTGCGTGCGTGTGCGCGTGCGTGCATGTGTGCGTGCGTGCGTGCGTGCGTGCGTGCGTGCGTGCGTGCGTGCGTGCGTGCGTGCGTGCGTTCATGCATGTGTGCGTGCGTGTGCGCGTGCGTGCATGCGTGCGTCCATGTGTGCGTATTGGTCACTGTTAATTTCCCATGGTGCTGAAATGCATGCGTTTTTTCCGTATAGCAACAACAAGTGATGTAGGCTATGGTTATTGCAGAAGGTTTAGCTTATCTTGGTCAGGGCCGCCGCTTCCTATCGGCTTCCGCATAGGACGGCACACCAAGGGAGGCGCGGAGAGGGAGCAATCGGGGCGCAATTTGCGGCTGCGATCTCCGCTCCGCTGCCCGTCCCCGTGCCTCCAAATAAAACACAAACTGTTTTGAGCCCCCACCGGCAGGAACAGAAAGTGGCGCCTACGCTTTGGAAATATATACATTGCATTACATCAGATGGAGCACAAGTTCTGAAAGCGAACCTTGCTTGGAGAAGCGCTGTGTGCATTAGCGTCACACAAAGGGAAACAATTCCAGGAAATTTCCACATGAAAGAGAAACAGTACAAGAAACGGCAAACGTGGCAGAATTTGCTGGCTTCTAATCGACACATTAAGCGTGACAAGGATTTTGAGATTGCAGGTTCTTCCCTTCAAATACGTTTCTTTTGTCGTTTTGAGCACAGCAGCGCGCCCAGTAACCATTCCCCTTCTCTCCATTTCAGAAAGATAGAAAATAAATCCCTTACTTAGTGAGAAGAATACTTGAATGATTTCGGCACTAATGCACAGACAGTTGATAGAACTGCCTCTCACTCCAGAGTTCATGCAGTGCTTTGGACCTCTCAGCCTTGCAACTACACATAAATAATGGATAAATGTGACACACCTTCAATAACAAATCAGATATACCCTTAGCCTTCTCATTCTTTTCACAAAAGAGAGAAGTAATTGTATTTTTAACTCTGCTGATAATATTCTTGAGTTATGGTCACACATGAGAAATCAATTTTGCTTTATTATTAGTGTAATATGAACAGGGTGGTTGGGGTGTTTAATTCACCTTTGGTGAGCACATAAATAAGAAATATATTAAAGCAGTTCCCGTGACAACATTTTCAATACTTTTCTTTATGGATATAGACAGACAGATAGACAGACATACAGACAGATGGTGAGAGTTATAGACAGAAAGACAAATAGATAGATAGATAGATAGATAGATAGATCTAAGAGGTTACCTTCTAGTGTTCATACAGCTAAATATCTACTCATAGTTTATGATCTCTGCTTCGTAGTTAATGTTCAGAACCAAATCTGGAGTGGTCGCATTTTATTTTGTGTGACTTCTTGGGGTAGGAGGCTTTGTTCATAAAATGCAGACTTACTCTCTCGACCCCACGCCCCGATAGAAAATAAAAGGAGGCTGGAAATGTTCTCAGAAGTCAAGGTCACGGTCTGACAAACAGACTGAGTGAAAAGTGATAATATCGAAACGTATTGAAAAGACAGCCATATACACACTGAATATTTGTCTATCGTATATTATCTCCGCATTCAAATCGCACATAGGTATCGTTTGTATATTTGTAGGATGAAGCAATTTACAGAACATTTATTCCCCCACATTGCACACACTGTATAATATACAGAGTATATATAGCCCCACTGGATAATCTAATATACTTTACACTAGATTACATTTAGTCACTTATCAGACTTTTGTAAAAAGATACTTATAAAATACTATAAATACATTTGCCATTAGTAGTAAAACCAGCTGTACATCAAAGTCTGCCTCAGAAAAGTCTTCAATAAGAACAAGTGACATTGGTTAAATCAAGGTTTTTGTGTTTCTCGCCATCAATTTTTCAGATCGAGGTGATATTTCCTTCTTTTATTCTGTGCTTGCACAAGTTGCCATTTTGAATATCGCTGCACATCTTCACAAATCTTGAACGAGGTTAGGTTACAGGAAAGCAGCTCCCCAGGAAATTCCATAACTCCTTTATAGAGCCCCGTTCTAAAAGCCAGTGCATGCTGTGCACATGAGAAATCACAAACCCACGCCTTGCACGGAGGCACAGAAGCGCAGGTGCAAACACAGATCTAGGCGTACGCCGTGGAAGTTGACTAGTTTGTGTTTGATACAAACAACGGAAAAGCAGCTCATTCAGGGCTCTCCTGGACAGCTTAGCAGGCGGATGAGGAGGAGAAAGGTATGGACGTGCACACGTTAGAGTACACCATGCCCTTTACCTCGCATTCGCAGACTAAGAAAACATCTGTTTCAGTATTAATTCCTTCATTCCTACGGATGAGAAACATTCTCTGGTCTCACATAGCTATTGCCCAGGCCAGGGCATTCAATCAAACTAGGAATGCGGCTTAGCAAACGACATCGAAATTCTGAAATTCCAAAAGTGGAAATGTAGTGATGTGAAACCAGTGGAAATCGTCGGCTCAATGAAAATGGCTACCTACCTCTAACGGCCGTTTAAGGGCAGACTCTTTGGTCATCACTGACGAACTTGTTGAATTGTTTTAACAATCATTTCACACACACATTTACACCAGCGAATACAAAATAGGGTGCAGGGTTTGAACTGATTTTTTTCTTTTAACTATTCCTCTGTTGTTGTAGTTCACAGGTTCAAACAACAGAACCCTCTAACCCAGCCGCTCCTGAAATGCTGGAACAAATGGCTATAAAACTAGTAGCTCTGACATATCTTTGGTCTTAAACATAAGTCCCCTGATCTGAAAATTAGCCAAAACTTCTGTTTTAGCCAATGTGCTTGAGTCGTTAGGCAGAGATCAAATGAAATACTTAATACTCTCATGACACCTTGCTTAAAGACAAATCAGGCTTCAGAGGTATAGAGGAAACAAATCACAGTATTCCTTTGAATCAACTATGTACAGTAGCCTACGTTTCCGTGCAAGAAAGTTGATTTGCGAGGTACTGGATAAAAAAACGGACAAAA
This sequence comes from Zeus faber, assembly GCF_960531495.2. Classification (NCBI taxonomy): domain Eukaryota; kingdom Metazoa; phylum Chordata; class Actinopteri; order Zeiformes; family Zeidae; genus Zeus; species Zeus faber. Next base: position 24,933,307 of record NC_137202.1, read on the forward strand.
AAAACCCCAAAACGGAACTCAGACAACACAGTCACACAGCCTTAGTTCTAGAATGAGCGTCGCCTACAAGGGAGGCCCCCCCGGTGCTGTGCTTGGTCCCCCTTTGTTGATCAGTTGGATAATCTGCCTTGATCAGGATGTGCCAGATGCCGCGTTCCTCTTTTATGCTGATGTTGTGCTTCCTCAATGAATAAACCTTTTGAAAAAACTTTGGCCTTGTAACTCACAGTTTGGGCAACTGAAGCTTATTCTAAATGCGGATGAAAAACAAAGTTATGGTCTTCTCAAATAGCAAAATCACTCTTAACGGTGCAGTGTGTAGAATTTACGGAACAGACTTGTGAGAAATGGAATATCATATTCATAAGTATGTTTTAACCAGTGTATAATCCCATGAAAATAATAATTGTTGTGTTTTACTTAGTACCTGAGCATGAGCCCTTTGTATCTACATAGAGAGCGGGTACGCTTTCCACGGAGGCCGCCATGTTGCACCGCCGTGTTTCTACAGTAGCCCAGAATGGGACAAACCAAACACTGGCTCTAGAGAGGGACTTTGCGTTTTTATTTAAAAGACAAACTTCGGATTCCTGCCTAATTATCTTGTTGACTTGACCCAGAAATGCAGCTCATATCAACTATGGTCTCAAGACACTGTGTTGGGCAAAAGGTTCTCTGCTTCCTCTACTTGGAGCATCCTACAGAGGGGACTTCCGCTGACTGCCTCAAGATTCAAGAGGTTTATTCGTCACATACATATACATACTTTCATACATATATGCAGTGAAATGTAATGTATGCAGTGAAATGTAATGCCTTGCTCTCTATATGAGAATAAAATATATTGTTAAGAGCAGGGAGGTAAATATTATTGTTCACTGGAATTGTTTTTAAACGTAACCTATTTTAACTGCATTGCATTATTGACTTTATGTAAGTGTTGCCTACTGTGAGGTGTAACTGTATGGTATGTGATACGGGGCGTTGCTGTAAAAGAGTATGTGTGCTCAGTCAACCGACCCATAAAGGGAGGTGGGCTAAGGTTTATAAAAAAAAGGTTGAATTAATAAACAAAACAAAAAAAAAAGTAACTGTGATCTCTATTGGCTTCCCTCTTGAAATTGTAATCAAATGACCTGCTCCTTTTATGGGTAATCACCAGGCTGCCATGGAGTCAACCGGATAAGGCTTATGCTCTGCATGCAGAGGGCAGGCAGAGTTCTAACTAGTAATTCCTGAGTGTCACATGAACCACCGTGCAATTGGGGAGCTTGTGAATACTTCAATCCCCTGCAACATGTTTTTCAAAACCACAATTTCCTCTGCGAGGCAATTTTTGTAATGAAAGTGATTTATGCTTATGGGGAGGCCTCCTTTGCACCCTTGTCATCTTATGGTTAGGCACGATCTCTAACAGGTGCGAGTCACATAGTTATTTATAAATAGAAGCACTTTTCCTAAATACAGACAATTTGTGAAAAAAAAATCAGCAATTTAAATGTTTTGCATGGTACAAGTCTCAGCCTTTCACCTCGATCTTCAAGGACAAAAAAAAAAACCGAAGTTGGGGAGATGGGCGGCACCTTATCTTTGAAAAAATTTTTTTTTTGGAAAGATCAAAAATACAGGGTACTTACGGGGAAAAAAACAAAAACAAAGACGGGAGGACCGCAGGAAAGAAGGGTAAAATACGGGAGAATCTCATGAAAAACGGGAGGGTTGACAGCTATGTCTAAGGTGTGTGTGTGCGCATTGAGTGTGTGCCCTATGGAAGCCAAGATTGGGAAAAGTTAATGGAAGACTAATTAGAAAGCTGGGATCACTGCATGCTGGCCAGCTTGGTCATTATTCATCCCTGATTGGAGGCCTGTTGCCTGTGGCGGAGTGCGCTATGATTGGCTCCCCCATTTGCAAATAGGAGGGATGGTCTACCCGACACAAGCTTGTGGTGTACAATATGGTCTAAGGCTGTGTATCTGGCTCGCACTGTGGCCGTGCTGAATGGAAACCCATCTGCCCAGACGCTTCTTATTGGCTACATAGGCGGCTGCCGAGGGCGCAATCTCGAGGGGTGCGCCAAAATTGTGACCAGCAAAAAATAAAAAATATCTGTGAGTGATCATCACAAGTTGACTTCGAACCCTGGTCGCTGGCAAGCGTTTTGCCTCTATGGTATTTCTCTCCGATGGTACCGACGGTGCTTACGGAGTGCCTCGATGGGGCGCCCACTCGCCCACTGACTGTACACACCCAGGCGCGATCAGCACACTAGCACAGTGTGTTTTTATTTGAGATGTAGGTTATTACTTTACTCCGTTTCCTTATGGTATGAAATAAGCACCGCGAGTAATGGGAACACTGTCTCCGTCACTCTCTTAAGTACTCCCCCCCCGTCGACAGTTTACTGAGAGCAAAATGGCCAGAGCCGGCGCTGCGTCTGACTCCAGGAATACATAGTAGTTCATTTGACTGAATCAAGTCCAACGAAAGCAGTGGGTTTTCAACAATATTGTATCTTGGCTTGGCATGGAATATTAAGCATTGTTAAGAAAAGACTGTCTTGCAATGTGGGGAAAAGGCTAATGGTGTATTTCCTTCAAATAATACAAATACTATTATGACAATTTGGTGGTGGAAGTTGGAAAAATGTGAGTGAACCCAGTTGTGGCAGGTTAAAGGTTATCGTTTCGACAGTACCAATATCATTTCTTTCTGACCGAGTTCACCCTTGGGTACTTGCCGATAATAACAGTTTGATGAGGAATTGTACTTGTACCCTTATCCCTCCATCATTTTCCAGGTTATCAAGATCTGTAATTTCTATTTTTCTGTACCTTTGAATGAGGGTGTTTAGCAAGGTAGCGTGCAGATCACCACACAATCCATCCACAAACCATTACAAAATCCCCCTATAAACACTTGTTTCATCAAGCCTCATCAATTCAAGACCAATGCATCTTATGTGTAGGTAAATGAGTTTTGAATATATGATAGGGCCAAAAGTAATCAACATGATAATGGTGGGGGGTTCAACCCGACTACCTACGCCTCCGCATCTCATTTGCATGCCACTCGACATGTGAAGAAAAGAGATTTGCGAGGGGCTCGCTGCTCGGTCTGTGGCAGGCAGACCAACAGTGTCAGACGCCTGTGCCCCATCGCAAAGGAACAACGTTAAGTAGGCTTCCCTTTTTATGGCACTCTTCTTGTTTGATGAAATATGCGAGCTGTGGCTTCCCACTGGCTGGCTAACAGATGAGCTGTCATGGCTGGCCAACCATGCCGATAATTACATCGGGGGCAATGCCAGCACCATGTGACGCGCAGACAAGGCACGCGCACTTTGCCATGATTTCCTTCTTGACTATGTCAAAAACAATAATAGCAGCAGGTTGCACTGGCCTGTCTGTTCCAGCTGGAGTCTGGACCCGGGGGAGGCCTGTGTCTCTGAGTGTACTGTACTCCTTGTTTACTGAAGCATGGGCTGATGGCAGAATACGTAATGGTCACCTACTGAACCTACGGAATGAGGGCGGTGGTTAACACTGCGCGAGGATAGGAAACTGTACAGACAACACGCCCGAAAAGCAAAGAAAACAAAACACCCACCCACACTTACTCACACATGCTCGCCTACTCAATCACTCACTTCCTCGTACACAAAACATAAATGTGACATGAAAACATAAAGCACGTTATTATGCATATAAATCACAGAAATGCTGCCGCCGCGTGGCACTTTCTTTCCCTGACATATTCAATAATTCCAGTAAATAATTCCCTGAGTCAGAAAATAGCAAGCCATAAAACAGAGCCTGCCCGGGCATCATCAAAGGCATAATCAGCGTGTACTCCTCTCTCTTTGTTGTCGACAGTATTCCATTTGGCAGCGGGGTTCACCGGGAGGCAGGTGGCCCATATCCAGGCCTTATTAGTGATATAATTACCCACACATGAACCCCGCACCACCAGGACATATAGCTTGGAAACAAGCTTGAAAAGCTCCGACATGCTTCTCTGGCCCAAACAGCCGTAGAAATTGATAATGCTTGCGCAGCCTAATCAATTACAGAGCCATCCCTTAACGGCCGCTTCGCAGGACTTGAAAAGAGCCGGTTAGGATGGTTGGCACCCCGCGGAGTCTGCACCAAAGGCGTTATTATCGTGGAGGAGGGCGGAGCACTCGATCAGTCATAGAATGGGGGGAAATGTGTAACGCTTAAGATAAGGGAGCAACAACGCTGTTGCCGAGATGCAATTGGCCAATCGCCAATCACCGTCCGACCAATCACGCTTTGAGGTTGTGGTTGTTGGATATCTGGGAGTCCTGTCTTAAAAGTCACGCTCTTACTGCCCAGGCAGGTGCTTGAAAGACGGCCGCCCAAGGTGGAAGTCAGGGACTGGCACCGGTCACTCGGATGGGGGCGGGGGGGTGTGAATAGCTCTCCAGTTTGACTTTGACTGACCCCCATCTACCGAGAGAGACATGGATCCACCTGCAGCGAGCTGGCGAATTATCATTTCAAAGAAGTGCCCAGAAAAGGTTAGTCCTTTGAACAAAACGCCCCGATCCCTACATCAAAGCAGAAGCCTGACACAAGGCTTTTAGAAGGCATGGATGCCACTAAAGCTTCCAGGGGGGAAAAAATTGCTGAGCCCAAACACTGGTCCTTTCAAAGCCATGTTACAGTGGACGGCCACTTCTTAAATATAAGACAATGGAGGCCGTTTAATAAACTAATCAGGGGGCGGCTCTTGGTAAACAGCTTTACAGGTGTACACATTGAGGGCTCATGATCGAATATAATTGGTAGCGCTAAATATTGTGTTGCCTGCAAAAACAACAACAGAAAAAAGACACATATTGGTCTTTTAACATTTTAATATGTGTTGTTTCAAGAGAACAGCGCTGTTTCTGCTGGATTCAGAAGAAAATCCATTAAAGTAACACATCAGCACTCTGTGCGTGCCCCAGCGTTTTGCACATTAGAGCCGAACAAATTGTTCCTACTGTTGGAATTTAAGCTACAGTATATTGTCGCATGGCACAGGAGACAAAAATAGTACAGCTGGGCTTCAGGCCTTCTTGAAGTTTTGGGGGAAAAAAAAAAAAAAAAAAAAAAAAAAGTATATATATATATATATATATATATATAAAATTTCTCTCTCTCTCGCTCTTTCTCTCTCTCTCTCTATATATATATACAATTTCTCTCTTTCTCTCGCTCTCAATATAAAAAAAAAAATATATATATATATATATATATATATATAGAGTGAGAGAGAGAGAAAAAGAGAGAAATTCTCCTGGATTGAAAACTGCCAAAACAGAAAATCTACGCAAGCGGCAAATCCTTATTATATGCTATTGTATATTATTAGACTTTTCCAACATTACAAATAGAAAGTGGGCTTCACAGAAGGATATAAATTACAATAGATGTTCTTTTCAAGTCTATTGTAGGGAAGTAAAAAAGAAGATAATGTTCAAGATGAGAAGGAACATCATTTTTACAGGGCTCGCCGCGGCGCCGGGCTTAGACCCTCAAAATGGTGCGTGGAAATGTCAATAACCCCCCGCAGGAGCCGTGACTGTAGCCGACATCAACCGACTCTGACTAAATGCTCGGCGGTTGATCGCCATTGACAGCAAATCTCTCGGCGGCGTCACGGGGAGCGGCGTCCCAGGGGGGGGACGGAGGTGATCCTCGCGGGGAAACGCAGGCATGACCTTCAGGGACGCTGCGGCAGGTCCTCCGGGGGCCGTGACACTGGAGTGTGACCAATGACGCAATAACCTCGGCTTGCCAATTTGTATTGATAGTACAATAATTAAAGTGATGAGGGGGCGCTGAAGGAGGCTCTTCCTGTTGGGGGGGGGGGGGGGGGGGGGGGAGAGGTTGCGCTATCTTTAAAAGGAAATGTGGAGATGAGAGGAAGCTCAGCTGCGGCGGAGGTCAAAGGGGAATGATGAACGAAGGGCTGAAATGAGGTGCGTGTGGATGATGCATTGCTGCATGGGTAATGATCTGACCCCTGTGACAGCCAGTGGTCTGGAGCCCGGTCCCCCTCCACCCGCCCCCCTTTGGAGCCAACCCTTCCTACGCCTCCAAAAAAAACAAAAAAAACCCTTTCGCTCACACCAACCACACACACACAAACCCAGGCACCCTCAACAAACCCATATTTTTCTTGAGCAAACTTAAGCTTTTTTGGTCCAAAGGAGGCCCCCCAACCATGAGCCATGTGGACTTTTCCTTGATAAACGATGCTCTGACAGAGGACGCTTTGAGTGGGAGGTAGAGAACTGTTCTGACGCTATCAGGATTTTTATGATGTGTTGGCTTGGCCCAACGCATCGAGAAGCCTTCCAGCAGTGTCAAATTTTTGAGTGAAGATCCGATGTTAAAATATAATGCACTTGAAAAAAAAAAAAGGAGAAAAAAAGTTTTATATGTTTGTTGGGTTTTTTTTCGCTCTTGAAATGATTCGGTGTGAATGTTAGGATGTGTTTTTTTGCTTTTGTGAACCTTTTGTGAACACGTAGGCCTGTTCTGATCTTCCACGCCGCTCTGAAGGGGGTCCAGACAGATTGTGAACCACTGGTCTAGCCTCACATATACACAGCAGGATGTGTGAGTGGGTGTGAGTGAGTGGGTGTGAGTGAGTGAGTGAGTGAGTGAGTGAGTGAGTGAGTCTGTGTGTGTGTGTGTGTGTGTGTGCATGTGTGTGTGTGTGTGTGTGTGTGTGTGTGTGTGTGTGTGTATGAGTGTGAGTGAGTGACTGTTTTGTATGTTAAATTAATATAGCATATTTTGATACCTCCATAACAAAACCAACTGGGCTAAAGGTTCAAGTTCAAGTGCAAGAGATTATTTGTCACATACATTATATACTGATTTAAAAATAAAATCTCTACCTTGCCTTTTTTTAATTTAATATATAATTTTTAATCCTATTAAATAAATATAAAACATTTTCATGACACACTACACACACACTATTTTATTTTGTCTCACAATACTTAGGTACTGTATATTGAAATGAGGTAGCAAATGCCACAGAATATTTGGATACTCGATACTACCAACGCAATTCGGTCGATACTACGGTATGAAGGTACTGAATTTTGATCCCCAGCCCCAGTGATGGTGGGTTCAAACGAGGGTTCGAGACCACCATCAGCGGGGGTTCGAACAGCTTGACAACATGGCAAAGCAATCAGTGGAACGGCAGGTAGAGACGCCGGGGACGGCCTCGCTGTTGTAATGAGACCTCAGTATCCATTTCTCAGCGCACTTGTCGTACCCTTCGGAGTGAGGAAGACTTCTTGATCTGTATGTGACTCTATCCCTCCTGTTGGGTTGAGTTAAAGGGATGACTGCTCTCTGACACCTTTGCCTCGCTCACAATCCCCCTATTGACCACCAATAGACTCGTATTAAATGTCAAGCTGAGGGATTGGTGTTCAGCACCAACGTGTCAGCCATTGTGTCCACCGTTCTTGCCCTCCACCTGCCACGGCTGTCACATCCACTCGCGCTTTCATTTTTCCCTTCTCTTGTTTAGTCGATACCACCTCGGCTCCCCGGATCGGGCCAATAGGAGCCCGCTCAGCCTCCGCGGGGGGAGGGTTGGTGCGCGCAGCCGGGTATAAACATTCTCAGAGCAAAGGCCTGTTCGGCACGGGCCCCCATTGACAAAGCCATTACACGTAGTGTATTCTTCTGTCAGGGTGAAATGGTTTTCACAACGTACGGAGCGAGGCAGTGGGGAGAAACACAAACTCAACAAAGACAAATCAAGTCCACTGATGTGTGCTAAGGAGAAAGAAGAAAAAAATAAAAACGAATTTGTCTTTCCCTCATTTCTCAGATAAAGAACTCCTGATGTACGGCTGCGGTATATGGGACATGGAGCAGCGTGTGTGTCCACAACTGGTGCTATTCACCTCTGAATTCAAACCCCTGTCACAGTTTGATAAAGACTGGTAGGGTTTCCTGGGCAGAAGTCTGCACTGGCGTGATCTATCCAATTGCTCTGTGCTCTGGGTGTTATATAATGGTGCTAGATGAGGGGGAATCCAATCACAGCCCCCAAGGGTGCTGCTGCCTGGGCTGCACTCAAGCCCAGATCCGACCCTCGGTGGACACTGGGAAAGGACCGCAGTAGCAGAATGACACTGGCAGGCCAGAGGATGCACACAGAGGAAGAACTAGAGACCCTCGGCGTGTCCAACAAATGACATGCACGCACGCAACAATAAAACCCCACTCAATGTAAAAAAAAAGTAGAAAAAAAACAGCTTGACTTGATGAGATGAGAAATGATCTTTCAGTCTTATGATACGGTCACACCGCGGGCGAACGGACGCTGCAAAGCGACGGGCTGCAAAGCGACGGGCTGCAAAGCGACGGGCTGCAAAGCGACGGGCTGCAAAGTGACGGGCTGCAATGCGAAGGGCTGCAATGCATTTAAAACGGAGCGCAACTTCATCCGGCTGCAGGGGGCGGAGCGACGACCGGCAACAAGCTGACAGCTTCACGGTGACAAAAAAGGTTGGGCGGGTTTCAGCTTCATGCAAATTGCAGAGCCGAGCGACAGCCAATAGGAGGGAAGATACAATGGCGCTGGTCCTTGGAAAATGGACGCTTGGACCACTGCATTGTTCTTATTATTTTAAATGAAAAACGTCACTTAAACCATCGATCAAATAAGGAACATGCCATTTTATTTTTCTTCAACAAGGGCAATTTTTTATTTAAAGGGACGGATAGCAAGATCATTTATGTAATTTTTTTTCAAGAGATTATTTATTTTGCCAAGTAAATCAACTATACATTTTACTAAAAAATAAGTAGACACAGCCCCATCTATCTATATAATGTATTGAAGCAGTTTCGCCTACGACACGCCACCCAAGTGATGTTTTCGCGGACCAGCACAGAGACACAGACGACGGGGTTTCAGACACACCAGTTGATCGTAGAGAGTGGGCTAGGTGGAATAAGGCCAGGAGCAGATGGACACGTGTCATGACAAGGGCTCCTCTCTAATGAGCGCGTGTGGGGATGGGGGTTTTACCTGTTGCTCGTTAGACCAATCAACGAGCAACAGGTATGCAGCCACACTGATCCTGGGCCCCAATTAGCTAGACCCAGATCAGGGCTGGCTGCTCAAACCACAGCACACCCACACCACAATAATGTATATTAAATATGGAAAAGGAGAGAGGATTAAAATGTTTGGCGCGCACACAACAGCCAGTGGGTTTTGAGCAGACACGCCCACAAACAGCAGGGGAGCAGAAGCCCCGTGGCTGGCAGTGGTGACCGTACAGCGACAAGACGAGAGCCGCTCGGCTTCGCGCTGCAGCCCCGTCGCCGGCGGTGTGACCCTGGCATGATGAAAGAGCCCGCGCAACACCGTAAACACGATGATCAAAAACACCCGGAGGAAAAACCACGCAGTGTGTTCCACCATTCTTCCACCGTTGCAGATAGTGTTTGTTTTCGGCGTGCCTTGTTTATTTTAGGAACAGGAACTCTAATTAGAAGGTACCGTTTCAGATTAGCTTTTCCAACTCTCTCCTTACAATGTAGAGCCGAAATAAAGGCCGTCTCCGGTCAATTTCACTTCCTTCTTTCCCCTTGATTTGTCTCCAAACAGTAATGGGGCTCAGGTTAATAAATTAATGCCATTTGCAACACCATCGAAACCAAGGAAGCCACTTCTTTGCAGGGGAGCCCCTTCTCGCCAACAACAGCGCGCCATCTCGCTAGAACAGAGGGTGGAAGTGCCCGTGGAGCTTCTCCTCCACAGACTCGTCGACAAGGGCCTCAGTCGCACAGAGACAGAACAGTGTGGAGAAATGAACGCCCCATAAACATCCCATTAACATAACCCTGTTCCCTTCTATTTTGTGCTGCCACTCTGTAATACCTTTTTGAGTCTCGTTTTATTTGATTTTATATTATTCTATTCACCAAATGCATTACGTTCTGGGAATCATTTAGTTTCAGTTAGTTGCTAGGTAGGAATTAGGTTAGCTATTATGTTCGGTTGAGTAACTATTGTGCATAATCTCCGGGTGCGTTGCAAAGACATTTCACTGCATATATGTATGAACCTATGAAAAAGGAGTCGCGAGTCACTGCACCGAAAGAGTCGTTCTTTTCGTGGCGCAGGAAGCAGAGGCATTGACTCTGGAGCCGACGCGCGAATGGGAGCCGCGAGTTGAGTGATTCAGTGACTCTCGTTAAGATTCTTGTGAGAATTCCATTCACAACTCTTCGGACTCTCGTTACGCCAGCCGAAATCACACCGACGAAGACTCGGAACACTGGACGGATCTTTTTCCACCGAGTCGCTCGTAAAGATGCCAAACCTCCAAAAAGAGAGCCAAAGGTTTTTCATCATCGGAAGAAATGTGACTTTGCAGGGAATGGGCGCATAAGCTTGGATGACCACACTTTAATGTTACTTTTGGCAAGTAACGTCCCAACTAGAGCTTGAGATTTGGAACTTGACGGAAAAATCCGCTGCTTGTCACAAATGTAAAGAGGTGAATATGAAGTCAGTGTATTGCAGCCGGGAGGGCCACAGAAAAAGAAAAAGAAAAAGACCGGAGGTGGCCTTTGAAGATCTTGGAGAACTCCCTCACGAGTAGCAACTACAGACGGGTTTTAAAGGTCTGTATTTATTATTTATCAGAGTGAAATGTAAAATGACATATCCCATCAAATGGAGTTAAAGAACGAATGTTAAACAACAGAAAGGCGAGATACTCTACACTGGTTCTCTTTTGGATAAAAAAATAAAATAAAAAAAAGGCAGAGACACTGTTGAGTCCATTGCAGATTTAAACGCTGTCAAATAGACCGCAGGATCGGTGTTATGTCTGGAAATAAATACGGGGAAGAACCGGCGCTAAGAGCCATACCACATGGCTTTGCGGTTGACATCAAATAAAGAGCGGGACTGGGCTCCAAAAAAAAAAAAAAAAAAAAAAAGAGAGGTGCCTTTAGAGATAACTTACAACGTGAAATGAAGATCTGACTTGGACTCTCTGAAATGTGTCAGGCAGATTTATATCTTCCCATTCACGGTGAACTGCAGAGAATATCCGGACTCTTGATTTACTACGTCGGGCTGGCAGAAGGTAAAATGACTTTAGAGGGAGCGGAGGGGTTACAGGGCTTAAACAAAAGAACAGAAACGATAAGGAAACCAAACAAGACACACAAATCCCGAATAACTACGGGAGATCAAGCAAAACAAAATCAGCGGAAATAAATAAACGTTTTCAGAGCGGTTCCAATATTCAGTTATCAAGGACGTCCATGCAACTACTTCAGTGCAGAATGATATGCACATCGCAAGAAACAAAATGAATAAAATAACAAGTGAGTATCGGAAACAGAGGATTTATAAGCTGCTAATCCAACCATGGTTACAGTACATTTATTGAATTTTACTTTTTTTTTTCAGATTATATACCCACAACTTTGTGGCTACATCTGGTCTGTCCTTGCCATCATTCAGTCCAAAAATAGATGCAAAGAAATTTTGAAATTCCAGGTCTGTCGGTTTCGGCCCAACTTCAGCCCAAATAATGTTGTTGACAATGTGACCTTTTAAGGCGGATCTATTCATAAAAGTTGTCCTTTCAACAACGTTAATCGACTTGTAATGTCAGCCAAAACTGAAGGGGCGATGGGACGACAGGCGCTCAAGAAGGCCAGAAGCAGGTCAGCACCTACAGTAAGAGCATTTTAAGGGCTCCGTTTTATTAAAATACTCAACCCTACAAAGGATTCCGCTGCAGATTTCGACATCACGACCGTAAATACCATTAAGCTCGTCCAGTTCAGTCCTTGTGTACTGTCCACTGCGGTGATGTGCACTCATGAGTAATATGCTGTAGTAGGAAACAGAATTGAGAGCAAACCGGAATCCAGCGACTAAGTGCTAATTATTTTGAGTGTGCAATTTATTCTCCCCGTTAGATTTGTTCGTGGCTGGTAGACACATGGTCGTCATGCCTTTCAGATCCCGTTCATCACAGGTTTCCTCACAGACGTTGCCAAAAAACTGAGGTCCTTGGTCCAACTGCACGCAGTCAGGAACCCGTCCAACCCGTCAGGATTTCCTGGGCGAGTACTTCCGACACCGATTCTGCCCACCGGTTTCGATTGTGACTTTCTTATTACGGTAAACGCTGTGAAAGGACCGTGGCGCAGTCAAACCAGATTCCCGACCACTTGCAAGGAGAGATGTAAATCACGCAGACATTTCTCAATATGACGCTCCCTACTTGACCACGTGAGCTTTGATTCTAATGGCTTCGGTGCTGAGAAAGCCTCTCGAAGCACATCTGGCACTTGGTGTGGGGAGAAGCTGGAAGATGGTATCATCAGAGTGACATTAGTTCAGCGGGGGAGGAGGAGAAAAGTGATTCTAGCGGCTCTCCCTGCTTTGCATGATCCTTCTCGGAGACCGTAATATATCTATATTAGTGTCAGTGTCCTCCTGCGTGTTTGCTGCGACGCCCCAGGGTAGAGCCGCATGCTCGCTAGCTGAAGCTCAGGCCACTTAAGAGACAGATACTATAGGAATCCCTGGCAGGGCATTCACGCTAGAGAAACCATTTAGTTAGGCTGGCCAGTGCACTCATAAGGAAAAGTGGGGGTAAGTGTTTCTAATTTCCCTGTTTTGGAGCCCCCAATTTGCGACAATGTCATATGAAAAATTTCTCGTTACTCCTCGGGAGTAACAAGAAATTTCTTCAGTGGGTATAATTGTCATGGTTAATGCAAGGCAGTACCATAATTGCCTTTTTATTCAACAATCCCGCCGGTTGACAGATACTGTAGTGAATATTTACATTAGGGCAGTAACAGTGTTCATTCCTAGTGGACGGCCGGGGTAATTACAGATGTTTCTGGATGCAGATGTCACGATTGCCGCAGTTTTGATCCCGCCCCCTGGCGGCATTGAGGAGGCGCTGAGATTGTTTTTGTAAAAAAAAAACAACAATGATAATACACCAGCTGTAGTGTGCACCAACCACCAGCACGTAGCACATGTGAGCAGTCCAGAAATGACTGGTGTCTCAGCCCCTTTCCCACTTACAAGTAGGGGTGGAGCCAAATCATTGCAGGTTGAGAAGTTGAACTCCGCTTGCAGAGTAACTCTGTCCTAGATGCAATGGTACAAATACTCTGTGTTGTTTGCCCAGCATGCTGACAGCACAGGTTTAAAGAAAGAAAGAAAAAAAAATAAAGACACCCCTCGCGCGCATTACATAATGCTCGGGGTCAGCACGGCGCCGCATTTCTCTATTTTTGCACAAGGTCAATATTTTTTTTCAACTGTGCTACGCAAGCTTTTTACATAGAAACACAAGAAAAGACTACATAGAAATGTTTTTGTAAAGAGTGTAATCAATACAATGTGTTTTATATCAGTCTACATCACAGCAGAAACTACAGCTGCTGTTGGATTTGCATATTGATCAAGAGCCTTTTTAATTCAAAATGTGTATGACTGTGTGTGCGTGTGTGGGAGGGTTCAAGTTCATTGTTATAATGTGCGAGGAGAGAAAGAGTGTGTGAAGAGAAGTCTGTAATATAAAGGGAGATGGCCATCCCATCCCTGGATCTGTAGGACAGGTTGAAAATGATCACGCTGATTTAATCATTTTAGTTTAATAACTGATAATGCGCACGCACACACGAAACATTGTATTATCGCTTTTATCATTTTTTGAAAATTATTTATCATTTTCATCATTGTTATTATTAGTATAAGTATTATTCAGGATTGAGGATTCAGTTTGTTTACCCCGACAGAAAAGCGAGCTCACGTGCCTACATCTTCATTCTTGAAAAACTTGAAAACAAGAAGCTGCAGCCGACGTTTGATCCAAATGAAACACTGTTGCACGTCCACCTTGACTCAGTGCGTCACGGTGCGATCACGTGCAAAGTTCCCACATGGAATCCATGATGGACCTTGAAGCAGCGGAGGGACTCGCTGCTTTAAGGTCCATCAGCCTTCGTCGCCGGACACAAAAACCCTAAACCCAAAATGATTAAATCAGTGTGATCATTTCCAAGCTGCCCTACACCCTCTGCCTCCGCAGCAGGAGCGTTCTCCACCCGTTCTCTCTCTCCCTGCTCAGTCGCCCCCTCCCCCACTCCGGCTACAGGCAGGCCAAACGCTCTTATCTCCTGTCACCGCACTGCATCCACAACCTTAAAAGACACGTCCAGGGTCTGAGCGGCATTTTAAAGAAGGAAAGGAAAACAATTTAGGATTATAAAGACCCGTCTCGGTAGCGACTGGACGTGTCTCAGTTTCTCGTCTTTGCGGCCCGAGCTCCACTGTCCGGGTCGCACTTGCCATTTTTCAGAATGTTTTTTATTTTATTTTTTCTTCTTCTTCCCAAAATACAAATACTTTTTTATATATTTGTGCAAAATACATATTCGTAAAAACCCACTATTTGTGCTAAATGTTCCAAGCACATGTTCCAATGATACTAGGTCGAGAGTGGGGAGATTTAGGGAGATTTACCCTAAACACATGTGGTCAGGGTTCAACATGGTCAGCACTCTGCTGCCCCCCCTGGTCTACAGACTGCTGGCTCCTTTACCGCCGCATCTTTTCAAAGACATTAACGTGAAAACGTGAAAAAAGCTACACCGGGAGTGTGCTGACCGCAAGCGAGGAAAACACTATATACCAGCATCGTTGGACTTTTTGCAAATCATAGCGGCGGAGTTTTGAATTTCATTTATTCCATTATTACCTTGTAAGACTATATAGCCTTTCCATAAAGTTTGACTGGAGCAAGGTGCTATTTTATAGCAGCGGGAGGGAGCTGCGGGGCGAAGGGATGCTGTATTTCAAGGAGGTAGCACGCCAGGCCAGGATGCTGAGGTAGCCCACGTCTGGGCGTGATGGACGGTCATACGGTGCAGCTTTGCCGAGCACTTTTTTCCCGCGCCGGCGATCGCTCTTTTTGTCACCCTTTTGTTCGGAGAGTCTATGCCAGGGCTTCTGCGATCCGTCAACTTCCTCCCGGTAAATCACGGCGCGTCGCAGGCTACTTTGTTGGCGAGGAAACAGCGGACCACCAAGATCACCTGGACTCATGGTTCCTGAGTGATTAACCAGGCTGGTTGAGCCAATGCAAACTATCATTAATAATGTTAAAAACATGCTCTATGTACACATTTTGAAAAATAAACTCGCTTAAGGGCTTTGATGAACGACTCGCTAAGTAAATACGGTAAGGGGATAAGACAGAGTATCCCTCCCCCCCATTGTTAATACTTTAACAAACAAGGACATCCACTATATTCAAAGTAATGTATGCAGTCTAGGTACTAATTAATGTTCTTGATAAATACACACTGTTAAAGACCTGCCGCGGGACTAATTAGATCAGTGGAAATGAGAGACACGAGGCGTGCCGCCACGTCTCGAGGGAAGCGGGGCGGTGCAGCGGGGAGCGGAGGACCCACTCCGTCATGCCGCCCGGCAGAACCCTCCCTCCGCAACTTACTTATGGAAACCCCGCGAGCTGACTTAATACCCCTCGCGGTCCGGGGAGGAACATCTCATTTGCGGCGGATAAATAAAAATTAAAACGTGATTTGTCTCTGGGCGGCAAGCGGCCGCTTAAAACGGCGTTACCGCCGAGGGAGGGGTGGGTGGGGGAGAGAGACAACAAGGTGGTGTGCGGCGGTGGAAGCCCCACCCCTGGTGAGCCTGTCCCATCGGCACCTCTCGCCGGGTCTAACTTCTTGCTCAATCTCTTCGCTGCCATCTCTCCAAAATGGGTCAGCCCGGCCAGCGGCGCCGGAGAGAAAGAGAGAGAGAGAGAGGGAGAGAGAGCGAGCGAGAGAGCAAAAAAAAATAAATTTGGCCGTAATGGAGACAGATGTTGTTTTCAGCCGTATAGCCCAAGCATAGGCAGACGCGCATAATTTACGGCGCACTCGCTTAGAAATTAATTCTTTTAGTTCAGCCGCCTCAACTAGTCACGCGCCGCGCAGCGCACTTCGCCCGTGCCTGACGAGGAGTTCGGCGGCAACCGCGAAGAGCGTCTCACCGCCCCACATTGACCCCCGTGACCCCTGGAAGTGCACTGCTTTATTACCATTCTGCATGCCTGTGCCTTGACCTTTTCAAAATCCCTCTTTAAAGGTTGTGTGTTCCGATGTCTGTGGGCTGCCGGTGCTCTGAGTGAGCCGCACCCTCGCCCCTCCAACCGAGTGACCTACAAAGCTATTGTATTAAAAGAACTGCATTTATCACTGCTCCGCGCGCAGCTCCGCTTTGCCGCCCGCTCCGGGAAAACTCAAGTGCAGCCTCAACTCAGCACTTTCAAAAGGTTTTAAGGCCCGGTCGGTCGGGGGGGGGGGGGGGTTCTCTGAAAGGAGAGCTGGTAGCGCTCGGTTGCTTTGAGAGGTAAAAAAAAAATGCCGTTCAGGAGCCACTGAAACTTTAATCAGTGTGTGATACGCCTGCGTCGGGGGCGGTATGAAACACCGCGCAGCGGCAGAGGGGGCAGCCACAGGCTGATCGCCGATCACATGGGAGCTTTAAAACAAAGCTCACAGCGTTTTATTCGTTACATTTTCCGACTCTGGGTTCGTTCGCAACTTGCCCTTTTGAGAAGCCGGTCGACTCCGCCCATTTGCCGCCAACGGAATTCTCGGAAGGATCCTTCAATTCCGCGTAAATCAGTGTAAATCCGTCGCATTCCGTGTGAATTACGCCGAACGCCGTCACAATTTTTTACCCCCACGCTAATTCAATCCCCGGCAATTATTTTCTGTTTGCCAGTGGAAGATTCACTCACTTACTCTCGCCCGCCCACTCACTCACTCACTTTGGTAGCGCCTGCAAATCGAGGGTGGCGTCTCGGCGGATGCCCCTGTGCCCGAGTCCCCGAGTCACCAAAGGGGCCGTTCGCTGGTGACTCGCAAAAATAGTTTGAAGAAACAACAAATCGTCTTTGGCGTCCTGCACCACTAAACCCTGACAGGGATGGCACCGTGGCAGGTTTTGATGGCAGCGTTGTAGTGTGGGGTTAAACCCGGTTATTATTCCACGCTTTAAAGTGAAAAATACATTTGAACATTTCACTGGACTTTTAACTATTTCAATGTTTTATATTTAACATTATTTTGGTTCTGCAGGTTGGACAGGTCATCAGACATAGGTTTATAGTTGACTATGCCCTCCTTTTAAAAACCACAAAAACAATAATAAACCAAATTGGAAGCGTATTTGTTACATCCATGTACCAGTACGTTCATGTTATTTTTATTCTTTCTTTATTTAAATATTGCTACAGTCAGTGGTGGACAAGTACTACAAGTCCAAGTACCATGTTGCCGTACTTATATTCATAGTATATAGTATAGTATATTCATTTTCGGAGACTTGTTATTTTGACTTCTCTACATTTCAAAGGAAATATCTGTACTTTTCAATACATTTCTAAAAAACTCTGAATTCATAAGTACAGTGCCGTGCTTAATGCTGTATTATAGGTTCTGTTATACCAGGGCACTGGATATGACATACTTTTACTTGCAAGTACATTCAAGAGCTACTAATATAGTTTTATTTAAGTAGAAATGCCAATGTGGTACTTGTACTTTTACTTAAGTAGAAGGTCTGAGTACCTCCTCCACCACTGGCTATAGTTCATTCACGACCTTTTCCCAACTCCACCAGTAATAATGAACAATCTGAGGAGCTATGACAGGATGTTGAGGCGAGAGCTTCATCGGGGGAGGCCTGACAAACTTGACTGCAGATGGAAACGCCGAGCCGGCAGGTTACGAGGGCTTTGGAGCGGCCGTGGGGAGGGAGGAGGCGGAGGGGGTACCAGAGAGGGAGGACGCTGCTAAGTTGTAAACCAAGCGGGATGGGAAGCTCCCCGTTCTTATTTAGTGTGTAAATCATCCCCTGGTGGCAGGACTACGGCGCTGCCCGCTACCAGGTACACAGCCTCCCCTCTGTAGCCTTGTTATTTTGAGTGGAAGAGTGATGCCAGAACTCGCGGCAAACAAATCTTTTAAACGACTGGGGAGTCAAGAGTCACCGCACCGAGAGTGAGGGAACCTTCTACCCGCCAACACAAAATAATCACGGGGGATTAAACGAATGGGCAAAAAACGTGAGGGCATTTGGCATAATTAACTTTGGATGTGACCGAAGAAGCGAAAAAGTCCGAAAATTGAACGTAAAGAGCCGAATCTCCTAAATGGAGCCAAACTTTTAGGCTGGAGAATTACCTTCAAGACGGTTCTGTGTCAGTCAATCCAGAACGAGGGCTTAGAGCTTTATGTTCTAGGTTGCAGCTGTGTATTTTGAGGAGAGCTTTCACGCGCAGTATATGCAAACTGCTAGAATCACGATAACAGCCGAGAAAGATTACGCTCGAATAGATTATTTTATCTTTACGGTTCAGTGGTAGGGGCACCCTCTTATATAAGACACTCCAACACTTGAGGAAAGGAAACTTAAAAAAAAAAACAATAGAAATGAATGAGAAAAGACTGAAGGTGATAGAACCTAGGCTTGGGCAGATTGACCATTCAATCGCCGATCGACTCCTCCGATGGCTGATGACGGACAATTTAAGAAATAATAACAACAATTGTCCTCCGGGAAAAATCGAGCACTGAAACGGTGTAAGTGCCGTTCACCGTGTTCGATCACAGTCCGTGTTTAACGAGAGATGTGATCGCGCTCACGCGACAGGACGGCTGCGCCTCAACCCCCTCGTGCCGCAAATCAGCGGCAGAGCGGCTCCGCGGCGGCCTTTTGCCCCGCGGCGCTTTCTGGCGTCCGCACCTGGGAGCGAGCGTGGGTGCGGCTGCCAAACAAACATGGACGCAGGATTCGGGGAACGACCCACCGAACGGATCGTGAACTAGAATAATAATGACGAGAACAAGGGCTGACGAGCGAAGCCCTCCCGTTTCACTCCAGGGGTGAAGACACAGGCACGACAGTACACCTTCATTCGCCCCGATAAAGGAGACTGGAAATAGCAATTTCGGCGTCAATCAGACAAGTACAGGATAAATAATCAATGTTTTTTTTGTCTATAATACCTTTTTAGAAATCGGGTCACATGGGCTGTAGTATGTGTGACTCCATGTGCTCTTCTAAACCTCGTTGTGAAGTGTCTTGTCTTAGTCAACCTACGACCACAACAGCGGAATGTGACAGCGACTTTGCCGCATTACGTCACGTTCTACGCATGAACCCCCCCCCCCCCCCCCCCATTCCTGACACCGCGCACCGCGGCGATTGGACGATTGAAGTTTTGCGCGATCGCCCAAGCCGAACAGCACCCAAGGAAGGCAAAGGGAGTCGCAAATCCCCATAAGTCATTCTATCATCTACTGTAATTAAGATATTTATGGGAACCAGCGGCGAGCTAATGAGAGAACAATGACACGTTCACATTCTAAACTCCCCGTCTGCATGGGCTCGCTGGGAAAATGCAATTATTTCCACACGCAGGTCTTCAGACCATGGCGCTCCCCCCTCTGGATTGGCTTTATTTTGCTTCCCCCGTATCACTTCGGGTTGATCTCCAGGCCCTCCAGCTTGCTGCTAATTCCTTCAAGAATGGAAGGCGACGTGATGCAAGTTAAAGCATTAAAGACGGAACCGTTTCCAGAATTGCTCAAGAGGTTGACGTAGACTTGACGACACTGACATGCTAATAGTTCATTGAGCGGCGCACGTGGGAGGTCTTGATTTTTTTTTTTCATCCGCCATTACCACACTTGGGACTGTGGCGATCACCATCGGCGGGGGCGATCGGCTGCGTTCCTGAGGGACAGTCCGGCCTCCGTCCGTCGTCTTCCTGACCTCAATTTACTTGAAAACGGAGGATATATCCGTGATCGTTTTCAGATGACGCTTACACGAGCTGTCGTGTGTGTAGTTCCTGGACAAAATCTTTTATCTATGCGCGCCTCCGTCTCAGAGGCAGATCCCGCTGCCTGGCTGGAGGGTGTAGGTAGGTGGGGTTAAACAAACTGAAGACCAATGCAGATGGCAGCATGTGCGTGCGTGTGTGTGTGTGTGTGTGTGTGTGTGTGTGTGCATGCGTGCGTGTGGAATAGAGACTTCACTACAGGCTTCATGCTGACTGCAGGTCGATGGGGTCAACAGACAGCTTAGCTGTCCACAGCCCACGCGGCTGAGGCAGGAAGAGAGCGGGTCAGTCTTTTATCACAGAGACACGTTGAAAAAAAAAAAAAAGAAGAGGGAGCGAGAGGAGCCGGCAGATACGCAGGGTGGCGACGGAGGAGGGAAGGGGGAAGAGGTATATCTCCAGCGCTCCTCACTCAGCCGAGATAAGGGGCTGCCACGCCTGACAGCCCCTTTCATTTTTTTTGTCACATGCTTATTTCCTCTGATTGGACTTTAATGGGTTCTGGTGGATCACGGCCGTTTTGTTTTTCATCGAGTTTCTTTTTTTTTTTTTCCCCTAATAAAGATTCAGATTGACAAGCTGGAGTCCTGGTGTTTTTTTTTTTGTTGTCTTCTGTTGTTCGCCTGCTGTAACGCGAGCGGCTTCCATCACAAGGAAATGAAACCAAGCTGTTGTGAACACGACGGCGCAAAGAGCTGAAGGCTTGTCTCTCTATTTCAGCCAACTGTGAAGGAAAAAAGTGTGAATCGCTCAAAAATTGGTGCAGATTATCGGAGAAATAATTATTTGTGAATAAACGTGTAAATATATGAAACACGTCACTTTGGAAATGAAACTGGCGGGACAGGGTTACCACTGGAGACAAAGGCAATTATCGTTATCTTGAATAGACACATCCTACATATACTCCGGGCAAAAACAAAGAAGGGACATGCACAATTATTCAATTCCATTCAATAAATAGAACATTTAATTTGTCCCCAAGGGAGCAATTATACTGTATATATATAACCGTAGTTTGTCATTAATGGTATTTTGTTACGATGCTTAGGGTTCTGCAAGGTTTTGCGATGCATAAATCGACTAAGTCGCATTAGAAGATCATGGCTGCCGCCTCCTATTTGGGAGATTTGCTTTTGTTTATGATTTTACGGCGTAATGAAGAAATGTCACGGTTACAGTCATTAAAACAGACTAAATCCACATAATTCTGATCATTCGCCCAAATTCTCTGCTAAAGATGGTAGATAGATTTATTTCCCCCATCTAATCTTATAATGCTAAGTGTATATACTGCATATACACACAGTATATATATATATATATATATATATATATACACAAACACCGATCAGCCACAACATTAAAACCACTGACAGGTGAAGTGAATAACATTGACCATCTTGTTCCAATGGCACCTGTCAAGGGGTGGGATGTATGAGGCAGCAAGTGAACAGTCAGTTGTTGAAGTTGATGTGTTGAAGCAGCGTAAGGATCTGAGCCACTTTGACAAGGAGCACATTGTGATGCTGGACGACTGGGTCAGAGCATCTCCAAAACCTCAGGTCTTGTGGGCTGTTCACGGTATGCAGTGGTTAGTACTTACAAAAAGTGCTCCAAGGAAGGACAACCAGTGAACCGGCGACAGGGTCATGGACGCCCAATGCTCATTGACGCACGTGGGGAGTGAAGTCCAGCCCGTCTGGTTCGACCCCACAGAAGAGCTACTGAAGCACAAATCGGTGAAAAAGTTGCTGCTGCTATGATAGAAAGGTGTCACAACACACAGTGCATCACAGCTTGATGTGTATGGGGCTGCGTAGCCACAGACAAGTCAGATTGTCCATGCTGACCCCTGTCCACCACTGAAAGCACCTACTTTCTGACACCTGAGCGTCAGAACTGGACCATGGAGCAATGGAAAAAGGTGGCCTGGTCTGGTGAATTACATTTACTTCTACATTATGTTGATGGCCGGTCGTTTACCTGGGGAAGAGATGGCACCTGGATGCACTATGGGAAGAAGGCAAGCCAGCGGAGGCGGTGTGATGCTCTGGGCAATGGAATGGTTTGAGGAACATGACAAAGAGTTCAAGGTGTTGACTTGGCCTCCAAATTCTCCAGATTTCAATCTGATGGAGCATCTGTGGGATGTGCTGGAACAATAAGCCCGAATCCATGGGGGCCCCACCTCGCAACTTCCAGGACTTAAAGGATCTGCTGCAAACGCCTTGGTGCCTTCAGAGGTCTTGTGGACTCCATGCCTCCACGGGTCACAGCTGTTTTGGCAGCATGAGGGGGAGCTGCACAATATTAGGCAGGTGGTTTTAATGATTATGTTTTTTATATATATAAATATATATATATATATATATACACTATATGGTGTTTTTTCATGTACAAATAAATCAAAACACCGGGCAGCAATCGAGCCATGTTGTGTTTGTCATAATGCGATTATGACCCTACTCTTCGTACTCTGCTCTTTACGTGACCAATTGTGTGGTCTGAGTTCCTCCCTAAACCAGCCGTTATTTCTATTATTATTAGCGGGGTGGGATTAAAATCCCTCATAAACCACAAAGACACATTAGAGCCGGAGCAATATCAACTGTCACCGCCAGAATGACGGCCATGGATTCTAATGTTTTCCAATCGGAGGAAATTAATCTGTTCCCGGCGGTGCACTACAGTAATTACCAGCGTATAGTAATCTATGTCTAATACATGGATATGAATGTACTGAGCGTAAGATCAAGTATATTTGAAATAAACTGGTAGATCAATCTTTTTAGCGCCATGCAACGAGGTTTGTTTCAATATGAGGCAGCGTCCTGCAGCCAGCCAAGTGTGTTAATGAATATGCATTCCTTTTTACCGTGTCAATTACACACTGAATAAACACACGTGACGCTTTTCGGGAGCAGGGCTGAGTCCGATTCATAATGAGCCATCTTACCAGAGCTTTCAACCAAGTGGGGAGAGCTCGGTGCGCCGCGCTCCCCTTACGTGCGACCGCGAAGGACGGGGCTTTGCGGTGGATGGGCACACGCCTTTGACGCGTCAGAGCCGCTCAGCCTCAGCGCTTGAGCGGCTCCCCCCCCCGCCAGCCGTACCCGGCAAAGAAAAAATAAATAAATAAACACTAAAAAGGCAACACATCTGTGAGACGTTCCGTTGATCGACGGTCGATGTGTTTTGGACAGTATCATTAAAACACCCTGGGTTATGCCGTGTTATCAAACTCAGCAGCTCGCCGGCTGTCAGGAGGCATTTCGCTCGAGCCCCAGACGCAAAGTGAGTGGGTGGGGGGGTAAAAAGGGGATATTTTGAAGACCCGCGAAAAGACGGGAAAAATGTGGATGAAAAGCTCTCCAAACTGAAACTCCAGGAAAGCTTCCAAAATTAGGATTGGAGTTCAACTGCCATCCCTGCGACAGGGAGAAGGTGCACTTAGCGGAACTTCTCTAATCCGTTTAGAGGTAACAGAACCTCCGTCTCGCTGCGGCGGCGGCGGGGAGGAGCGGGGGGGTGGGGGCGGTGGGCGGGCGGCGGCTGAAAGTGCCCCCCTCTGGATTGGCTGTGAGTCGACGGGGAGTGGACAGCCTTCTCTCACACACACACACACACACACACACACACACACACACACACACACACACACAACACACACACACACACACACACACACACACACACACACTCTCCATCCTCCCGCCTGGAAGGTCGGAGGTCAGCCGCGGCATCACATCAATCATGCCCCCGGTGAATCCCCGTGGATGCCTTTGCTTGCTAACTAATTTATCTGAGGTGGGACACAAGCTCATATGGGTTTACGCGCCGGGCGGACGCGGGACAGGTCTTTATTGCT
The DNA here is from genome assembly GCF_960531495.2 of Zeus faber. Taxonomy (NCBI): domain Eukaryota; kingdom Metazoa; phylum Chordata; class Actinopteri; order Zeiformes; family Zeidae; genus Zeus; species Zeus faber. The sequence goes on from NC_137202.1 coordinate 24,957,165, forward strand.
CTGTTGAAAAGAGCGACGCCCCCAAGAGCCACAGCGGCCTGCTCCATGAGAGATGAGATCAAAACGGAAACGCTATTTGATGTTCCCTCCACGCTCGGGCGCGAGAGGAAAACCCTAATAAGCTCCACATCAAAACCACCCCCCCCCCCCCCAGCATCCAAAAGCGCACAGAAATGTGTCGGCGCCAATCGAGCGCGGCACAGGGTTTGCGCTGGCGCAGCCTGACCTGAGGTGGCGCTGCTTTTATCCGCTCGGACAAGGGTACATTGGGGAACTCATTAGGGCTTTTTGAAAACCCAAAACGCAGTGTCCCCGCTATCCAGCGCGGGGAGGGGCCTCGGCGGAAATGTCCACTTTTTTGGCAACTTTTTGACGCATCGTCTCCGTTTCAGTCTGCTAGGGCAGGCTTCAAACGCCGCCCCTGGCACCGCCTGTGATTCAGGTGCAGCGAGGATTTCCTTTCAAGTTGGTTTTGTTTTTTGTTGTTTTTTTTTTCCGCCCTCAGAGGTGATTGATTTTACCCCCATTCACTTCCACTGAACTGCGTGTTCCAGATAATGCCTCTCATCCCCCCGGTGACGGACCTATTAACATGAAAATCGGATTTATCGACTGATAGCAACGCGGGTAAGTGGAAAAAGGTGTAAACATGAAACATTTGAAAGAGTCCCTTTAACGTAGGAGGCATTCACCTTCATTCAGAAGGGGCTTGTTTTCTCAAGGACACAGTCCTTCAATGCAGACACACACACACACACACAATGCAGATAAAGTATAGTATGTAGGAGTATACTCTAGAAATCTATTATACTACTACCATACTATCTATCGAGATCTATCTACTGTACATACATACTGTATATAGTAGGTATGCATGTCATGATATGGCACGGTCTCTCCCTTCTCTCCTCCGTAAGTCTGGAAAATACAAACATTTGGTGTTTTTGATGGGATTTCGAGTGCAGCACAAAGCCACATATTTAAGATTAATCCACAACGGTGACGACGCACGCGCCGCATACAGTCACTCAGCCGAGGACCAGCCTCGGCGGGGGTGGGGGTCCGTCACGCTCAGACGCGAACCAGCGACTCCCGGGGGCAGAAAGGGGAAATCCTGGCGGTGGTGCCGCCGCGCTTCGCTCCGCACTGTACAGTAAATGGAATGTTTAAGTTGCCCTTTACGTCCCCCGCACCCCACCCACCCCAGCACCGCACTCAAAGGCCTCAAATCAGGGAGAGGGTTACTGGAGAGATGGCCGCCAGCTAGAGTCCTTAGAAGTGGATTGCGGGGGGAAAGGCTGCTTTTAAAATACGTGCAGCTGGGCCGGCTCATGTGTTTTCGCTCACACTGCCCTGGTTGTCGAGTCCTGCGCGAGGAAGTGCAGTTTAGATTTCGGGGGGGGAATGGTATCGTATTAAAAAAAAAAATATATATATATATATATATATTTTTTTTTTTCATCCTTTTCAAAGTGCTTTCACCATCTGAAAAACATTTCAAACCTATATAAGCCAGTGTGAATGTTCCATAAGCACATCTTGATGAATTAAGGTCACGACGACGCCGGCAAAATGTTATTGGATTAGAAGTGAAAGGAATTGAATTAGGGGCGGAATGAATGGAGGGGTGAATTCATTGTTAATTGAAATTAAAGGTGTTAATCTTGATCGCTGCATTTAACGATGCCGCTGTTGTCACGGCGGTAAAATCCAGGGCTCCGTCGAAATGAGAGAATAATTCGCCGAGGAACAATCCTGATCCTTCATGGGCTCAATTGATGACCCCAAATCCAAAAATTTAGACATTATTTACACCTTTTATTGAATGCAGTTTTGTATATCTACTTATATCTACTACTTATAAGCTTATATTTACCCTTTTTTAATGTATTTCATTCCTTTAATTCTGTTATTATTCTACTTTGTAAATGCATTTTAATGGCTCACTTTTAATGTCGAACTATGCAAACTATGAGTCGCATGTCGTGTATGAAAGGTGCTATACAAATAAAGGTTATTATTATTATAATATATTATTAATAGCTATTAATGTAGAGCTACTTGGGCTATTACAACTCATTTTGACTGGAGAAGTTTGACTGACTGATCCGTTTTGCGTGGGTTGATGGAGCACTGCCAAGCATGAAAGACTTGTTACAATAGAAGGGGCGGATCGCATGGAGGTAAAGGTGTTGCTTGTAAAATAGAACGTGAGAACCTGTGTAACAAAAATATTAATTTCTAACAAAAATATTAATTTCTATGTTTGCATTTTCACTCACATGAAATATTCACACACCTGTGTTCTGAATTTGAAGGGACAGAAAAATACACTAATGTGTCATTTGATATTTGGATGAATATACTTGTTTTTATTTTTATATTTCTTTTACTTGAAGCCGTTTTCCAGTGCAGCTACATATCTAGGATCGAAAAGATTTTCTTTTCAATTTCCGTCAGTCATCATGGCACGCCAAAATCTTCAAGGCTCCGATCAGCATGAAAAAAAATAAATAAATGCTGTCTTTTGGTTTTGTATTGGTATTGTACTGGTATTGTTTTGGTATTGTTTTGGTCAGGATGTACTGCCCCACCCCTGCCGTCCAGTTCATTTTACAACAGTCATGGAAAACAGATTCGACATTTTGTGAATTTGCAATGGCCAATTTGAGAGGTTGGGATCACAGATTTGTGGTTGTAATAAAAAATGTGAGAGATTCTAACCCTAGATTTGCAGTTGTACTGGAAAACGGTTTAAAGTAAAAAAAGAAAAAAGAATACATAAAAAAAATATACATACATATATATATATATATATATATACACATAAATCCAAATATCAAATAATACATTTGTGAAATTTCTCTGTCACTTCGAATTCAGAACACAGGTGTGTGAATATTTTATGTGAATGAAAATTTCAATATAGAATTTCATATTTTTGTTCTACAGGTTCTCACATCTTATCATACAAGCTCTCGGGTTTTGAAACACTTTTACCTTCATCGGAATGTCTCTACTTTTGAATCCGTGGTTCAGTGTACAGTGTAATCTGTATTTTACCAAAGTTAAATGAACTCCCACCAGCATCTTAATAATATAAATACTGAACAGACGCAGAGCCCAGCGGGGAACATGCAGCTTTTACCCCAAAGTGAAACAGGAAACAGCAGGAATATCACACGGTTGACAGATACTTCAAAACGAGAGTGAAGACATGTTCTCCCGTGTGCTATCGCCAACATCTTTCCTTTTTTTTTTTAAATCTTGATGACATGCCCACTTACTTAGTAGGATATGATTTCGATGAATGTCACTAAAAACAGAGGAAAAGCCTCCATTCTGCAGCATTGCAGATTCGGGAGAAAATGACTTTTTCAACTCCTTAAATGCCCGCCTCCGCCTTGCAACAGACTTGCAGCCCAGGATGGTATGTAGAATTGAACTCTAATGAGCAAGACACACTCAAACCCTGCCATTCCATACACTTTGTGGTTTTGAAATTACATTAACCTTTTCCCGCAGAGTTTCAAAGAGTTTCGAAGGCGGCTAAGCATTGCATCACTAATTGACAGCTTAGCGGAGGAAATGTGGTGGAAAATGACAAGATTATTACATACAGACTCAGACTCAAGACTCTAATGGAGTGCCAAAGAAAAGCCCGGCTGATAACACCTTTAAAAATGTCAACAAATGACAAGTGAATTGCATGGCGAAGGCTAGCGGAGAGAAGTCATTTCCCCTCACTCATCACACGGACATACAGTACAGTACAAAGGCAAAGTCTTTCAGTAAAGGCACAAGTACTCCCACACAAGGTCAGTAGTGTTTGCATGAAAACGAAAACAAAGATTATTATCTTAAGATTAAGATCTTAAGAAAAATAAAAAAAGTACCGAAATTGGGCATTTATGGCCTCCTTATGCTAAACATGTTAAATTCAATAAAACCCTGAGACAATTTTAATAAGAGGAAAGGCTTGAGGCTGAAAAAACTCTGTTTTTCTTCCAAGGACCCCTCCACCTCATCCCGCCTCCATATCACATTTCTTAATTTCAAGCTTTTTCTAATATACCCCCGTCCCCTGCAGGAACACTTGTAGGTTTGAGTCAGTGTTCAGTTGGGCTCCGTGGGTTCACTCTCCTAACTCTTCCCACATGTTCCCTGACTGAGGCAACGCTCAGCTCCATATCAAGGCCCCCCCCCCCCCCCCCCCCCCCCCCCAAAAAAAGAGGCATGGCCGTGCTTATCCCCACATTCAATTTCCCCCACTTATTGCAAAACAAAAAGATCAATCTGAAAGGTAACACTGATGTTCTATGGCATGGACTCGCTTGACACATCACACTGTCACGACTCCGAGGTGAAAAACAGCCAGTTCGGAATTATTGATATTAATCTGCGGAGGAGAAAGGAGGTGACTGATTCACAGAGGACAGATGCAGCACCCTGGACAGGGAGGAAGAGAGTGTGAGCATCCGCCGGGCGTTGTGACCGTTCACGTGACTGAAGGCTCAACACGGCAATCTCAATGCGTTCATGTTGCCATGAGCCCGGTTTTTCGCCCAAAACAAGCGTTGCATGCAAGGGCTCATTCAGAGTTCCCCCAAAAAGGGGTTCACCTGCTGCACACTTTGAGAGAGTTCATCTGTGACGCGGCGCTGCGGCGTCCTGAATCTTCAGACCACCCCCGCCCCGGAGCCCCCGGGACCTCCAGGAAGGGAGGGGGACGCGGGGGACACATGCATCCATTGCGCACCCCATCAACACCGCTATGGATAGGTCCCACCTATGACGATGGGGGCTGGGAGACCTCCGGAAAGGAGCGTGACACAGTCGAGGGTCCGAGACCTGCCCCAAAGCCTGGACGGGGAGGGGGATGTAGCCCCGTGCACTGTATCTGCCCCGTTGCGCACTGAGCTCCACACAGTTTGGGATCCCCCCCCTCGCCCATTTCCCTGGAACCATCTGGGGCACTGGGTGTCTGGCTTATGCATCAGGACAGCCTTCCTCACCCAGTCCCATTCAATGGTTTTGGCAGCGCCATCGTTTCCTCCTATCTTGCACCTTTGTCGGTCAAAGCGTGTTGCTCGAACAATCACAAGGAGTTTGGAATGGAAGGACATGGAGTAGGCACGGCGACCAGCGCTCATCACGCCGCAGCATCAGCGTCTTTCCGACGCGTCGCTGCAGAGAAACAGGGCTACGGCTTATTACGCCACGAGCGGCGTAATAAGCCGTGGCCCTGTTTCTCTGCCGTCGCCTGTTCGACTGGCCCCGCGCTAATTCTGAAATGGGCCATGAAATGCGCAGGGCTGTAGCACAGCATTAGTCACGGGGGAGAGAGACGCTAATCAGCCTCCCAGATGAAAAAACAAAAAACAAAACAAACAACAAAACAAAACAAAAAGAACGTCACCGACAGGAAGAGAGGAGCCCCGTCCTCGACATCCCCGCTCCCGTTGCCCGCCTGGCGTAAAAGTGCTCGCGGGGGCAGCAGAAAAGGCGAGCTGGCGCACCTTTCTTCTTTTCCTCGGGCGAGGGGAAGTAAAGGAAAACTGAAAGAATGGCAAAAAGATTACTACCACAGCCTTCCAGGCGGCTGCTCCTTCTCCCCAGCGCGGGTCAGGAGAAACAAGGCAACAGAGTTGAATCAATGTGACAGGGTTAATGACCGTTTCTCTCCCTCTCGCTAAACTGGGCCTGTGGAGCAGCTGGGCCTGTGGGGAGGGTGATGGGGAGGTTGGGTGGAGCGGGTGGTAGAGGTGGTGGTGGTGGTTGGGGGGGGGGCAGGTGACATAGACTTCCTGTCATATCCGCCCAGTTACACCCGCATACCTTTTTTCCCCTGCCCACCCGCGCTCACCGCCGTTACAGAGGCCCGACCTTCCGGGCGAAATCGCTTCATTCACACCCCGAACCGTAGGCTGTTTGGCCGCGACGCCGTTTTGACCTGGGAGACCTGGCGTTGTGGGGTTGCCGTCCAACGCCCTTGCCCGTCGCTACGTTTGCAGTGCCACCTCGCCACGCCGGGTGAAAACGAGCTCCGCATGTGCAGGAATGTAAGTGTCAATGCGTATACTAAATGAAGGGGGAAATAAATACTAAAGGGAGAGAGAATGCGTATGTGTGTGTGTGTGTGTGTGTGTGTGTGTGTGTGTGTGCACGCGCGCTGGGCTGTGTTTGATGTATGCCTACGGCTGCGTGAGACGCGAGGCAAACACAGCGTGAAGGGGTTGGTGTGCGAACCAACTCCATGTGAAAGTGTTTGACCACGCTTTGGAAAAGTTGCTGATTTAGTGCAATAGGCCATCTGTTCTGTTTTCCCTGACCTTCATGGGGATGTGACTGTCTGCGAGCAATTCCCCGTGTGCATGTTTGAACCTATGTGGCCACTTCAGTGTGTGTCCATTGACGCATATTATGTGTACGTATGTGCGTGTCTGTGTGTGTGTGTGTGTGTGTGTGTGTGCGTGTACAGTGTGACACACTCTACAGTTCTCTAGGCGTCGCACGCTACCCGACACCGCAGTGGACGCAGGATGTCTGATTTTTCCATCCGTCTGCATGCTGTAATCTCTGCTCCACGTTGCGAAAGATATGAGGCTGCTTTGCCCGGATCACGGAACAAACACGCTCTGCAGAGGAAAGGTTTGTTTGAATGAAATGAATAGGCCCTCTCCCCCACCCACCACAAAATAAAAGGCTGACCAGCTCCCGTCAAGGCAGCGAGCCAGTGTCCATTCACAGGGAGAGAGAGGCTGACGTGTTTACGTGCTGGCGTGTTTACGTGGTTACGTGTTGACGTGCTGACGTGTTTACGTGTTGACGTGCTGGCGTGTTTACGTGGTTACGTGTTGACGTGCTGACGTGTTTACGTGTTGACATGCTGGCGTGTTTACGTGGTTACGTGTTGACGTGCTGACGTGTTTACGTGCTGGCGTGTTTACGTGCTGGCGTGTTTACGTGCTGTCGTATTTACGTGTTTACGTGTTTACATGCTGACGTGCTGACGTATTTACGTGCTGTCGTCTTTACGTGTTTACGTGGTTACGTGCTGGGGTGTTTACGTGTTTCCGCGTTGACGTGTCGACGTGCTGACGTGTTGACGTGTTTACGTGGTTACGTACTGACGTGCTGACGTGCTGACGTGTTTACGTGATGTCGTCTTTACGTGTTTACGTGGTTACGCGCTGACGTGCTGGGGTGTTTGCGTGCTGTCGTCTTTACGTGGTTACGTGCTGGGGTGTTTACGTGTTTCCGCGTTGACGTGTCGACGTACTGACGTGCTGACGTGCTGACGTGTTTACGTGATGTCGTCTTTACGTGTTTACGTGGTTACGCGCTGACGTGCTGGGGTGTTTGCGTGTTTCCGTGCTGACGTGTCGACGTGCTGACGTGTTGACGTGTTGACGTGTTTACGTGTGACGTGCTGACGTGCTGGCGTGTTTAGGTGCTGACGTGTTGACGTGTTGACGTGTTTACGTGTGACGTGCTGACGTGCTGGCGTGTTTAGGTGCTGACGTGTTGACGTGCTGATGTGTTGATGTGTAGACGTGCTGACGCGTTGACACGATGTGTTTACGTGTTAAGGTGCTGACCTGCTCCGGTCGGGGGCCGGCTTCCGCCCCGCGCTCTGGCCGCCGCTCAGGAGTCAACCCGCACCCGGGGGCGGCCGCAGGCCTCTGAAGGGGTCTCCACAAATCCCAAACAAATGACCCTTCCCCCACCGCCACAGATTTACAGTCGCACCTCTCTCACCTTCGGGTCGCACGATCGCATCAGGTCGGTGGTGATGTCTGTGAATTTTTTCTCGCCGCCACTTAATGCTCGGCGTCTTAAGTCGTCGTGCTGCTTCGACGCAGCCATCGGTGCCGTGGGGGCGGGGGGCGGAGGGCTGCCCTACTTTCTACTTCTTTGTGGTCCATGCTGCTCAGCCTACCGGGGAAGCTTTTGTTCTCTCGCTTCTCTTTCCCTCTCCCTCCCTCTCCCCTTCTTTTCAGATGGTGAGTGGCGGGGGCAGTGCCAGCCGCCGAGCCGGGCTGTCCGGAGGCTGACGGGCAGTCTGGTGCCCAGCTGTGCTGGCACCCGGGGTGCTGCCCGTCGCTGCTTCGCCCCGGGCCCCGCAGCGTCGCCAAACTGCACACCCCCCCCCCCACCTTCCCATCTCCCCGCCGCGCCTGTTCCCCGAGCGCGCTGGTAAAAGCACATCCCTGAACCGCGCTGGGGCCACAAAGAGGCTAGTCACGCATCAACGCCGGCATGGAAGTAGGCCACATGAGCCCGGGATATTCAAACATCTGGGACTCACACGTCTTGACGTGCCGGTCCGCAGTACTCTGACCTCTATGATAAGTCAGTACTTGCTGTGATCAATTTGAGACAAAAGTATAAATCTGGAAACTAAAGTAGGATGCACAGATGCTTGAATAAGACGTAGGTAAACGAGCATCAATCTATCAGATCGGTTTTGACTGCATGTACATAATAACAGTACAGCCTCTGAGTGTGGAGTGGAACCGTGCTTCAGTCCAACACACCGCTCCATGATGTCTTCACTAGTCACACAGTCGGAGCTGTAGACGAGAGTGTGCAAGATTTCTTCCATTTTTATTTCCGGAATTGTGTTTCAAAATTTGCAAATCTACGTTTAATAGCCTTTTTTATTTTAATGTTAAAGCAACTGATGACAAATCATCGTTTAAGAAAAAAAAAAGTCTCCATTCTATTTGTTCGTGTTTGGCATTTCCACATCCTGAGATCCCATCTCCTAAGTGAGTCAAAGACGCATTACAAACCGTCCTTGGGAAAACGCATTTACAAAGACCAATTAAAGTTCTCTCAAATCGACCCCCCCCCCCCCCACCCCATTCTAAGTCTAAAGGCTGAAAGTGCTTCTGTATTTCACCATTAGCATCACAGCAGGGGGCTCTCTTTTATACTTAGGCCCATCGGGCAAAAAGAAAGAGCACTACGTTCTCTCAGCGTGAACAAAGGAAAAAATAAATACATAATAAAGTCAAAAATAAAATTCCCCTTTGGTTGAATATGTTGATCGTGAGCAAATGTCCATCTTCCTCGGGTAGACGGAGACGATCGAATCCCGGCGGTTTGGGGCAGGAGAGAGGTTCTGCCGGACGACGCCATCCCATTCTTTCCACCCGCAACATCTCACAACCATTAAGGCGGTTCTCACGGCCGCTGTCGGAGGTCGTACTGATTGAACTGCTCCGTCTCGGAGAGCTACGCCCTGGCTTGACAGCTGCAGCTCCGCTCCCAGAGTAGTGGACCTGACCCCACATCGCCGCACCGCGCCGGGGCGCCGCCAAGCCCAGAACAGCACGAAGGGGGACATTTGAAAAAGTGGTATTTGCCTCAGTTAAGTTCTTCCGGGAAAAATGGGAATCAGCTGCTTTGGGACTAAAATGACATTCTGAAGAGGAGGACAACAAACACACAAAAAAAATAAAAAAAATCCATCATTGCGGTTAAAAAGGTTCCGAGGTTTGGAATTACATTTGTCTCTCTTGACATTCAACTCGGAATTGCAATTTTTTATGCCCCTTTCACCCAAATTAAGTGTAGCTGGAGCACTGATAGGGTCTCTTGTCCACATGAAAAAATGAAACGAGGAATGTGTCGAAAATTAGCCACAAGCTGTTAATATGGTAATAATAATAATAACAATAAAAAAAAAAATAATAACAACAACAATAATAATAATAATAATAATGATGATGATAATAATAACATGATGGTTTGTGCATTCCAGGCACTCTATGTTCATATGCTTATCGATGTTAAAGATACACATTTTAAATATGGTTTTTGGGGACCCATTTCTTTTTTTTTTTTTTTTTTATGAGAAATGACTGCAACAGAACCCAAATTCAAATCTCTGAATTACTTTTTCAGGGCCATTTCTGTATTAACCACTGATACTGTGGTCGAGCAGGTAAACCAGCCATTTCTAAGGCGTACAAAATGTTCTCTTTTGTGTTTTTTATTCTCTCTTACTCACATGGTGTATTTTCATCAGCATCAACAGCATGTGGACCATCTTTTGCACAATGCGTTCACTCCTACTGCGATCATGACCTGGAGCGGAACCCACGTTCCGCCGGCAGACAAAGTCGTCTCTAACCGCTTGTTCTCCCTCACGCGGCTTGAAGCTTCGCCGGGGACAAAAGTGTCACTAGAAAAAGATGTAAAGCCGCTTCCAGGGACGTTCATCCAAAACCTCTGCGCGAGACGGTGGGGCCCAAAAACCTGGAGGACGGACGTGAGGCGGAGAGCAGCTGCAGCCGCACGGGGCGTGAGGGCCCACTCTGCCAAAGTGGGTCTTCAGACCCCGCGCGGCCCTCACAAGCAGGTCAAAGAGCTGAGGCCACACTATCGACGCAAAACATGTTTGTCTGAACCCGCGCCCTGGGACGGCGGTATCGATTTTCAGGGAGGGGTTAACGCCGGTGTTGGGTCCTCGCCGTTTAATAACGCAATTAGCGAGGCAAAGGTAACGACAAATCACTTTCACTCGCGGTAATTGATTTTGCGTCCTTGTAATTATGACTATCAGTTGTGAGTCAACTCAAGGTGGGCTCTGCGTCCAAGTCTCTGGTTGTAATTCAGGCGCGTGAGTTGAGAAAAAAAAAAAAAAAAAAAGAAAATGCCCAGATCGCTCACGTACGCCCGTGCACGCGCACCGCCGCCGTCTGTGGCCGTTTGGGATCGAAGCGCCGTTTAACCGGCAGCTGTTTGGTGACTCTCACCTCTCTCGCCCACGCCAGGAATTGGTGGTTTCAAATTCCTTGTCGTGTCGGTTATAGCTGTCAACCCGCCCGTTTTCCCCGTGATTCTACCGTATTCATTTACCGTACCCCGCTGTCTCTGCCGCTGTTCATTTCTCCTGTAAGTACCCCGTATTTTTTAACCTTTATAAAAAAATAAAAGGTTGGCTCAGCGATCTGCGGGCGACCAGCGGCTGCGCCACAGGGGACGGAAAATTTCCCTTATTTTCAAGGCTAGCTGGTTAGCAAGCGAGCTAGCTCTGCAAAACAATTTAGCGTTAAACAAACACGAGGAAACATAATTCAACTATGTTTACCAACATATTTCCTGGTAGAGAAGGGCTGTAAAATACGGGACGCCCAGCTTGACAGCTTGCCCCACCCTGGACCCTGTGGCAGGCAGCCCTCTCCAACGCCGGTTTGCTGTTTGGTCGATTCGATCTTGATCCCCAGACCTCCCTTCAACGGTCATCCAAAGAACCGTGGGCCCCCTGCCTGGGTCACACCCATCACGTCGACGGATCGCCCTCCACCAGAGGCTGACCCGCTCCTGAATGGGAGCGCGCGTGGCTGCATTGTGCTTCCGGTGAGTTGCGCGTGTTTTGCGCGTTACAGTGCATTTCACCTTCTGACATCACAAAGCACAAACCCACAGAGCGGCCTTTGGCAACTTGGGTGTTTTTCCCCCTCTACGGCCACCACTCGCGGGCGGAAAGCCTTTCAGGATTCCTGACGTGGTGGACTCTGCTGGACCTCAGCGGGGCCCATCCCCCAGCTTTCATCCGCCGCCGGCACCGGTTGGGGGGTTGCGTAGTTCGGTACAGTACGAGCTGACTATCCACTGATTAAGTGGGCGGAGATGAGAAGGTATAATTAGGGGAAAGGAAATTGAGTCATGAGTACGGCTACAGGGTTACAGTGCCGGCTACAGAATTGGAATTAGATTTGCCACAGAAATACTCTCCGCCCTGGCACTCCCGGCGACGCGATCAAACCTTCCAGGGGCCAGGGAGCCCCTCCTCTCCGCCTCAGGCGCAGCAGTCGCTGTCTCTAATTGTCTGCCGGAGCAGAGTGGGGGCCACGGCGACGTCCGGGCACGCCGAGGCTTCGGCGCATAGCGGGAACGACAGGAGCCCGCACACGACGTGCGCAGAAAAATGCAAATGGCGTCAGCCCTCAAACACCTAACAAGACTCTGGTGGCTTCACACGGGATCATCTGGAAAGATGATGGATCCCAGTGTGACGCAAATTAAAACAGTGTATGAGGTTATTCCCATCATAGCATACCACCTCGGCTGAATTGTGAGCCAACAAATTCGGTAAAACGCAATAACAGCTCAAAGCTGCTGCGCTAATAGACAGCCCAGTGAGATGCCAAATTCATGTATTGTTGGTATAATGGCGAAAAATAAGCCCACCCTGCTGGACCCTCGGCAGTGCATTAGTGACATCCCGATCTGAATTCACACACGGAATTGCAAAGTGAGTAAAATCAGCGTGTAAGCTGTAGGCGTGCACACAGACACACACAAACACACAGACACACACACACACACACACACACACACACACACACACACACACACACACAGTGTCCCAGAAGCGTGGTCAAGAGCAGCGCATCTGGTCTTGGTCACCGCTGAGGTCTGGGGGCCCCGGGCCTCATCCATCACAGCCCGATTCTGTCCGAGCCCTGGGTTCACAGCGGGGCCCCGTTTCTGCAAATACTGCACTTTCCGTCGCTCTCGGGAGGGGATCGATGATGGACGCGGCAGTCGGGGCATCTGCAGCCTGCGCCGGGAGAGAGCTACGCCGCCGCACTTCCTTTGACAGCACCTTCTCCGAGACGCATCGAGCCCATCTGGCGGCGTGGACAGCGCAGCACAGGGCGAACAGCGCCACCGGGGGCGACGACACCCCTGTCCCAGGACAGACACGGACGTCCACAAATGGTATTATGCCTACTCGAGCAAAGAGCGGATTGGCCCGGGGCCCTGGAATAATAACAGTGGCATGATTCCATCTTGTACAACTCTCAAGAAAATGGCTGGGCTGGCTTGCCATTTAGGCTTAAAATGACAGATGTGTCCAAGAATAAATCACGTGTCCAAGAGCAAATCCAATTACGGTGGGATGCTGGTTGTGTTGTGTGGAAAGCAGGTGAAAGGCATCGGCTTATTGTGTTGGATGGTTTTGTTATGAGACTCTTTGTAAAGTCTCATCCAAGGCCAGTTTTAATATCTCTATACCTTGCTCCGATGAGACCAACCAACCAGATAATTGTGTGTGACTCAACAAGCTACGGGGCCAAAGCTTAACAAGTGTAGTGCGTGTGTGTGTGTGTGAGCTTGTGTGTGTGTGTGTGTGTGTGTGTGTGCGCGCGCGTGCTTGTGTGTGCGTGTGCGCAGTATTCAGATGTGTGCGATGCCAGGTCTTTGATTGTCCATCCAATATTTGGTTGGCCAGTGACTCATTTGACCTCTTGAATAGGCATGGCGGACGACAAAATGGGTGGCGATGGTACTAATACGGCGGCGTTTGAATCTAATTATTAGCCTAATGCATTAGATATGATCACACGGGCTCCTCGGCGATGAGGAAATCATCTCCCGGTAGACTCCACATTCACAATTACAATAACATTAACCTTTGCCTTGTTAATTTGGGCCCTCATTGCAATTCATCACAGGCCAGTGACCTCACGGATAAAGCGGCAAAAAAAAGAAAAAAGTTATAATTCCAACTGATTTCACCGGAAAGTTGAAAGCCTTGATGTAATCATGTAGAAGAAAAGAGAGAGAGAGGGAAAAAAAAAAAAAAAAAAAAAGGGGTAGCCCACCTCCTCTTCCTCAAACGAATAAACTCAAAGCATGGTGTCAGCTGCAATGCTCAAGCGTTTTCCCTACTTATCTTTTTGTTAATTGTGTCTGTCAGTGTGTGTGTGTGTGTGTGTGTGTGTGTGTGTGTGTGTGTGTGTGTGAGCATGTGCGCGCATAGAGCCTGGAATGAGGCCGGGTTTCAAACTGAGACATTAATTGGAATACCTCAATCGCGAGGAAAAGGACTCATTAATGCATTCATGTCACGTGCTTAATGAGTGCCATTCTCCACCCTCGCGTGGTGATTTGTGGATGTTCCTGACGACGCCTGCGTTATGAGCAGACACAATGGCAGTCGGACGTCCAGACAAAGATCTTGCGGGTACACGTATACCAGCCCACCCCCTCCACCCCCGCATGTTCTGGCCTGCTACTCAAACTCACTCAAAACTGCCAAATAAACATGAACACGCGACTCGATAAGCAACGACACACAGAGGAAAAAACAAGCAGACAGACGCCAGACGATTAGCATCGCATAATAAACATTTATACAGAGCACAGCGGTGCACGGCAGCGGCTTTAAAGTCCCCAAGTACACTGGGAGTAGGGTCTACATCAGGACTGCTCCCTTGCAATATTGCAATATTAATTCAATATATATGCAAAATGTATTTTCTATCCATTTGACGAGCAGAAATGATCTTTCAGAATCACTTTTTCCACTTGATAACCACGACCCGAACCTGTAGCGATTACCTGCCAATCACGTTAAGGAGGTCATGTTTGCGTAAACCGGTGATGAAAGGCGGCGCGGCGCGGCAGCCCCCGCAGGTCCGAGGCTTTTATTTCGGGTTTGTAGTGCCGCCGAAAAAGAATCAGGGAAAAACATATTTAAAAGTAGCAAAGTGACGTGAAACACCGACGTCGGTCTCCAGTCGCATCGAGTTTGACTTTTAACTCGTCAACGACGGCCTGTTTGGATGTTTCAGCCTTTTTAAAGTAAACTGTAATTTCCAAATGCCTGCAGAGGCAATCAGCGGAACGGTGGGAAAGAGCGGGAGTGGGCTCCATCCCTCCATCCCGGGGAGAACACAGAACCGCCACGTTCACACGGCGCGGCAGAGGGTTTAAACGGGGGGGGAAATAGAAACAGAAATGTCAAATCTTTCCTCAGTGAGCTCATTTCTTCTGGTTTTATCAAAGCAGGGTGGTGTACTACGTACTGCACCAACACCTGCGCACCATCAGCGTACTTCAGAATATGAGTGAAGATGTTCACTGCATTTCGGACACTAACCCTTTTCCTTCTCGCCGGTCTCTGACAGGTTGTCTTTGTGATTTATCGCAATGCATTTTGGGATATTCATGCCAGCATAGTGGACTCTGATATTTCAACAGATGTAGTACTATATGTCGCCCTTGTACTTTATACATACTAACTGAGAATATTATGGTTTTGGGCTTATGGACCAATTGGCGGCCGAGCGGCGCCGATTGGTCTGATCCAGGACAGGGAGCTTTCTCCGTGTTTGTCCGTCTTGGGGATGGGGGTACGCGCACGCGACCAGGAGCCACCAAAGCCGTCCTTCCTCCTGCGCCCCGGACTCCCACAATGCCGTTCAGGACACTCATTTGGGTGCTAAATAGGATGGTAGTATGCTATTCCAGATACAGCAAAAGTCACAACAAGAATCTGTTTACTCCGCTGTCGTATCGGTCATGCTCCCCGGCAGTAGGTTCCTACTCATTTACTGTATCTCGGAAAGGGTCGTTGTGAATATTCACCGTTCAGTCATACATGCCACAATTTCAATTTCCTATTAAAATGCGGCAAGAAAATGTAAACAACACAAGCATTGTACAAGTCGTTGCAAAGGCCACGGTTGTCAGTGGAAAAAGTATTATTTTTCAACTTGCTGTATGAACGCTCCTGCGCATTCCCAATCCAAACAATGACATAACGAGATTCACGGCAAGAGGGAACCGGAAAGTGTGATGGATGAATTTTCTGTGTGATGCGAACGCTAATGTATCACAAAGGATGGGCCAGTTTGAGTAACGCCAAAGCGCTCCGTCTCCTCTCCCGAGAATAACTCCATCTTTTGCGTGCTATGATAAAACAATAAACAAAACACACAAACAAATACATGAGAGAAAAAAACGAAACAGGGATTTGCTCCCTCGATAGTGACACCCATAATACCCTCTGACTCCCCCCCAGTGATTTGCATCTAGATAGCTTTAATTATGAATAAAAGTCAAGTTACTTGATTGGATGGCGAAGTGGAGAATCGATTGGGGAGCATGCATAATGCCAAAAGTCACAGCCTGGCGCCCTATCACAGCTTGAAACCCAAACCAATCTGTGGGACAAAGATGACGAGTCGGCTGAAGCTCGGCAGCCCACCAGACAGCGGAACATTCAATCAGCACACCTTAAGAGGCCCGCAGGTATTTAGCGGCTGAAGAAACGCTTCATGATCTACGCTCATTGCGGGCTTTTGTTACTGAAGGGTATATGGACCTTGTAATGTGTTCCACACCACGGCCAAGGTGGGTGGACTTTTTATGTCCACGAAGGTTGTACGATATTTAAATTAGATGTTGCTAATTAAGGCTCGGCCAATGAGATTCAGATACAATACTTTTTGACGAAGTTTACAACTGATCTTTTTTCTTGGTGACTTGAGTAGCTTGTAATCTTTGTTGACGTCGATGCACATCGACAGACCCACCCAGCTACGCTGGTTTATCCAATTCTGGTTGCTCTTCACTTCTTGCACGTTCACGATTTGCATTCTTACCGGGAGTGGCAGACCCTGCCACCAACAATGGAAACCACATGTAGAGGCGCACATGCATAACGCAAAACGAAATAACTGTTTCTTGTGCCAAAGTATAAATTATACTGGGGGGGGTTCAAAAAAATAATGTTACGGATTACCACTTAAAATGGTATTGAATAATAATTGTATAATTATTATGAAATACATAGAGAAATGAACAACCCTGGTTTTGTTCCCTGAGGAAAAAATATTTACAAGTGGTCTCTTCCCTGGGGAATGGGAAAAGGGCAGCCCGGTGACATCGGGGCACCGTATATGGATGGGGCACTTCCAGCAGGTACACATTACGACATTTCAAAGTGTGAACTTTGTGCAATAGGAAAGTACTATCAGCAGTAAATACAGAAAAACAAGCAAAAGCCTGTGGAACTACAGTACGCAGTGACAATAATGTTGAAGGGTAAAAAAAAAAGAAAGGAAAAACCTTCCATTGTTAGCCCACTGACAGTTGATACAAGGCCAGCAGAGAAATAATGGAAGAAAATTGACTTTTCTTACGTGTCTACAGAGGCTTTCAGCAGCTCTGTTTTGAGGCCAGGGCGTTGCCCTGACAAAGGTTCTCCTAAGTCAACAGCACCGACACGGACGCTGCGCAAAAGACGCAAAAATCGACGCGCACACCGTCGCGTTTCTACGACCGGTGCTTTGAGTAGTCCCTCGCTTCATCCCTCTCCCCGGCTTCTCGGATAAAAGGACGGCTTCTATCTAAGCGGGAAAAAAAAAAAAAAAAAAAAGGCAATGGACCCCAGCCCCGTTCTGACGAGGCACCGTCATGTCATCCGTCGGGAGGAAACGAGCGGAAGCGTCCGACACGCATCTCAACGTCAACGCCAGGCGATCGCAAACAGGCGGCCCCCGCCGGGACGGGGAGCGCATCCGGCTTGTTACCGGGGCCCGGCCGCAGCGGAGCGGGCCTTTGTGCCGGAAACGTCCAAACCGACGAGACGTACGGAGGGGGGGGACGGCGGAGCGCGTTTGAGCGCCACACACCACCCGCTGCCTCTTACGGTGTAAAGGGACGGCTTGTACTGTCAGCGTTGAGCAAGACTCTTCTATCCCCGTTTTAATCACATCCACCAACATGACTCCAGAGAGAGACGCAAAAAAACCGACAACAGAAACACCATCCACCCCGCCCCCCGCCCCCCGCCCGTCTGGTGCCGTCCCGCCCCCCGGCTCCGCTCCCGTCCGTGCGGGGGATGGAGCTGCGTGTACAGTCAGTGAGCTCGATGCCAATTAGCTCCCGAGTTTCTCAGTTTGATGCCGAGCTGCTGCCCCCCCCCCCGGTCACGCCTCTTTCTGCGCCGACACGCGATGGGAAACCGGAGCCTCGGGATCCGGCGCGGACGCTTCTTCAACCGCCGATCGTGCGTCGGAGTTTGTGGGCGCGCTCTGTGGGGGTGGGTTGGGGTGGGGGCGGGGGCGGGGCATGCTCCCCGTCAGACCGAAAGACGATCGATACGGCTTTAATAAATGGCGCTTTAAAACCCGCTGGAGTCGTGGGTGGTTTTTCTTTTGCCGTAACGATAATGTATGGAGCGTTTATTTTTTCAGCACAGACTCGGCTTCGAGTGTGATTTATCACTTTGTCAGTTCAAGAAAGTCTATTCATTTTTTCCTATTATTACAGCTAAACTTAGAAAAGCAGCTTTTCTCCGGGCAACGCGCACGGATTTGTCATGAAAATCCCGTGGTGAAAATGCACGCGACCGTCCGGCTCTGCGGTCGCCGGCGACCACGGCGACTTCAACCGGTCAAGCCTGGCGCAGCGTCCGCGTGGTCACACCCGAAGGTCTGTCCGGCGGAGGGGGTTTCCGGGGGAATGCAGGTCGCAGAGGAGCCTCCCAAACCTTTAACGGCGCGTTGCGCGACCCTGCGCGTGCGTCCACCGCCCTCCTTGGTTGAAATGTCCGACTTCCTTTTTAGAAGTTTTAAAATAGAGTTTTGAACAAAAACAAAAAAACCCTAAAGGGATTTCTCCGGCGGGGCCCGCACATTGCGGTTCACCAAATGCGACGCCGCCCCCCCGGTGGACAACGTAGCCTGACGAGCCAACGTCTCCGAACGACGGCGGCCGGGGCGGGAGGGGCATGGAGCAGCCATCAAACGTTCTCCCCCTTTTCCCCTCCTCTTCCTCCGCCGCCTCCCTCACCGGCTCGGGTCCGGGGACGAGGCATCGCCGCGTCGGCCTGATTGTGCTTTGATTGTTTCCAGTCGACTTCGCGAGGGGCGCCGGCGAGGCCTGCCAGCTCTGGTGGACTGAATCAGGACATAATGGGTTCATTAAAAAAAATCGCCAAGACTGCTGGCACTGGGAGGAATGATTAGTGAGATAAGCAGAGGATATGAGCTTAATGGAACAAGAGGTGGCTCACCGAGATTAAAAGCCTTTTTCCCCATCACAGCCCCCCAGCCCCCCCCCCCCATCCGATCCAGCAAATCACGTAATTGAAAATTCTTTTAATTTTCTTTTTTTAATTTTCTCCTCTGGGCCCCCGCCCGCCCCCCTCCCTCCGACACTCTGGAATTGTAACTTAAAGATGAATCGCACACTGCGGTGTAATTGTAAGGGGATATTTTATTACTCCTTAGACACTGCGTCGTAGTGAAGGCCCCTTTCAGAGAACTTTCTCAGCGCTGCACAGGGCACTGATAAAATACTAAATATGTCACTGTAAAAAAAAAAAAAGGAAAAAAAACAAAACGAATAGATTGGTCGCGTTTCTAAACTCCCCGAATGGAGCACGATTTTCGGCCAATGCGGTGAGAAACATTTGTATTTGTTGACAACATTTGTCGACCGTATTTGTTCACATGACAGGAATGACCTTATCTTATAAAACAGTGCCACAAAGCATTGTGTTCTTAAATAAAGGGAAATGTCTCCTTTCACAGTGGCAAACATCAAAAAAGGGCATTTTGTCTTTTAAGGAAGCCCCAGAATGAGTTATTTCTGTAAGTGGTTGAAGGCATTTTTCACAGAGCGAGCTGAATAATCTTCCACACGCAATTCCAAACGAGTTACTAGGTCGCAAAACAAGATAAATTGTTCACTTTCAAGATTTTCTGGCTCATTAAGATTTTTTCTTTTTTTTCCTCCAGTATGAAGTATACAGTACACTGCATATCCATATATCCACATATCCATATATATATATATATATATATATATATATATATATATATATATATATATACCAGAGGAGAACTCTACCATATTAAAGGGCTTGAAAACTGCAGGAAGCAGGGTGAAATTGCTGTTAAATGACTGCTTAGGGCGCTACTTCACATGCTGCAAGAAAGGAAGTAAACAACAACTGGGAAGCCGAGGTTGCGGCGAAATAACGGCGTTGTTCATCTCCACGCTCTTGATCGAGCTGAACCGAAGCACCGGGAGGCAAGCAGGACACGTGGAAACTGGCGGTACGGATGCCGCCGATCAGAAGAGAGGGGCGACGGCTTCGCGGCGTCGTACCCTGTCAAGAGAACGCCAGTCACCGCGCTATTTATAGCCCGGGTTTGGCACCCGGAAGGATCGCAGGGACGAGGGACGCAAATAAGCATTTTCCGTCGGCAGATGGCACAAGGCCGCGGGACGACGGGGACCACTCATGCCTCCGCCACGTTACTGTCTGTGCATGATCCACGCTGGTGCAGCACCAGATACTGAGGACCGAGATCGACACGTGTCATGTGACGCACACGCACACACACACACACACACACACACACACACACACACACACACAAACAAACTGTACACACAGCCTTAGACCATTGTGTTTTTAAGCTCCATTAACAAATCATCTCTTGTCTGAACCACCCCCCGCCCCCCTTTTACTGCAGCAGATTTGGTCAACAGCGGATCTTAAGCCTTTGGTGCTGAAGTGACAGCGTGGCGGCTTCATCCGCCGAGCCAGACCGAGGAGAGCCGCTGAACGGGGGTGTTATCGCTTGGCGCTGAGAGAACTCAAAGGGGGCTTAGAAAACAACGACGTCCCACGGATCCCGCGCCCTCCACCTCTCTGTGTCAAACTGCGATGAAAAGTGTCCCGCCTGGAAGCGGATGCATCGACGGCGGATACAGGTTTCGCCCTCGACAGGCTCGCCGAGGCAAATCGGGTAATTATTTTTGCATTGTGCTCCCCATAACGCGGGCTTTGTCTGGAGCCGGGGCTGAACACACAGAGGATTCCGGCGGAGACTTCTGAGGACACCGGAGCCGGGCGCCGACGGGCGAGACGGCGGCGTTTGGAGAGTGAGGCCTGCTCAGTTGTAATCTCTGCTGACTGAAGGTGCTGTCTCACATATTTCCCGTTTGGATCCCACCTGATCCCATCTCACCGACAGCATATTGCACAGGTGGTACTGTGTGAAGTAAACTGAAGCAGAGGCTGTGCGCACTACACCTTCTCCTATACTATATCATATTATATTATATAAAATGTATATTTATATTTATATGCCTTAAAAGACCATAACGGTGTCAAATTGAGTTTTACTAGTCAGCACACACATTTTGCACCAGTATATACCTCTATATATATATATATATATATATATATATATATATATATATATATATATATATACACTCCAATTTAATTAACATTTTCATGTGCTTAATACAACATTGTGAATGAGGATTAACCAGCATTCAATGACATTTAACTGCAGGAACAAAGAGCAAGAAAAAGGTACATTCACATTAAAGCTGGAGCCTCAAGCTTCTGATTTTTGAAAAGAATGGACTAGACCATAGACCATGACTGGAATAAAAGAGAAATGGTATGAAAAAGGTGAAAATTCTCTGAGTCAGAGTGGAATTTGAGGCGATCAACAAAGGCTGCCGTACAACCTTGCTCTTGAGAGACATCTCGTCTTGTGGAAAGCAGAATGCCTGCACGTCAGGCGGCTAAAAAGCCGAACAGAGTTGCTGGAATACTTGCGTCTCTCCAATTAGATTTGATGTCCATCAAACCTTTATGAAACACTCGTAGTGTTCACATTACGGAGTGGAAGTGCCTTTTATCCCATAACTGCAAACAAATCTAATATGATGGCTTTATGAAAGTTTCATTTTGGAGCCGAGAGAGGGAGAAGACGGTTAAAAGTGATTAAAAACTAGATGTTGTTTTTCATTGATTTCAGCGGGTTGACAAACAAGCATGTGCTTCTCCTACGCCTCCACATATGAATGTAAGAGTAGTAGTATGTTTCTTAGTTCCTAGTAGTTATTATTTCTGTAATCCCTACATTTGGACTATCAAATCAAAACATCACGCACACTCAAGCGATTGATCTATGGGAGTAAACCACCTCAATCCCAATCACAATCGTTTTTTATCTCGCCAGGTACATTTGCATTTATGAGGAATTTCTTCTAGTGAGGTTCGGTGCACTCTGGTACGGACCATAGCAATAAAAATAATAAAAAGCTTTACAGTCCGAAAAAAAGTAAAAATAAATAAATAAATAAAATTGGATAAAAATAAACGTCAAAAAATAAAACTAAATGTCAGATATATGCAAATAGGCGATATAGATTTACGAGATAGACAAGTCAATGCACTAGATTGACCTTGAGATTTGCCCTGTGTTTTATCTGTTGGGTTGGAGGGCTATGCCTTTGACCTCATTTTCATCCATTAGAAAAGACTACTAATTGTAAACATTATATAAACATACTGCTGTTGACTTTTTAAATATACGCTTGGATTTGAAATAACTGGTTTACATAGATGTCAACTTCCCGGTATACCAGCACCAGATATGCTAGTTTGAGTAGGGGCAGGCCCCCTGCGCGCTGTCAACGTTCAGCACATAAATAGTAATTCAGCACTCTGGGTGAGGAGAATGCCAGAGGAAAGCCAACCAGGGACCAGCCTGCGGGGCGGCAGCTTCTTAGCAGCCTCCTGCAAATTACTCTATCAGGAAAGAAACACAGAGCCAGGGAAGGGGTGGGAGGATCGACTACTCAGTTTAATACGTCTCGCACATGAAGCTGGGAACTCGCAGGCCACAGGAGACGGGGAAGGCTGGGTGCAGTGTTCACAGCGTCATTCTCACTGTGACGAGACGAGGTGTTTGAAATGAACGGCGCTCACTCATTTGAGGGATATTTGATTGTAGAGTACAATACTTGTACCACACCAGACTGACAATAAACAACGGCAGGAAGGCACACGTGCGTTCCGCCAACACTACATACAAAAAACAACAGCTCCAGAATATTTCATACGTTGTCGCCAGAGCAACTCGTAATGCGGTTACGTCCAAACCGATTGGAGTTGGGAGGGACGCGGGATGCAGAATCTGTGAGTGCAAACAATTGAAATAACCAGCGTTACAGAGGAGCAGAGAGGCAACACCAGAGATTGCCCTGAGGGAATGTAATGGAAAGAGACTTGATCTGTCACAGCCTCTCGTGGTGATAGAATGCCATACGGTCCCCCCTGACTCTGTGATGTTGCTTTGACACAGGCTTGATGAATGTATTGGCCTTAAGTCAGACAAAGCCCATACCCTTCCTGGGCCGCGCCTTCCAAGATGTTTATGCCGGGGTATAGAGACAGACATTGTGTAATAGGTTTGGGACCATTGTATGAAATAGGTTTATGGAAAGTAGGTAGCCCAATTTCAATTCCAGCTATTATTTGAAATGGGATGCTGCTTTGCAAGGTTAGATGCATTTGTGCAGGGAAAATAAGGCGCGCTGTTGGAACCATGGGAGTTTGCGCAGCAGCCATCCTTTTCTCGGGCAAATGGAACCTCAGGGAACTTCCTCGACGTTGAACATGGTTGAAGGTGAAAGGGAGAATAGGATGGAGCGGTGAGCGGAAGAGGGTGAGGGTTAGGACCTCATCCCAGACATGTGTTGACCCGTCCCAGACCACCTGCCTTTCCTGCCAGGGTCAAGCAATTAATGCTGCCCTCCCTTGACCACCTCAGACAGCCAGCGGAAACAACAGACCTGCAGATAGTATCTGGCTCCGGCAGACTTTGGCAGAGCAGAGGAGACAGCTCAGGTGAAGGTCCGCACTGGGGTCAGATCCTTAACATACACAGCCAATATAAACAGGGAAACTAAGCCTCTCCGCTTAATTATTTAGCATTCCATCGTAATGTGGAGTCAAAATTCTTAGCTGTCCTTAATTTGTGCCGTGCCATGCCTGCACGATACAACATTCACACACTTTTGAAGCCACTATTCAAACTCGGATCAAACACAGCATTGCCACTAAAGGTAAGGGTTCACTTAATACTGTGCTGGGGCTTTGCTGAGAATTTGAGCGTCTAAAATGATCCAATAATCACTATCTTTCAGACACTTCCAACGAACTTGCCTTCCCTCTCCACTCTGGCTGGACAGACATGACAGTAGTCTCTAGGATCCATCACCTTGGATCCATCCACCATCATCCATCCATCCACCATCACCATCATGTAATGGCATTCATGAGTGGTGGGACCATTCCCTGAGCCCACTGTGCCGACTCTGCTGCTGCTGCTGCTGCTGCTGCCCCCCAGAGTGATAGTAGTCGTGAGTCCCAACAATATGTAGTAAAACAGTAACATTAATTCATGGCTTTAAAGGCAGCGGAGTGGAGAGGTTCTAGCTCTGGGAGATAAGTCTGCACAGAGGTTATGATCAGGTAATGAAGGTCACACAGGCCCAGAGCGTCAAACATTCATCGGTGGGCTAAAGATAAAGCACTTCCAGGTCCTGGAAAAGACCCAAAAGGGCCATGCACGCTTGGAATGGAATGCAAAAAGCGATGTTTCACATTAACTTTGGTAAACTGAAGGCCTACATTGCTCAGAGATTGATGGCACATACTGTAGTTGGCCTATGTTGAGACAACCTGATAATGAATCTGGTTAAAGGAGATGAATCTTGATTCAATGTAAATGTGCGTATATACGTGTCATTAAAGATAATCATTTTTCCCATGTTCTTGTTTTCATGCGGACAATTAAATACAAATGAAAACCCACACCATCCATCGTAAACAAAACATTTACAAATTGATGCCACGCATGACATGACAAACAGCCGACTCCCATAAGCCCCTCCGCTCTCTGCCACTCATACTTTGGATGCAATCTTCTCCGGAGGTAGGGAAAAATAAGTGTCCCTACAGAGTAATTTATGCCCAGAAATAAAATATTGACTTTCAAATGTGGCATTGCCCACAGCCAGGCTTTAGGGTCTGATTCGGTCGCCCCCCTTTCAGATGGCAAGAGATGTTGACCATTCCCTCTAATCACATGCCAGGGCCCGCGCAATCACACGGCCACAGCCACGGCAATCACGGGGGCGGACTCCTCCCGCTCGCTCTCCGTGCCACGGTAGTCGGTAGCTCAAGGAAACTAAAACCAAAACCGAAAAGGCCTGGGAGCCCTGAGAGAGTCGGTTTTCCACCCACGGCGGCGGTTTTTTCATCGAGCGCCGCAGAACGCGCTCGGCCACAACGAAGGACGGAGCACACGGGTGACTTTACCGGGGTCTGTTTCCCTTGACTGCCCAGGATTATGGAGCCGCCGGTACATCCAGGGCGGGATTTGTGACACAAGCTTCACATACACAGGAACGCCACCGAAAACGAGTGGGATTCCAGCGTAAACTCGTTTTTCAGCGTTGTTTGTTCTGGATTTCGAGGCTACCCCTCGAATGGGAAAACTGACCAGAAAAATAGCTTGACCTTTAAGTGCCCTTGGCCTGAAAACACTCCCCCCGTTGCTACCGAATCGACCCGTGTCCAACCGCATTAGTCGACCATGCGCTATGAAACTGCATTTAAAGATTTATAGAATAAAATGTAATCAGCAGCTCACTGAATATGCTTTATTTTTCTTTTATAGTACATTAATAAAAAATAGGGAAAAAAAGGCTCCACACGATGGAGATGCCGGCCAAGGTGATTTCTGTGTCCCACGCCGTACAGCTTAATGTCAGCTCCTGTGAGTGAGAGGATAGTAAAGTGGTCATTATGTTTTTCATTCCATATCTCTTCCTGCAGGCCGTGGAGACATCCCATAATTAATAGCTGTGATTAATGATCTGGTGACAACATGGCCGCTTGTTTGCCGTTTCGTCTGACCTCGCGCTGAAGCCTTAAATTGAGTTTGCCGGATCACCCATTTACACAGGCATACGCTGAAATAAGACGCGCACGCACACGCACACACACACACACACACACACACACACTTTCAAGCGTGTACTACTGCAGAGACACACGTCGAGAGCAAAGGTGTGGTCTCTCCAAGTTCTCTCTGCTTCAGCGTGGTGCAGTGCAGTGTAACATGGTGTTTAAAAAGAGCGAACGAGCTCGCTGTGGGTATGACGAGCCGTCGGTCCCCTTCTGAACCAGTAGCCCAACCCACTGCGGCTCTATCACGCTGCGCCAGCCCAACTGCTATCTGCGCTACACTAAATCAATTAGCATGTCATTAAGATTGCTTGTTCCAACACGGCAGCCACGGAGCTGGGGCGACGGAGGAAGCCTGCACGGATGGAGAGAGGGAGAGGGAGGGAGAGAGGTAGAGCCTAGAGTGGGGGCGCGACCAGGCGGTGGGCCTCGTGTTCGGATAGGCTGGGCGCACGCCAGCGAGACCACCTGGAGCCGCTGCGGCAGACTTCACAAAACTTTGGCCCCTGGCACACCCCCTCGGCCAGCACGTCCTCGCCACCCACCGCGTTTGGGGGGGGGTACGAAACAAAAATATGTTAACTTTGATATTTATTGTTTGTCGTCGTGAGCGGTCAGCCCTCGTAACGCGTCGCTCCGGGCGTTGACTTTAAACAGCGTATTCGGCAAAGACGGAGCATACCCCCGCATCAAGGAAAGCGCGATAAACTGCTCACAACCGCTGGCATTTAAATATTCATATCTCACCGCGATCAGAGATAAAGGCTCCCACGCGCCGGATGCATACGACAAATAATCGTAACAATTTAAAGGGGGCCCCCATCAAAAAAACACACAAATGAAAGCGAAGTAAATTGGGTTATCGCTCGGCATCTACCAAGGGGGAAGTTAGACCTTGGTTTTGCGACGCCATCAGGAGGCGATACGCTTAATCCCGACTGGTGTGTAGTGCCAGTCAGATCCTCCCTCTGAAGCCGAGAGATCTATCAACTTTTACAGATAAACAATGAAAGCACCGCGTAGCCTTTGTCTGCGTGTCATCTCTATTTCCCTACAACTCTGACAGCGGTTGAGCCGAAACCAAAACTACATTTTAAAGCTCTGCGGATTTAAGAAGGGGCAGGAAAAAAAAAAAAACTGAGGAAAAAGAAAGATTTTCATTTACATCAGTTCAGAAAGTGAATATCATATCATGTTAAATCTTGAAACACTGGAACTATTTAGCACGAGCCACCCAAGGTCGGGCGAATCAAAGCGCACGCGCCGTATATCCCCTGTGAAGCCAAATAAAAGAAGAAGAAAAAAAACAAAAACACCCTTGATCATAAAATCCATAAAATCTTGACTGTGGTGCCTTGGGCCAAATGGCTGACACTAACGTATTCAACTGCATTACCAGCATTAGCGCTGGTGCCAGGGCAATAATTAACTCTCGGAGAACGCTAATAAGGCAATAAGGCGTACACAGACTCCCCAGCTGTGCGCCAGCATCAGGTGCTCCTCGCCGTCGAGCTCCGGGGGCGCTCGCGGTCCTTTGGTCTTCTGACAAAAGGTCAACACGTGCTCCACCAACCACGTGCTTAGCGACGGTCGGTAAGTCATGCTCCGAGTTTCAGCTCTCTCCTAGTGACCGATTCCAAGCGGGCCAAACGCTGTCTTCAAATGACCGGCGTAGGGTCCAAGGCGATCGACGGTCATCGACCAAGTCAGCATTACATTACAGCAGGAGCCACTTGGAGAGGACAGCTGGAGCATGGCAGAGCCCAGGCAGACCGTTGGGGTGTGGCTGACCCATGCAAGAGCCGTGACAGGTTCACGCTCGGACCCTGGCTGTAATTATATCCCCCCTCGATGATGTCATTTGGCGCTTGCGCCTGGGAACACCCCCCAAGCTGCATTTGCGGAAAAGCAGCTGCAATGCTTTATCTGTCCACCGGGGGGGAGCAGTGGTTCAAAACGGGATATTCCTGCGTTTATTTGACGAAAGATATCCAAGTTTTGTAACGGAACATGTGTTCTGTACATCCAATACAATCAATTTATACATATCTGATTTTAAAGAACGAATGGTTGAAAGAATTAATGAATCCGTGTTTGTTTTTATTTGTAAATGTATTTAATTGAATGAAACAAATGAAAGCACTGTGCTTGACTGTGTGTAACAGGTGTTATAATTTACCTAAAATAACTATGAAATATTGCAACAAATTTAATCGCAGTACTTAATGTATCGCAAAACTCGCCATATCCTGCTCTTTCGCGCCGCAGGAACGTTTTCATCATTCTTAAGACTTTTTGGAAGAACCGTCCATTTTATTGTGTCCGCGCTGCAGGAACTACTGTAGGAACCATCGTAGTTCTGGGAGAAACTCATTAAGCTCCTGCTCCAGGACACGGACTGAACCTTCAGTGATGGATGTGCCGGTGATTGGACAAATAATAAAATAAAAATACAATTTTTATTGTCGATGTATTTATTGGAAGCCTTTGTCGACTTACAATTACTCATACACCGATGGAGGCGGCCATGCAAGGTCATCGGGAGCAGTTAGGGTGTAAAGTGTGGTGGAGGAGCCGGGGATCGAACCGGCAACCTTCCAATTACTAGAGGACCGGCTCTATTGCACCTGAGCCACTGCCCCAAGGTGACTTTGTGTCTCTGCCCACTTTGGCTCTCGGGCACTAAACATCGCGGAACAACGTGGCAACAGGGCACGTCTTGAGGAGAACACCTGCCTTCAAAACCGCACATACACGTACACGTACACGTACACGTACACGGGTGAGATTGCACCGGAAACACACGCCGCACAATCCCGTTCAGATCGCACGCCAGACAAAGCCTGTCAATGTGTGGAATATCAAAAATCTCATTCTCCAAACGGTGAGGCGCACAATATAACCACAATAACATCGGCCATCCATCTTATTCAGCCGAACCACGACGAGCGCCTTCCCCCTGTCACGTTACGGCTCCATCCGCCTCCTAAACTGATTTACACTCGCAGAGAAAAAAAAAAAAAAAAAAACCCACAATCATAGAAAACACATTTATTTCGCATTTGACTGTAATTCTCCGGCCTCTGCAGCCGGACATGACATTTATGACCAGCGTGTCCTGAGTGACAAATACAACGAAGGAAAATGGATTACTTGGTAAAACACCTGTTTTGAGGGGAGCCACTCGCGGAGCAAGCACCCCAGCGGGGAGCGATGAACGTCTGAAAAGGGCGGAATTCTCTTTACGTTCATTTTCCCCTTTTCCCCCTCGGCGAGCGCGGCGCTGCGGAGCTTATTATGGACTCGCAATCTGTCTCGAGTGCTCACGCGGTGTCAGCGGTGGCGGACGGGCGGGCGGGCGCCCCCCCCCCCCCCCTCGAAACGCTTCATTAAAAAAATTGGCCGACCGCAGCCCATCCGGGGTGGCCAAATAAAGTGTCACAGCCCATTTTTCATCTGCAGATTAAACCTGTGTAAGCCTGAATTAAACCAAATTAGATCCGAAAATGTGAACGAAACCAAAGGCGGATGAGCGGAGGTGGCAAAGGGGGCGCGGGGGCGGGGGCCCCCACCTTTGGCTGTCGGCGATCTCGTCCGCAGTCCTGAAGGGATTTGAGCGTCCGGGACGGTTGTTTACACACACAGCCACATATCTAGCGCCACGTTTATCCGTGCAGAGGACGCAGGCGAAGCCCGGGGCTGCCGGCTGATAGACTTTCATCTATGGTGATGTAAGGGATCGTTCCGGCGCGCGAGTCTCTCCAGATTAAAGGAGAGACTCACACACACACACACACACACACACACACACACACACACACACACACACACACACACACACACACACACACACACACACACACACACACACACACACACACACACACACACACACACACACAATGGAACCGGAGCTGCTTTTCAGAGTGAATTTCACGCCGGTGTATGCCGGGGCCCTTTGTGCGCTCGGCGAGGGCAGCGGGGCCGCAGCGAGCCGCCGGAGAAGGAGATAAACTCACTGCTAATCAATCACATGCCGTCCTCTATCCACTTTTTCCTTTATTGCCGTCTCCATCGCTCTCCTGTACACACACACACACACAGACACAGACACACACACACACACACACACACACACACACACACACACACACACACACACACACACACACACACACACACACACACACACACACACACGCACTCCTGCAATTGGCTCTTAACAATGTGTTCAGACTGTCTGGTGTGGCTGTCTGCCTCCTGGAGTGGGCGCACGCTTCAATCTGTGGACAATTAGAGTCCAAATGAAATTGCAGTGTGTGTGTAACTAGAATCTGCCACAGGAACAGCGAGCTCGCCAGCACCTGAACGCGCCTGCACACCAGCGCACCACACTTTTCACACCCAAACTGACGGACAATGATATTGTGTTGGAGGCAAGGGGGGGGGGGATAAACACACACACACACACACACACACACACACACACACACACACACACACACACACGCACACACACACACACACACACACACACACACACACTCACACACACACGCACATAGGGGCTGCGGTGTCTCGTCTGGCAGCCCCAGCGTGTTAGATCCCAGTCCAGGCCATTGTAGAGAGATTCAAACACAATAGGACAGTATCATCGGCAGAGCAGAGGCCGTATCATGGAACCTGAAATGACTCATCTCTGCGGATGGCCGACGCCGGCGGCTCCTGGGGGCCCGATTGTGCGGCGCTCGGAGGTGAGTGAAGAGTGCAATCCAGGGCTATTGTCCTTTTGCATGATAAACGCGTCCCGCGCCTCACGTGCGCCCTCCCCCTCCCTCGCTTTGGGTTCCGCGCGGGGGCCAGGTTTAATCTATGATGCTGGGCTATTGTAGGAGCGCTGGACTTCGCCGGCCCTTTTCAATAACACATCCTTCGACATCTGGTCCCTTTGTGATCGCTCCGGAGAGGGACAGTGGGATATTTAACAGAAGGTTAAAACCGGCGATTTGTGCGACGACCAGCGCATGTTATACACGTAAGCTGAACAAAGGAGGAAAAAAAAGAAAAGAAAAGAAGG
Organism: Zeus faber; assembly: GCF_960531495.2. Lineage (NCBI taxonomy): Eukaryota > Metazoa > Chordata > Actinopteri > Zeiformes > Zeidae > Zeus > Zeus faber. The sequence goes on from NC_137202.1 coordinate 24,987,854, forward strand.
CTCGTCCGCCCGGCCGTACCGTCTCTGTTTTGAGCCGACTGTGAGAGCGGAGCTTCGCCTATCTACAGCGAGGCAACGGCTATCAATCATGCCGATACTGGGCGTGTCGCACTGAACAAACGCTAACACTGATAAATTGTACATATAAACTTCGCAGGCAAAGCATGGAGGAGGGCGCCACTCGACATTTTATTTCGAGTCAATGCTAATCGAGCTCATTTCTGAGTCATCATGTGGTGCGTTTCGCACATATTGAAGCGCCACGAGACATCGCTTGAATTACAATCTGCTTTAATTATTTCATGAATCCTGCCCGGCAACAATAGAATCCTGTCGATTATTTATTTGGCCGTGTATTTCCCGTCCATTGTCGGCCGCGGAAACAGAAAAAAATGATGCGGCTTTGCAGAGTGAAAGGAGGCCTGGAGAGGAGGCACCCTGCACCAGGTACATCCTGTTCTCCCAGGTCTGCACGGAGGGCTCACCAATCTAAAGGATGCTTTGAGTGCCTCCCTCTGCGCGAAAGGTGCGACTTCACTCCCCCGGATCTTGTGAAGTGCCTTCCCTCCCTTGTCGGGGAGTTCTAAAGACCTGTCCCTTTCTCCTCTGAACAATTAGAGCTAACAGCGGCCATCGCTTGATCGCTTCCTCTGCCGCCCCACCCTTCCTAGAAATCGTGGCGGTGGAACCTGGGAGCCACAAATGTCAGCGTCGGACATTAGCGCGTTATTTGCAGTCTCTAATAAGCGATATTGGGGCCTTTTCTAAACGCTGGAGGGCGGGAGCGACTCCCGCGCCGCGCGTAACAGCCCTCGTGGGACACGGGGCTGGAATCACGAGCGCGACGCGTCAACAGAACGGTGATGTTACGGCAAGACGTGACTTGGCCGCCGGCCACCCAGACCAGCCGTCAATGTACGAATGTCCAGCTCACCAAACCGGAAAGAGAATTAATGGTCAAATGAAACACGTTTGTTTTTTTTTTTTTTTTTTTCTCCCCAATTTCCGTCATTGTTTATATAAGGAGGAAAATCCCGACCGGACAACAAAAGTAATCCTCTTGGATGACAGAGCGATGTGTCGGCCCTGAAACATCATCAGCCTGAAGTCACCAGGAAGGATTGTCAGTATAACAATAAAAAACAAACAAACCTGTTTGTTCCCGAACACTTGCTGAGGGAAGGATGTGATTGCAATCAAAGGACAAAAGGAAATCAACATTTCCAGTGAATGATATATTCACCCCCCTCCCTAAACAACAGAGTAAACTTATTGAGGCTGCGGTTTTAACCGTTCGCTTCAAAGCCGATGACACTGACTTTCCCCGGAGTAATGATTGATATATAATCAGCCTTTGTGTAAGTCCTTTTAAACGATGACTCTATTTTGCCGCTCGGCTAATAACCAAAATGTAAGATGATCATCTGTACAAAATTTATCATTGTCAGAAAATGCAATATGCCATGCCTTTCAGTTAAAATCAGCGAATAGATAGGAGAGCAAGAGTGATTAGGCGCTGAAGCATTTATGGACTATTTGGAACATTTTGAGTTATTGGAAAAGCCAGTCATCCCGTTCCAAAACCAATTTCCGTTCTTATTTCCACTGATGTGTTTATTTTTAACTGGGCTACGTGGAGGGGCCGCTCTGCCGCACAGGCCCCGCTCTCAAGTCAACAGACCATTTAAGACCTGATTAGTCTCAGACTCCCTCTTAATTTGATATGTGTGCGGACCGCAAAAGAAAAAAAAAAAAAAAGTAAAAAAAAAAAACCCCCACGGCTGATCATGCGAGGCGAAGTGAAAGAAGATGAGGGTCTGATGGAGACGGAAATATTCAGGGCCAGTCTTTCTGATGAGCTCGGGTCATCTGCACCCGGACCGACTCGGAGAGACAGACAGCCCAGCTCCGGCGGCGCGTGTGGAGAAAATACATAATCGGAAACAAACTAGTGGTTCTTAGCACGTCCAACCTTGTCGGGGTTCTCCTCGATCCAGGTCTTGACGGTGTTCAGGGCGATGTCGGCGGCGGGCTCGTTGGGGAAGCCTAGGAGAGAGGAGATCACGTTACCGGCCGGGTGGATATTCGACAGACAGGATGAGACGGATGAGAACACGTAAACAGGCGGAGGAGATCGTCGGCCCCGGCAAGACCGACGGACACGTCTACAGATGCCGGCCGGCCTCGTAAATCGATGGAGCAGGCGCCGGACAGCCACTGTCGCCACACGGCCGACACATTGGAAACGGCGCGTCGCGGAACGCACGGAGGTGCACAAAGAGACGCTTTCAAGGCGCCATCGGTCACAGCGCTTCAACGCGGGTTTCCGCCGGGCGCTCCCGTTTCCTCCCGTCACCCTGCAACCGATGTGCGTCTCCCATGCCTCCAGGACCCCAGCATCCCATGACGTCGAGCAGGAAAACAGGTAAATGAAATGGATGGATAATCTCCATCCACGCACTAACGCACACAGAACATCGCGAAGGAGTCTTCCAGCTTTCAGGCCTCTGCTCGTTACCATCTCAATGTTGATTCATCTGCGCTGTTATTTTTTCCAGCGAGATTTCTCATATGTGTTTAAATGCTACTGACTCACACTGTCCTTTTCTGTTACGTAGGGAAATGTCAAAGAAGAGTGCAGCGGCATACAGTATGGACCGGTGGGGCCGGGGGGCGGCATGCCAGCCGCCGTTATTAATAGCAACAGTTGTGCAAGCTCAGGAATCCAACCGCTGTGTTAATAGGACGTATTAATCGCACGTACACGGAGACGAACGCAAACACAAACACATTTACGCAGAGCACACACTCTGGGTGAATTCATTTTTAATGACGCCATTTAAGGACGGAATCCGCTGGATACCTCAACGTCATTCGCTGGCAACGCGCGGTCGGAGAATTTCCAAGATCCAGCACCATTATTGTCAGCCATTACCTTTTAAAGCCCGCGGACTAGCTTGGCAATTTCGACAAGAGTCTTTCTGCAGAAATTGCTGACAGCCTTCTCGGATTCCAGGGCTTGTTTTGAAGGAACTGTTAAAGGGCCTTTTTGTGAATCCTAACAAAAGCAATTTACATGTCAACCTTTGCTGGAACCCTAGAGCTAGTTAGAGGCTGCCCTGTGGGTAAGAAGTAAATGGAGCTTGATAAAACCCAGCTCAGAAACCCACACACAAAGGGCTCCCTTTTCTTTTCCCGCTCCCGCCCGGTCCGGCCCGGGATTCAAACGTGCAACTTTCCACGCTCGCGATGCTTCTGTATTCTGACCTGATCCTTTCTCTCTCATAGGCCGTAGAGTGGAACTGACACTGACTGCACGTCGTCTGCTGAAGGCAGAGGTCAAGACCTCAATTCCACACCACATACACCAAAACACAGCCGGGGCCTTCAGCTGTCTTTCATCCGGCCATTCACACAGGCAACGTTGTTAAATACCTCCCTCTACCCAGATTGATGTCCTGACAATAACGTTCTGTGACCTATGAAGGAGGCTCGCTGCTTCTGCAAGTGACCTCCCCCCTTTAAAGATGATGTACAGACCACAAAACTCCAAAGACTTATTCATTTGTTTCGCCAACATTTAAAGGACCATACCGATGCAAATTGAGTTTCAACCCAGTAACTAGTCAGGGTACAAATTTGACATTATCCCTGACCGTTTTCCTGAAGATAGGCTTTATAGATCGCGTTCATAGATGGTTTACCGTAGATTGTGTCGAATTTGGGATTTTGGAAAATTCTAACAATATGGTGAGAAACCTACCTAAAAGTTGAAATCTCCATGTCCGGCTGACAATTAGTTTCTTTTTGTCAAAGTTGCAAGGTCAGTTTTCCATTGTTTTGTATTTGTTATTTGATATTTGTTTTTTTAAATGTGTTAACTCCATCTCCAAAGGCGGAGGCGCCATTGCTTTGATATGCAATTAACAACTATGAAACGCGATTACAGTACGTCGCTTTGATAACCGCAATTGTTTTTTCACCATCAAATCTAAAAATGTGAGCTCTCGCCAGTGAAATAGTCGGGGGGGGCAGTATGTATTGTATGTCACGTAAAATGGCTAAAACTCCTTTAAGTTGATGATGATAAACATTTCTCTGAACATCACACTATGGAGTCACCCCCATCAACAAAAAAAAAAAAAAAAAAAACCTGTATCCCCCTTCCAACGTGTCTGCATTTGAAGTGTCTGTCAATTTCCTCCCCTCCCCTCCCCACCGCTCCCCTCCGCTCCTCCTTTAACAACCTTCCCACGCACCGCCCGATGCTCCCCCTGTCCACCACCCTGCCTGACAGTGGTGGCTGAGTTCCTCCGAGGCAAGCGCCCGGCTCTGCTCTGTTTTGAGCCCTGACTGGAAAAGGGATATGTGTGAGCTGCATACCAGACCCATGTTGAAGTCATAAAAAAAATAAAAAAATAAAATAAAAATAAAAACCCACCGCTCCTATGGCTGTGTTAAGGCGGCACGCACGCAGACAGTACAAGACCTGTTCACAGCTACCACCTCTCAAGCTGCCCCCCAGAGCTGTGTGCTCAGCGCCTGATGCTGCATTTCAAATCAGCCGGCGGGTCACCTGATCCCTCCAGCTCTCCTAAGTGCTGTTAACCTTTCAGAGAGCGGCACTTTGTCCGCCCATGTTTCCCTTAAAAACAACAAAAAACAAAACAGCACTGGTTTACCTGCTAACACCGTGATTCACGTTTCCTGTAACACAACGGAACAGATGTGTCAAATGCGAAGAAAGCATTTATATGTATTTGTATATATATTATATATTATATTATATTATAATAATATATTATGCCATGTATGTATTTGTGCAGTATATATACAGTATATATACACTGTATATATTCAGTATATATAGAGTGTATACAGTATATACAGTATATATATATGGTAGCTCAGGCGGTAGAGCTGGTGGTCTAGTAATCTAAAGGTTGCTGGTTGGATCCCAGGCTCCTCCTGCTAGCATGCTGTAGTGTCCTTGAGCAAGACACTTAACCCCTAATTGCTCCTGATGGCTGCGTCCGTCGCTGTTTGAACAATTGTAAGTCGCTTTGGATAAAAGCGTCTGATCAATGACTAAATGTAAATGTAAATATATATACACTGTATATATACTGTATATATACAGTATAGGCGGGTGGGGCATTATATATATATATATATATATATATATATATATATATATATATATATATATATATATATATATATGACACAGCGGTGTTACTAGGATCCTTGGGTTGGCATTTTGCATTTTTTCTTAAATAGGGTATGTAAACATGGTCGTAGTTTACTTTTAGTAATGGGGGAGGCGTACGGGGTAGGGGTCCACACAGGGTTTTTTCTGTTTCATTCAATTCATCTATCCGCAATAAAAACGCACCTTTTTTTTTTATCAGTTTTTATTTTTTTTACCTGTTCTCGTGGAGCGCAGATCGCTCTGATTGCCAAGCTTTTATATATATATATATATATAATTATTATTATTTATTTTTTTTAAATTTAAAAAATTTAAAAAATAAAAATACAGGATTCATGGGAAAATATTTAAATAGGAGGACAGCGAGAGACAAAGGGTAAAATACGGGAGGATCCCGGGAAAAGCGTGAGGGCGTGTTTTCACTGGATGGGCAGATGATTCCTCTGGGTGGGCGACGCCCACCCCAGCCCACCCGCAGACAGCCCCCTGACATGAAAGCAGAGAGGAACAGCTCCCTGGCCATGTTACAGCGGCCACAAGATAAGGAATGATCAGATAAGGTAAGCAAAAACCGCTGACACTTGACAATTCAATAATGATACAATATACATAATATGAGAACATAACAATAACACCTTAGATAAACAAATAAATCAGCGTGAAAGCCAGTGGTCACCCTAAACCTCAAGGGGGACTATGTGGTCGGGGAAAAAAAACCATTGAATCTCAGCTTATAAACGGTCTTAATCATAAATGATAGGGCTGTTCAGGCCTAAAGCAGCGGGTGGGTGGTCGTGAGTACATTTAATCTATTTAGTGTGCAGTTTCTACAAATACGCTATTGATTTGAGTGGCATAGCTATTAATCATAGCGGAGCTGAGACAGAAAGAGAGAGAGAGAGAAAGGGGGGAAGAGGAGCAAATTGAGGGTGAGGTTGGAGAAACAGAGCCCTGGAGTGGATTGACAGAGTCGGGGGGTGGAACAAAAACACACGGGTGAAAAGCAGGCGGGGAAGCTGCCTGGCGCAGGCTGCCAGGACAGCAGCGCGAGACGACAACATGCGCAGCCCAAGGTTACCGGAACGGGCAGCCCTCTCCCCTCATTCATTATCCCCCCCTCGCCCCAGCTCTTCTCTCTGTCTCTCTTTTCTCCCTCTTTCCAAGACTCCACGGGGGGGGTGTTAATTCCCTTCAAAACAGACACAAAAAAGCCCCCCCCCGATGTCAATTTGAGCATCTCACGAGCTACTTGTCATTTATATATCACAGCACTTGGAGGGAGCTCCTAATGGATGTCATAGAAACGTCATATTTCAAACTCATAAAAAAGTAAAAATAAAATACATAAATCAAATATCAATATATGGGTCGTGGAAATGTCCCCCCGCGAATATCTGCCTTTTTAGATTGTGTTTCAAATGATGATAAATACCGGATACCGGGTTTGAATTGCCGTCGTGTGGCTCCGCCGCCGTCTCTGAACTTAATGCCTCTGTGGCTATTTTCAGGAGGAAGGTGCAGACAAGCCCCTGCCCCGGCGCTGAGAGGACATTCATCTCCGGTTTCCCAGGAATGAACGGTTCATCACATTGGAACGTATGGAGGGTCGTCGGAAAGTAAGGTGCACATTCCGAACTCCGGAATGATCTCCAGGAAAAAACAACAAAAAAAAACAAAAAACGGAATCACCAAGGAAGCTCTCATTTATTTGTCCTCCTCTCGGTACGTATCCTAGAGAGGACATTCTTCTTTTTTTGTTTTTTTTCTATACTTTTCTATTACATCCCCTCCTGACACTCCTCCTTCTCGCTCCCTATTGCTCCGCAGAGGGTTCAGCCGGAGCTAATCTGTCAGGAGGTGGAGGGCTTGCATCGGGGGCTCTGATGGCGGGGCCTCCAGGGCCCCTAGGAGCTGCTTGGCTTGGCTCTCTCTCCCCCTCTCTCTCTCTCTCCCCCTCTCTCCGTCTCTCTCTCTCTCTCTCTCCTACGCTGGGAATATGGCCGTCTCGGGGAGATTTGTCTTAGTGAGCCGTGCTGATGGGATGTGTGCACTGATGAGGACTCAGGTGCTGCAGTGTTATTTCTGCTGAAGGCCCCCGTACTTCATCACCGAGCAGAGCACAGAGCACAGTGTTCAGGGAGAGGGAGGGAGGGAGCGAGGGAGGGAGAGGGAGCGAGGGAGAGGGGGAGAGAGAGAGAGGGGGAGAGGGAGCGAAGGAGCGAGGGAGGGAGAGGGAGCGAGGGAGAGGGGGAGAAAGAGAGAGGGGGAGAGAGAAAGAGAGAGAGAGAAAGAGAGAGAGCGAGGGAGAGAGAGCGAGGGAGAGTGCTTGTATAACGGTATAAACAGCACATTCAGCGATAGTGCACTTTGACTTTATGACGCCATGGAATTCAAATAAAGCTTATAACGTTTTGACATGTAGGCCGCACAACAAAGAAGAAAATCAACAAAAAACATTATCAGCCGAAACGTTTTTTTTTTTTTCCCCCGACCGATGATTTCTTAAAACAAGAAGGGGAGCGATATTCTTTATACACTGCGGCCTTGAAATAAGAGAATGAGTCTGTTGCCATTGTTTTGGAGGTTGTCAAACCTACTGTCAGTCACGGTAAATTAAATAAACCCACAGAGGAAGGCACGGCGGCTGAAAAGTCTAAGCCAAAAATAAAGAAAAATAATAATGAGGAGAATCATCTTATACACATGATTGTTAATCCAAAAAGAAAAGATCTATTGTTCATTTTCAAAAGATTCTGCAGTGAAGCACATATGACTGATTCATCTATTTGTTTTTGTTTTTGACTGTCTGGCTTTACCTGTAAGTTTACTTAAAAACCTCATACAAAGGTATGAAGGTTTTCAAAAAAGGAAAAAGAAAAAAAATAAACCTTAATAAAAGAAGGGACACAATACAGGGATCCCTTTTTACGTGAGAGTAAGAATCAAAGCGAGCGGGGGAACCGACCTGAGGATACGGCAACACTCCTTAAACAGCGGCTCTGCCTTGACCTCGCTGGACAATCAATGAAATAACTCAACAGGAAATAGAAAAGTGGGCGAATTCCTGTTTGTAAAAATTTGAAAAAAAAATACTTCTTCGGACGAGTACGATTTGGTGCGATTTCCTTCAGCTCCCTCCGACAGTCATTCGGGCATTTGTTCAACGTGAACAACCTCAACCTCAAGCTATTACACAAATGCAAACTCTCTTAACTGTGATGTGATCAACCGAGACCTTGGGGTTTCTATTTTTTAAGTGTATTCGATACTGGTTTAATGGACACTGACCCAGGGCGCGGGGAGGTTTTCAAGAGATGAGGTCATAAAAATCTACTCTAGGTATTAAAGTTACACTATTAATGCAATTCACTACCAATCAATGCCAGGTTTCGTCTCTTTGTACTAAAACGGAGTAATATACTGTACGTTTACGTGGGATTTTTTTTCCCCGACCTCAAAAGAGCATTGTCTACCAAAACCCCCCCCAAAAAACGTAAAAACAATAACAAAAATAAAGTATATCCTAATAATAGATGCCTATAGTGAATTAAGTTGGATTTCTAGGCAAATCTTGCAACTCTTGGAGCGTATATCCACAGGACTAACTTTCACAAGAAACTTTTGTAGATAAGGTGTTTTTCGCTCCTCATTCCAGGACGACAGAGCTACTCCATGCAAGCCTGATCACCTGACGGCCAGAGGAAGAAATCAACAGGTGAAGCGCATGTCAGCGCTATTATGCATCCCCATTCTGAGCTTGCAACTCTGAAGGGAGGCGCAAACTGCACACCACACCAGTTTTGTTTTTTCCCCGGGTGGGTTTATAGTGTGAGGCAAAAGCTGCTGCTCAATGCTAAATTTCAGAAGCTGTTCTCAAACATTTCCCACTGTCTGTGGGAAGTGAGCACGGCTTGATATACTGTACCTGGCAGCGTTCTTTAAATGTTAAAGAGAAATAGAAGCATACATTAACTCATGTCTGCGTATGTGTCTTTGTATGTATGTTGGTTAACAGAGGCTCATTAGTCAATATACTTATCAATATATATATCAATATAATTAGCCAGGTGCTTCTGTTTGTATTAAAAATCTGTGCTTCTGTTTGAAAAAAATGAAAATAAATAAATAAATAAACAAATAAACAAATAAATAATAATAATAATAATAATAATAATAATAATAACAACAATAACAATAATAACAACAATTATAATGACAATGCAAAACGTTGTTGCCATTAACCAGAGCCTTTAATTTCTATTTTTTTTAATCTCTTGAAATGAAATACAACAGCATGGGCTTATATTCACAGATCAGACGTATAGGAGTGCGTCTGGCTATACACCCATGTGTTTTTCAGTTCCTGTGAAAAATGGCCACATGTATTATTGTAGTCAGGAAAGTGTTTAAAAAAATACCACACGGTGTATTTTGGTTAGTTTTAATTTTTTTTTGATACTTTTATTTGTAGTTTTTGCATGGACAGAAGGCAGATGGACACAATCAGTAAAAGAAAAAGGGAATAAAAAGCACAGGTACAGTTCAAAATGCTCAATTTCAAATCGGTCTATATGATTATAAAGATCAAAATTTTCTAGTATTTATCCCCCTTCTCCTTTTGAAGTCGAATATTGAAAGTAATTTTCTCCACTGAGTGAATAAGGTTGATTATGTTGGTAAAGCCCTTTTATAGTTTGCCTTAGTGTTTTTTGAATTATTAGCATCAATAAAACACCAGGCCTTTTCATCCTCAGGGTTTGTTCTAATTGTAGGCCTACTTCACAGCCACTCATTTTAGGCTGATGTGTGCTGAACTTCAAAGTAAATTACAGCTTAAATATTAAAATAATAAATAAAACCTGACTCATGAGCCTTACACCAGGTTGTGCGCTTTTGTGCATTAGCCTTGGATAAAAATGGTTATCGAACGGTGGCCCTGCCCCTATAACCAGCTTTATCTTTGTTCGTCTGTCCATTGTAATTATTCGTAAGTCTGCTATTAAGTTAAATAGGGAAAAGGCCTATATTGGTTTGTGATAATTACAACAATAAAACTACGGTTCCACCACCTGGGGAGGGAGTGTGTCTAAGTTGGGTTAATATTATGGGGTTCAGAAGTCTTGACTCTCAGGACAGGTAGGGGTTAAATGATGTTTGTGGAGGGGGGCCCATTTTCAACATCTCGCCGAGGATCCAACAAACCCACGGGCCGGCCCTTTTGGTCAATATTTTGGACATCACAGCAAAGTTACTACCACTACTACTTCTACTACTCCGAAGTGAATCCACTGACTGAAATGAACTGAAAATGGTAAAAAACATGAGATCATCAATACTGGAGACAGTAAGGCACAGTAAACTACAAGGTAGATTAACTGATTGTTTAGAGCGCTGCCAGGTGAGGTACATAATAGTGTGGCCGAGAATGTCCTAGACCAGGCAATGAAATAGCCACCACCCCGGTGGCTGTCAAACCCATTAGAGCTCAGTGAAGAGGTAGGGTGACCCAGGGTGGAGGACAGACTCCAGACGCCAAAGCCTGGGTGTCAAATGGCCTGGGGTTCTTCACCGACACTTGGACACGGCGGGGCTGTGACCATGACCGACTTAGACCCGCAGACGCGAGCCAAAGAGAAAGAGGGTGCCGTGAGAGGGCAAAAAATAAAGGTGGTGCAAAGAAAAGGAGCGATATGCTAACATTGGGGATAACGATCTTCTTTGAATATGTTCCATCTTGGTGACGTCATTCTATGTCCTACATGCTAAAAATACCACCTACTCTTTGCGTGACTACAATAAAAAGCTTAATGCTAAACCAAGTTTTTTTTTTTTCCAGGCACAAGTCTTTTGTCCTACTGGGGGATGTACTTTTACATTTGGCTTATTACCCATGAAAACGGTAGAATAAGGGCAGTGTTCAGTACGAGGCATGCTGTGTTACTGTGTTAAATGGGCTAGGAAGCTCCCTCCGAGCGCACACTCTGCTACCCACTGATAGAGCACGTTGCTCTGTTTGTACCTTGAAATTCCCAACTCAGCCTTGCTCTAAGCTCCCCAAAGGATATCCTGGGATTTAAAAGAAGAGGACGGGAGGAGGGGGGCAAGGCCTGGGCCTCGCAGGCGAGCCAGCCACTAGTCATCACTGGGAAAAGATAAGCCACCCCCGCCAGCCCAGCACCACAGCAACCCTACATCCCACCAGCGCTCAATAACCCACCCGCACAACCTAATCCTAGACTGGGATGGAGCGAACCAGAGCATGATGCTGGCTGGCGTGGAAAATGCTTGAGTTGCCTGACACCTTTGATCTTGATGCTGCGGCAGAATGACAGTGGCGTGGTTGTGGACATGGCAGCAGAGCTTGGACGGATTACACCACATATCTCCCACAGCCACCGCTCACTGTTCAAAACCCCTCCGTCAACAATCTGCAGATCCGCCGCGGGAAGGAGCAAGTCAAAGGTGAGAGGGTGAGGGGTAAATAGGTGCTTAGCCGTGGTGAGAGGTGCCGCGCCCTGGCAGCATTGGAGTGGGGGGGCTATGATTGGTTTTGATGGCGTTATTAATGTGCAAGTGTAGTGGAGTCTTTCAGGTAAACAGGAGGCTTAATGTTTCTGCCCTTGGCTCTGCACCGAGCCCGTGGGCCCTCTGCTCTGTGCCAAGATTGATCATAGCAGGCACCTCCTAAACCTTACAGCCCATTACAAGGCTGTTCCAAAGTGCTCTTTCAGTGCCAGCTAAGATGAGGTCCCTGCAAGGTCTGGTATGAGTTGTTAAATTGTACCTACGGTTATGTCGGAACGGCTCATTTCGACGTGCTCGCGAGGACGGGACATGGCAATATGTTAAAGAGTGCCTAAAAGAGAGCAGGAGTGCGATCAAGTCGGAGGGAGAAGGGAAAAGGGACAAAATAACCTCGATCCGTCCAGGCCGTTGGACCCCGACTCAGCGACTTGACTGCTGGCTCTGATCTTGTGAGACATTGAGGGGCGTCTCCTCCGTGGACGGAATAATCTGTTTAAACTCGGGTCGCGCGGCCGTGATGGATGGGAAAACAGAAGCCCCACTTAATAACCTCTATCATGCCGCATGACCTCCTGGCCCGCAGTGGGCACCAGTTTGTTTATGGGTGGTACCTCCGACACGCTAACCGCACAGAAATTCTGTTGCGGCTAATGGGCCGGACTGAGAGATTGGTCTGTCAGCGCAGCGTGAGCCCTCATTTTTCTTCCCGAGCGCCTGAGGTACCCCCTCTACACCCCTGCGAGGCCCTACTCCCCGGCCCCCTCCCCCGTCATCTGTCAGCGGTGACTGAGCCCCCTGGAATATGGAGGCGTGAGGGAGAGTGTCAATTAGCATTAGGGTGTCCTGACAAATCTGTTTTTCTCGCCGCAAAGGCCTTGGATAACGTGTCCCTGATTCCTCTCTGTCAAAACCGTTGGGGGCTCCGAATCCGTTTTGCCGCTACAGTTCGACTCTGGAAATGGGTCAAGCGCACTTATTCAAGCACAAAAGAATTGCACCTGCGTGTGCGTCTCTGTCTGTGTGTACGTGAATGAGTGTCTACTTTAATAACCAATAAGAAAGTACCAAAGCCTATGTTGCTTAGAATAAAGAGTTATACTCTGAAATACTCTGGAAGATAGAGAGAACGCACCGGAGTGGCAAGATGCACCTTTCATATTAAAAATACAACCCCCTCTGAAAAATATATCCTTTGTTTATATTGTTCAGTTGTGAGTTGACCTTAAAGGTTATCTGAAACGTACAGAAAATGTCAAAACGTCCGGCCAGGGAACACAGCCTGCCCCCTACAGAGCACGCAAGGCCCCTGGGGGCCCCGGAGGCCTGCCAGGGCGTCCGCGATAACACGGCGCACAACTCCTTTATACTGCATTTGCCCTCTGCTGCGCAAGGCTCTTCCATCCTGATCCCGTGTTGTTCTGGCGGAGATGCAGTTATGGGTCGCACTAAGCGATTTACCTATTGAACAAGCCATTTAATTCACGCACCACGCCCCGCACCCTACGCCTTTGATGTGAGACTGGCGGAGTGGTAAGACACTCCCACTGGTGATGCAGTGCGTTGCTCCGACTTGTACAACGACAATAAAGAGAAATTCTATTATTTTTTGAGTTATATATCGAACCGCAATACATAGGTTCCTCATCAGTAACAGACAGCAACCCCATGTATGTGCACGTCCATTCAGCCCATCAGTCTGAACACTAGGATGTGACGCGTAGGGCAGTGTCTCTGAACACTGATTACTGAAACAAAAAAAAAAAAAGGTGCAGTTCTAGTGTTTCTATCTGTATCTGTACAAAAAAATAGGCCCCCTAACCATTTGCATAATATGCAACATGTTTTAATTTTGGATAAAATAGACAGGATGGAATAGATTCAGTTTTGTCAAAATGTAAATTTCCATCTCAAAATGGGGGACATTCCATGAACCAATGGGCTTCTTAAATGTCATTTATTACTTTATATGTCACTCACTGCTACCATGCATTGATTCAGTCACCCCCATTTTCGATAAATAACAAATTAGGTCCACATGAATTAAACCCATTTCTTCACTTTCTTTGCCACTGAGTGACTCAAGCCTTTTCACCGAAAAAGCAATCCACCTCACAACTTAACCTTTTTTTTTCTCTAACATTTTGGGCAGTTTTTTAGTATTTACTGTAGAGAGCAGCAGAGAGAGCCAGGGAATGGGGATAGAGCGAGGGAGAGACACGCAGCAAATGACCGCAGGCTGGATTCAAACCCGGGCTGCTGCAGGCGTTCTGCCTATACGGTGCGTGCTGATCCGGTTCAGCCACCAGGACGCCCTCAAAGCGTAACTTTCAGCGGTCGCTTTTGATCTCTTAGTGCTACCTAGTAGCCCAGTGTTGCAGAAAATTTGAATTGTTTACTGCTGATTTTTTTGTATTTTACATTTTTTAAGAAGAATATTCAATATTCAATAACTAAAAGCATCCCATTTGAACTGAAAAGCCGAAGGGGAAAGCACAATTTGAAATTGGCTGGAGTTTGTCTTTAACTGTGGGCTGCATCAGGAGAGCACATAATAGATATTGATGTAAATGTAGAGACTGATTTTGAAGGTGGAGATGGAATAGTGGAGACAGGGCTCACACAGCACCAGCCGCTCAGAATGGCTGCCCCCAGCCAGCTGCCAGCCGGATATGTCCATTCATTCTGTTCAGATAAGCATGGTCCTGTCACAAGCCTGTTAAGGACCAGACGGCCATTGTAGGCGGCGGCACCTGTATGTGAAGGTGGTTATTGAGGAGGATATCATGCATGTAGACTTACCATAGATGCCGGTGGATATACATGGGAAGGCCTGCGGAGAGAGAGAAAATAAATTATAATCCAAACACATTTACCCAAGCATAAATCAAAGGCCTATAACCTAGCAAATTAAATCCTATCTATAAATCCTTACACCTTGGAAGTGAATTTTTACAGATTTGTCACAGTGATTTATGAAACAAATTCCCGCGGTTTTGTTCCACAAATATAGCAATACAGTACTATTACTATAATATATATCAACACATTTACATTTAAAAATGTTTTATTACATTACTTATTTATTATTATATATTTATTATTTATTATTATAAAAAAAGTACTTGCACCTCAACATTCCCAACATGCCTGTCATTAATACGTCTGACAGGCTGTGGTTGTATTATCGTTAATAAAATGTTTTGGAATCTGGACTTGTTTAAATCATTAGATCCCTTTAATGTTGTTGTTTTTTTTAAGCTGTTCAAAGCCGGGCTAAAGGCGGAACATGCTGTACATATGAGCTCTATTTTGACGTATTTGACAAGAGCCAGATTGAACCAAAGCACTGAGTTAATGTTGCATTTAAAGCAAACATTCGGTTAATGTTGCATCATTTCAACACACACACACACACACACACACACACACACACACACACACACACACACACACACACACACACACACACACACACACACACACACACACACACACACACACACACACTATACTTTTACGGGGGTAATTACAGCTAAATCTATCAAGGATTTGAAAGCACTTTTTCAGAAGAAACACCCAATAAACAGCACCACATGGAAACGCTAATGAACGCAATTATCAAATTCTGAGCAGCCACCCTTGAGCATGGCACGTCCACATTGGGTGGAGAGTTTGCCTGGGGGAATGGCGGATCTTCTCTGGTGGATCCATACAGTAGGCAGCGCTCTGCGCTTAATAATCTCCAGACCATGAATATCGTAATGAGGGCCCATTGATCCAGCGTTGACCTTCCCTCCCACGGTCATGTCTCTGGCACTCAGTTTACACAAGTACTTACTCCACATATGTAACAGAAGGCTTTTTCGTTGTCTTTTAGTTCACATACCAAAATTGCGCCGGATAATAGCACGAACATGGAGCGTGCAACCCTGGATGCAAGAAAATCTTGCAGGGGACGAGAATGAATCAAGACGGGTTTATCAAGTCCAGGTGGAGTCACGGACCAAAGCGGAGTCTCAGAACTCAGCCCGGCACTTAAAGGTGGCGAGTCCAACTCTACCAATGAGACACCAGAACAGTGCAAATCAAGGTGAATACAAAGACGTTTTTGGACACTATTGCTCTTTTTTTATCTACCCCACGGACAATAATTGCAAAATTTTCACTCATTCACTCACCACTTAAAAATTGGTGTACAGTACGAGGTGCGTTCATTGGTTGGCAAATATTTTTTTTCACAATATGTTTCAGAGACAAAAGTGAAACGAAACAAAAAAGCAGAGTAGCTTTGGCTTTGGTCGACCTTTTTTAACGTGCAACATTCATTCGAAAATATCGAAATAAATTTGCAGCTCTGATGCGGTTTATGGAGTCCGTCATTTCTCGGACCGTGTCAAGTCCACCGTCAGTTCTCTCAAAACGCCGTCTCCAGGCGGAGCCCCGACTTGACACCACAACCTGCCTCCCTGTCTAATAATGTCTGAGAAGCAGGAACTTTCTTTCCCTGATTATCTGCAGAGTGTCAAGAGAAGCAGATGATTTCGGCTGAGTTTCCACCTAATTGGGAATTAAGGTTTCTGTCAGGGCGAGTTGTCGATGGTGAATCTTAATAGAGTCGCCTATGCAACCGTCTTAACGGGAAAAACATCCAAGTACGAACTTCCGAATTGTGACTTGGCAAACATAACTGCCTGTAAGAGAATATGCAAAACTTTACTAATTAATTTTTTAGCAACCACAATGTGTAATGATATTCTACTCAGCAGCATACTGTATGTATTACTTTTACATCTTCTAATGATCTATCTATATATATATATATATATATATATATATATATATCGAACAAACATGTTAACAATAGTCCAAATGAGTTCTGTAAAATGCATTATTATTACAATTTAACCTGCATGCGTGTGCTTAGTGCGGGTCTGAAACACACACACACACACACACACACACACACACACACACACAGACAGACACAGACACACACACCTTAACTATTACACCAGTCATAAGTCTGTGGAAATAGGAAGTGATTAATTATCTCCCTTTCAAATTCTAATTAATAATGTACTCCTGCAGAAAAATCCTCCATTTTTAATTGAATACATTTTTAGATCTCATCTGCTCTGAAATCCAAAGAATGGATGATTTTTTTTATTAAACTGTAGCCTGTGTGCAATAAACATGGTCTTCGCTAAAGAGGGGTATTAAACAGAGCCACTAATGATTTCCGTTTTGTCACAAAGAATAAGAATAAGAATAGAAATGCGATGCATTTCATTTTGGAGAAGTGAGGTTTGGATGAATAGATATCTACTGTACTACCCAATCTAAAAGTCCTAAACTGTAGGCTTAAAAGTTAAGGCTTAACACTTTCTAATAATAAAAATAACTGGGATTTAATACCCAGTTAGTGATAATAAATGAATGAATCACTGTGTTGTTTTATTTTAATACAGAAGGATTCGGTGCGATGCAATATGATGCAATCTGTTATAGTTCTTAACATTTGTTTCATGTAGACATTTATTTTCCATTACAGATTAATATAAGACAGTTCTATAAACGTATATCTTAAATATCTGACAATTTCTGTTTTGTATTTTTGGCAATTTGTATACAGTACATACAAATTATATATATTATACAGACATTATCATAGATATATCTGTATAATATCTGTATAATATATCGGATCTGACATTTTAATTGTATTTTTTTTATCCTATTTTACTTTCTTTAATTTTAATTTTTATTCTCCGTTTTTTCCAGACTGTTCAACTATTTATTTTTTTATGTTCATGGTCTGTACTGAAGCGCACCAAACCTCACCAGGAGGAATTCCTTGTACATGTAAATGTTCCCGGCGAAAATAAACCAATTCTGATCCTGATTCTAAAAGTGGCATTGCTTACCTTCAAATAGATATATTTCTCAAAAGAACAGGGAATCTCAAGTATTTTGTTACTTTATGGCAGCTAGATATAATGACATATAATATATTGTGATTCTGATATAGTAATATATAATATTATATTATAATGACCCTGGATGCGTTGGAGTATTGTTAATTTTCAGTTCGAATGTGTTTTACTGTGGGAGGTTCACAAGTCTCGCAAGAGGGAATGGTGTGGTTGTGTGTGTGTGTGTGTGTGTGTGTGTGTGTGTGTGTGTGTGTGTGTGTGTGTGTGTGTGTGTGTGTGTGTGTGGCGAGACGGAGCTGGAGAGAGAGAGAGCGAGAGAGCGAGGGATATGTGTTGGGTTGTCGGTTCAACGGCGTGAGAGCAACATGACTTGTGACGTTAGAGCAGCGAGTCTCCCGCAGCAGCTCAGTTTATACTAAAGCAGAATTAGCAGCAAAGCTCCAGTCGACCGGTTCCTGACTCTAGAA
This sequence comes from Zeus faber, assembly GCF_960531495.2. Lineage (NCBI taxonomy): Eukaryota > Metazoa > Chordata > Actinopteri > Zeiformes > Zeidae > Zeus > Zeus faber. The sequence continues at coordinate 25,005,991 of NC_137202.1, forward strand.
TCGACCGCCTCACGGCGCATTTGGATGGAGCCAGCGGTCCGCGTATCAACGTGGTCGCATTTTCTACGTTAAAAGCGGTTTTCCGATTGGTATCTAATTGATGGCCATCTTTTCCAAAGAGATTACAAAAAGCAACGGCCCCGTAATAGTTCCTGCATCGCGGCACTTTGCATCGGACGTATTATTCAAGCAGCGCTTTACAGCCGAAAATAGTTTCATTATTCTTTACTTCTGTGAACAAGTATATTATGATACATAGGCCCGGCTCGCGGCCTCCCCACTTCACATTCATCTTTGTAAGTATATTAATAAACAGTAAAGAGAAATGATTTTTCCAAAGGTCCCATTTGTCTTGAAAAGCAGCTGAATGTGTACTTTTAGTTTCGGCATTTATCAAAAGGCGTGGCCACGGCGTCGGTATAATGAGATGAGAAATGGAGGAAGCGTTTCCTCCACCGGCTCACAAGCGGATTAATACAGAGCAACGTAACTCTGCGGAGATTCATCAAATAACAGCCGCGCCTTTAAACGGCACCGCGCCGGAGCCGAGCCCGACAGTTTGTTTTTATTTTATTTATTTATATATATATATTTTTTTGCCAGGCTGACCTTGACAGGTTTCATCTGGAAAGACGCTGTCGGCAGCAGCTGTGCCGATGTTACTTCATTTTAAGATGTTCAAAAACACTCAATTAGTAGATCTGAGCGTGTGAGTCAAAATACATGTCTGTCAGGATGATAACTATTCAAATAAGCAGTGGGGGGGGGGGGTTATTTTCAACCGAGAAAAGCTAATGAGACTATTTTTTATTTTTTTTTCCCTCATACAATTGGGATATCTACAGAGTACAGGCCCCTGATGAGACTTTTTGTTTTTTCGTGAATTACGTCGACGTTTCTCTCTAAAGCGTCAGTCGGTGACAAGCACATTGGGATGCAGCGGCCCGCTCGTCCTTGCTTTGAGCAAAGAAGAATGAGTCGCTGGTTGTGTTCTTATTTACTCGTTTTTTTTGGGTGCCGCCTGTCAAGGTGAATCCTTCTCGTGAGGGGTGATTTAAATCCTTCGCTGAAGCTCTGACCTTTCCAGTTGACTGTCTGGGTCCCGCAAAAAAACGGGCGGATGATGAAGCGCGGCCGGGCCGGGCCATTTTTAGTCCCGCGCCTGGCGCGGAGTCGGGGGGGGGGCCACGTAGTGCGCCCGCGTACTGAAACAGACCCCGAGGAATGTGAAGGCAGGCGCCTGCCGAGCTCAGAAAATGGCTGCTCCTCCGGTTTTCGCAGACGCGATAGCGGTTGCACACCGTCCATGTGAAGACGGTCATTCACGCAGAAAACCTTCCCGTTCGCCCACTTGCTCGCGTGCCATCTCGGGATTTTAACCCTCTGAGCTTCCCACCTGTGTGTTTGGCAGCGCTGCCTCAAACAAACAACAAAAATAAAAAATGTACACACATTTAGGAACACACGTCTCGGTATTTTTCATTTCTATGGAAAAACAAAAAGGTCATAATTTCTGGATGAGCTTGAAGAAAGGAGTGTGGGCTGGCTAACGTGGACCTTTTTGAGACGCCAGTCTCACAGCCAGCGGTGATGACACACTGTCAGCAAAAATCAATCGACCCTCTTTCGAAATTGTCTGGCCAATCCATTAAATTCCAATCGATTTTTCTGGAAGAGGGGGACCAGCGCAGTCGGCACTCACTTTGGACGAGACAGAGATACAGTAGAAACACAGATGGGGTACGTCTGCCGGGGTTTGCAGGCGGCCGTCGCAGGCGTGGAGGGGGGTTACGGAAGGCTGTCAAGTGAAAGCCCTGTCTCTAAAACTCCAACACCTGGAGGGGCTGAAGGTTGTGGTTAAAGTGCGCAAAAAATGATCTCACTCCCGATCAACATCTAACAATCTCGATAATTGAGACGGTCCAACGCCATCCACATCATGTTTCTCGTCTTCGGAAAAGGACTATAATATATCCTTGTTTAACGAGATCACAAAACAGTAAATCCAATGTCCAAAACCTCATTTTACAAGGATAAATGCGTCAAAATCCCGATTGGACCTGCAAATCCTAATTGCATGTCATTTGACATTCAATACTGATAACACTTTTTTTTGGGGCCGTTTTGACGGCTGGCCCGTTTCGTTATCATTTTTTTTTTCTTTTTCTATCTGACATATAAATGACAACGTTGATACTTGATCCGTGGTAAACCAGCTTTCGGGACAGGTATGTTCGTGGATTGATGATTCCAGCCCCGCAGGACACTGTTATCACTGTGGGGGTTTGGCTGCGACGGGGCCCTCAAACGCGGCATACGCTGTATATGGCGTCCGCCCGCGTTCCGCCTGCATGCCCGATGGAGGTCTGCGGGACGAAAGGCAAACGGGCGTTGAGGATGTGGAAATCCTTCCGGTCCGGAGGCAGTGGAATCGCCGTATTGCTGACAACAATAGGCATCTTGGAGCAAAGGAACGTAAGCTCGACACGGCCGCGCAGGCGACTGCCGGGCCACCGTAGAAACCACATTGACATTTGGAGCTGTTATATAAGGGCCGGTGTTAATTAGGAGAGTTGGCATCATGCACTCCCGTCATGACTTATGATTCCTGCTTGAGGTTATTATTTCAAGATTCAATTTGTGCGTCCGTCTGCTCATTAGAAGTGAGTCGGCGTGTGCCCCGGCACGCGGCCGTGCCCGGCGCGCCGCCTTGTTGTGCTTATTGTCTTTGCTTCCGGGAACCTTCGGAAATTGGTCACCAGGGAAATTATTCTGTTGCCAGGGCTCCTCCCTAATCTATCACGTAGCTTTAAAGTAGAGCAACCCCCCCCACACAGTATAGTGATTACAGAACAGGAGCGAACACTGGGGCACGTAGCGCTACCTTCCTTGTATTCCTACTGTCCTGGATTCATCCACTTGTAGTGTCATTTCACAATAATTAACGGTGTTGATAAAATAAGGAACTTAAAATTTTGACAAACTTCACAAGTCTTTGTGGAGTTTGACACCCAGCGACTGGAACCAACCTGGAGCTCATTAAGGCGGCGATTTATCGACTGAGAAACGCGAGCGGGTTTTCATACGGACTCTCTGCTGATCAAAGTAAGCCACTGGCATTCCTCCGAGGGCGTCGGGGGGAGCGGAGGTGGCGGAGGTGGTTGCTGCTTGGTGAGGTGGACTCCTGCAGCTCTCAGTCATTTGTTAAGCCGCGGGATATGACACGGTACAGACGGTGTGACCCTCGGCTCTGGACAGAAAGGTGATGAGAGAGAAAAAAAACAAAAAAAACACCCGCTCGCCGTGACCGCTGCTTTCTGGAGGGGCGCGGTGGGGGCAGCGCCTCGTCTCGGCTGGGTGGGTAAATAGCACTGGACCCAGGGCGCTACCCCATAGCTTGAAGCCTCCTGGCCCTGTTTGCAGATGGATGCCTTGCTTATAAATCACGGCGATGAGGGGGAGAGACCTTGTGCAAATGCAACCGCCGGTACACTGTGTTATTATTCACCGGTGCAAAGTGCAGAGCGGGCCTTACATTCAGCGGGATCGTCCTTTTTTTAATTGCCGTAAATCTTCAAGCGCATTGGTCACGCCTGTCAGACCACTACCTTCCCCGCTGAGATGCACACGTCGCGGTTAGTGATCGGGAAATGCAAATATTAAACACATTAAACAGCCATTTCGTAGCTACACTGATTATCTGAGGGCCTTAATATGCAAAACGGAGGGGGCGAGAACGCAGGGGATTGTGAAACACAGAACCCAATCACCTGGGTCCAACCAGACGTTTTTATGTCCTCCATCATCAAGTGCGGCCGGTATGTCGAAAAGACGCCGGGACTTCTGAAACGTGCACCATTGAGTATAGATCATGAAAACGCTATTATTAAAGGCTATCATGAAAGTCGGTGAGGCATCTCACGGATACACATGTTTTCTCAACGCCAGCTGAATAGTCTCATCCGTGCACTTCTGGACCAGTCAATTTCTATCAAAAGAAGAAAAAAAAAAAAAAAAGCTTTCTTGTTTATTGTCAAGATTTTCTCGCTGGTTCAGATTCCCTTTCCAATGCAGTGCAACTACAGAGATGTCTGAGGAATTATCATTGAGATTAATTAAGATTGGAAACCTTTACTTACTATCCTACCTCAAGGTTAGTGCCTCTGTGTTTTGTACATAATAATAATTATAATAATAATAATAATAATAATAAATAATAATAATAAAGAGATCTATAGGCTTGGATAATAAAAGAGGCTAAAACCACATTTCCCAAAGCACTACGTACAAAATAAGAACTAACATTGGTTTAGAAGCACAACCTCATTAACTGCGACTGCAGCTGAGCCCTCTGTGCTGGGTTCCAGTGACCCCCTGAAAGGCATAATTACTGTATCATCGAATCTTAAGGACATACATTCTCATTAGGAGAGCGAATGTTTGTCCCTCTCTTGTACACTGCGGGCCAAAACACATATCGCTGGGCAACAGCTTCCTGTGATTTGCTTAAATTCACACTGTCGGAATAATTACGCTACTGTATGTCTCCAAGCCCGGGATGTTTTTTGGTCAACTGGGAGTCCACCGACTGCAAGCGGAGCTCTGCGCTGGCGGAAGCTTTCTGAGATTAAGACTTAATTGATTAATTAATCTTTCATAACATACAAAAAAGGCATGGGCATAATGCTGCATTAAACAATATTTCTGCCCATGGAATAAGTCAGAAGACTGACTGTGATGTGAAGGATCTCTAAATACTGGGGCATGAGAATCAACTCCCCAATCCACCGCGACATGTGCTTTTGGGTTCAAAAAAATACGTGGTACCTGCCAACCTGTGAGGTTGAGAATGGCGGAGGGTCCAGGCGTGAGGAGAGGAGCGGCTGGCACAGAGAAGATTTATAGGCCGACACGGCAACGACAGCGACCTTTTTGAACTATTTTGTGACAAGGAATTAAGCCCAAACCTAAGTGCAAACGTTTCCCGATTGATGGATCATTCTCAGCTGCACCTGGCGTTTTGTGTTCCCTCGCGGCCACCGTAGGGAGGGGTAAAATCCTTTCGTGGAAGAGAGTTTGACGGAGCGGGGGCAAAAGTTGGAGTTTGTTCACATCAATCGTCGTTTCCTCGGATTGGGCTTCATTCATCTTAAAGGGAGCGACGGAGGAGGTAATCACGCCATCTCGGCGCTTCACTCAAAGGGGTAAATAGTATCCAGGTGTATTTAAAGCCAGGGTTTGGGGGAAGGAGAGGTCCCGGCCTAAAGCAGCCACGCCTGGGGGGGGCTAGCCACCCATTAAAAAAAAAAAAGAAAGTAACAAAACAGATATTTTTTGCAAAAAAACAAAAAGCATGACATCAAGGAATAATGTTTTTGCTTTAACGCGATTTTCAGATGTTCTTTTAGGTCGGACGTCAGAAGTTCAATCGCGAGTCAGGATACGTATATTTTGGATGGATGATTATTGCACGGGTCCATAACCCGATCTGTTGAACTGACACAGCCATGTCCCGGCCCATTCCCCGACCGTGCGATCAATGGCTTTGTCGAGTCAGAGATGAAGACACATTAAAAGAGGTTTGCCATGAAAATAAGTATTGGCAACAGCGGCTCGGTGGGAAGGTTCCACGCTCGAACAGCCCACGGTAATCTGATCTTCCCTTTCTCTCGTATCATTACGCCCTCCCACAGAGGTCAGCCACTGATGCCAAATTCCTCCGACCGCTGGGGTGTTTGAAGGCGATCCCGCTCTGAACCCGAGTCGGTGCGTTCCAGAGGCCACTCGTGTTTATTCATGAGGGTTCCTGCTCGGTAACATGCAGTAGCATGTTGCATCACTGACCAGAGCCACGGACCAAAAAAACAAAAAACAAACAAAAAACAAAAACAACAACAAAAAAAAAGCAAAGGATCCCATTGGCGAGTAGCCGGCTGACCTCGGCCGAGAACTGAGGATGATTGCGCAAACTCCAGCAGAAAAGGCGAGGGATGTATTCACATCCACTCCTGCTCCGAGACACCTCTGCAAAGCCGCCGGCCTACGCTGAAAGTCCTCGTGAGATTATTTTCTTCCTTACGTAAGATATTGATTATTGTGCTGCAATACGTTGTTGTGATCTGAATGTCTCTGGACAGCCATAGTGAGGGAGAGAGAGATCAGACTGACAGTCAAGGTAATGGAGCTTCAGCCTCCCTATCTGTTCCGGCAGCGTCACAGGGCATGGCCGTTCCCTAACCCTTTAAAGCCATGAACTTTACGTTGATTAAGATCTTTACATTGACAAAATGATCATGGAGCTATCAAACATTTCATTGTACTCATTACCAGAAAGGGTGACATTATAAATCGAGGAAGGCGCTTTGATCCAACCCTGAAAGGGTGTTGAAAAGCCAGGGAAAAAATGAGGGTAAAAAATATATATAATAATAATCTCTCCTGCACGACAGCGAGGAGGAAGAGGCTGGAAATGAATAAAAAACAATCAACAACTGAAAAGCAACTGAGGCCATCGTTCAACCACAGGCTGCGCCGCCTGTGATTAGTGCAATGAGTACTCGGTAAATGCAGAACATGCGTGGACGTTTGCGGCCGAGCGTCAGATGTGCATCTGCATATTCGGAGGCCCAAATTCCGAGGCGGGCGCGACGGCAAAAAAATGATCAAAGGAGGGAGCGCGAGGATCTCTCATCTGAAGCTTTCATCAAAAAAAAAAATAATAATAAAAAAAAAGAAAAAAATAATTCAGACGGCTCTGTCAAAGCGGGAAAGTCGGCGAAACGCTGCGGATGAAAAGCAGCAGAAGCGACAGCTGACCCAGTATAACTCACAGAGGGTAGCGCGCGAATCAGTAAGAATATATGTGCTAATCTGAAATATTCAGCATCCCCAGCGCTGCCGTTCCCAGCATATAATAGGAAGGGCAGGGACGCTGAGAAAATCACTTACTCTAAAACATAATTCATAAGATGTACCACATGGGGAGACGATGCCCCGGCGCTTGATGTCAGCGAACAGTAAAATAATAATTAGAAGGCCCTTTTTTAATGTGACATTACCCCTCGTTCCTTCCACCAATCGGCCTCGGCGGCGTATTAAATCAACGGGGGGGGGGGGGGGGGGTCCTGATGGCGTCGTCCTCCCGTGTAAGGCAGCTAGTTCGACGTTCCTTCCTTTCCCGAGACGTGTCCTTCGAGAGTTCAAAAAGCCCAAATATCAAAAAGGAGCTTCAAAGTCCGCTCAGAATGGCGGGGTTGACGGAATGTCCCGCATACCAGGGCAAGTGAGTCGCTTCCGTCGCTCGCCACTCTGTGGCTTTTACAAAGCGCGGGACAAGCTGCCGACTGCGCCGAGGGAACCCGACGCCGCCCTGTTCATCTGATCCTCGACAACGCAAGCCGCTGGACGTGCACAGCGTAAGCTCCGAGTAGACGACGTCGGATATTCAAACGTGCAGTAACACATTTCAGTCTCCCACATCGCGCTCATTCCCGCTTGGGTTTGGATAATTGAGGAGGGCCCACGGTTCCACCCATTCGGCGGAAATTTGCGGGAGCTTCGAGGAAAAGTGTCCAAAAGTGTGTCTGGGCTGATTGTGTACTGGAAGAACTATTTCCCTGCATTAGGAAAAGGTTCACTATTACCAGTATACAGTGTATTAACTACAGACCACTGGCATCACAATGACTTTCCCAGTTATAATGTTAAATACCCCATGAGAAAGAACCCCCATTCACATTCAAAATGTCTCCTCGAGGAACAAAAACAACCCGGCAGAGCAGCTGGAAGACGCTCGGAATTGGTATTTCCAGCCACGCCGCCGCGCCTTATTCAGCGTGGGGAAAAACAAACAAACAAACAAAAAAAAAAACAAAACGCAGCTGGTCGTTGAGGTGCGCCGGGGAGCATTCGGCGCCACCTCAGGGACGGACGGCCGAGCCGCGGGGGGTTGCGCCTCGAGCCACCGGGTCGAGGAAAGAGGAGGAAGGGCGGCAGCACCTGGTCGGCCGCGTGAGGGCAATGCAACGCGGGCGCGGCGCGGTCCGGGGGCAATTCGTAGCCGCGGCCGGCGCCGTCGCCCGGGGGAGGGGCTGCCAGAAGCTCCGGATACGAGCACCCGGGTCCCGACGGAGCCGGCCTCCCCCCGCAGCCCCGAGGCCGGTACCGCTCCTTCAATTGGACACAACCTTGAGGGCGGGCCAGCGCGCCTTCTTTCATTCATGTCTTATCCACACACGGCGTCAAACCTCCAACCGCTCGCAAAAAATGCGAAGGATTGCGCCGCCGGGAGAAGACGCAAACGGGAGTTGAGCGGCTTCGCCTTTCAGCGGCTACGCCGGCGATAAAAAGACACGGAAAAAAAAACAGGATCTTGAAATCTGAAGGAAGCGAAGCACATTGAACGTCATGTTTGGATGTCAAAACTTTCACAGGAAAGGTTCCCTGCAGCCAAGGATCCCGTTCTAATTAGACAGATTTGGTTTAAAGGGGTGTTTGCGGGGCTCAAAGAGAGAAGAGCGGAGAAGATTCAGACGAAAAATTGCACCTGCGCCGTGCAAAGCCAATAAAATCACTCTGCCTCTAAATATCCAAAAAGGGCAAACTACGCCGCAGTGCTAAAACTATGTTGCCGAAGAACGCCGATTCATTAATTCCTCGACTGCGGCCCCTGAAAAAAAGGAAAGAGAAAACGAGCTTCAAGTGAGTCATTCCATAGAGTAATGAAGGGCCTTGGCTCTCACAGCGAGTTACCACACAAATAATAATAATTAAAAATATATATATATTAAAGTGAGGGTAGGTCGGAGTATCAGAAGGAATTTTCCGTTGTTAAGAGTCTATTCATCCATGTGCTCAGTGGGAGGGGGCAGCAGGTCCCGGTAGCGCGGTTTCACTTAAAACTCCCCACAACATAAAGCCATAAATCTGAGCTCGCCCAGAGGTAGGAGCAACCAGCGCTAATTAACAGAAGCAGGATGAGGGGTCAAGGCCCGCGTCGTATTAGCACGGACAAAACAGTTTTTCAATTAACACGCCAGGCCGCTGCACTTTTCAGGAATAGGGGTTTTAAGAACGCGGACACAAACGGAAATGTGCATCGGCATCGGCACATGTTTACGACAGAGAAACTGAAATACTTTAATGGGACAGGCGGTCGAGAAATAAGAGTGATCTTGGCAAGTCCATGGTGGAACTTTTTTTTTTTTTTTTTTGTGTTAATACCAATAGACCTAGTCCTTTAAAGGACTTTGGTCCAAGGACAAAGCGGGCTCTGAGGAGGTCAGCGCTCCCTCCGTGGGCCTTGGGGCCGTTCTCTCACACTTTGATCCTGAGCTCCGCTGCTTGTGCGGCTGGCCCAAGCTCAGGAGAGGAGGGATTAGGGACGGGGAGTGACAGCTCCCTTTATTTTTATTTTTTTTCCCCCCCATTCTCATTTGGGCGGACAGGAAAAAAAAAAAAGGGTCCGGCGACCAGCCCCGATGGCTCCTTCAAGGTCTTTGTGTGAGTGTGTGTGTGTGTGTGTGTGGGGGGGGGGGGCCTCAGTACTTGAAAAAGAGATGAAAGGAGAAGCTGCCTCGCTGATAACCGTATAATGGCTCACTTTGAGAGAACAGGCGTTTTGCTGAGATGGGCGCCTGGTTTCAAACTGCTTGCTATTAGTCATGCTGTTGACTCATTTGCATGTGTTTTATTGTCCCCCGGGTGACGGCTCGCACACTGACTTGCCGCTTAGTGCACTTATGACAGTGCTAATAATATTCACACCTACGGCAAAAACAAAGGGTCTTTATATCTCTTTGTCTTCGTATGATCGGGCTCTCATAACGTGACTGACTTTTGTGCCACACTTTTCTCCGATGAGCTTTGAGCCGCGCTCCTCCTGAACCTCATCGAGCCGCACAATGGAGGGATTATTCCTGAAAGTCGCCATCAGTTAGGTGCAGTAAAGTCAATCACAGTAGTTCTAGGGACGGAGTAAAACAGATATTTCTTTGCGGTGGGCGACAGCGTTGCCCCCTGCGCCCCGTCGGCCCTGATACACGGGAGCGACGACTGCATCGCAGCCTCCGCCCATACTCCGCCCATCCTCCGCCCATCCTCCGCCCATCCTCTGCCCATCCTCTGCGCCGCCGTACGCGCTCACCCCGAGGGGGGACCCTACGGCGAGCCAGCGCGGGGCGTCGGCGAGTCAACCTCGCGGATTCCCCCGCCCTCTAGGGAAGAGAGGACGATACCGCGGGCTCCCTACCTGGGAGAACCTCCTTCATCCACGAGAGGCACCCAGACGTAAGGCATCAAATCGGGGACGAAGTGCGGGCGGAGGAGTGCTCCCTGAGGCTTCCTCCGTCTCTCAGTGCACCCGTGTGGTGTCGCACAGAGAAAATAATGTTTTGGGACATAAGGCAGTTAAATTGATTTATTGAGCGCTGAAGGCCGCTGAGAAATTGCTACTAAAAAAAAAAATATCAACCTTCAACCCCAAATGAATTTCTTGCCGCCTCCATCCAGGCCCCGCCGTGTCTTTAGACTTGAGCTACGGATCCAAGGGTGGTGGGAAGCCGAGCTCAATACTGTGGGCAAGGAGACGCAAAGCATGCGTCAAGAGCCTTACAACAACAACAGCCGTATGCACAGATGTTTCCTTGGAAACCTATGATATGGAACACAAGTCGTCGAGGTGTTTAGAGGGTGGGTTTATTACTTTTCAACGCAGGCTTTAAAATGCTGGTTTACGTCGTCTGTTTGGACGCTTCAGTATTGAGAAATTTCACCAATAACAGCTTGAAAATGGCGTTTTAAAAAAAAGGCCCCGGTTGAAAAAGTAGTGAAGCTGCCTTTTAATGGACCGTGATCGACAGGAAGGAGCGGAGGACATTAAGGGAGGGTGGAAATCACGGGTTGACGGTATTTGTTTTTGTTCATTCCAAAGCTGCAACAACGCCACTCGAACAGGATCGGGAGGTTTATTTTCGTATGTAATGTTCCGAGAACAAAAAAAAAAAAAAAAAAAGAAAGGTTGACAGCCTCTCTTCCTCATCTTGTCTCCGGCGCTCTTTAATTGGCCGATTCGTACATGATGTGTCACACACAGCTGCCGATCTGAATGCAGGCAGTTCAATTAGTGGAAGACGAGGCGGTGGGGGAAAAAAAAAAAAAAAAAGGCCATGAAAGAAGCATGGAGGACACTTGGGGAGAACACGGGAGAAGGAACCGTTTCCAGTGTTTGTGTTTTGTGTCTGCTCCGCGGCGCGCCGGCACGTCCGTCGGGTTTTGAGTCACAGTCCGGGACAGATGAGCGCAATTTGGGAACACGGGCAAAATATCATGTATTGCTGAGGAACGTGGCGGCGTGGTCACCGTGGCGGCTTTGTTTTCACTGGCGCCACGGCCTCAGAGTCTGCGTGAATTTTTGTTTTCGAAAAACACTTTCCAGTATAGATAATCCTAGACTGCTGCTGCATTGTTCTTTTTCACTTCCCACATAAAGCATCGGGGGGGATTTGCTCTGCTCCGTTTTGGTGAATTGTGCTCGACGGCGACTGTAAAATGATTAAACGTACACGTCTGACGCTCACTCCTCCCTGGATGCGGACCGCCCGATTCACGAATGCAATCGCCAAGCGAAGGAACAAAAGCAGATCCAAAACAGTTCAATCCCGGTTCAGTCCCCTGCGCTGAAAAGGAAGGATCCGCACGCGTTGTCCGTGGCGCCTCCGGGGTCACCGCGCTCCCCGGGCGACCACCGTGAGCTGTGGGATGTAGGACGCCCGCTTCTTCCATCACTCGCCCAGAATTCCGAAGAGCGATCCAGGTCTGAGCACAGGTGTATCCCTAAATGAGGGGGAATGAGGAGGGAACCGCGGCCCACCAACAACCCAAATAGAGGGGAGCAGCGGGGACGTGCCACTCAAGGTCACGGCGAATCGCAGCCGCGATCGCAGCCGCACGGCTGATTGATTGGGAACGCAGGGAACAGCTGGCTGAGGGAGGAAACAGGAAGGAGAGCGGGGCTCACCAGGTGGCTCTCATGAATTATGATAGGGATCCCTCCCAAACCTTCCATCCCCCATGCCGCCGGTGGGAAGTGACATCATCGCGCGCGACACCGCTGCACAGCTATCTTATCTGCCTCCTCGCCGTGCGGGAGCAATTTGAACAATGCGGACTTTGCAGCACTCGTTCGGCCGCTCACGTTGCTACTTTCCTCTGAAACTGCGTAGGAAAGCGCCTCGGAATGGCCGGAGGAGGAAAGACTCCCATTCCAATTTTGTAAATGTGGAGTCGCTCATGAATATTGATAAAGCATTAAAGTCACCAAAATTAGCGGGCCGATTTCCTTGCACCAAATTCAAATTGCATTCGGGACGCATTGGAGCCCGATGCGGTTCGCTGCACAGTGTGTTGAGAAGTTAACCCCCGAAAAGAGGCGTACAATTTATGCAGAGGCTCATAATTAAGCTTGTCTTAGATGCCGTCATTTAGCCGCTTCTCATTATGCTTAATGGGGGCCTACCCATCCCAGAGACCACAGAGCCTGACAGGGCCCCACGCCACTGAGGAGCCAGTTATTCCTCTCATTTAAAGATCGATACCAAGGCCCTAATAATGGCCCCTCAAATCCCTTCACTCCAATTTCTCACCCCTCATCCACTGTCCACAGCGGCGTTCCTCATTCGCAACCTCGGTGAACGAGTGCGCTCCCTCTGATAATTGCACGGCGACTTTTGTTTGTGCTGAGCTCAGTTTAAAAAAAACAACTAAAAAAACAGGAGTTCCTGTAAGAGGAATGATCGGACGGAGTGCTTTCCCACAGTTCCTAAATTGATGGGTTTTAATCTGGCATCCCTCCCGCGGGCCCAGCGCTCGGGACGGAGAAGAGGTTGAGTGGAGAGAAGTGCATTGCCCCCATCGTGATGATTACATTGGCACAGGCGAGTGGGGGAGAAAAAAAAAAAAAAAAAAAAAAAAACTCTGAACGCCCGAGAAATCCCAAACGCAAACACGCACAAACAAACACTGCCGACTGGGTACGCGCTGCACCGCTACACTCCGCAAAATACTAGATAGGTGTCTTAATTAAAATGATCCCAAACAATATACTTGAGATAGCATCGCGGCGCACTTGGGAGCACCTCGGCAAATCACAGACTTTGGTCAGTGCATACAGCCGCTGCTGAAGGGGTCGCCGGGCGCGACATTTCACACTAAGCCGAGGAGGATTTAGAGGTCACCTGGCCTTCCTGTCCCTTTGACAACGTGAAGCCAGGAAGCAGGATCCACCTCTGCGTGCTCAGACGCCTCTTTCGCCACCACGCCTAAGTCTTTGGCTTTTTCCAGCACTCGCTTCTCTGCGGAATGCAAAGGAGAGACCCCCCCGGGTCGATTTATACTTAAATCTGTTCCGCGATCGGGCCCCGTCGCCGGCTCATTCCTTAAGACGCCGGTGACATTTACGATATCAAGGTCATTGGTTGACAATGCGAGAAATGTTTAACCCGTTAAATTACGTCAGGAAATTATCAGTTGAGTACGCATTCTTCATGATGATTTAATGCCGACACATCATATCATTTTAATTAACTTGGAACGGGGTGGAATGTGGGAGGAGGGCGGTACAAGGACTAGCCGCACATTAATGATCGTGGGCTCTATCACCAAGCAAACAATGTGAATATCCACATAAATCACTTCCAAAAGCGCGGTTTCAAAATGACGACAAAACGTTTCTTGACTTGAAACTGCAGAGTCCATGACGCCGGCCCCACAAGGCAGACCTCCCGCCGAGCGCACTCGACTGGAAGGAGAGGTCTGTAATCTTTCCGAGCCGGGCCGCATGGAAATGTTGTTTCCCACCGTTGTGCTGGTTCCCAAATCGTCACTTTAGGACAGGGAAGGGCACGGCTCTGCTTCTCACTGTGCTTATTGAAGCTTGGGTTGCTTGCTTGGGTTGACCCCAACCCCTAAAAAAAAAAAAAAAATGTTAATTCTCCTTTTCGCTCCTGGGAAGACTCACGCGTCTTGGTGTTTTCTTTTTTTTTTCTTCCTTTTTTTAAATATGCTTTGAATAACAATAATATCATCAAATATATCACATTCGGTTTTAAACAAACATATCATAATGTAGGCGAGAGGACGTGATCAGGGGAAAGTGCTGCAACTTCCTGTTTCTCGTCTCTCTAAATGCTTTCATTAGCATGGATATAACCAAGAAGCGCTGATTTGCGGTCGTGCAAGAGTCAATAAAACACCGAAAAACCTGATTAAATGCACACATTGCAGCCCCCACCCCCCTACCCCCGTATAAGATATAGACTGTCTGGCGACAGTGCGGGATTCCCATTTTCGAAAGGAAATGTATTTTTAAGGCTGAAAAAAAAAAAAAAAAAGGTTTGGCAAGTTGGACTGAACTTAATCAAAGTGAGAAGCCGCACTGAGCGCTACGTTTTTCCACAGCACATTGGCATTTACATTCCTTCATTTGGCGGACGCCTTTGTCCAAAGAAATAATCGGAGCAGGCATGGACCGCTGCCGCAGCGTGGAACTGACGTGCACGAGCCCCTGCTTGTAACATCCACCAGATTCTGCGGATGTGCAAGATGCCGTCAGGAATCAGAAGAAGATGGTGTCGTTAGTCATTTTTTCTTTTTCTTTGTGTGACAGGTACACATGTCAACGCATCACGTCAAAACATCTGAAAAGCCAGTCGACATCAACACAAACAACAGTAGTTAGTCACGGCTGAGACCGCATCGGGTATGCGGGTGTTCCCGGAAAGGGAAGGGTCTTCAGGTGTTTCTCGAAGGTGGTCGGGTGTCTCCGCGGAGCGTAGGGAGGCGCTTCCACCGTCGGGGCACCACCCACGAGCAGAGTCTGGATGGAGAAGTCGTTCCACGTTCGGTGAAGCATTCGCTGAGTCTGTGCTACGAACAGTTACGACGGCAGGAGCCGACATTCTAATCTGACCTGGGTCAACGGTCGTAGGTTGAAGGAGGCAAATCGAAAAGGGGCAAAACTCCGTTTAAAAAGTCTCGCCTAATTCTCAAGCCCGGAGCAAAATGTTGTTTCGGACAAAGGAGACAACGCATTTTCCAAGGCCGGTAATAAGCGTCTCATAGCTGGTCTTTAACATGGAAGCCAGTCCCACGGGGGGAAGGCCGCCTTCCATCTCAGACGTCTCCTCCCACACCTGCGCAGGGTGGCACTTTGCACCCGGGATTGTAGAGCCGGCCCCGCGCGCGCTTGGAGAAAATTGTCGGCCAATCGGCTTGGGCCGGCCGGCGGCTCTCGTAACGCCGCGACTTTGGGAGATAATGACCGCACTTAAGAGTCTGTTTGTGTGGGGTAACAGCGGAGCGATTAAGTCATTATGTGGGAGAGCATAAACGCGGCACGTCTGCCAACGCACACAGTCATTCATCTGGGCCTCGGGGTGCACTGCGGTGGGCTTGGCCAGAGACGGCGAAGGGTGTGGTTTTCAAACATCTGTACGTTTAAGGGGCGACACGGAGTCACGGATAAAAGATCTGCCAGCTGTGGAGCATGTTTTTTTTCAAATAACCCTTCGGAAGAAATTAAAAAATAAAAAACAAAAACAAACAAAAAACAAACATGTCTCAGCCATGACGGCAAAACCCGTCGTGGCTGTATTCTCACAATGTATTTTGACTTTAATTTGGGAATCCCGTCTTCATTTTCAAACATTAATTTTGACTTTAAAGTAGAATTCCGAGTATTTCTGGAATCACTGGTACTTGAATTTGGGTTTTTTTTGGGCGGCCCGCATAACTCTTCCGTAGAAGTGGAAGTGGGTCCCAGCAAATAATATTATTAATATTCATAACTGACTTACATATTTCAGATTTCAAGAGCTGCAGACTTTTGAACTGCTACAAAAGTATTTCAAACATCACTAAAGGCTTTTCAAATGCTGTCAGCTGTCTTTTTTTTTATTTATTCTTTTTGATAACAACAAAAAAAGAATACATTAATATACAAACAGCAGAATTGTGGAAGGTGTATTTAGAGGTGAAAGACGAGAGAAAATCTAAGAAGGGCCCCAGCGTGTCTAACGATTCAACAGGAGGGATCACGCGGCTCCCTCGGCTGGGTACTGTAAAAACTTACTTTAATAAAGAGAACACCAGCTACGAGATAATATCCATGTTACGAGATTAAACTTAATTCAGGGCAATATTACCGAGCAAAAAAAAAAAAAAAAGCACACAAAAACAGCATGTCCAACCTTTACAAGGCTCCACATGTGAACAAAGCCAGCCTTTCTTCCCCTACTGTAGCGGAGGATCTTTCGCTCCAGTAATTCATCCTCCCATCCATCAGCACTAACAGAATAGCAGTAATGGCAGCCAAAGATCGGACCAGCTCTGCATATCACTCAACAAGTCTCCTCTAACCAAAGGCTGATTCTTTTTTTTTTATGATTGTTTAATTTTTTAATTTATTTTTTTCACAGCGAGCGGGGCTTGCCGCTTCTGTCCATGCATCTGTATATTGTGTGCAAAGCCTTTTGGCAGCATCAAAAGTAATAATATGTGCCTCGGGGCGTTCATTCCCCCACCTTGTTTGCATACTCAGTGGAAAACTCAGTAATAACATCATGGAGTTAAAGGACTGGTTCGCCCTTTTTCACCCCAGGCCATTGCAACGTGGCTTCTTTTGAAACTGTTCATAGCACCTTGCTGAACACTTTACTATTCTCACACGGTCTTTATGGGTTATATGGTTTATTAGTAAAGAAAACATTTAATCAGCTGTCTTGGCTTGCGTCCGTGCCAACGAGACTAGAAACAGGAACTAGTGCTGCTTCCCCCCGGCAACCCGCCGTAGACAACGTTACACTGGATGTACTGCGACAAGTGCAAAAATGATTGCGAAAAACGGGTTAAAATGTGGTATCAGGTATTAAAAACACGCTAAAAACATACACTTCAGGAGCACCTGACCTAACGCGAGCTTTTCGTTTCCCACCAGTGAAGTGTTCAGTGAGGTTGTTGCTATGAACCGTCGTGAATGACGAGAACCAACATTTTAATAAGACCTGGGAGCTGAAAAATATCAAATCCATCCTTAAATAATACAAAAAAATATTGTATCGCGCTATGGTGTCGTAATTTCTATAGTGTCCGACGTATTTTTCTGTGTCCGACAGCCCAGAGAACGCCTCGTGTATCCCCAGCAACAACACCTGGAAGGCAGGGGCCGCTAACTGAGGGACGAGTGAGTGCAAGGCCACTGAGACAGAACACTGGGATCAAGCAAGAAATTCCAGTGTCACGGGCGTGACCCTGGCGGGGTGGACGCGCGACGCAGCGCCCGGCTTGATCAAACAGGCAGTCGGGGGGGGGGAAATAACAAGAAGGAGGGGATGGGGGAGTTAAGGAGCACCACGTGCCCAAAGACCCTCTCGCAGGGCCTGCGGGGCGGGATTTCCACCCCCGCGCGGCGACGCCCCCACCCGGGGAGAAAGACCCCCCCCCCAGATCTCCTCTTCCGGCTAAGACGACTGCTTGTTCAATCGCAGCGTACAGTATTCTCCCTTCATCCAAAACTGGTGGAGCAGCGTATTCTTTTCATGCAGAGTCGTGTCATACGTCATGCTGCGTAACTTTAATTAAGTGTATTAGGTGGAGAGCACAGATTCAGAAATCTCATTACTATTCATTTAATAATTAAAATATCCGACACTGGGTATTACATTTTGAAGCCGGAAGCCCGGATGACATGTGGGAGGCACGCTGAGACTCACTCCTCCGTCCGCTTCTTCCAGATTCATTTGATATATTACACCATTTCAACATTATATTCGATTTTTAGTTTCCCTTGGTTTTTGCACGATTTCGAACATTTTCCAGTTCTATTTCTAACTTGTTTATGTTGTCTATTCACATATGTTCCACGGCTGGTTTCTGTGTTTTTGAAAGGGAAGGTGCTGCAAAACCAGAGAGCTCATCGAACAGGACGTGAGAACCCGCAGAGCAAAAACTCTGAACTTGTATATTTTCGTGTATTTTCACTTTCGTGTCATTTTCACTCACATTAAATATTCACACACCTGTGTTCTGAATTTGAAGTGATTTTTGGAAATTTGCAAAATTCACAAATGTCTTATTTGCTCCTTGGATAGATAGATATATATGTGTTTACTCTGCAGTCCTTGACTTTTGCAGCACTTCTTGTGAGAAGCCTGTTGCAAAACGAACCAGGGTTTGTTTGTTTTTTCATGCTGATCACAGCCTTGACGTTTGTCCGTGTGGCGTGATGGCTGACAGAATTGGAAAAAGGAAAATTGTCAAGGCTGTGGTCGTTACGAAAAAAAACCCAAAAAGCCCCGCTCCTGTATTATTTGAGTGATTTGTCAGGACAGGCTTCTCGCAGGAAGTGCAGGTTGTACGCTCGGAGGTTGTAATGATTCATTTTTATCATGATCCCGCCCTGAGCTTGTTGTAAGTTTACTCCGCTCCTTGTCGTGGTGCTTCTTTCCCTCGTGTACGTCGTCCTGTGTTCTCGCTCTGTCTTGCTCTCTCTCGTTGTCCCTGTCTCTCTCTCCGGTTCCTCCAGGTCCTGTGTTCCCTTGTTCGTCCTGCAGATGCCCTCAGTCTCCCCGCCCCCTCAGCCGTGCCTCCCCTTGACATCATTCCCGGCATATTACGATGTTTTCCACGCCAGTCGGTCCTTGTCGGTGGTAAAAGATTCCCTGCGCGTGCCGTTGCCGGTACCCCCTGCGGTGCTTTACGTTACTTTAGGAAAGATATCTTTGTTTCAGTGAGTCTCTGTGCGTCTCGCACTCGGGTTCACCTGACAGTGCTTGGAAAATGGCTTAAATAAAAATAAATAAATAAAGAAACTATATTCATCCAAATATGAAATCACACATTTTTTTTTCTGTGTATTCAAAGTCAGGACACAGGTGTGTGAATATTTTAGTGTGAAAGTGAGAGAGTGAAAATGTCAATTTACAAGTTCAGATCTTTGTTCTACAGGTTCTCACATCCTATTCTACAAGCTCTCAGGTTTTCCAACACATTTACCTTAACATGTTTCCTTGGTCTTGTTTTTATTCTCCGGCAATGACGCACAAAAAATGTATCGCCTTGCATGAATGTAGGACATGACAAAAGAATAATAACAATAATCGTACTCGTAATAACGAAGATTATTTGATTTCAGAGCATTTTAATTATTAGCATTTCAGTCAGTTTTGAGTATCATTAAAATACATATCATTTTTTCCTTTTTCCCCAATTTTATTAAATCATTTTCAGTTTCAGATTTTAGTCAAAAATAATAACCTTGCTTGCAAGGGCTCCAGATATTATCACATTAATAGACATATTACATGATTACATGCCAAACTACATGACTACAATAGACCAAAAGCATAAATAAAAACAAAGGGGCATGTGCACCCTGCCAAATCAATAATAAGACAGCTGTGTATATATATATATATATATATATATATATATATATATATATATATATATATATATATATATATATATATATATATCTGAATCTGACAGCTTTGGAATGTAAATAGGTAAATAACTCCTCTGAACATGAGCAAATGTTTATTCGATTATTAGAAAACGTTTCACGGCGCCACAGATGTTGCGGTGCAGCTCTCCACAGATGGAGGGTAAACACGAGGAGGAAACACTTGTTTGGTTTTTTTTGTTCCAGGTGTAGAGAAAACAATAGGTTCCGCTTGTTAAATCTTTGCTTTGTATCCGTTTTTTTTGTGCGGGAGGCTTCAAGCAAACAACACGCCGCCGTGCCATGCATTGTTTCCATGCGGATCTCGTTCCTTTGGGTGTAAACAAAGAAAGATTCAAAGGAAGCTTCCCCTGGGCAAATTAAACGTTCTTTGAACATTTTCACCGCTGTGAACGACTCATGCATAGACGGTCCGACGTGGAAATGTATCCGAGTGTGAAGTATCAAATATGTACTAATTGCTGTTAACAAAGCGACAGTTCAGGAGGCGCGTTTCTCCCTGTCCTCGTTCTCTCAGGCCTGAGGGAACCCTGTGTTCGGGGAAAGGGAGAGGTTTTCTCCGTGCAGCGCTGTCAATCCCCCGTTGAAAGAACCTAGACAGATACGCCTTTTGTTCCCTGACATTTGCCCGCATTCCGCGGGTATGTTTAATTCATGCACGCTCATTGTGTCATCCTTGTCTTGCATTGTATGGTGGTAAACAACGTGTTTAATCAACAACTTCCTCTGACAGTCCCTTAGTTGGCTGGAAGTTGTCGCTACTCATGGCAGCGCTGAGGGAATAGCCTAAAGTAGAGATTCAGTTCTGTTTCTGAGTCTACCCCCCTACAGGTATATACAGTACAGTACAGTACAGGGGGGCTATGAGAGTGACTGATGAGCGTCTCCCGGTATTATTTTTTTGTTTACTTCAATAAGGTAATGGAGAAGCACAGGGACACGCAGTGGAGTCGCCCATAGGAAGCACACACACACACACACACACACACACACACACACACACACACCTGAAAGCACACAATTCACAGCGAGCGAGTGGGCATGTTGACGATGCTCTCCGGTGGGATCTTTGTGCTCTTTTCTGCTTGTCTGTATACAGCACATACAGTATGTAAGCTCTGAAAACAAGTATAATAGTATTCTTATTATTTTATTTGTCCAAAAGCCAGGACATTTGGGTAGTGCAGACTCGGGACAGTCCAGGACAAACTGGGACGTCTGGCCACCATAGATGAACAGGGCATGGAGAAAATAAAAGAGTGGTTGTCTTCGGTATGCAGGTCAACAATGGGTCAGGTCATAATTGCCACGCAGCAGCAAAACAAAATTTGTTTGAAGCAAATTCTATTGGTTCCATGACATTGGGGTGTCCTGCGCTGAGCGCCCCCGGTTACGTGGATGTCCGTCTCCGCGGGACCTGGCTCCGGGGCCTGCGGTCCGTGCCTGGGGTCCGCGGCCCGGGTTCTGCGCCTGCGGCTGCGTCTTGTGCCTGCCCGTGGGGGTGGGTTGTATGTGTACGCCTCAGGGGTGCAGGGTCTCCTCGTGCTCTCCGGGACTGGGTCATGCTCCTCGGGGCCCGTGCGTTGGAGTGTTGCTCGGCCTTCCTTCGGCTTCTCTGGGGGCCGAGGGGTCTTCTCTGGCTGCAGGGCAGGATGATCGGGGCTTTAAGGAGGCCGTGGGACATCTGTACGGCGGCGGGACTCAGGGGTGGCTTCGATGCCTTTTCCGCTGCTTGGAGGCAGCACAATACAACACCGACCTCATTCACCGGAACCAATTGGTCCCAAAGTCCCAGACACTCACCGGTGGGCACATCACGTGCACACGCATCACACGCGCGCACACACACACACCACCAGCATCTGCTTGGAACACACCCCCGAACACCCTCCTGGTTACATCCCTCTCGGTTTACGGTTTTCCAGGTACATGCTGCTGTTTGGTTCTGTGCTTATTCGTCTCATCCGCGGTGATTCTCCCCCTCTTCTCCTCTCAGTAGTGATCAGTTGTTTTTAGATCAAAACATGGTGAGATGGTTCTCCAAAGAGGGGGGCTGGTGGTGGTTCTGTGTAACAAAAACAGCTGTCCTCTTGTCATCCCACAGCTCATCCACAGGACAGAGTTATTGCAGCAGTTCTTGATGTCAAAGAATGAATAAAGAGTTGCATTGCAGGTTGAGAACTTCAACTCCACTTGCAGACTAACTCTGTCCTTGATGAAATGGTACAAATACTCGGTGTTGTTTGCCAAGCATGCTGACAGCACAGCTTAAAAATAAAACAAAACAAAACAAAAAAACGTTGGGAGCTGGTCCAGAGCCAGCAGTGTTCAGTCACTGGAGCGCTTGCTTCCCGTTCGGTAATGAATGCATTTTTAAAAGTCTTAGTACTGTCAGAGCAAATTAACCTGAGAATAAAACTGCATCGAGGTGAAGAAGCCTTTGCGGGAGACAGCCTTTTAGATGAGCTGACGCTGTAAATGGGCTGCCGCCATCCAGACTCCAGCCACCTGCCATTAGCCCACTCTGCATCGGCACTCTGGAGATTACCTCCTCAATCCCCATCAACTGTGATTAACCCTCTTGAGGTATGTGGAAATGTCACATTTTACATATCCTAATATCTCACCCCCACATAAACGAAGCTCTGCATTATTCTCGGGAGTGAAATGTCAAGGGGAGGTGAAGCTGCGGGGGCTGTCCTTTCACCGATTTTCCTGGAGCTCCTCCCCCTCCTCCTTCCGGTTGCCTCCCTCCACACCAGGGCACGGGGGTAATTGGGACTGTGACGGCCGTTAGCTCGGGCTGGGGTGGATCTACCACCAACTAGCGCGCTCAGCATAATTGGAGCTAATTGCCCCGCAGTTGCCTATGTTTCAGATCAGATAAATAGCAATGATAAATTTAAGTAGCGGCGTGACCTTTTTAAAGCTTCAGTCTAATTAACCTTTGTCGACGCGGGCGCCTGTGTGTGTGTGTGTGTGTGTGTGTGTGTGTAACCGGGGCGTAAGCAACGACTGGCTGAGCGGACACACGCAGAGGGCCTGGTTGCGATGACGCGCACCCCGCGCTGTGGTCCGATGAGCACAAACGGTACCACGCAGGGTCAGACTCACTCTCCTCATTAGAGCCGGTCAGCCGGGTCTCATCCCAGACTACTGTTGATCATCCGTTAGAAAATCGCAGAGGATAACTGCAATGTCCTGAACACTGGCAATTCAATTAAAACACACAACCAAATACTATGGTGACGTGTAATTGGGATTACGTAATCAGGGCCCGCATTTAGGTGACTCAGAGTAGAAAAGTGATGGAAAACGGGTCCTCCTTTTAGTCCTAGCAATCACGCCGTTTTATTCACCTGATTAAGGTGGCAGGTTTGATAATAATGACAATAATAATCATAATTAAATTATTCTTATAATTAAAAAATAATCCTAATAAAATATTATCATAGTAATTATTATACGTTATATAAGTTATTATATTGCATTATTTGATTATTATCATTATTTTTATTTTTATTATTTATAATTTTTTTTACTGTTATTGTTATTATTTTTTATTATTAATTATTAATTATTATCTCCTTCTCCTTCAGCCATTTAATTTGAATCCATTAACTGCATAATTTGAAATCTGGGCGTGTGTCAAGGTCACGGTAAAAAAAAAAAACATTCTTGGGATGATACAGTCGGACCCCGTTGATGGGAGCCTTTGTAAACCACCAATCAATTACCGGTCAACAACTCCTGTTGATTTTCCTCCTTTCCCATGCAGTTACGTCCTTCCAGGCGCCAGGCAATGGCGGCTGAGAAACACTAAGGTCCTTTCACAGTAACAGATGCCAGGAGTATCGGAGGTTCAGGTGTTTGCTCCTGACCAGGTTCTATGTATTCACTTTATGTCTATCGATCATACCCGGAGTAAGTAACGTACAATATCGGTGAGTGCTTCAGGTGGAGTTTAAATAAACCACTTTGACTGATTTAGTAAGAGCTTTCACGTATATCTCATGTGTCGGCCAACCGAACACTTGAACAACGGTAATTCCCACGGGGTCCCCACGAATGAGCCTCTACTTTACTGGGCAACGAATGCGCAACACACAGCGGCGCATAAAGATACGATCACTCGTGCCATATCATACAGGCGAGGAAACAGGGCTGGACCGGGACAAAAAATAAATAAAAAAATCGGTAAGAGAGCCACTGGGATGGCGCTGCGGAGCTCTGAGCCACGGCACCTGGCACGAGAGACCGAGGACAGAGGGGGAGGTATGGGGGCCTCGTAAGGGATGTGATTGGGCCAGCTGGTGTCAGCACAGCCAGGGAACCCATGCGCCGGCCCGCCGGGATGATGCCTAGCACACGGCAGAAGACCAGTCCGCCCCTGCAAGGACGCAAAACAACCACCCGCCACATCCACAATGACAAAGCTCCCGTCTTACCCGGCGTCGCCTTCACACAACGTCCTACGTCTCCAGCCTCCAGCGGCAAATTCCCATTTTACTTTCATACCCATTTCCCGAAGGAGACGGGAAATGTTGTGTCTGTGAAAAGTTAATTGAAAGTAGGAGCCGAATGGAATACTGGGCGAACATAGATCAGCAGTAAACCTCTCGCTCGCCCTCCCAAATAAATGGCTCAGTTTACTTCGCCGTGATCGGAAGCCAAGTGCACGCGCAATAAAGCCTGACTACTTCTCTAGACCATTAAATAATTAAATCCGGAGTCACTTGCACCCTTGGACAATAATTTATTTAGCGGGGCGCTGGCGAAAGGAGGGAGCCAGGGCAGAAGAAAGTTCTGTAATGTGATCTGTGTTGCACATAAGAGAAGATTAATGAATCACTTGGGGAGCGAGCGCAGCAAGGAAAAACGACCACTGGAGCATGACGTCGTTAGGCTTCACACGGTAGCGTTTAAAAAACACAGAAAAAAAAAACAAAAAACAAAACATAAACGGTAATATCAGACCCGGCGGCGCATTCAATTACACCCAGAGAACCCCCCGTTTCGGAACGACACATCGCACACAGCGCCGAAGGAGAGAACTCCGAAAAAGCGACGCGACGCGTACGTGAGGCGGGGGGGGGGAACGGCTGCCGAGGCTCGTCACACGGAAAAACCCATTTCGAGACGTCTTCCGGAGTGGGGGTGCCAACTCGTCAAGCGCACCCGGCCGCCGGCGTACGCTCCGTCCCGCCGATGCCGCCGGGGCTCGCTCCACTTGTTAACTGATACGCATTTTGTCTGTTTTGTTGTGGGGTTTTTTTTGTTTTGTTTTGTTTTTTTGCCGCATGCCGTCATTGTCATGTTAATGGGGTCAGCGGATTATCCGGCGAGGGCTGTCGGTCGTCGACTTCGAGCGCCGCGTGTGCATACCGATGTGTGTATATCAGACATGCGTGTGAGTGCATTTTGGGAACTCTCGTCGGGGTTGGGGGGGGGTAAAAAAAAAAAAAAAAAAAAAAAGAAGAATGGAAACCCGAACACTCCTCGCGGCCTCGGAATGAGCCTGCGGAGAAGGGCGGCTAATCCCATCATTCCACACCATTCATCTGCACAATCCATTTGGCTTTCTGCATTTTTCTCAACGGGCAATTTGTGGCTTCCCCGTTGGATCTCCTAGAAAGCCCGCGTGTTGTGACTGCAAAACACTTCCAGGGTCTCACCTGGAAGTCGGGGAGGAGGCCGCAAAACGCCGCCTGTGACCGCGTCCCCTGTTTGCGCCGACGGCTGCCGGCCCGCCGCGCCGCGCCGGAAATAGCTTGATGACGGACGCCTTCGGGAAAACATCAATTGTGGCGTGTCGCGGTCAAATTATGAGACGGGGAAAGAGGCTGATTTTCCCCGTCGGATCGTTAGTCAACGACCAAAAACGCGAGCTGCGTCTCAAAACGCGCCGCATACCCTCCAGAGTGAAATCCTCGTTATGTCTCCCGGCGGAGCGCTCCCCGGAGGCGGGCGGGGCAAAGCCGCGTCATTCCATCACGCTCATTAAGGATTCAAAAACGCCAAGAGGAAGGCCATTTTCAATGAGGCGACGATGATGATGATGTTTTGGGTAAACAGGCCTTTTACGTTATTGTAGAGGTTGCAGTCAAGGGGTGTTTAATTTTGGACTTTGAAATGAAATGCGGCCTATGGCTGAATGGCTTCCAGATGGTAGTGGCCCTCCCCCCCTGCAGCCTGTCTGCTGCTGCCTCGCAGACACTGCAGCTGCTTCCAGGGGAGAATTTGAGCAGCCTTCCATGACGAACCAGGGAAAGGGACCTACATTAACCATCTACTCTGTTTCATGTATGGTATGCCATCCACCGCTCAGAGGCGAGGCATTCCCCCCGTCTGATACAAAGTGCAAACAGCGCAGGCGACATCCGCGCATCATTATTTTCGGTGTAAGGAATGCGCACGGACACAAACTGTTGAAGTTGAAGAATCTACTCTGTGTCGACATATCTCAGATCCGGGCAATCTTCGCCTCGTTTTGGCAGATAGTCTGAGCCAAAAGGTTGAGATCAACCCTCTAAGCGTATACAGTGAAGATTCCAATCTGCCTTTCCATCTCATTGGCCACACCTTAAGTCATCAACGCCGCCGCGGAGATCCTCTCCTTTTTCCATTTCCTGGCCCATTCACTAGCGTGGCGCTGCTGAGCATTGCATTTCCCCAAAACGACCAGCTGTTTCCAAATGGACCATAATAACATGGCACGCTCCATATATCAGAGCAACCATGATGAGACCCATTTAATGTGTCCTGGCGCGGGCAAATATTGACAGTCTGCCGGAGAGGCTTCGTTCCCATCGACCGTCAAGGCGGCGTCATCATCATAACTCCTAATCCCGGTTCGTCCGAACCCCGGGCTCCATTCCTCCTCGGATCACCTGAACGTCCTCTGGAGAACGCCAGCCGTGCAGCGTGCGAGCTCCCGGCACAGGAGGGGGCTGTTTAACAGTTTGTGAGCCGCTTGTCAAGGCCCGCCGCTGACGCCGGCAGGTGTTTTTCCTCCTGTGGGCCCCCCTCCTCCCCCACCCCCCCTGGGATGATCTGTCCTGGAACACCTCCGTCCCGGCTGGAGGAGCCGTGGTCAATCAGAGCCCAGGGAGGTGTGACGGGCTGAGCCGACGGGGGGGGGGGGGGGGGGGGGGGGGGGGGGGGGGGTAAACCCAAAACAGTAAACCACCAGCATGTCAGAGTCTTTGCAGACGAAGTGGAAGGGAGCGTCAGGCGTGTCACAGACGGAACACACACTCAACTTGTGCACAGGTATGTACACATACTGTACACACAAACAGACACACACACTCTGAGTGAATAGTGTAGTGTACAGTTAAAAGTCCCCCAAGGAAAATAATTGGAATGTTTTATTTCATATTATAATGAAAAAACAACTTCCAGTTGCCTCATATTATGCCTTGATATACTGTATATATATATATATATGCAAAGACGTATTTCAATCTCAAACATTTTTTAATCATGTCTCTTTCAAAGATTGGGTTTTCCTTACACATTCACAGCTAAATTGTATATAAAAAAAAATGATATGCTTGTCTGCGTAGAATTAAGTTTCCAGAAGAAACACGTAGAAATGCCTGATGTAGTATGTTTTTGAGAGGTGGAAAAAAAAAATCTTGGTATGTTTACACAGAGAGACAGACAGACAGACAGAGAAACAGACAGGCAGACAGACAGATGTGGGCCAAAGTAAGTAACTGACCAACAAATAAACATACAAACAAAATGTGGAAAACACTAAACACAAAATGTGCTTTTTACAATGAAGTGTTAAATGAGGGTATACACACTGCTACTCACTGCTCCTCCATTAAAGAGCCTTCCCCGGTGCTGGCTACAGTAAGCACCACCCAACCCTGTGATAGTTGCCAGAGACAGAGACGGAGTGGGGGCGTCGGGGCCGGGAACAGACAGCTTCCAGATAGCTTTACAATGCAGTGTGAGGGTTAAGCAGCGGGTTTCTTGGCTCAGGCAGATCCCCATTTTTCATGCGAAAGCCACCCCTCCGTCAGGGTCCGGACGTGCTACTTCAACCGACACCGGGCTGCGCATGACGCTGCGAGCGTATACAGCGAACATCTGCCTCCATGTCTCGGGCCAATCTACTGCTCTATTTAGTGACCATTGTTTCGTGTTAACTAAATGTTGATGCAGTTACAATCTATCGTTAATGGCCTGTATATGTATGGGAAAACAAAAAACAATTATATCCATAGGCAAAAAGAAGTCACTCCCCCATTTATGAATTTAAAGTTAATCTTAGATTCATAACCAATGCACACACACACAAACACACACACACATATATATTTTTTATATACATATATATATATATATATTTTTTTTTTTAAGAGGGCAGGACAAATTTTTTCATTTAATACTTTGGATATAATGATCACTGTTATAAGACGTCCTATCACAGATCTAAAACATTTGAGTGATAAAAGGATTACCTGTGGAGCAAGATGGCGGCGATTCAAAGTCTACGATAGCTCAGCCCAGAGAGCGGCCTTGTGCTTCAAAACACCGGGGTTGGACCACTAAGCCCGGCTCCCTTTTAATCGGCCCTACGCAGGTTTATTCTGCGGAACATTTTGTTTTGACTGCTGCCCCTTTGTAATGCCCTGGAATTCCCATTAGGGAGTCAGTCATCTGCCATTCCCCAAATATGTGCCCCCCGCCCCCCACCCCCCATCGCACTGCGAGCCTGAGAGTGAAACCCTTCCAATAAACCTAGATGAGTACGGCCACTCGCATAACCACAGCGCCGAGCGCGCCGTGATTGGAGGCAAGGCAGCGGGAAAAGAAAGCATCTCTTCACCGGGGAATTTGGATCGCAAGGCCTTGAAAGCCGAGGCCCGCAACCTGCTTCTGGACAAGTCTCCCACATCAAGGCAGAGAAGAAAAGGCAAACTAAAGCAAGGCCGTGGAAGAAGCGGCCATTTCTCTTTTCTTTTTTTTGCCAGTATAAAGGCTTTCCGCTGTCCTTGAAGCAAGGAAAGACCAAATGGACTAAGATAGCGTAATGTCTGGACTCATCCTGCAAGGCCGGTCAATCACAGAGCACCTCTGTTTTCACTGAAGGCCTGCTCAACGCGGAGCAGCTGTGCAAATACATTAGACAGGACCCCGCCAGCACCCAGTGAAAACACAAACACCGCTCCTTATAAATACATGAATGATTGACAAAATAAATACAAAAAAGATGGAACCCAAACTAAACAAATCTTCAGAATGTGCCTGAAAGGAAAACACAGATTGGAAGGTTTCGCGGGTGATGGAGGAGGAAGGAAAGAGTGGAGGAAAAAAAAAAAGGCGGCCGCTTCTCTCGCCGACGCCCGCGAGGCCCAATTGTGAGCGGCAGACATTTATTTGTGCTCGGGCGACTGAGGGGCAACCCTGAGCGGTATCATCGCATCTGTTTCAATGGATGTCGGACGGAGGCACTGAAGCGCCATTGCAGAGGGGTCGTTTACACCACCCGGTAACAAATGACACAACTGCCGTTCTGTAATTTGGAATCTTATCAAAACGCCACGTTTTTGTTCCTTGTCTACTGTACGTCACGATGGACTCTTCTCGGACCGGTGGTACTTGGAAGAGGATGTTTTTGTCCTAAATTGTCCGCCATCTGGATTTGATTCTCAACGAATCAATGGATGGCGCAGACTCGGCAGAATTCCCCCGATGCTCTGCGGTGAGACCTAGACGCCTGCCATTGAATATGCACATCAAGTTATCTGTCCGTCTTCGGGCTGTGAGGCCGTGCTTGGTGCCACGCCGATGCGTTTACCTGAGGTTGCCAGTGCACATCCACAGAACCTGGCAACCAGACTGGATCGTGAAGGCCAAACCGGCCGGAGCAGGAGAATGCGTGTGAATGATCTATCTGGTGTCTGGACGTCTGGTGGTCGTCGTCTGATCAATCCATCGATCTGGGAGTCAGAGCCGGAATCACTGAATACGCTGGCTTTCCTAAAACTTCGGCAGCACATCCTACAACAGACTACATCTTGGTGCTTTTTTCACTATGTTTCCGTCTACACGCATGTCTCCGAGGAGGTCGGAATGTGTTTTGAGCTGACAACGTGTCGCTTCCAACCACTAGAGGGCAGGTTAGCGCATCATAACTTGTTTAAAGCAAAACCAAGGAAGGCGAGACGGAATCCTGCTGGAGTACTCCGCCCCCTGATGGGCTCTCCATCTTGGAAAAGTGAGTCAAGTCGGGGAAATAGTTGATAATAGCTTGTGCTTTGATGTGAGGTAGAGTGTCATTGCAAACACTTCAGGCCCTTTGGTTCATCTTGATTTTGCGGCTGAATCGGCCAACTTACAGGTTTCCCAGCAAAGAGGCAAATACCCAGAGAGAAAGAGAGATAAGGCTTTGTCCGATTTTTCACTATACGCACAGCGTCGGGAAATAAGAACAAAATCACATCTTCTATGGATTCAGAACACGGGGCTAAGCACTAAGTCTAATGATGCCACAAAATATCGCAATGTTTAAAACAAATTGTGAACAAACTCTTGCAACAACTAAATACATAGACATGATAAATTGACACAGCCCTGAAAAAAAAATAAAAAAATCACGAAGCACAACACGTATAAATATGAACCAGAGGAAATTTTAGGGAAGAAAAGTTTGTTTTACTTTCTTTCTGAATTATTTCTATAGAGAGAGCATTTGGATATCTAGCGTTTCTTAATAACATTGCAAAGACACGTACAGAAGTAACCGTGTTAGACCTCTCTCATCGGAGAGACATCAATGAAATGACAGATTAGAGGTATAAAAAAAAATAATAATAATATAAAATCCTGGCTGAGCAACGCTCGTGTCTGATTTTATTTTCGGATTCTCGATAACACATCTCCAAAATATCAAAGCACCCGCACAAAGCGCGTGTGATTTTTCAGGACGTGGCAACTTTGAAGGCAGAGGGCGGCTTTGAGAAGTGGCAACACCTCACTTAGACAGCCCCGCGAGGACGGCAATACTTCCATTTCCTGTCCTTTGGTCCCAAACAATGATAGCGCGTGGGCACGAATTGCGTATTATTTATAAATGTCACGAGCATTTAAAGACTTTAAAAGAGCTGCAAGCTGTTGCCCTCAATGCGGCCTTCACTGCAGACAATTTGGAGTGGCTGATACCAAGGCTTCTCCTTCATATAATTACAAGCAAAGCAGTCTACATAAGCAACGTTTCATTTGTCATTATGTGGAAGAAAAACATTGTTGTGTTTCCACAGTTCCTTGTTGTATATAAAAGGGGTATGAGGTTTTTCCACAGCTGACACTAGATTCTCTCGTGTTGAAAACATTTCATATAGATGAACAGAATGCATCCGTGTGTGAGTGTGAGGTGGCATAATCAATATAGGATTTATTTTATTATATTAACTTAGCTTTTAATTATTTATCATCGATTATAATCAAGCCAATGAAAGCCAATTCACTGAAAAATAAAAAACAACCCTTTGATTAAAAGGTTATACGATAAAAAGAAATTAATCAATTTATTCAAATGAATTTATATTCATCAATAATTAATCATTAATCAATTGCAAAAGAATCAATAGCAGCTGCACTAGATGCTACATTCCTTATGCTTGCACCTTTTCTAAATTAGCTGTCAAAATAAATAAATAAATAAATAAATAAATAAATAGATAAATAAATAAATAAATACGTTAAAATTCACTCACCGAACACTTGAGCACATATGAAAACATAGCTGCTGAATATAAGGGATGGGTGACAGCTCTCGTTTCCCATTTGATCCTATACCAAGTCCTACCAAGGCCGCCAACCCCATGACAAAAACCGAAACAGACAAAGTGTCTTTGTGCAAAAAAGGGGGAAATCTTTGTCATTTCTACAGTGAGAGTGAGTGAATGCGGACACCGATCGAGGGTACGCTGCGGTTCAACACTCACCACGGTGCTCAAGCCGTGCTCCAGCAGCAGCTTGAGGGAGTTCTCGTAGCAGGAGCTGAGGTCGCCGGTCTCAGTCGGACCCACGTGATCTCTCGCCACTGGCCCCACGGTGTGGATCACATCTGGAAGGACAGGGCCAACATTTCACTTCAACGGCGGGCATGTCTCAACGTGCTCGCATGGCGGGCGGTGATGTACACGGTCAATGGAGCGCAGCGCCCCCAGCTGTGTTGTGCACCGATGGGCCAAGCCTGATGCGCATCGTTTCATACACCAGCACCGGCGCTTCACGTAAGAAAAGGCTCAATCCTGGAAAACCAAAAACAATCGAAGCCATTGAACGTTAAAGTGCGACGAAGCCGGCGCCCACTTGGGTCATTCGGACTCGAGCCTTTAAATCTTAAGATTTAAATCAGAAGATCTGAGATCCTCTGAACAAACGTACCAACGTGTCGCACAACGACAGACAGACTAGCTTTTCTTTTTCCAGAGTTTGGGGGCTCCACCCTCCCGACTGCAACGTTTTAAGCTCCGCTTCACGCACAAAATATGCAAAGGGAAGGCATTCCCATTCGCTGATTGCGCAATTAGCCACCAGCCGTAGAAAATCAGACGTCAATTTCACGCAGGGGCGCGCACATCGAGATCCCAGCCTTTCGCCGCCTGCTTTTTGGCTCTCCAGCAAAGACAAACACAATAACACGTGTTTTTTTTTTTTCCCCCCACAGTGAGACAATGGAGAGAGAATGAACAAGCCCCCCCCCCCCAAATAAATAAATAAATAAAAAATGCGTCTATTCAGCGGCAAGGACGGAAAAATTACGAGATTCTTTCACGCCGTCTGTTCAAATATTCCTCCCCCTCCCGATACTCCACTTTCCTCCGCACAGTAACACCTACGCCTGTCAGTCAGAGACCTCCTCGCTGGGCCTGGTCGGACTGAGGGATGCGGCTCCTCTTTTTGAATCATGTGGCTCACGACAGGAAAATGAGCAACTCTAACAAGTGATTTGACAGCAACGTAATCTTTCAGATTCTGCCCGACCACGCCCGCCCTCCTCCACGTCCGACAGGAGGGGTCTAGAAACACGGAAACACGGAGCTCAGCAACGTGTACTTCGCTGTTTTTTTTTTTCTTCAAACAATAGATTCGAAACACTGAAAAGGAATGGAAACGGCCGGACAGATGCCGACATAATTATTACAGACACCGCAGTGCTATTTTAAATGTACAAAACGAGGTTATAGTATTTCACCGCCATTCCTCATCCGTGTGTGCTTGAAAGAATGAGCGTCACCTCAAATGCATTACCAAGGTCATCCACGCTCTACCACACAATGTCACCTGCCGCGGGAAATTGGGGGATAGAATAACAACACATTTTGGGAGTCATTCAAGGCAGGGAGTGTCAAGACGTTTCATTCATTAAACAGCCTACGACACATAAATCTCAATTCATAGCCTGTTCGGTATCGGCCCGTTAATATCCATCCAAATGCAATTGTTACTACATTAGGTTCCCATTTACGTGCGCTGAAATGTTAACCCCCGCTGACGCGTGAGTGGTTAGTGGTAAGTGAGCGAGGGGGAGGAGAATGGGAGGAGAGGCCGAAGACCTCTGCTGACTCCCTACTTCCAACTCACCTCACTGTTTCCTGTTCATAAAAAAAAAACAAAAAAACAAAAAACACTTCCCGCAGAATAAATCCAGCGCTATGTTACTCCCCGACT
Organism: Zeus faber; assembly: GCF_960531495.2. Taxonomy (NCBI): domain Eukaryota; kingdom Metazoa; phylum Chordata; class Actinopteri; order Zeiformes; family Zeidae; genus Zeus; species Zeus faber. Next base: position 25,039,205 of record NC_137202.1, read on the forward strand.
TGAGCGTTAATTATTGATGGATTGCATTTAGTTCTCAACTGTATGTCTGGACGGCTGAACAGGTCACGTCGATAAAATGCGCACCGCCGTCACCCGGTGGATTTGGCCGCTGTTGCCTTCGAGCTCAAATTTAACATTTTGAAAAAGGCGCCAACCGGGAACGGAAAAATACAAAATACAAAAAACGGGGTTGGTCTTTATCCTTTATCCGACGGCCACGTTGAAGCCCCGGCTTCCGGCAAAAGTGGAGGTCGCAGTGTAAAGGGGGCTGCGGCGTCGCGGCCTCTTTCCAGGACGGCGGGCTGAAGACGGCGCAGCGTGGTCGTAAAGGGGCGCGTGCTCGGTTGTTTTTTTTCGGTGCATAATTCATCAGGTTTCCCAGGGAAAGAACGCCAGCGTGCCAATTACACTTTCCAAAACGGCAAAAAAAACAAAAAGCTGCTCGTGAATTCATGAAAATGTAAACAGTTCTCGTCGCACCAATACCCATGTTTCCACTCATACCCTAGCACTCTCACGTCAACTAAATATTTATACAGCAAGGTTTTTTTTTTTTTGGAAGGTGAAAGACATGTTTCACTTTGTATCTGAGGGAGGATATTAGAGGGAGGATGGGCACTGGCTGTAGGGATCCAAAACACACTTTGGCAGCTGCTTCATTAGCTGTGTAAACCCCCCCCCCAAAAAAAATATAAAAAATGAAAAACCCACCTACAGTATACTCCGGGGGCTCAGGGCTGGAAGAAACCGCGGCCGGGCTATTTGCTCTTACGGGAAACGACAGCCGTGTCTAACTCCAACAAAAACGTCCACGCTCATTCAATATGATGTGTAATTACCCATTAGCCAAGCGAACACAGAATAGGAATTTAATTCAAATCAAAATCCCTCCGTTGAAAAGATTTGCGTGGATGTGCCGAAGGGAAGCTGGTCGAGGGAGTGCAAAGATAACAATAACACAATGCACCGCACCGACGGTGAGCGGTTTAATGGTAAAGATAGGCATTGGACGCGGGGCCCCGGCTCCATTCAAAGACGTGCTTTTTTTTTTTCTTTCTTCAGAGCATTTTGCAAATGCATCTCTACAATGCGGGGAGGGTAACTGATGACCGGCCCGCGCTCACATCACACAGGTTTGCTCTTGGTGATGAACATAACAACACTGTCTGACTTGCAGACCCTCTGGCAGATAACCCATCCATTACGGTTGTTGTGCGATTTATTTATTTATTTTCCCCTCTGCCTTTATCATTAGTGTCCTCTTATGGCAATACATTTCAGCGTGGCAGAGTCCCCGCGCTGCACGGAGGCGCACGTGCAGGCACATGTATATGATTATTACTGCGCAGCCTTCATATGAGAGGCACATAAATCTCTATCACGGCGAGGGAACAAACCACGCTGATGGATTGCCAACGCTCCCCTCTCTCGGTTCGGGGGGGGGGTGTTGCAGTACAAACCGCGAGAACCAGGAGGCATTTCCCCGGCAAAGGACACGGATTGAAACTTCCCCGGCGCTCTTGTGTATGCGTGCAGAAGAGGCGCATGAAACCCGGTCGGTGCGTATTAAAAATTAACATTTCGCATCAAAGGCAACATCGTGTCGTCCCGAGGGCGTAGGAACCACTTCTCTAACCACTTGTAAAATAAGAGGAAATAAGACGATGATTATGGACGGCAGGGATACCAGCCATGCATCCCACCGGCTTCTTTACCCGCTTGCTCCAGTTCAGGGTGAACCCAACTAGCAACTGAACCCTACCAGCACCAACACCAGTACCCTTAAAGTGATACCGATACCAATAGAGTACTTCATTCGATACTTTTTCTACTATACCCATCATGTGAATGGAAGCAATTAGTGGCGTAAAATGCCTCCGCTCCTCCCCCATCCAAATTATTTTTAAACGAATACATTTTCAAAGCCTTCCAATTATTGAAATACATATCAAATAACTGTCTTTTTTGCTGCTGTAACTGTGCAAATTTCCCCGTTGTGGGACTAATAAAGGTTTATCTTGTCTTAAAAAGCGAGTGAAAACCTCTTTCACTGTCCATATGGACACCTGGCTGTGAAAACAACTGTGAACCTGTCCTTTAACCGACTGTTGTAGCTGCTGCTGCGGTAGAGAGCCAATCACACGTGCATTACATCGAAGAACGCTTGCGGTGATTGGCTGCGAGCAAAACCATAGAAATATTAATTTCTTTCTAGATCTGGGTATAAAAAGCATGGAATGCAGGTATTGTTTGACTGGAGCAGTTGTGATACTACTTGGTATTGGCTTATTTCAATCCATACCTTTAAGGTATCGAGTACCAATACCCAGCCCTAAACCTAACTCACCTCACCAGGCACAGACAGCACGAACCGAATGAGCTACACAGTCAAACAACGGATAAAACTTTATACAAAGCAGTATTATGCTTGTATATCGATTATTAAACAATCAAATCAAATGTATATTTTTATCAATGTACTGACCAAAGTGGTGGATTCCCTTATCACTTCCCTAGAGTAGAAGTAGAGTAGAGGTAGGGTAGAGGTATAGTAGAGGTAAGGTAGAGTAGAGAGGTAAGGTAGAGTAGAGGTATAGTAGAGGTAAGGTAGAGGTAGAGTAGAGGTATAGTAGAGGTAAGGTAGAGAGGTAAGGTAGAGTAGAGGTAGAGTAGAGGTAGAGTAGAGGAAGTCGGACATATTTGTCGTGCGTGCGTGGCGCACGCTCCTCGTCGACGACGCAAGATGCTAAAACGTTTGTTTGCGGTGCAGTTTGAAAGCCGGGCGGCTTCCGCGTTTCAGCATTACGGGAGGCCGCGGGCGCCGGCGGAATCCGAAATTGTCCCATGTCGAGTGACTAACCCCAAGCAAGTCAGTCTTGAGGACGAATTTTTAACGTCGTCTATATTATCTATATTAACTACCTTTCCCTCCTGCCGTCCTATAGAAGCCTCGAACTCAACCGGGAATTTATATTTCTATCATCAAGTGACGTCCGTATGAGAATGTCTTTTCAGATATCACGCATGGATTGGTATTTTGTATTGGTTTGGTATTTAGGCCCGCTGGCTGAATAAAATAGGAACATAAAAAAAAAAACCCAAAATAAAAACACCACTTCATGTGACCACGATAACAAATCTATCTATCAGAAGAATGTAGACGTTCAAGAAAAGAAAGCGATTGCCTTAGAGCGAAGACGGAGGTAAACTCAAATGTTGAAAGCCCATCCCAAAAAAAACCAAACAACTAAAAAACCCTGCAGTGTCGAACGGAATTGGTGGGACCGGCGATCGATCCTCGGGACGGCCATTTGAACAGGCCGGAGTGAAAAAGTAAAGAGGTTGGCGGGTGCGGCCCAGGAAGTTTGCAACGATATAGATGGACATCAAACACGCCGGCGAAAAAAATAAAAAGTGAAAAACCCCAAAACAACTGCACAGCTTATGAGTGAACATCAATGCGGCAGCACATTAAAACGCTCCGGGAAACTAATCACCAAAGGGACACACGCAGCTTCAAAGACGCTCCCTTCTGAGCAATGGAAAGAAATCTCCGCTACAAAATAGAAGGGAATTAGCTCAGAAGTGAAGGCCTATTTTCTTTTTGTGAAGGTGCCACCACTTCACAGCAGAACGAGTGTTTTTCTCTCGTCCCGGGCACCCGTGCCGACCTTGATGATGCTTTATTCCGCACAATAAACATTTCCCCGGGAAAGGCACTTACTTCCTCCACCTCCGACGAGTCGAGCGCGTTATCGCGAACCCCTCGGAGGTTCCCGTTTTGGTTGGACGCGTTGAGGGAGAGGAGCGGCGCGTGGATCCGGGGCGTCTCATTTGGACGCGTGATCATTCGCCAGGGTCAGCGGACAACAGCAAACGGCTTCCACGCCGCCCGGGGCAGTTGTCTTGCGCGCTTAAGAATCGACAGAAGCGCACAGCCGCGATTGAATTTAACTTCTGGTCCCGCAATCATCCTCGTGAGCTATTTGTTTTGGGGGCCGCGCCTGATAGAATTCGGCGTCCGTTTAAAAATCCCCTGGCCGATCGCAAAAGAAAAGAAAAAAAACCCCACTGGCTCTGAAGGCGGCTCCTCTTCGTTTGAAGACCTTGTAGTCCAGTTTGATCCGACATGTAAATGAGTGCATTCCCTGGCTCTCTGCATCCCAAACATTAAATGTAAGGTGGGGGGGGGGGATATATTATTCCCACCGGCCGGCCCCCTGCACTGAATGAGCGGGAGGGCTGTGAAACCACGCTCGCTTTCGACGTTTCGTTTTTTTTTCCCCCCCAAAAGGGCCACGCCCCCCTCCGCACCCCCAAGTCGCCCTCGTTTTTTTAATGTCCCCTGAAAAGCAACTATAGAATCAGGAAACTGCTCAATGTTTGGGGTATAAAAATAAAAAAATGGGGTGCATGCTCCCCAAATGTAATGCTTAAATACACCGTGGTCAGCATTCAGTTGAATAAATCAAAGAAAATAATAATAGATTGCTATCAGGCATTATTTCCACATTATTTAAAGTTTTCAACAACCCTTTTATGAAGTAATCGACCAATTCTAGTTGCAACAATCCAATCACAAGGTTCAGTGGATCATCTGATGAGAGGCCATGTTTACTGGCACTTATTGCAGTTCAATATTTACAAATCCTAACCCATTCCACCTGAAGCGTTTCATCTGACACACACACACACACACACACACACACACACACACACACACACACACACACACACACACACACACACACAAACACACACAAACACACACACCTAAGGAGTGTCGGGTGTCTACCGACTTGAAAGGAAGGAATCACCCAAAGGAGTCGGTCTGCCCAGGACTAGTGTCTACAACGTGCCACAGCACGGCTGACATCGCATCCCCTTTAAACTCTCCTTAGCGTCACAGATGAATCAAGCGAATCAAACCAGGAAGTGCCCCCCACACGCGCGTTTACTTCGGCGCGCGCACACACACTGCTGAAGTTACTTCCCGATAAAATAATTTCCGGTCCCCCAAAAAAGCAGGAGAAAAAACAAAAAAAACAAACGTCGTCGCTCACGGCCCTCGGAGAGTAGAAGAGCCGCAGGTGATGAATGCCCTTTCACCTGAAGGGATGTCCCATCTGGTGCATATCTGTTCTCTGGCTGGTTAATGTGCTGTCACACTGACGGAACGGCAGGCCGGCGGGCGAGGACGCACGGCGACGCAAACACTGGCTCTGCAGTGGTAGCGTGTGGTAGATGTTATGCGCGACGTTTCTTCAGACGTCAAACAAGCCTCTGCCTGGCCGTGCCCGCGCCCCGTTCATCAACACGTCCGCAACTGGTGTGAGCGCACCTGGGTTATTTTCCAAAATGAGGTTTCCGTCATGCCCACGTACGTATGTTGATGAATCCCAGTTTTTCCTAAATTGCATGTCATGGATCAGCGTAATAGCACCGGCAAAGAAACATATAAGAAAATATATATATATGTAGCACAACAGTTCCGTAATTACTTGGTAGCCAAAGTACTAGGGTCTCCGCCGGACAAAAGGGCGATGTTCGGTAACAAATTGCAGACAAAGTTAGCACCATCTGATCTGCTGAACCGGGTGGAGGCCGACAGCCCTCAACACCGACGTGGTTCGACGCTAAAGCTGAAACGCAAAACCAAGCTCAGCGCTCGAGCCATCACAGTGCGCCCTCTCACTCGGCCATTAGTCCTTCTACAGGTTTTCACTCACTCAAACTGTTTCGTGGGTAAAATGTCAGTCGGAGGGAATGACGCGGCTCGGAGCAATGTTTTGACAGGCGCCGGGAAGGATTACCTGGCACAGGTTCAACATCATATCAACATAAGATATTGTTGAGCTGATGGCGCTTCGATACCTCCTCCACCGCATGCCACCACCAGACCACCTGGGAGCGATGCAGCGCTAGCAGCAGAGGTGCGTGCGCGCGAGTGCATGTGTGTTTTGGACGCTGCGCGTGTTAGAATGAGGCTCCTCCTGGCAGATGAGAAGCTAGACGCCGCCCCCTCCCCTCCCCTCCACGGTTCATTTACCACTGCGTCGCACGTTATCATCTACGAGGCTTTGCATTTCACCGCGCCGAATCAAACGATACAGTTTTACGCACAACAGCACAACAGCACAACACTTGAAACCATTTTGCCACATCAGGTGAAAGGGCTTTGGGGCTGCCGGCCATTACCGCTTTAATTCCCATTCTGTGATATTCACAACAGCGGCGATATTTCCAGTAATTAAGTATATATTGGTATGATTGCTAGCCTGGACCCTCTCAGCATGCATACAGCTGTTCCCAGGTTGCTTGCCGAGGATTTCTAAATTAAGAGTGTACACCCACTCGGACATGGAAGTGGTGTTGTCATGGCGACAGAGAGTGCACAGCGATCCCCGAACGCTCGGCCGAGGCACCGGTTTGAAGCAGGGGGGCTTTTAGCCGACCAGGAGTCATCTGCCGCATGCCAAGCGGACATCGTGGTAAGTGCATTAATATTCCCCACTCTTGAGAAAATATGGCTTTTGGTTGTTTTCGGATTTGTTCAAACACTTCTCAGAAAGCTTTTTTGTGTCAAGTAACGATGAGGTAATAAGGGAGCAGTTATTGTCGTAGATCAGATAGAAAGTGTGAAGAGGTAGTAGATGCTACGCTGCACAGGGAATTAACGGACAAAGATCAACTTGGACAGCACAATCACATTACCCACAAGTACCAGTATAGAGTGCAGACAATGTACTGGCCGGCCAGCCATTGACCTCGGCACATCCCAACCTGGCACCTCCCAAGGGTGCATTTGGCACGGCAATTAGGATGTTCCAGCCTGACGGACAAGGCAGCACCGTGGCCTCGCACCTCCAGAGAGGCTTCCATCTTGTCTTGTGAATCTCTCCGTGTGGAGTCCACTCGTTCTCCCCGTGTCGGAGTGGCTTTCCTCCGAGGGCTCCGCTCTCCTTCCACCTCCGGGCGAGTGCCGGCGGCTCTACATTGCCCCCAAGGTGCGAACGCCGCCCCCCTCCGCCACCGGAAGTCAGGTGTGTTATGTTATGAAAGGCGTGGTGGCTATTGAGAGGCATCATTCTCCGTTTTATTATGCAACCGTCAAATGTCCAAGAAGATGGAATTGTTTGTTTTGTCGACTCGGTGCATATAGAGAATAAACATCTCGGTTCCTATTTTGACGGCCTGGGCATAAACGCTGCTCTGCAGGTTCTTCTACACGGGACGCGCAGAGGTGGCACTTTAATTGTTTTGTTTTTTTCCTGGATGCAGGTGAGGTGTGCCAAGTGTGACGTTTCCTTTTCAGTGTCTCAGCATCGTGAACCCGCTGCGCTGGGATCCATGTTCCAGAACACAATGAAACTCATGGCAACATACCCGATCCTCCACCTAGACCAGGGGTCGGCAACCTTCAGCATTAAAAGAGCCATTTGGGCGTGATTCCCACCGAATAAAACCCACCTGGAGCCGCAAAACCTATTTGACCGCTACAATGAAGATAACACCGGATGTACAGTATAGTTTTATTACACTTATGCTATGTACTGTATATAAGAACTGTAGTTTGTTGCATTTATGAAATAAAAGAACTACAAACTGATAAAGACTCATTTTCCGTGCTTGACACAGCAAAACACTTCATTCTTTTGAACTCTTAAAAAAAGAATACTGGCACGTATCATTTTTCTTTGAAATAAAATACAAAATGCAGGTCCTTCACTTATTTATGGATTTGAAAAAAATAAATATTCACTTTAATTATAAGGGGCAAAAAAATGTTAGTTTATGTTTTATCACGACAAGTCTATTTCCTCAGTCGCGCATCGCAGTCAACCGTCGACCTGGATATGAAACACAACTACATCAGTTCAGGCTCCCATATAAATATCTATATTTGCAAAATGAATAGCTCCGTTCCCTCACCTGCTTAATGCGATTTCTGCCCCTGAACTTCACTGCAGAGCTTCTCCATATCGGGGCTGTATGATGTAACTTTGAGCTTCACACATGACTGTAAGCTGTCATCAGTGAGTCACGACCCATTTTTGCATTTTATGAAGTTCATGGTGGAAAACACTTGCTCGCACAAGTATGTTGATCCAAAGATGGACAGGACCCCAAATAAGTACTTGTTCATGTTCAAATAGGTGTCGGGAATGGCATTCCATGTCTCGATTCCACTCCGTATTCCATGACACTAACTTTGATGCTCTATTTTCCTCAGAAACTTTTTCTTTTTTTGGATGTATCCATGGTAAGTTACCGGGGGTCGAGAGCTCAAAATAAGTCACCAGCCTGTCGGCAACAGGTGACGCATACAAGGTGCGACGCATATTTTGATCGACAAAATATTAAAACACGTTTTATTTCAATGTTACAAGATCACCTAAATCTACAGAATCATAACTATAACATTGAAATGTAAATTAAATTAAATAGCCATTATTTATTCACACTATTTTCTCAAAGCCACAGGGAGCCACGCCAGAGGGATGAAAGAGCCACATGCGGCTCCAGGGCTGCGGGTTGCCGACCCCTGACCTAGACACACACACACACACACACACACACACACACACACACACACACACACACACACACACACACACACACACACACTTCTGCTATTACTTGATTAAAATGTCAATAGTCTTTTCAAGGTAAAGAGAAGGCTACCAATGGCTCAGTCGCCCATCACAGCGTGTTGCCATGCCTTTCGCCTGCTCCACCGTGCTAAGTGGGTGGAGGGGCTTTGTGTGGATTGTTTGCTTGCGTATAGTGTTTGCATGTGCGCCACCTGAATGTGCATGGGCGAAAGGCTAAAAACAATCAAACTTTGATGACAGCGGTCCAGACGGTGTCAAAGGCACAATGGAGAAAGTTCACGGAGCAGCGCCACCAGATGCTGTTTCCGGCAATCTTGGCTTCACAAGAATGTTCCTCGAAGCCAAATAAGCGCTGCCATGTGACTGCTCTCAACAGTGTGCAGCTTGCTTGACTCTCCTCTGGGGTTTTTTCGTTTTTCTTTGTTCGGTTTCTTCCTCGCCAGAAAACATTTGTCAGACGCTTGAACGCGATGTGAATGCAGGGGCTGCTGAGGTGTGCAGGGGACGACAGGGACGCTTGTAAAACAACACACGCACGTGCTGTGGGAAGGCACACGGGCGGGGACGTAGAGCTGCTTGCCGCCACCCTCAGGCCCCACGGTAAGGGGTCTACCACTCCAGTTCAGCGGCGGGGGCGGGCCACCAGACACTGGACCATTACAAGTTGCGGAGCGCGCCGGTCGCCTGCTGGCAGCCATGGCCAGTGACGACTAAGTTTCCAAACTGGCTCGCTGTCCGGCCTTTGCTGAACCGCACATTTTTACTTGAAAGACTAAAAAGTCGGCCTATGAACCAAGATTCATTTGCAGCTATTTTTTCTCTAAACTACAGTATTTGACAAGACAAAATCAACATTTAACACTATGTTTTTATGTTAAAATTCACCATAATATTACAATAGCCTAAAAGGTATTACTGTACACTTCGCTATAGTCTCATTTTTGCTATTGCCTTACTATATGAATACTTTTCATTTGTTTGTTTGTTTATATTATTCATTGTTTACTTCTGCTAATCCTGAAGCACAATAGTAGTGTATAGTATTACTATAATATTGTATAATATTGATTGTATATTTGTATAGTTAGAGTATTATGTGTTGACTTGTAATAATCCTATGGAATTTCCATTTGTGTGTATTGTATTAATGTAAAATTATGTTAGTATAGTGAGATTATCTATTGTTTATTACATAATTTCAATAAAAAAAACGATAGGCTGTAAGAGTATCTATTTAAGTTATGATAATACTGTTAAGAGGCAGTAGTTTAATATACATAAGATTCACAGTCTCGGTGGTTAGTACTTTCACAACAGAGTTTGAGCCTCAATGAAGTCCGGTTGGTTCATCAGTTCATCTGTCATGATCTGAAACAGATCATGACAGATCATTTGTACTACTACAACTCATTTTTATAGTGTGTAAAAAAATAAAAAATAAAATCGAAATACCAATAGAATCAATAATATAGTAAGTATGGTAGTTAAACAACAGTCCATTTTCGTATGGGCTGTGGCGTGCCGTCCAGATTCAGCTTATTTTCTTATTTTCTAAACCATCCAGTATCAAAGCTCCACACAGACCCTTAATAAAACCGTCTTATTAAAGGTTGACGTTTTGCAAGACGCGGTGTTTACGCAACAGCGCACAATGCCGGGGGTTGAGGAGTGAAACGGCCTTGCCTCGTATAATGGTGTTATACTTTTGTAGCTCGGTGGTCGAAACAGTGCGCGGCCAAAGTTGTACAAAACAAGCGGAGCAGCGCTGGAGGGGCCTGTGCTCTCACGTGTATTTCATGACAAGTGAGCGCCAAACAGCTGAAGGCTCCCGTGCCTTCACGGCAGCAAATCTGAAAACCTGGCAACGGCCAAAGTTGCCAGGAGGAGTTTCCCTTCGATTGGCAATTTCGTTTTGCGTCTACACAACGGACGGGAGCCGATGAGACCGTCAGCGAGGGCCACGCCGTCCCAAAACGTATGAAGCGCTCGCCGGGCTCCCAAGGAAATCCGACATTGTAATCCACGGCACTCCCACCGAAAAGGCCGCCTTGACGTGGAGACACTCACCGCTCTAACCGGCTCTTCACCGCAAACGGCGTTGAAGCCAAATCCTTCTTGGGATGGGCTCTGAAGATGCAATCAGTGACACTGGACGAGTAACGACCGTCGCAGGTAGCCATGGAAACTACCGCACACCAACATCGCCCAATGTGGCTCCTCCGCGAGGCTTCTTCGCCATCACCGCAGCGGCGTCTTCTTCTTCGGTCGTGCCATGAATCCCGAGGCGACTTGTAATTAAATAAGTGCTTTGCAAAGGAATTGCACCGATGGATCTTGGACCAAAGCAATTGATCAGTCTTCTTTATCCGATGGATCGCTCCAACTTTCAGGGGGGGCGGGTGTCGCACCAACCAGGATTAAATTCAGGTTTTATTTAAATTGAGAGATGTGTTGCACCACTTCATTCTAAACCTCACTGAGCAGATCAGCCTCTAAAACCTTAATCTGCGATACACTTTGATCGCCGCCCGAGATTGATTCCCAAGTGCAATAAACAGCAATGATATTCATCTGTTAAGACGGATCATAACTTCCTTTTAATGAGTGATTGATGGCTGAAAATTATGAAATTTGAAAATAAATAAATAAATAAATAAAATAGAAAATAGAAAATCAAGCTTTTGCAAAGGATTGCATAAAAACTTATCATCTAGTGCCATTAAAATCAATGGGGTTGGGAGTGTTTTCTTCAATCCACCTAAAATGTGCTGAAAAATGTGCACATTTGATCAGTTAAACACTACGTTTGAATTGAAAACTGGGTTTAAAGTTTGGCGCGACAGGATTACGAGTGAAAACCCGGAGCCCTGATTTAATTTAGATGCAGACTTGATCCAGGGCGGCGCATCCCACGATGAGATGCAATTTGTGTTCGAACGTTCAATTGTTGCACTGGGGCGGGATGCCGTCGCGTAGGCGTCTCTCTCCACTTCCCAAAGACCAGAAGGAAAAAGCTCCGGATGGCTTTCTGTCCGGGTCGCGCCAGGTTGTGAACGCGGATCCAGGTCTGAGTAAAAACAATCCGGGGCCGTTTGATCCAAGCAGCGGCAAGACCTTCCAGGTACACGGTGTCTTACAAACCCAGCGCCTCCAATTTCAGACACATCAGTCGCTGTGTTATTGTGGGTTTTTTTTGTTTTATATTTGAAGGCGCGGCTTTGCCGCTGCACACACAGAGACTCTGCAGAGTCAAAGGAAAGAGGCCCCGCTGGACAAAACATCATCCGCAGGCTTGTTGTGCTGAAAAAAAACAAAAAAAAAAAAACACCACTACAATTTGGATGTGCCTGGTCTACATGGCTCCTTTTGTTCGATACTTTTGAAGAAACACTTTGATATGATCGCTGGGGTTTGTAAGCATATCCCGAAAATAAGGCAGAGCGGCACAGGTGTGACTCTAATGGGCTAATGTGTGCAATTGCTTCGTGTGCCGTATACATGTGTTTACTCTTCACTCTCCTGCCTTTATCCCGAAAGAAGTGTTCTTATGGGCTTGAAAGGCACAGGGAATAAGCCCGGTGCCGCTGGAACAAACCTGGGGGGAGAAAAAAAAGCCGCAAAAATAGCCCCCAATAAACCAGTGAGCGTACCACACTTGCGGTTGGAGCGTCCCCTCTGAAGAAAAACACCTGCAAAATGCATCCCTCCATCGTCTGAGATTAGAGCACCGAGCGGCCCGGGCTCGTGTGTCATAATTCAGAGGACGTTGTATCTGCGACAGCATCCTTGAGCTGTGTGTGTGTGTGTGTGTGCGTGTGTGAGCGTGTGTGAGCGTGTGTGTGCGGTGGGAGGCCAGGTTTCATGAATCTTCTGAATGTCAGGAAGGGGGGCGAGCGGGCGGCGGCGGCGGCGGCGTAGACGCAGATGCGGGAAGACAGATAGGAGCGGCGCGGCCTTCGCGGGCGTGATTATCTGCCGTTTCAATTAAGAAGCATGCACCCGACGCAGATTTGATGGGGGGGTGGGGGTTCGACTGCGGGTGGAGAGATTAAGCACACTACTAATTCCGGCAACATGTGCAGTGTTGCTCTCCAAATTATCCTAATGACAGTAATTACAAAGGCACATTAAGGTCTGTGTTTGGTTAAGTAAGAAGGAGGCAGTCGGGATAAACAGCATTGTGACTGTGGCTGTGGTCCACCCTCCTCCTCGCTGTGAGTTACCCAGCGAACAGGTTCCCTCCCGATTTTAGCAGAATAGGGGAAAGATCCGCCTTTACAACAGCGTTGAGGCCAATTCGAGGAAATGACAGCTGATGTCGGTGACCAAACTCCAAACTCCGCCGACATTTCTCTCTGTGCAACAGGATTACGCACGGCGTTCATGCCGAGCAGTTTCGAGCACCTGAGCTTGGTAGGTGTGGCTGCGGACGAGCACAAGGCGCGTCACTGCACAGTTGGACATACTGAAAGGGCTCCGCAGTTACCGTTAACGCCTATAGGTGAGCTGCATCACCTACTCGTTGGGATGTAATGGCTTGCTGTTCGCACCGCTTGGATATCTCAAATCTTTAACTGGGTTCAATAGTTCCACCCGACACAGCGGCTCACAGGACTGGTTGGGTTTGAAGGTTCCACCTGCTAATGCTGACGAGGGGGCGCGCGGGGGTTTGCACCTTATTAACAAAATGAAATGCAAGGAAATTTGAAATAACGCTCCCTTATAATTGCTGATATTTTTTCATGACCCCTGTGACTGTTTCTACCAACGTATGTCTCATTAACATAGGCGTCAGCTGTAATCTTGACGACGAGACCCGACTCCACGGAGCTAATAAGAAGAACAATTTGAATAATAAGGATTTGAACGACTCCTCACATTGAGTTGGTGGTAAAACAGGCAAAATCTACCCCGAAATGTGAAAATACAGCACGTGAACACTGAGCCGTGTCCGACAACAAGGAGCTTTCTGTAATTGAATAATTCTCGCCCTCCCGGCGCCGCGCCCAGCGCTCCGACCTGATCCCGCCGGGCTGCAGTCGTAGGTGCGTTTGTAGTGTAAAATACATGAATGTCTTTCTCATTTGTTGTTGAGATGTGAGGGCAATCCTCTCTCTCCCCCTTCCCTCTCTCTCTCTCTCTCTCTCTCTCTCTCTCTCCCCCCCCCCCCTCTCCCTCTGCCTCTCTCCCCCTCGCTCTCTCTCTCCCTCTCTCTCTCTCTCCCCCACTGCCTCCCTCTCCCTCTCTCTCCCTCCCTCTCTCTGTCCCATCCCAATCGCACCAGGTCCATTTCGGCGTCACAGGGAAAAATGCCCCCACGCCTCAGAAAATCACGTTACTACATTTCAAAACATTTGTCAGGCGGCCGCTAACGTGCTGCAGCTTCAAAGGCAGCTACAACAATCGGCTGCAGGGGGCTGCATCATCTCACGCTGAGGCAGCTCCTCTCCGAGGCCTGAAGAGAGACTGGGCTTTTTGTAAATGTGAAACGTTTAATAAGTCCATTTTGCCACGCTGCGTTATCGCCGCTGCCGTTTGCGCACAACCAGAATAGCGCGTTACGCGGAGGACGGCTCCGCGCCCCAGGACGAGTAGAGATGGATGGGTCGGTGCCGTAACACGGAATGTGTGTTTTCCATAAACAAAGGCAGCGTTTGTGGGTTTTTTTCGGGGAGATGTGATCACAGGAAAAACATTCTTTCAACATTTCCGTTTTGACTGCGGACCACAAACAACGGAGCACTGGACCAATCACAGGCGACTATTTGCCCGCACAGAATGGGATCATTTGAGGTTCTGGGCCTCAGGGAAGCATTACAGGTAATCAATTTCAAGCCCTTCTGCCTCGGATATTACCGTCCCAATGCGCATTTTAAAAATGATAACAAAAACAGGATTTGGATGATCGGCAACATGAAAATGTGAAGCACCTTGAAAGAGCAATTTCAAGATAAGATAGTACTTAATAACACCCCCGTGGGGGGGGGGGGGGTAATGAATAACACACTACTTCTACTACCACTACAAAACAAAATAATAAGAACAACAGGACTCATAATAATCAGGTCATAATAATGTAATACTTTTAAGAGGGTGGACCTCGTTGGCAGGGAACAACAAAATAATAATTCAACCATTCATAAAAGTCATTTAGTATTAAGCGGAGACGTTACACAGACTCTGCCTCGTCAGTATGCGCACAACCACATCTGAGCCTCACTTCACTAAGGCCATAAAATGTCCAAACGCAGGCTTGAGCACATTCTACAGCTATCCCTAAGTGCTTATTATGTAAACAAGCTCTTCACCGGTACACCCTTAGTATTTAAAAAAAAAAAGAAGAAAAAAAAGATTCCAGGATGAGAAAAGACTAACAGGCGACGCACGAGGCTTGACCTCAGAGAGCGCAAACGGCCTTTCCAAACAACTCCTCTCTGCAAGCAAGTTACAAAACTCAGAGTCATCTATTGGCAAATGTTTCTTCTCGTAAAAAAAAAACACAGACAAAAAAAACAAAAAAAACGTCCTTTCGAGAAACTCCACCTCCGATACCTTTGAGAGGATCCTCTCCTCGTGGCCCCAAACAACCCCTGCCGGAAGAAGCCGAGCGGACCCCTGAGAGGCGCGAGTCGAGACCTCCGGCCCCGGCACCTCCAGACGCATACGCCCGGCCAGAGATGCACGACACGCCGTTGCGTACGAATAGTTTCCAGCTCTTGGTGTTCCATACAAGCACAATCAATGACGGTGACCGACCGCGGTGCTGGAACTTGGGTATCCCTCGAACAAGGACTGATTCGGAAATATGTTCATGTTTTAAATCTACTGAAGCTGCAAAACAACTTCAGTGCCGAATCTAAACATTTGCCTTCTAAATGCTGTTAACGCCTCCACACCTCCTAGAACTTAGATTACCCCCCATCCCCAACCCCCCACCCCCGCCCTGCCCCCCACCCCTCAGAGACCTCAGTTGGTGGAATCACTGTGTGACCCCCATTACCGCTTCACAATCCCTCACACGCACAGAGGGGGTTATCTACTAAGAACACAAAGCCGCCATCAGTCCACGGCATAAATTATGAGCGAGGGGTCCATTGAAATTAATAGAGGTCATTGTTGCCCCCCTTTCCCTCGCCCCGCCCTCCCTGACTAATACACCCGACGGACAGCCCCCGAGAGACCCAACGGGCCCCCTCTGGGAGGCAGAGCGGGGGGGGGGGGGATAAGAAACACATCTACCGGGCAGCTCACCGCAGTGGGAACGTCCAAACGCCCAAGCCACCGCCGCCGCTTTCAACGCCCGCCGCACTCGCAGAAAGAAAGACATCGTTCCCAGGGGAGCGCCTCGGTCGCCGGCGGCGCGGCTCAGATTAAAAGTTAGACTTGGAGTATCACATAGCCGGCCCACGTGCTCCGCGTGCCGATGCCGGATTGGCGGCGTGATGGAAAACACATGGCCGTTACGGCACACAGAGGGAAAAAAAATAAAACAATTCTTAAAAGCTGCAACAAGCGATATTCCTGCTGATGGAATTGAATGACAATCTAATGACTGTAATGCTAATGATTGCCAAGTATTGACGATCGCCCAGACATCGTCACCCTCCAGTCTCCCAGTCTGTAGGAGGGCGAACTGGGTGGTAAACAGAGGTGCTGGATATTCAGCCCCTGCTACGGCACGGCTCCCTGGGAGTCGGTGCGTGAGTCGGCAAGTTCTTTTCCCCTCCCCCACATTTCGGGTGCAACCGAACGCGCTTCCTCCCCGTAGCGCTCCGTTTTACCTGGTTACCGTCTCCGCTTTCCCTGCCTCTAATATTTCCACCCTCTCTTCCGCTCCCTGTCCCCCCCCCCCCCTTTTTTTTCCAGGAAATTGAAAGAATTTTGCCCCAGCGGTGTCGTAAACGAAATCTGTGGAATGGCGGGATGAACCAAAAGGTTTATGGCCGGGAAATGCAAGGTCACACGTTGCGTTGGCGGGAGGCCCGCCCGCTTTATTGCGCAACGTTTGCTGCGTGTGTTTATCGGGAGTAAAGCCATTATTGCGTGCAGGGGCCGCGACGCGCTGTGCATATGCCGACTTTATTAGCGCCGCCCGACACTAATGTCTCACCATGGACGAGCCCGGACCGGAGCCCATATAACCTGTTTGCTGGAACGCATGTGTTTATGGGTTCAGTTGCCGAGCAAAACTCACGAGCGGTCGACCTTTCAGAGAAGGTCGACCGCGGCGGCGACTCCGGTGACGTACGGTGGATGAATAGAATGGCCCTTCTGTGACCGCACCTGAAAAGAGAAGTGAAAAAAACCTGACGAGCTCGAAAAACAGAGAACAGGGTTGTTTATCTATTTTTATTCTTCATCTGGGATGAACTGACTCGGCGCGGAAACGTGTGTGCAAAGATTATTGGGCAAGCTTCGAGACGGCACGTCTTAAGCTGCGTTTAAAAGTTAATACTCGTTACCCAGCCCATTGTCATGGGCTGGGTAACATTTGAAAGAGTTAGTGATTAGCGAGCATGTTGCCGCGGAGTGGCGGGAGCATTATCCCCGTGAAACCTAACGCAACGGCGCCGCGTATTTATTTTATTGCTTGTTCTACAAAAACACTTTTAAGTGCTCACCCCAGTGGCAGATCGCTGACTGATTCAAGTGTTTTCCTTCCCATTTTTTTTTTTTTTTTTTTGCCGTCCTTGATTGATTGGCAGTCGAGACGTGCGTTTAAGTTAAGATTAACAAATCGCCCAAAAATTCTAAAAGGATTGGGGAGAGGAAGTGGGGTGGGGGCAGGTGGGGGGGAATGTTTCACATGTAAAGCTTAAATGTGAAACATCTGTCTTTTCAGAGGGCTCTCATCCCAAACATCAGGGGGGGGGGGGGGCCTCCAGCTGCGGAGGTTTTTGGGAGCCATCAGATAAGAAACGCAAACAGGAGATAACGCAGCGCCGCTTGAATATCTCAGCGGGCCTGCATTAAAGCTGCTAATGGCGCGGTGAACTTCGGGGGCGAGCTTCTGATGACATATAGGCGGACGGGCCGTGTGTCCATATGTTCTGCAAACACAGGGGGGCCTCGTAAAGTGAGGTCACACACATGAGGCGCCGGCCGCCCGAACATGACGGATGGTGGTGTGAGTGTTTTTGTGTGTGTCGGGGGAGGGAGGCGGGGAATCTTGACTCCCTAGTCGCCGCCGCCGCCTCCTCCTCCTCCTCCTCCTCCTCCTCCTCCTCCTCCCGTGTGTCCCCAGCCCCAATTGTTCCGATCAATCCAGGCCTCCTGGACAACCCTGAGCTTGCACGTTGTTCCCGCGCTGCACGCCGTACCAGTCGTGCGAGCTCAGCCGTGTGAGCGCTGAGGAATTTACAAATTTCACTTAACGCCTGTTAAGTACCTGTGAAGTGAAAATAAATGTGTTCTGAGTTTGTCACACCACAGAAAAATGTGTTAATAACCACTTAAAAAAAAACAACAATCAGTAAGCGTATAAAATAAGGCTTCAGAACTGTGGGGGAAAAAAAAAAAAAAAAAGACGCAGTCTCTGCTCTGAGACGCTGGGGGCGGTTCAGTTGAAAACGCTGAAACCAGGCACAATCGCCGTGTAATAATGTATAAACGTTTACATTGGAGAAACCTTCATGTTTCGGGCACCCACGGACACCCTTTGCTACAGGTGTTTATTCCCAAAACAGCGTTTTATCCCAAACTCCGGGTTATTAGCCCAGCTTATTTCAACACTGATGCTCCGTTTCCAACGGTCTGACCTGGTATGTAGTGTTGGGGGCAGGGCCATGCATGTATGACCTCGTATACTTCATCGAGCCCTCACTTTCTAACATGAATAACGTGGTTAGAAACAAATCGCTGAATTCACTTCGCTTTAAAAAAATATATAATAGAAATAAGCGCTGGTGCGGCAAGATCAAAATTGCAAGGCCATACAAATTCATCTCATTTCATCAATTTCAGCCAGGATACCCGCAAGTTTCGCAGTGGAAGTGAGAGCTATTGGTAGTGATGAAAGGTTTGTCCCTTCTTTGAACCTCGGTTCTTGACAAGTCAGTCGGGGAAAAGAGTCGTTCGATTTTCTGACTCTCTGTTCGTTTGATTCTGTTGTTTTAACGGACGGCGAGGCGAGGGAGGCCCTCGAGCGAGAGTCAGTGGAGTCCGTCCGGCTCGGGGTGGCGAACGGAATTCTCACAGCAATCGTTTAAGTCAGTCAAAAATAATTTGTTTCGGAGGACTGAAAGTTTTAATCAGTCCAAGTCAATACCAATTGTGCCGAACGCCTGTGCAAATGACTTTGGATTGGTGTCCATTCAGTCGCTCGCCTGCCTTCTGCCGGCGTGGCTCTTGAGTCATTTGAAATATTTGGTCGTCGAAAAAGGATCGTTCCCGAGTCGTGCATCACCAGCTCTAAGGAAGCCATAATAACTGTACAGTTTGTGACGTTTTTCGTGGTTAGCAGTAGATCGTCTTCCTCTTCCTCGCAGACATCGCTGTGCGTTGATGTGGATTCTTTCATTATGTGAGGAGTGTGCTGCGGGGGAAAGCGGGGTGGGGGGGAAACACCGGTCTAAACCATCGCCCAACATTGTGGGCAGAACGAGACGACGGACACGGCGGACGGACGTGCAGTCCATGACAACGCGGGGGAGCCGAAACAAACAAAGGCGCTCGGTGTTTCATCTTTCCTTTTATAATTGAGTGGCCCCCCGTGTGAGCGGAGGACGGGGTAAGCGGCAAACAAGGCCTCGGTGCAGAGCGGCGGACGCGGCCGGAGTTGCACCAGCTCACAAGGTGAGCTGGTGCAATCAGCCGCCACTTTCGGCCCCGCACCAGGGGAAATTACTGAGAGCCTGGGAGCGTAAGCCGGGCTCCCTCTCCCTCTGCCTCTCCGCCCGGAGCTGGGAGAACGCTGACCTTTAAGGCACAGCCTCGCCGTCTGGTATCAGCTTCGGGCATAACTTAAAAATGCACGGAGACTGAGAACTACAGGTAGAGCACGAGAGCGAGAGAGAGAGAGAGAGTAAAGAGTGTCACAGAAATAGCACAGAGTACACAGTTGCACATGACGCCGCCCCCCCCAACACAGACACACACACACACACACACACACACACACACACACACACACACACACACACACACACACACACACACACACACACACACACACACACACAGCTTCTTGTCATCAACAGTTTTGCTGATATTTAGAGAGAACAAAATATTGTTGTTTTCTCCCAGGTATCACAGAAGAGATGACGACATTTTGTTTCTCGAATCTTTCTAGTTCTTTCTTTTAGTTTTTTAGTCTGTTCCGTCTGGAACAGAAAAACAGTGGGGGGAAAAAAAAGCCAGGATTCTCTGCCGGCGGAGGACTGGTGAAATAATAATAAAACGAGGAGTAGCGATAATAACGGAAATAATAACAAAAAAACAACCCTGCCTTTTAAAATCCAGCCCGGAGCAGCCGAAAACACACACAGGCATGTCAGCCAGGCAGCGGCTCTTCAAAGCAGGGCCCACTCAGGATATGAAGTGAGATGATGAAGAGCTGGGAGAATAAAGAACAAAACACACACACACACACACACACACACACACACACACACACACACACACACGCACACGCCCGCCCAGTGCAGCTATCAGTGCCGCTGCTCTCGCAGATCTGAGAGAAGCTCACCACACCTGACTGGCAGGGAGAGACTCTTCAGGATGGCCGTCGATCTGAAGGAGCTGTCTGTCTGTTACTGTTCCATCTAACTGATGGGAACAGATTCGTTTTTACAGCCCACGAGCCCCACCGCTGACAATTTCCGAAACGTACGGGAAGACAATGCGAGCGGCGGGATACATTTATAACTTCATCACGCTCGGCTAGTTGCTGCGCTGTGCGGTGCACGGGGCCGACCGAGGCGTGTCTCCGGCACCGGATCAGGGAACGGATTTAGAATTTCTAGCGACGGAAACGCCCCGTCCTTGCGTGGCGGTCGCAGTACAACAGTGCAATAGCCGTCTGAACTTTATTGGTGGTGCGTTTTAAAGTGTGCACAAATTTGAAATGAACACAATTCGGCAATAGCGGCTTCTGGTGGATTTGTGTACAGTACACAGCACCACTCTGTCTGTCTGTCTCTCAATCTGTTTGTTTGGACGAGCAGGACCCAACGGGATGGAAGCTGAGGGGTCGAAATCTGCACCTGTCTGCAGGGATAGACCCGGACGCAGCGGCTCGCCAAAGGGACACGGGGATCAAATTCAAATTCAAGTAAGTTGCCTCAGGCACCTCCAATTGAACCCTGAATCGGTCTGACACTGCCTTGCAAGCTGTGAGTACATCACATGCTGTCTGTACGACAACGCAGCAAGAGCCTGTACTCTTAGAAAGCCAAAGTTAACGACTCAAGGCAACATTCCCCTTGTTTTGTAAGCGCTGCAGGAACTCGAACACTTACATCTGTTTTCCTCTGCAGCCTCGAATCATATCCCACACAGAAACACTTCAGCTGGCGATAACCATGCAAATACATGGCAAACACAATATGTTAATGCACACCTTCTCAGCACTTAATTGCATCTGTTTCACAATCTGCTCCACATTGATTACCATACTGCCATAGAAACACTGGACGTAGAGGCGCTGCCGCAGAGCCGTGCACTCCGAGAAGGGGATGCACACACAGTATTATTCCAAAGCAAAACTCACAATAATCATCAGTTCAGCATTTTACCTCCGAAAAAGCAGCAGTCTGCTTGTGCGTGCGTAAACGTGCGTTTCATTTTACGGACTGGACCTGGAGCAGAGACAATCAAGCGTTTTCAGAACAATGCATCCTTTGATGGAGTATGCAATAACAACTTCTCCAATATATTTGTTGTTTCCAAAACACTATTCCTTAGAGCCACTTAATTTAAAGAATGCTTCATCTATTCACTGGCAGTGATGTATAAACACACTCCTGTGTGTTGTTTGCAAAGGTGGGCGTGTGAGAAACAGGAGTACAGCGAGAGGAGGGAGGCCTGCTCCCTTGTTGAGAATTTGTGCCAATGCAGCGAAAAGCCCATGACAGCGTGCTTAATTATTTTTGGCTGGTGCGGCGCCTGGTACTGCCCGGCGGTGCCCAGTGGTGCCTGCTTCTCCAGAGGGTGGCGGTGCCATCTGGGGTCGGGGGAAAGGAAGTTGGGCAGCGGTTAGGCGTCCGCACAAGCCTTGTTAGCGTAAACCAAATGACAGATTCACAAGATTACCACAGAGATCTCGTGAAAACACACACTGTGACGATGGCAAATGCATCGCCCTTACCGCGGCTCCCATAAGTACACAGATAACCAACGCTACGTCTTCACCTTGCGGTGTCTGCGGCGGAGATGAGACCGGCAGAGTCTCTCCCTGGGTAAAAGGCAGAAATGAAATATGAGGGTGTGAAACGGGGGTAAATGCACTTGCTGGTGTTTTCTTTAAGCATCTGCTAAGGTGGGGGTGTGACATTGCCGAGCTAGGCTAGTGGAAGGGCACAACGTCTCCCAGATGGGTTTAGAGAGTAAGGTTCTCTTACTCGCACATACTGCAGCTCTCCTCACTGCAAGGAGAGAAACTCAGATGGACTACCGAAAACTTTAAACACCTCACGAACCGCTCCTCCGAAGGCAATACCCGTTTGCTTATCCGCATTTTGCCCTCGCTGTAAGGGCAGACTGAAGTCAGCCCCCGGATGAAAAAAAAACAACAAAAAACAATTAAAGGTTATAATTATCATTAAATCTGCTGACGACCGGTAACATGTCCACCTCTCTTCTGCCAGCAGCCCTCCACCGCAGGGAGGAGGAGGCAGGGCTGGTGGATCATGGCAGGTGCCCATCGCTGACCTGGGAAATAAATCCTTTAACAGGTGGCTGGCATGGAGGGGAAGGGCCAAATCAGCAGCACATCTTCCTGCTGCCGGAGAGGCTGGCTGTTTTATGGGCCTTTAATTACAACAGGTCTCCAAAAAAAGCCTCCTGTCCCTGCCGGCTCCCTCCGCTCCAGCCGTACTACCCTCTGCCCTTCAGTCACCCGCTGACTTCCCCGGTGCAGCAGCCGCACCCAACGCACCACGCATAGATGCAATCAGGCGCACGCTAGCTTGCCTTTCATGGCGTGCCTCTTGGGCATCTAAGCCATCATTTCAATTCAAATGACAGGTGTGGGATGAATACTTTGAAACAATGCAGATGTCAGATAGTCAGGGTGATATCAAACACAGGAGACGCTCAAATCATTTCAGCAATTGCACGATCTCACGAAACCTGCCGCACGGTGCGCACCTTTTCGTGCATGTTTCCATTCATTGATCCAGTTTCTGAATGATACCACCCCTTAGTGTGTGTGTGTGTGTGTGTGTGTGTGTGTGTGTGTGTTTGTGTGTGTGTGCGTGTGCGTGTGCGTGTGCATGTGCATGTGTGCGTGTGGAGATAAACCATATGTACATATTTTTCCCGAAAGACTGTAGCTAAGCAACAGAGTGTTATAGTGAAAGAGACCTGCGCTTGCGGCGGTTGCTAGGGAACTAGCGGAGAGTGTTACCACTTGTGAGTGGTGCTTGGATAGATCAGCCTCTAATGGCTGGAGTCTGATGGAGCTTTGCCTATGAGGAGATGAAGGATCACCGGACAGGCGGCACGCTCCATCTCCCCGACTATACCATATGTCACGGACGTCGGGTCCTCCGAGTCCCACGCATCAGAACGCATAACAACCAGATGAAAATGATGGCGAGTTTCTTTCCTTGATAGGAAACCATTTGCATACAAGTGGAGCCTGAATAATTGAGAGGTGTCGCGGAGAGCGAGGCAGGCCGGGCTGGGATTGGAGGGATGTATGCCTGCCAGCCAAATCCATTAGCCAGGCTGTGCTCGGCTCAGGCAGGCGGCTGATGGGGAGGCTCTGTTATCGGACACTAAAGGACACCGGGGCTGGTCATCGCCACGCCTGCCCTCTCTGCTCCGAGCCCCGGGGAAGGAGGGGAAGCAGAGAGGAACAGCACCAGAGAGAGAGGGAGAGAGACGGGAAGGGGGGGGGGGGTAAGACAAATGAGAACAGAGGCAATGGGGGCGGGTGGGTGCGAGTGGGGGTGAGATGTCAAGAGAGACAAAGATGGCAAAATACAGGGAGAGATTGCAGAGGTCCAATAATAGAATGACTGTGGAAGTGTTGCCCCATAACAGTTTTATAATTGGCCGGATAGTAGAGTCGAAATGAGAGGCTACTTATCGCGCAGAGCAGTTCCCCAAGAATCACTGTCCATCTCCACGGCTGGAGCCCATTTAAAAAAGTATTAGGGCAAATGAAGCATTGAAAAAGAGGATACGATCTTTCCATCTGAGATTCTCAGAATGAAAGAATTGTCTCCGGTGAAAGCCAATAGACACTGGAGCCTTTGAATGGCTCTGGTGGGAGCCTTATTAGCCGGGAAAATTTCTCTTGCGCACGGGTACAAAAGAAGGTCTCCCAGATGCCTCCTCAATATCTGCCACAAATGGACTAAAGTTTTTGGTCAACATGACGGGTTTCCATCATGTGCCTTCGTTCAGATGGTCCTTTCTGAGATCAATGTCAATTTACAATATCTGCATCAAATTCAACTCCTATCTCATAGTTTATATCTTAAAATTCCTCTCTCATAGAGAGAGGAATTTCCTCTCTCACAGTCATTTGTGCGATCTCATTTGTGCGGTACATGATAGTACAACAAAACATCATAAGTAATGTTAAAAAAAAAAAAAAAAAAAAAAAGATGAATATTAAATTTTCATCTTTTTTTACGGATCAAACAAAAGTAGAAATGTTCTACTTTTGTTTGATCAATGTCGGACCTGTTTGCAGAAGCTTAACTTCATGGACGCCTTTAATGTAAAAGCTGGCACGGACGTAGCTCCCAGAAATACGTGGAGATGGGGTTGGCCGTGATCCGAAATGTGAGGTTTGCAAGAAGAGCGTGTGTGTGTGTGTGTGTGTGTGTACGTTCACCGTCGAAGGCGAGCGGCGGTTTTTCCATCGCCCGGCCACTTGAGTCAGTTACAGAAGACGAGAACGCCCTTTCAAGATTGACCGCCTCAAACGTGCGAGCCTCCTCCTCCACGAGTGCCCGATGCACTGCCCCCCTCAGCTCAAACGGCAGCCGTCAGAGGAGCTGGAAACAGGGGCCGGTTTTCTTTTGAGTGGAGACTGACCCACAAACTAAAACGAGGAGAGACTCCTTAATGTTCTTGTCCGCTTTCATGATGAGGACGTGGGTGACGTTTCGACACAGCGTCCAGCTTCAAGGGAGGTCAACATCGTGTTAGCATAGTTCTTGACAACTGCTCAGTAATGAGGGGCGAAAAAGTCTGACTGTGGGGTTTTTTGTTTTTTTTTGGAAATTGACATTGGTGTTATATGCTTTCATGTGAAGGGTGATAATAGGGTCTGGTCCAACAACAGAAAAAGGAAATATAATTCCACACCACTATACGGTATAGACTGCAACATGAACAAATATAGGGGTTACACCAGGGGTTCTCCAACCTTTTCCAACCATGGACCCCCTATACAAGAGAAAATAAACCGAGGTATGTTCCCCAAAAATAATTTGATGTGAGGCCTATTTCTCACACCACTTCTGTACGTGTGGAAAAACATCCAAGGAAAATGTATTTCAAAATATAGAATATTAAATTAAATTAACATCAATGAAATGAACAAGAAACATTGTAGCTAAATATCAAACCCAAATCCAGGGGGACGGGCACGTGCACGTGCACGGTGGCGAGATTTATTTATTTATTTATTTTAAAAGGTTTTTTGCTTTTTCAAAAATCTTTTCATGGACCCCCTGGCTCAGTGCCACGGACCACTGGGGGTCCCCGAACCCCACTTTGAGAATCACTGAAACAGATTATATCATTGTCATCGAGTAGTATTGGATTATGATTGGCTGGTTGATTTTAATTGACAATTAAAAAAAGGCATGAATGTGGAAAATCACGCTAGGCACTCCAAATAATAAGCAAGAAGTAGAAGTCCCGTAAAACATGCCCCGCCCCCCCCCCCCCCCCCCCTCCAACAACGCAATGTGATTCACGATTGTCTTCCATAAAAACTGAAATTTCCTCATCCGGGCCAATAACTGACATTTGGAAGCCTGCTGCACCATGCTGCCATAGCCAAGCCGAACCCCGCAGTAAAACAACAGAGAAATGGGCCTGTCAAAAGGTTTCCATCATTTTAAACCCCCCAGACAGAGCAACAAATTGCAGAGGAGTAAAACAATCAGATGCAGATTTCGATGCTCGTCTCAAGTGCCGTGGAATGGTGGCACTGCTGCCTCACAACAAGAAGGTCCTGGGTTTCGATTTCCGCCTGGGGCGCTGTTGGCACCGTGCTCCGGAGAGATAGGCGGGTTGCCTCCCAAATAGGAGCCTTTCTGTGTGGAGTTTGCATGTTCTCCCCGTGCTCACATTGGGGTTTCCTCCACCTAACGTCAGTAAGGACCCCCCCCAAAAACATGCACACATTTGTATGACCAGCGATGGACACTCGTCACCAGGTGCCCGGGCGTCGACCAATGCTGCCCACTGCTCCTGGCTGCCCCCCCGGAGGAAGGACAAGCCAGGGATGGGTTAAATGCAGAGGCCTCATTTCACCGGCCACCATCCAAAGCATGTGTGTGTGTGTGTGTGTGTGTGTGTGTGTGTGTGTATATATGCATGTGTTGTAGTGCGGTCATCTGACAAATAAAGATTCTTAATTCTTAATGTGGCCACATGAAAACACCATGCATACACAAACAAAGTCCATAGCTGTCAATGACGTGAAGGCACGCTCGAGAAGAAGTGCTTAATCTCCAAAACAACTGCGCTCGCTCCCAAGAAGGAAAAAAATTAATTAAAAAAAATAAAAATAAAAAAGAAAAGATCAATAATGAATCCCGATGTCTCTGAAAAGTATGACAACAACCAAATAAACCCGGAGTTGGGGATTCATACAATTATTTACATTCAAATTGTGAAAAGCACCCATCTAACATTGTTTTCAGAGATAATAGGTAGAGGTAATGACCGGGGAATGTGGCAGCATTTATTTTGCGGTACAGTGATTCAGAAGTGTTGAGTTAGGAAGTTAGGAAGTAATTATTTGTACGAAAAGGTAATTACTTACTATCAAAATGTAGTAATGGGTACAGTACTCACCCTGTCTTGGTTATTTCCAGTTATTATTGATCCAAAAACCTGATCCAAAAGGCTTTACTAACAAGGCTGTAGTACCTAGTATATGAGGTAATCACAATAGTTATTTATATGTCATTCCCGAGTAATAACTGCAGGTAAATACGTCTTTTTGTCAGCTGTGACTGCAACTCTGAATTATCTGTTGAATACTTTATACTTTTTCAGGACAATACAAACAACACAAACAACACAAACACTTCTTCTGCCGTTTGAGCGGAACCCACTGTGCCAACGTGAGCGCTCCGTGTGGACCACCTGCCCCAAGTCCCCAGATAAAGCTTCCCCTCCCCCCACCAACGCCCTTCAAAGTGAACACGCAGCTCGCTCACTTGCCAGGTGAGCAGACAGTCCCTGAACGTGGTTTTCCGCCGTTGACATGTTTTTCCCACCCGCCTATTATTTCTGTTCAAGTTTGTCAAACCAGCCTTCAGTCTCATCGTCTCCGCAGGGGAGAAAAACACGGGAGACGCCCGAACAAAGCGTGGGAGACAAACCTTTGGTGATCTGACCGAAGCGGCACGTGGCGCATGCTGGGAAGCGGCGTCCCGACGCAACCGAGTGCAGAGCGACACTGAGTGGTAATGATGGACCGGGTGCCATCTTCTCACCGGTGAGTGATACGGGCTGCAGTGTTTTTCGCAGTGCCTGTGCGATTAATTAGGAGAAATACTGTACATTGACGGGGGGAGCGTTTGTATCCAGCCTGACAGTCTCCATGGCTTTGTTGTCATCACCACCAGGGGTGGGGGGGAGGAAAAAACTCAAAAATGGAGTCTAAATGGAGCACGTACGACGTAGAGACTCATTGGAATACAGCAAGTACGACTTAAAACTTTCAGCTCCCACGGGAGTTTACGTAATGGTATAAACTCTCCACTGCAGGAGCAACTAATCCCGGAAAGACGGCAAGAGAGAAGGAGAAAGAGTTTGAGAGGAGGTGTGTCTGTGTGTGTGTGTACAAAAAATACATCTACAATAAAAGTTATTACTGATTTTATTTGTAGAAACACGGAGCGGATCGCACAGCGGATCAGGGAGCGGAGATCGCGGAGAGACGGGGGGTGCCCCGTTTTTTTTAGTTTTTTTTTTACAAAGGTCAAAAATACAGGATATTTACCGGGGAAAAACCCTCCCCCCCAAAAAAACGTGAGGGGCAGCGGGGAAGAGGGTTAAAATTCATGAGAATTCCGTGAGAAACGGGAGGGCTGACAGCTACGTCACAGGGGGGAAGGGGCCGTGCCTGAGGGCCCAGTTTGGAGAAGACGCAGCTGTGTTCTTTTTATAAAGCTGGATTCTTCAAAGACCGAAATCACATTTCGCCCTCTTGCTCGCACTCCCCCTTTCATTTAAGCCACATATACAAAACCACACTCACAATTAAGTTAGTGTCGCACCGTGTTCAACCGCGTCTTCCAAATGGAATATAAAACTTGACATTTCCACATCACACCGCCGTCCCTCTCAATCTGCAGATCGGTCACTGACCAGACAGTAAATGAAATGCCCGCAGACGTGGCTTCAAGGCAGTAATGCCGAGGGCGGTTTAAAGCCACATTTGGGCTCAGAGATGTGAGTCCAAAGGCTCCCTGTAATGTGAAGGATTGCGAAAGCACTGCGATCACCTCCCCGCTCTAACGCTCCCTGCGCTCTTCAGCAACTTCTCTTATAACGTCTAATGCGGCAAAAAAAAAAAGAGAAGCAGATGGAGGACAGCAATGTTTTTGAACAGTTGTACGGTGGTGTCTAGACATGGGGGGTATTGCAGACCGGCACCAAGTTGGATGAGGGCGAGGCAGGTTGGCCAAAAACACGTCATTGCTGGAATCGGCTCGCTCTCTTCAGTATTTTGGGGTTTGTGCGGGCGTTTGTTTACAGCAGTCGTCATTTTCCTCTGATTTTGCTTAATGCAGCATTGAAGAGGGGCTGAGACGGCTGAGACGGCTGAGACGGCGCTTCAGGGCTGTCGCGCCCCAGAAAAAGCTCCATCTCGTCGAGCGCGGCGTGAGACGATTGAGACGACGGACGTCAAACAGCTCGGAACGCCGGTGACCTTTGACCTTCGATCCAGAGCCGCGCCGTCGCATCGCGGCGCTCGGCTCAGATGCAGCCAGATTAAGGTGGGCGTTTGATAAGGACAAACAGTAAACAGTCGCTTTCACATCCAGGGACACTGAATCTCAATGAGCTTGTTACTATGGCGCCGCCGAGTCCTTCTCTCTCCTCGCAAATACTTGAGGCCTCATTTGCATGTTTACATACTTAATTTCTGAGCGGCGGAGACAGGTCTTGATGCGGCCTAATGCGATGCCCGAGACCGCCCGGGCCCTGTAATTATTTTCCTGACCTGCCAAACAATCATCTTTCCTCCAAGTAATTGCGAACACAAACACATCCTCAGGTGGTCCGGCTTTGCCGTGCGGAGTGACTCGCATAACTCCGGTCTGAAACCACTGCCCCCCCCGCCGCTGTCCCAACATGCCCCGCCCCGCGGCACTAAACAAGTGGTCAATCATTCCATTTTTCAAAAGCCAGCCCCTGTGAGCGCCTGACTGATGTTAATAACAGCTGTATCTTTTCATTATCTTTTGCAAATTTTTAACCAAATAAGAAAACCGTCTCGGTGGAGAGGAGAAAAAAGACGAAGCCGTGAGTTCAAAATGAATAATTAATGGGCTTCTGACTGGCGTTATCAGGATAACTGAGGAGTGGAAGCCGTTGTTGCTGAGTGTTCAATATTTTAAAAGGCAGGGGAGTGAGTGAGATCCTTTCTCGTGGTACAAATACCCGCGCACAGTGTCACTTTTATGGCGCCCCTTTTTTGCATCCGCGCGGCCTGTGCTGTTTGGCGTGAATATTTAACGAGGCCGCGGCGATGCGCGTCTCCAGTACCGCTGTTCATCTGGGCATGGAATCAGCGGGAAGAAAAAAGAATGAAAGATACAGTATATTCTCACTCTCTCTCCCCCTCTCTCTCTCCCTCTCAATATGCCGCTTAATATGATAGAGATCAATCAATATGAAGGAGCGTGTGGACGTGGGAGGGAGGTTGGACCTGAACCTGAACCCCCGACTCCCCCACCCCACCTGTAAGCCCCGCCCACCACCGGCGAGGCTAAATGCCAGGGCGCTGAAAGAAGTGAATTATACCCTGTGCGGTAATGCTAATCCCTCAATTAAATTATAGACTCTAAAGCAGACGGGTCTTTTTCCTGGAGGCGATGCGGCACCCGGACCAAATCCCACCCCAGCCCCACCCCCGGCCCTGCCCCAGCCCCCGCCTCGCTGCGTGCTCGCAGGGCCCCGCCGTTCCGCGCTCCGCGCTCCCCAGCCGCGGCTTTGGGACGGATTTACAGGAAGGGGGAGCGACGCCTCTGCACAAAGGACACAGTACACAAATGTGTTTGCACGGCGTAACTAGGCATTAAAAAGGGCTCGGGCGCGTGTTTGTTTAGCGGTGGCGAGAGTATTAGGAGGCCTCCAAACAACTGGGACCCAACTGAATATCCTCCTCGTCCCCGCTTGTCCGCGCCTGAAGTCTAAGGCTCCGGTATTAAGTCCCGTCTGTAGTAGATGGAACACAGATTGAGGCGGCTCGCTCCTTCTCCTTCCGCCAAGAGGGGCCCATCCCCTCCCTAATGGGGTAAAATAAGGTTGTTTAATTGTGGTTTATTTCGGGGCTTGATTGCTTTTATTGTGCCCCATTATTCTTGTTAATGAGCTTGTAATGCGAATGCTGATAATGTGAGAGCGGGGCTCTCTCCACAACACGCGCTCTGAGATTCCATCATCCCTTGCTCCGTTTTAATGCCGAGCATCTGTTTGTTGCCGTCTTACCTCTCCGTCATTGACCCGGCAATCATTCAGGAGTCAAACTTTATGTCCTCCCCGCTTAACACCTCCTACCTGGAAACTGCCAAGAATGTAACGAAGAAAAAAAACAAACAAACAAAAAAAAAAAACCACCGCAGCAGGCAATCTCGTCGGCATCGGGGAACGCGCGGAGATAAATTATGCCGAAACTCCCGGGCCATAGTGGAAGCAGAAGCACCATTGAAATTCAAGCGAGACTGTTTATTCGGGAAGAGAGTCTATCGGAGGACGCATGGATATTTTACAGCCAGGCTTCGAACAAACACATGCATTAGAACAGTGTTTCACCAAACTTTTGTTTAGCTGGCACAGAAGACTTCTTACACTTACATAATTCCATGAGCCACCACCAGAAACATAACCGTTATAT
Organism: Zeus faber; assembly: GCF_960531495.2. Taxonomy (NCBI): domain Eukaryota; kingdom Metazoa; phylum Chordata; class Actinopteri; order Zeiformes; family Zeidae; genus Zeus; species Zeus faber. The sequence continues at coordinate 25,070,309 of NC_137202.1, forward strand.
ATTTCTACCTACCATTAATAGTTCTCACGTTCAGCCTGAAACTTGAGCCCATTGTGATGAACAGGGTCACAGAATTAGTGCAGCCCTGCAATTTTCTTCTTGCAACACAAGCTCGGGCATCCACCCGACCAATCGGAAACGGCCACAGCCCAGGGGGAGCCAATCGCGGGGCTCCCCCTGGGCTGACTGTACGCTTGCTCTCCTCTCTCTGTCACTTCAGGTGCCGTGCTCAAGAGCTGCGACTTCCACCCCGTCTCCACCCAGTGGCAGCCTCGCCGGGTCCCCCAGAAAGACAGCTACAGCCAAGCCTCCATCGCCACTAGTCCGTGGGTTGGGTTTCACCAACTAGTCAACTAGTCGACTGCTATGACCACCAGTCGGCGCTGTCGGCAGCAGTCAACAAGCCGTGTCGCATGTCACAAGATTCACAATAATTGTTGCATTCGTAAAATAATTTCTGAAAATATCTATTTACATTTGTTTCTTAATTCAGCTATGTAGTATTTAAAACATCTCCGAATCAATATAATTTACAAAATACAATTTTAACTGTTACCTCTCTCTGCATTTTCGTTTTACATCATCGGTAAAAGATTAATAGTGGGTCCGCCGCCGTCAAGAGAAGTCAACTCTGACGAGCAAACATCGAGCTGGGGGGGGGGCATCCCGCCTGCACACGCTCCAGCTCCGCTGCCAATCCTGGTTCCCCGTGCTCCAAAATCACACGATTCATGTCAAAACAAGCGTGTTGACATGAATGTTGTTTGTTCACCGTTAACGGCACGCGTCGCCATGCCGCCATGACATGACATGATATGAGATGTCTAACCTCGCCCTGCCCGCCAAAAGGTTTCGCTGTGCCACCCCAAGATTTTCTGTGGTCCCATCTGGCCATCCCATATGAACCATGTCTGGGGGAAGCACTATATTCATTTATAGCCCTGTTGCCAAATCATTGTTAGTCTGTATTCATCGTCAAATAAATACCTATTGTATTGTTTTCTTTATCTAGTCTCTCCTGATTGAACTCAATCATCCCGGTGAGTCGCAATTCAATTTGTGCAATTCAATCAACTACAAAAAAAATGATCGCGTTCTGAAAATAATTGCGATCAGATAATTACGCAGCAGTCGCGCCGCGTCTTCGCCGGCTCGCTCCGGCGGCGCACGGCAGAACGACGCCGGGGCGGAGCGGCGGGCTGCGGAGCGGCGGGCTGCGGAGCGGCGGCGGAGTGGATCGCGGCGAGGCCAAGGGCGCTAAAGCGACGCAGAGCGAAAGGCATTAGCATTACACAAAGAGTGCATTATGAGTGAATAATGCACCCTGCTACCGCCACGGACGCGCAGCAAAGTGAATGTCAAAAATCATTCCGACACACATTGCTCAGCCGGTGGCGCCCCCCACACATCACGCTTTAAGAGGGAGAGGAGGAAGCCCGCCTCGCCCTCACCCCTCCGCCACCGTGGCCGCGGGGGCGGAGCCGGAGGGCGGGCGGGCGGAAACGTAGACAAAAGCCCGAAAAAGAGTGAGGCCACCGTCCCACAGCTGAAAAACAGCAACAAAGCAGCACCTTGAAGAACCGAATGGAGTTTTAGCTCCTTTTACTACACACACATTTTCCATGACCCCCTGATCATGTTCCTGGCGGCTGACGAGTTTTTAGATTTTTTTTAATGTCGTCTCTATTCACATTTCTTTTTTTTTTTTTTTTTTTGCATGATACAAATGATGGAGTGAGGCGCGCTGGCAGCCAAAGTCACTTGTACCTCAAATTTTGCCGTAATTTGCATTTGTCAATTCCACTGGAAAAGGCAGCAGCGCCATCGCTTGAACACAGAATTAACGAGCACAAATAACAGCCCAACATATATACACACATATACATACATATACGGCAACAGATTCCCCGTATTTTAAGAACGCGATGTCATGTGAACCCTCGTCTGCAATTTGTCCGTCTTTTTTTCTGCGATGATTTTTTTTTCCAAGCGCATCGACACCTTAGCACGGTCATGGCCACTGTGGTTATAGAAGGTAAATCTGTCCTCAGAAGATAAACCAAAGCCCGGCTGACGATAGGGAGGGTACTTTTCATGGACTCTGGAAACTAAAAATAGCCCATCGCAGGGAATTGTGAGAGAAAAAAAAACAAAACAAAAAAAACAAACAGGTATTATCCCCATCCAATGAGTGCTATTACATGCATGATTACAGGCCAATGTCATTTTCTCCGGCACCAAAGAGCTACTTAGTCAAAATTAAGGCCGAGCGAACCTGGTTCTAAGAACAACGGCGGCTCGGCGACGAGTTGTTATCTGACATGGCCAGGGTTTTGCTTTACATTGTCTGAATAATCCACAATGGCCTGTCGTCAAAGAAGCTAAACCTAAACAGCCTCAAAAATATATATATATAATAACTGGGAGAGAACGCAAATAAATGACAGAGCCCTGCTGCAGACACCGGCCTCAGCGTCCATTCCTCTCTTTTCCACGTTAAACTGGAAGGGGAGGGCCTGGCTTGAGTCTCTCACTCACTCAGCAAATTCATTCAGACAATATTATCTATTTGGGCACCGGGTTCAACGTAAACACACGCTCGGTAAAGCAGATTACGAGGAATAATATTATCAGTATTTAATAAAAGACACTGGGTGCTGATGTGATGCTGGCAAATTGTATAAACACAGCAAATTGCCTGAACGGTGGTAGGACGACCGAAGGGGAAGGCGTTGAAACATACAGCTCCGCTGGTAAGATTAAAGGTTTATGTTATTTGACACAAAAATAAATAAATAAAGGTCGTCGTTCATCTCTGTTTGCATTGCCGGGGGATCCATTGTACAACGTTGATTTTTGAGAACAGGCACGTCAGTGATTTTTTTATTTTTTCGTCCCTCATTAATTAACGGGTGCCTTAATTGAATTGTCGAGACAAATCTTTAAGCTCTTTTCATTCAAATACGCAGGGGGAAACCCACCGATAATTTCACCCAAACAAAACCCGTTTCTAAAGTCCCCTTAACACTCCCAAACCAGCGGGCGCTGAAAGCAGGAACGGCACCGCAAAGTGCTGTGGCGGCACACTGTGCGGTCCCTGATGTCGGGTTTTCACGTTGCCTTTTCAGCTTCTTTTTTTTTTTCTTCTTTTTTTCCAAAGTTGGTTTTGGGCGCCAAACAAATCCGAGGGGAATATAATGCGGCGTCTTGGAACTTAAAAAAAACAAAACTAAAAACGCTGCAAATGCAATGAAATGTCCCGGATCCAACCAGGAGGTGGTTGTTTCCCATCAGCCATTACCTGAGCCGCCGAGCCACCCGCACGCCCACTCACGGCCCGCGGAGGGAGGGAGGCCTTTTTTTTGTGTGTGTGTGTGGGGGGGTCGTCTCCGTGGCTTCCGAGAAAACGTAATGGCCGACGTTACCGCACATGGCCTTCTCTCGCCGAGAATAACGGAGCGGCCTCCACTGAAGATCGCTTCACGTGTTTCTCGAAACACGTGCGCGGTGAAGCGATCGGCGCCCCCTCGCCGAAAGCTCCTCGCGACGGACTCCTCCTCCTCGTCTGGTGGGGCTTTTATGACACCACCAGCTGGATTTGTTGCCGTCTCCCCGCCGCCCTGCCCCGCCCTCCCGGCGGAGGCATCTTTTTTGGCTTTCAATACCGCGAAACGCTCGCTCTTCGACAGCGGAGCACGTTTCATTACCTCACCGGGACCCGAGGTGCAGCGGGGTATTTCTCCACCCTGCACGCAAATGTGCCGTGAATAACAGCTTTTCCGTGCCGCGCATTGTTACCACCTTTTTGATAAATAATACGACTTGCGCTTGGCTACGCTCACACTTGGCGTTTCCTTTCGTTTTTTTTTTGTTTTTTTTCCCTTCCTCTCCCCATCTGCCGCGGCCCACTTCTACATACAACCATGTGGGAACGCGTCCACGTTCGGCGCACCTTGACGACCCCTTTATGAAGCTGCACACGGCTGCCTTTTTTTTTTTTTTTTTTTGCGCCGGCGCAGATTGTTTCCCAAAAGTTGAAATCAGGTTCAGAGAAGGCTTTTTTTTTTTTTTATCCATCGACCGATCCTTCATTCATTTCATGAATATGCATCAACGCGACGACTTTCTCTGTGTGGGGTTGGGTATGGAAAGGGCATCACGCCGGTCTCCATGAGCATTAGGAACCAGCGAGATTCAAACCAGCCTCGGCATCCTCATTCTGTGCTCCGCCCGAAAAATGTTAATTTGAAGTGATGAAGCAAGGCGAGGGAGGAACATAAAGAAACCCTCCCGTCGGACATTTCGAGGTTTACTCCTCGTACATTTTACTACTCGCTGTCATGAGCGTCACTCCATAAAAAAGGGACAAATGAGATTCCATGAATAGATGAATGGCCCGTGCGTACGTTTTCAATCTGAATCAATCATTAATGAGCTCGTTTGTCACGGGGACGGGGCCGGAGCTCCGCCGCCAAGGCCTTCGGGCGAGTCGGTTCCTCCGGCGCCGAGGGCGGGGGCTCGTGGCTCTGCCCGCCTTGACCGCCAGCTCGCAGACGGAGGCGGGTTCGGCCGCTCTCCACATCTCTGGGGGTCCCGGGTCGGACACTCCGGGAGACGAAACGATGCACAGAGCTCAGGCCTGACTTATAGAGGCACCTGGGCTGTTTGAGCCGCGGGCCGGGCCAGGAGGCCGGCCGCCTGGACGTCTCCGACTGAGCGCGCGTGTACGCGTTTCTTATTGTTTTTTGTTTTTTTCTTACTTAAACAATATGAACGACGGCCACATGAGCACAAAATATTTCTTGCGATTGCACACGTTCTGGTCCATAAAAAGGGACCTTAGCTCAGCAGATGCTGGATCGTATACAGCCTTATCGGTTACAAACGCAAGCCAGCCTTCTGGCGCACTTAGTTCATTGCGATCGGGCGTACCATTAAATAGTGATAGGCGATATATTGGCTTTTTTCTAAAAAGGTTAATTTTCTTCTATTGGGAGCGGCTGAGCTCCGAGCGCCTTGTGGCCACTTACATCTACCATTCCCTCCACAAAAGACGGTTGCACTTAGTAGAGAATGCTTCATTCAAAAATGGCCTTTCAAAGCAAACTAAAAAGGAAGTACGACAGAAAAAGTCAAAATGATGACTCCAAGCCTTGTCCAGACAAAGAAGGATGAATAGTTGGTAAAATGGGATGGATGTTGCTATGAGGAGGGGGCTGAAATGCGAACGGCCAGGGAGGTCCAGAGTGTTTCAGAAATGGGCTTTCTGAGGCCCCGGACAGTGATTTATGTGGCGACGGTGGATGTTTTAATAGACTGGGCCTTTGGAGCCCATCTATCCCAGGTATGGAACTTGAACTCCCCACCCACACCCACACGCCACCCCCCTCGACTACAACAGCTTCTCAGAGCAGCACCGCACATCATCGCCGTGACTGACAGTCTTCTGGTGGTGTATGAACACCGGCTCCTGGTGTCAATCCAGGTTAAAGGATGAAGAGGCCGTCTGCGGCGCACATCTTTAACAGACAGCGCAGCGAGGGGGCAGGGGCAGGATCTATATGAACAGCACTCATTTTACATTCAACCCCATAAAATATTCCATTTCATCAAAGTAACCTGAACAAACGTGTACAGTTAAATCAAACATTCATGACTTGGAGACGTAGAGCTTTTTTTAAACGGTTCAATGAACGGCCTCTGAGCCCTCTAACTATCAACGGGCGTCGGAGATAAGTATTTCACACTCAGATTTCTTACAGTACTTACAGTAATTTACGATGCATTCTGCACACTCTGAAACACCGACAAGTTGCAAAATCAGAGGACGCATTTATTTTTGTCTTATATCACAGGAATGCATTTGCATTAATTTTAAATGACATTCAATTAACATATGTACTTAATTTGCCAATCAACTGTGGACTATAAAAACAGCGTTTTTCCATGTTAACTTAGTCAACATCCCATAGCTGCCTTCTTATAGGGATTCAAATCTCCGTACAGTGTTTGCTTGTGTAGGGAGATTGAAACCTTTTTGCAGATGATTTAACAAGCAAATAATGTGCCTCGGTGTAACGTGAATGGGATTGGATTGCTGGAGTTCCACTTTTTTTAACATATCATTCTGGTGAAGTCAAGTACATTGTTTTACTTCCCATGAAAAGAGAACAAAAAAAGTCTAAATATATACGTATGCATGAAAGAACAAAAGCACAAATTGGGAGTGAAAAATACAGCGCTATGAACTAAAAACAACTATATTTCAAAGTTCTGACAGAAAGGTAGTTGCTTTGAGCCTACTTTAAAAAGCGGATATGGTGTTTCAATGACAATCCAATGTCAATTTAATTCCATGACAGTTGTGGAACAGCATGTAATAATATCCCGTCTGACACTGGCATTAGTACGCTTAAGGCTTTTAGCATTTATATAACATTTCAATTTAATATACTCTTTATCTACTTTAACATCGTGATGAAAAGATAATCAGCGACATAATTGAGATAACACTATCACTCTTTACATTACTCCATTTTAGACTAAAAACTTGGTTGGAAAAAAACAATTCATATTCTGACTCCAAAGAAAACGGAGTCAGAAAAAAATCGCAAGCAAAAATGTGAGAAAAATATAAGGACTCCCACCACAACAACAGAAATGCTGAACATGTGGCCTTCAAATCTGCTACTGGAAAATGAATAAATAAAACACCATGGTGGACAGTCACACCAATAATACCTCTTGCCTGCAACCTCTTTCAACAGCCACAATAAATGGTAGGTATTTGCTATCTTTTACAATGGCATGAAACAGGCCGGTGTTGAGTGGCAGACTGCACCGGTTCAGTAGTATGGCATTCATAGTCTGCCAGAAGGCTTGCCTTTACCCAAACCTTGTAAACACCATTAAAATGTCAGCGCCTATAAAGCAGGTTTATGAAGTAAGGAGGCAACTTTACAGGTTTCATGTTATGACCGCTAAACTATGACTGCCAAACAGGTTATTTGTGCAATTCTGCGATAGGACAGAGCCTGGTGAAATGTGCTGCTCGTGTGTCCAAATAGTGCCGTATTTACTCGTATTTATGCATATAATCTGTAGATGAATTTGCCTGTAAAATGTATGGCCTTTTTTCCGCTGAATTAATTACACTGGAAATGAACAAGAGATGTTACGCAACTTTTTTCTCAATAAGCTGGTTGAGAATTGTGTGTATAAGATAATTCTAAATAGTTAATTCAAAATATTTATTTGAAACCCTTTTTTTTTTTTTTTTAAGGGAACAGCAGTTTGCAGTTAAATAAGCATTTCTAGACAAATCAATACCTCCCTATTGACGCATAATATTCCTCTTTCTTCTTTTAGAAATTTTGCAGTACTATGTTACACTGATCAATTAAAAACCACATGTGGCCCGCAGCTATATTCCACAGCACTAGGTAGTCAGGAGGTTATTAGCAGCTGTGGTGTGGACATTTTTGATGTCACGTGTTCATAGACAATTGTCTGCAGTGAATTCCATGGACGTTGTTGTTGTTGTTATGAGTGGTTGGTGAGAGGTGAACACGGCGTCCCTCCCCTCCATATGTAATAACTCTGGAGGAGTCTGCCGGGTGGGGGCCGGGTGGGGAGGGGTCACTGTTTACACTTAACCAGCGCTGTTAGTGGCTCTCCGATGGAAGCCAATATCCAATCGGAACGGACGTCACTTGGGACGAGTGTCCTTGCCGCTGCAGTCCCCCCCCACCGTCGTCCACACCCGGTAGACTCCTAATCACACTGGTCAAGAAATGGCCCCAATTTCAAGGGGTATATAAATAAATAAAGTGGAAGAAATCACTTATATTTTGGAACCAACATTCATCATTGTCAGCAGACCCGTATGGTTCATATGCCCTCAGCACGTCCCATTTCCCCACCCGCAGCACATCCCGTCCTCTGATAGCAGGGCCTACTGGCTCGTTTATAGTAGAGCCTGTCAGTTTTGTGCAATTTACTTATGTAAATGTTCCTGGGATGAATTTGTTGCCTGCTGTACCCTGGCTATGACAGGAAAATAGGCGAGCGTTGCCATTTTGGGTCGGCCATATTTGCAGTGAGGCCGCGTAGCATCACGTAGCCTGAAATACATTGTCCTACAAGGACAGCTGAAGGTCGCTGTGATATTTATTGTGGCACTTACACACCAAACTTTGTTCAAGAACATTAACCAAAAACAAACAAAAAAAAAAAAAAAAACAGACTAAGCCAAACTTACTAGTCAAGTGAAAGAGAAGCCAGGTGGGAAATGTGGTGATACGGGCTTTAGATGAGGTGCATGTGGAGGTTTTAGAGGCGTTTGATGTGTTGCAGTGAACCTTAAGTGTACTGTACAGTGTACTGACAGTGAAAAAGTCGACGAAGCACCAACAAGACTCCAATTGCCCCTGCACTGTAGATGACTCTTCTGAGGCTCCAACGCCTTCCAGATTTCAGGAGGTTTATCGCACTCTGCTCCAGCGTGCTTTCAGGGTGCACGAAAACAAACCAAAGAGCAACAAAGTGTGTGTATGGATTTCCAATGTAAATGGGCTAATCAAATAACCGGAGGCATGGAGGGGGACGCTGGTGTTTCCCTACAACAGCGAGACTCTTGACTTCTGACGTTAAACTGTTTGTAACACACAAGCTGGAACCGGCATGAGCTCAACAATAACACACACAAGCAGAGTGGCTATCCAGTGGCTTTACGCTCGCTGGGGAAAGACTGCCGAGGAGATGTGGGCAGATGAGGTTACCACCGAAAAAACCCCACAGTAAGGGGGCTGTCTTTCTGTTCACAATGGAAACTTCTCTTAAAGCCATCATAAAAGCCGTCATATTGGCTGCGTCCCTATTGAATTACAGGCCAAATCAACCAGAGGGTGCTGAGTGTGGCGACTGGCGGCAGGTTCTTAAAGTGAAAGAAGGCTCCTCAGTCACAGAGAAATGCCATTTTCGGCTACGTAGGTGGGGAGCTAATAGTCCTCTTTCCTCTTCCTTTCTCCCTCCCCTGCTCTTTAAATTTATTCTCTTAATGTTTACTAAGGCCTGCCCGCTTGTTTTCTGAAACTGATAATCAGCTCAAGGAAATTAGCTTATCTGCATTTAGGAAGGCTGGGAAAAACAGCAAGCTTTGCAGACAAGAATACTGTGTGTGTGTGTGTGTGTGTGTGTGTGTGTGTGTGTGCGTGCGTGCGTGCGTGCGTGCGTGTGCGATAGTGCGTACGTGCGTGTCCGTGCGGCTGTGCGCATTTGCGCTAGAGAGACGGCGTTTGAGCACATTCCAGCCAACCAAACAGCGAACAAAGAAAGGCAGTCACGAGGGGCCACTTTGTTTCTCAGTGGGTATTCTTAAATGATATGATTGGCATCCGCGGCTTCCTGTGTTGCAGAGACAGCCCTGTCCTGAGGGGCGGGGAAGCCATGTACGGTTTATAAAATCCGTGGGGGCGAAACCGGGGCCTGTTTATTCTGGCGGTACCCTCCGCATCAGCACTTCGCCCTGTCAGTCAAGGTTTCTGTGGCCGCAGTAGGAGGCCGCTCTCAGCTGGGCCTCCGGTAGGTGAATTACAGAGAGGGCAGTACCGGGGGGCCTGCACCCACTCATAAAAGCCTGTTATTAGTGACCCATGCAGTTGAACCACCAAACACTATTTAGGAACACGGCGTTTAGGATTTGATTGACAGGGTGGGAGCGGGACGCCCGTGGCACATACACTGAAAACTATGTTGGCGCTCTCGAGCTCAGCTCGGGGTGGAGGCTTCTACCGAGCTCCACCAGCAAAGCACCAGCATGAGGGTGTTTTTGAGCGGTGTGTGGGCAGGGTGTCACACATAATTTGAATTGAATTCCCGCCGAGCGTCAAGTTGTTACTGTGTTTATTTGTTTTGTTCCCGTCCGCCCCCGAGACCCGGGGGCTCGTGCACCTTCGCGTCACGCTCCACGCTGATCCAGAATGTCGGATCACATCAAGGCGGCGTGCCCGTCCGACAAAGAGCCCTGCGACGCCGGGGAATGCCGAGCAAGGCAGCGGCCGCCGCCCGCGCCCGCCGCGACCTCCGTGGGCCACGTCGCCGAGCGCGTGGGGCAACGGGGCCAAGCTGTCACGACTCATGCCAAGTTCGCATGACAACAAACAGTATCAGCCTCCCCCTGTCCCCAAGAGGCACCGGAACCGAGAGAGAGGGACCGTAACGAGACAAGCGGAAGAGCAGGAAGCTGGGAGAGGAAGGAGCGGACCGGGCGCTGCGGATGGAGCCCCCTGAGTGACGGGAAATGACTAAATGCAGTGGTAAAGTGCTCGACTTCCCATGCAGACTCTCGGTTTCCATCAGCTAAAAGGAAAACTACGCTGGGGTCAAGGTGCTACAAACCCATGATCCGGCTGAGAAACCCCCCGGGTGCTTTATGCGTCTTGTCCAGAAGTGCCATTAAAGCCGCAGGCAGGAGCTTTAAGTGAGAAGCCTTGAAAGGGGCCGTTACTTCGGCCGCGGGCGGTATCTCGGGGAAGCGCGTCGCGCGGCTGGCTCATCGACGCGGGTCCGAGCGCCGGATGGAGACAACAGACGCAGATCACTGCAACAAAGGAAGACGTGGGAGGGACCAGAGCCGAGGCTCAGCGCCGCCTCTCAGAAGCTGCGGCTTCCCAGCCCCCGCTGCTATTTCACCGGCAAAAGCACTGTTCTGCTGGTGACAGCAAACACTACGGTAACACCGTGTACTTTGGCGTCACAGTTCGGTTTATATTTAGTTGGGGCAGACCGTCCAGACGTCGTCTAGAAAAAATGCAACAACAAAAAAAACGGCTTTTCGCTCGGAAGGTGAACCGACGGCGCGAGGTCAGCGGCTGATGCTACGATTGCACCTGCCAAAACAACAACAACAACATGGTGCACTCCCTGAGCGGCTCTGTCATTTTCAAACCTTGTCCGTACGGTGTTACCCTTTAAGTCCACAAAGTTGGCAACGATTCTCAAAAGTTTGATAATGTGCAGTTTACTAATAGCGTAAGAAAACCAACGCCTCTGACCCGGCGGCGTCAAAGAGAGGGAGAGGGAGTGGAAGGTGATTCATGTAAGTTCACACATTACGCACGGAGATCAAAACGGGGCAATCTGCGCTGAAACAAACCAAAGCTTTGCCAAATCCACCGGCTCGGCAGCTCTGATCCTTCAGCCTTGGGTGTTTTACAGCCGGGTGCGGTGGCCCGGGGCGGGGCTCGCCGCCCACCGTCTCAGCAGCTGCACTCCAGGACATAAACTCCAGCGGAGCCCACCGACGACCTTCGCCTCGACTGGGATTCAAAGATGACTCAATGTGCAACGTCTATCTTTGGAGTTTTTGCGGGAGGCGAGAGATTCGCAAAAGCACAGCCCCCCCCCCCACTCGGTGGTCAAAAGCCCAATTTGAGTTTCCACAAATTAAGGGATGGTAGCTCAGGCGGTAGAGCTGGTGGTCTAGTGATCTAAAGGTTGCTGGTTCGATCCCAGGCTCCTCCTGCTAGCATGCTGTAGTGTCCTTGAGCAAGACACTTAACCCCTAATTGCTCCTGATGGCTGCGTCCGTCGGTGTTTGAACAACTGTAAGTCGCTTTGGATAAAAGCGTCTGCTAAATGACTAAATGTAAATGTAAATGTAAGCATTGGTGCGATAATAAACAAAGTTTCATTTATAAATGTTGTTTTGTTGATTCACAGATGCAGGTGTTCTCAGTGTTGGGGCCGTGACACCGCGTAGGGTCGCTTGATATGCGCATTTGATTGATATGTTTTTCTTAAAAATAATTGGGTTTGAAATATCAGAATTTCTGTAAAATCCACTTTCCGCCCCCGCCCCCCCCCCCCCCAGGCTCAACAGTTTGGCTGATGTCAAAGGGGCAGCCTTTTTAGGGTTTCATTTTCTACGCTTTCCTTTTACATAATCCCTCGAATGTGTCATGTAAAGACTTGTGCATGAAATCTGATATACAAATAAACTTGCCTTGTCTCATACGCAAAGTGGAATATTGACAGTTTGAACAGCTGTCACTTCTGAGAACCATTCCTCTTTCATTTGGACACTTCAGGATGGGCCTCCGTTAACCCGCAATTGTAATTGTAGCGCATACGAATAACGGCGCCGACTCCACGATAATAATGAAAAAGGTAAAAAAATAAAAATAAATACGAGATGAGTTGTCACCCTCTCTAATTGCGGTTGTCGCAATCATTTTGGGAACTAACCTCCCTTAATGGGTCTCAACCAAAGAAGGTCGAAGCCCTGCCCTAAATAGAGCCGGGAGCCAGCTATCACTTCCTTTTCGAGGCAAACCGGTTCCCATTTCCCTGGAGGTGGATTTGATGTCCGCGGGTGACGTCAACCCTGGATCCACTCATCAATTCCCTTGGTCGTCGTCATTATATCAACGTAAAAATAATCCACTCCTCCAAACGCTGAAGGGCAACTTTTTTTTTCCCACGTCGTATTTACATCCCGTGAGACTTGGCCGGTGTGTGTGAAAGAATGTCTAGTTGTTTGTCTATATGGCGTAGACGGAAGACCAACAGTTGCACTAGTTATGGGATGTTGCTATCCAGCTCAGAAAAAGTAACTTATGTTCGGGGGTTTTTGCCTTATAACCACCGGGTTATAGCGTTTGAAGGTTTATCCCGAACATGAAAGGGGAGCGTACGAAAGCAGTTTCCTGGGCTGTTTTCAGTTCTTCTGGGAACTTCTGGCTGGGAAGTTTGGCACAAATAATTTCACGAAGTCAAACTAAATGAAAATGACTCCCTCTCAACAGCTAATCTATGCCTTTCGAAACATAGCCCCCCCCCCCCCCCCCCGCAATGTGGAGAAGTAGGCTGAACTAGCAGACGGAGTGCAATTTGGATTTTCTTTTTTTGCCTTGGCAACCAATTGGATAATTGTAGACCATGTGATTATAGTGGGATAACTCAAAAAGTGGCCCAGGCATTATACCTCACACTGCACTGTTTTCTTTTGAATAACTTGATTGCAGAATGTGTTTAAGCCTTTCGAGGGAATGTTTGGCCAGTTTCTTCTCAAGCAGACGGCGAGCACTGGTTGCCGGTTTAGTGCCGGCCAGCTGGTGACCTCTGTGGCTGAAAGAGAAAACAACCACACTGCTTTTGTTCTTTTCTGATAGAAACTGAGAAGAAAACCGAACAACCAAAACACAAACAAAAATATCTGAAGGTTGGCCTTTTAAACTTTTTACAGTATTATACTGTCAGAACATATACATATACACACACACACACATATATATATATATATATATATATGTGTGTGTGTGTGTGTGTGTGTGTGTGTGACAAACAAGGTGCCAAGGTTGAATATGGCGTTCAAAATCAAAGCACAGGAGAGCAGCGTTTAGGGCAGAATCAGAGCAGTGCGCCACCCTGGGCTTATTTTCAATCTTTATGTTGTGGATTTATTACATTTTGGAACGAATCCCAGAATCTCAAGGCCAAACTAGGAGAACACCTACCGGTGATGGGAATAAACAGCTGCCAGTCCTGACTAAGCGATTCTCCACACCCTTGCCTCCAATTCCAAAAGTTATGACGAGAGAAAAAAAAAAAAAACAGAAAAAAGGAAAACAAAAAATAAAAACACGATCATATTCTCCCAATCTCTTTAAAACCATTCACAGGCATTGTTGGGTTGAATATCATTAAACCCTTTGTGCCTATTTTTTGCCTTTTCATTTCTTATTTCTTCTGTTGACAGCTTGTTGTCATAAAGCGCCACGAACCCCCATGAGGCCCCCTAGTGCAGTCAGACGGAGTACAAAGCAATCATATCTGCTGATTAAAACTCTAATGCATTCTGCTGTGCCGGGCCGGGCTCTACATCATTAATGAGGAGCAGATATGATATCCTGTTTACGGGGGAAAAGAGGAGGCAGCTCGTATTAAGCATCGGTACTCCCCGTGCGGTGCCTCCACCCACACAGAGTGCTGCGAGGGCATCTTGCCACCGGCTCTGCGCGCGCCGTACCTGCAGTCCTTGTCCTTGGTTTACGGCCGGCGGTTGGGCGGGGCGTGGAGCGGGGCCTGATGTGAAACGTGCCCATTTACAAGAGCACTGCCTGGGAAGATATGTGTCATCGCATCGACGACTCGCCGGAAAAAACCCCCGACCCGTGAATACAGCGGAGGCAGCCCGTCTCCAGATTATGCAAGTTGTGACGGACTACTCTCAGGGCGACATTTTACCGCCGCACAATTGCACAAAATTGCATGCTGGCGCAAATGGGATTCTGCGGCGACTCAAACCAGCCCCGCTGCCCCCGGCTTCCTGTTTTCATGAGCCAATCGGGTTCTGCCGATAACGCCTCGACGTCACCTGTTGCGTCACCTCATCTTCCACACTGTTCTGTATTTATCGTGTGATTGTATGAGTGTATACGTTAGTGTGTGTGTGTGTGTGTGAGTGTGTTTGTGGGGTGGCCGAGACTTGTATCTGGACATGTTTGCGGTGGTGGATGGTGGGAGAGGTCTGCCACAAAGTTCTCTGACCCCTTTCGATTTCTGGGGAAGTCTGCGGCTTCCCTCCCCCTCTAGTTTTATCCCACCACTATATGCGCTCCTTTCTACTCTCTCTCTCTCTCTCTCTCTCCCTCCCTCTCTCACCCTTGGACTCGGCCCAGCGGACGGTGCAGCCAAGTGGTCAGTCTCTGAGGAGGGACAGTCGCCCGGCACGGCGTTCGGGACAAACACTGCGGCAGCATTTCCTCTGCTCTTCCCATCTGTTGGTTTTGGCCACGGCTCTCTGGACCGACAGCGCAGATCTGGCCGGTGTTCAGCAAACATGCCTGTACATCAGCCAGACCACTTTGCACAGGACTTTTGGGTAACTACTGTCAGCGGCGTTTAGATGTGGGAAGGGAACCAGTTTGGGATTTTGGAGCGTACACCGGGTACAGCGTTGGACGACAAAAAAAAAAAGGGGGGGAAGGTCATTCCCATGACATTTACAAGTCGTGAAAACTTTTGTGGCCAATCCCGCGGAGCATACTACCATACTGATGCCTTTCTGAAATGGCGCAGCATGCTTCCGAATGGACAAGTAAGGACATTTAGGTGGACATGAATGCAGCAACAATGGACATCCAAACACTTTATTTTGGGGATTCTTCTAGTGCAATGCAACGCCTTGGAGAATCCTTACATTTAAAAAAAATTATGAATAAATACAACTGAAAACTGAAAATGCGCTGGTCCCACTGGGAATCAAATCGCAAATGGGAGCGTCTCCGTCAATGGCTGATAAATATACAGTGAGTTAGTGGTTATTGGATCCTCTAATTGGATTATCTCTCTAAGAACACACAAACCGGGGGTCTAATTATTCATCGGGAGCACTATGGAATCACACTGGTTTACGTTCCCCCTATTTGCGCTTCCCGCTAACCCTTTCCTACCTCCCGAACCACAACAACACTGCCACAGAAATATAGTCAAAGTCAAGTAAACAGTGACAATGAAATCATGAGTCAAATCATTTGACTCATCTGCATACCGAACAATGGCAAGCCCAGGA
Organism: Zeus faber; assembly: GCF_960531495.2. NCBI lineage: Eukaryota > Metazoa > Chordata > Actinopteri > Zeiformes > Zeidae > Zeus > Zeus faber. The sequence continues at coordinate 25,085,883 of NC_137202.1, forward strand.
GCGGCCCGCACTATGACAATCTAATTACAGAACTTCACTGGAGCAGAAAAGACAAGACAGAAGGAACAAAAAAAAAGGAGAGGGGAGAGGAGGGGAAAAGCTAGGAGGGGAAACGAGATGGGGAGGGAGGAATGCTTGTCCATGCAGGTTAATAAATTTGACATTAAAACTTGCATAAATAAGTATAATTAGATTCCGCAGCAATGCGCTACATTTCGGTAATGAGCAACTCATTTCCCCCCATATCTGTCTGCTATAGAAGTTCTGTGCTCTGGTTTATCTGTATCTTATAGTCCTGTTAATACCTGAGCGCACGGCAGGGAGTAACAGGGAGGCTCAGTCGATAGTGAGGGAATTGATCTTTGCATAACGGTGAGGATGGATAAGGGCTATGAACGGCCTCCTCATAAATGTAAAAAAAATATATATATATATATATATATATATATATATATATATATATATATAAAAAAACAAGCAATCAAAATAATGAACACAAACAACAAACAAATTGGACAATAACAATATTATGACTTACCTTTGTGGGGTGAAGCCCAGCCACAGAGAGTTGCAGAACATGAAAAAAAGAGAGTAAACAGATAGATTAAGTCACACTCCACAAGACACCTTTTTTTAAATGTGTTCAGTTGTTGCCTTGGGCGGTTCGAATAGAAAACAAAGGGGAGGCTTGGAAGAGCTCAAGGACTCGAGTGTAAAGAGGTGGGTGTTGCTTGGCTGTGTGTATTTTCCTTAACTCAAAAAAGTGTCCATATACATTCACTCACTATCACCGGAAACCTTGGAGCAAAAAAAAGTTTGATTATTACCAAGATAATCAAGTCACCAGTTGAGCGGTTTCTTATTCCTGTTGTTATGGACTTACCATCGACATAAGACATAACATTACTGTGGTGCTAATGAAGGGCTTCTATGATTTTTTTCAAACCCACTGTAGGCAATAAGTAATCATCATAACACAAAGAATCACCACAGCATATAGTACATATATAGTGATACGATAGTGCATTTCCGCATGGATTGCATTCAGGAATGCTGAACCGTTCAAACTTCATCCTAACCACAGATTTCGCATTTATTTACCTACTTCCATGGGACTTTTGGACTGGCGTATTTTGGGAGTATATGCACTTCTAGTGAGGTAAGGAGGGTATGAAGTGAAATGTACTAGAAAACGTCCTGGAAATCAGGCTAAGTAGGAACATATTTTGGTGTCTAACATTCTGGTCCTTTACTCGGGAGTGGAAGTAGAGGGCCAGGTAGGCGAACAGAGTGATGGCACACATTCTAGCCACACATTGGCCCTTACCTTTGTGAAAAGTGGAAACAGATGCCTGAGGCAGGAAAAACAAATCCTAAAATTGAGCTCTATCTGATTGAGAACCAGCTACAGCACAGGCTCTGGGCTGCGCAGGCAACAACATCAACCAGCGGCGTGATAAGCATAAAATTCAACACAGATGGAGAAATAATCATATGTTTTTCCCCTAATTTCCAGCGGTTTCCTGTCGGCAGATACCGTTCCCGGGTTTTAAATTGAAATCACATCCCCAAAAACACTCCTCTGTGACCGTGTCTCCGAGAGTAGCCACAAGAATAAATCGATACATGACTGGGGATTTAGCTTAGAACCAACTAAAACCTAATGTGGAGGTGGATAGATGGATGGTCGATGGTAGAGGTGAAATGTATTGAATGCAATACCCATTCATCAGTCTTTGACAATTTTACAACAAAACCATGCATGTTTTAATGACAGCCGACTTTCATAAAATTCCTACATTTGGCAATTTCTCAATGGGCAACACAAGTAGAGAAACGACATGAGCATAGATAAAAACAATGTGTCTTTGCTATGCTTCGATGTATACGTAAATAAGTCGGCAATAGCCGTCAGAAATAATTACACACCATTTGGAAGGAAAAAGGCACATATCCACAACACTGCAGGCCAACTGCTTTTATGTTTGGAGGTAACAGCAAAAATCCATCCAAAAGACCAACACTTCAATGATACAGAGAGGTGAAGCCCATTGCGGCGCCCAAACACGCAACATGAGGTAATCCCTCTCTGGGTCCGTGTCAAAAAACATGAATCGCAGCCAGAAATGAATCTGCGGCGCAGTCACCATATAGTACCAACCAGAGTCAACCAGAGACGAGCTGGTAAGAGAGCTTCACCCCGGTGGACAGCTTCTCAGAACAGAGGCCTCACAGAGCATCCAGGCGGGAGTTACCCCTCAGCACTGGCCGAGGGCGATTTTTTGTTTCCCGGGGATTTGGTGGTTACACCTCGGATCGGATCAGGGCAACCTGATCCAAGACTGCGGCGGAGCTCTGAGACATCACGTCTCTCGAGTGTGGACTCGCAGCCTGTGGAAAAGAAAGATACTGTTCTCTGTGATACAGTGCGCCGCGGTACACTTGTTACACACACTGTAATTGGATTAGAGCCTCTGGTCACACTGCGTTCTCTTGAGGACCGTGTGAAAAAAAGAAATAGGAGACCAACAGCAACACCATTTTATTTTACAAATTGCAAACCATCTGCTACATATGGCAAACAATATAAACTCTTCAAGGTAAATGATGGAAATGTTTCATCCTCACTTTTTCGGCACTGCCCGGACAGGTCGGGGTAGCGTACAGTATGCCGTCACACATTAACAGCAGCCGGCAACTGTCCCGGCCATTTTCAAATCCTTGGCTTTGTCAAAATATACAACTGCTGTGAAGTGCTAACCAGCTGTCTGGTGCATATCCTGTAGGACAGCGGTTCTCAAAGTGGGGTCCGGGTACCCCCAGGGGTATCGATGGGGGTTTGCCACTGATTTGCACCTCAAGTTTGAGCATCAGCCATCAAATTTAAGTTACTGTACTTGCATGTTGGGCACTGGATAGATCGTTCCCCAGGTACATGCGGGACGCGTAGCTTAAGCTCAGAATCATTTTCATGGGCAGAACAAGGACAGCTTCAGTGAAAGAAATGTGATAATTTTTCCCTGGAAAAGTCGTGCTCCGTCGTGATTACTCCGACCTCTGGAGCCAACACAAGCTGCTCAGGGGGGTCCAAGCGCCGAACATTTTTTCCGGAACGGTCCAGCAGAACAGCAGAGGTAATTAACAGCTAGGAAGGTGGCGAGCGGCTGCGCCGCGCCCAGCCCCGGCTGGATCAGTCCCCTCCCTCTGTCTTTTGGTAATTAGTAATGTTCAACTAGTCCCAGCCTCACCCCACCCTCTTCCCCTCATCAAAGTTCACCAGGCTAAGGCGCACTGCACGGAAAAAGCAGTGCAGGGCTATATGGAGAAACCAGAACAAAGCCAATTTGCCACAGCCCTGAAAGAATAGTTTTGATAGTGGCCTCTGCGTGAGCGTGAGCGCCGCAAGACAAATGTGCGAAAGAAATGAAGGAGATCACAGAGAGCCGAGCCGCTCTAGTGCAAAGAACGTGGTGTAACTTTGTTTTTTTTTTATCGGTTTCACAGATACATGTATTTATGAACGTCACAGGGAGCTACGGATGAGCTGGGGGGGGTGTATTGATGGCGCCCGCCATCGCTGATGCATGCGGGCCAGCTTTTAATAAGCCATTAATACCACCGGTAAGACAGGATCAGGTATTCGGGTGTCGCGGGAAGAGCAGGGTCTTCAGGTGTTTCTTGAAGGTTGTAAGTTTCTCTGTCAAGCGTAAGGGCTGGGGAGCCGGTTCCACCGTAGGGGCACCACCCATGAGAAGAGTCTGGTTGGGGAACTCGTTCCACGGTGCGGAGGCACCACCAGCCGCCGCTCATTTGCAGACCCCAGAGAGCGGGTTAGGGGGCGTATGGCCTGATGCGTGATGCAACGTGTGTGGGTGCAGATCCAGTGACTGCCCTGAAGGCCGGCATCAAGGATTTGAACTTGATGCCGGCAGTTACAGGGGGCCGGGGGAGGGAGATGAAGAGAGGCTGGTTGAAAACCAGGCACACTGCTTAGCTCCCTGTGAAGTGAATAAGAAAAAAAACGTAAACCCGTTGAGTGGCCACGCCCTTCCCTGTGCTACACAGCTATTTTTATTGCCTCAGGATGGGAACAACAGCTAGATTGTTTTCCAGGACACAACTGTGTCAATCCATTCCAATTGCCGGCAGACCGCAATGTCATTGGAGGCTGGAGTGTTCCATGATCTACATGTGTTCTCAAACGGTCAGAACTACGTTAAAATGAGCGTGTGGGTCTATGTGTGTCATCGCCTTCGCCCTCGTCGTTTGGGCATCCCAGCCACCGTATGCTACAGTGCAAACTAGCCACAGCCCCCCCTGTGGTGCCTACATAATCTTCCAATGTATTCAGCTGCCATGACCCTTATCCCCCCGACTGGTTGAATTATTTACAGATGTTCTCTTCCAGATCCCCACTGACAAACCTCTTACTGTCCTCACCTCCTGACACACAGGCAATCAGCCACTCAGTTGAATATTAACCAGCTCGACAGTATTCTGGCAGGACAATGTGTGAAAGTAGATGCGGCGCTTTCGCATTTCCCCACCCTCGCTCCATGCAGAAAAAGGACAGCCGAGCGAGTAATTAATCCCATTTAAATAAGGACAATGATTTTTTTCCGCCGGTTTCCTTTGAGCCGATATTAAAATGCCCGACGCTTCGCTCTGGAAGTCCACATTATTCTACCAAAAGGAACGGGGAAGCAAAAAAAAGAAGAGAAAAAAGATAGTAAAGTAAACAATGAAAACCGCACTGACCGAATGGAAAGTATGTGGAAAAGTAAAAGAGGAAATGGCTGTTCCCTCGTTTTCCCCAGGGCACCAATTCCGGGCTCCATAGTCGGCATCCCAATCGAGCGGCTGCGATTTTATTTAAATTCACTTCAATTTTATTAAGTGTTATTTTATTTTTACCAACATTGCACCGCGCCACACACCTGTTAGAGAAAAAAAAAAAAAAAGATGCGTTGCCGAGTTGAGACATTTCAGTTACGGGGCATAATTGATTGGACTGACAGAAACATCTGGAAATACAGATAACACGGTATCTGGCTGTTATGGATGAGCCGCCCTGGATGCTCCAAACGCAGTATTTATGTCGAGCATAATGCGGGTGTCAAAAGCATGGCCTTGCTTACAACGTCACGGCGTCTGTAGTCCTCCACGCTGTGTTTATTTTATCGTATATCGGCCGGCTGGCTTATTGACGCACACGTCCTCGGCCGATGAACTGGAACTGATGTCGCCGCTGTGACACGGAGCAGACAAATCTCGTTCAGCGATTAAGTCAACCCAGAGCAGCGCCCACCGCATTTTGACGTTGAGGCGCCAGTGGGACGGGGGCTCCCACCCTTTTTATCATCACCTTCCAGAGCACAGCGCACACAAAATATTCATGGGAGGGTAAGAGAGCGACTGAGAAAGCCTCCCCGTTAGGCAGGGGGCTCGTTTTTGTTTTATTCAATTAGGAAACCCAGGAAAATAAGTAGAGCGGGGATCGCTTTTTGAAAATATTTGTCCCTGAACATGGCACCGCCCGCCCGCCCGCCTCCTCACGCTCCGGTGGCAAATGCCCCGCGGGGCCCCATACCCGGCACCGGTTCCGGGGCCCGGCGGTTGGGAACCTCCGAGTTAGAGTGTTTCCCGTGACTTTCAAACTACTGTTTTTCTTCATTGATTTTGCCGTCCACTCTCATTTACGGTCGGCCGAGGGACGGAGGGAGGGAGGGATGGAGGGAGGGACGGGGGAAAAAGGAAAGCATCAGGAAGAGGAAAGAGTCTGTCAAGTGGGACGTCTTCTTCACGAAGCTCCGCTGCCCTGCTGCTCCACCCGTATGCTAATGCGGGCGGCGCAGCAGCGGGAGGCGGAGTTGGATGGCGGCTGGTCGAGAGAGCAGCTGTCCCTCCGGGAAACACATCCTCTACCAGAAAGGTGTGTGTGTGTGTGTGAGTGTGTGTGTGTGTGTGTGTGTGTGTGTGTGTGTGTGTGTGTGTGTGTGTGTGTGTGTGTGTGTGCGCATGCATGCGTGCGTGCGTGCTTGCGTGCGTGCGTGTGTGTGTGTGTGTGTGGCTGTTTGTCGGCTCCGGCGGGCGCCAGAAAAGATCACAGTGGCCTCCTCCAGAGGAGCCGTGCGCCCCACTGACAGAACTCCCGAAGCCAAAATACAGTAGACTTGTCATTATTACTACCAGCCGTGTCTTGGCTTTTTTCTTTTTTTTTTTCCCTTTCAAATGAAACCCACATCAAAAGCATACCTCCTTTGTTCCTCGCAGGACGCACTGAAGACACGCTCCTCTATGATACACGCAGGTTCTACTAAACCCACAAACCGCCGCTGCGTCCTGACCCTGGAAGAGGAAAATAAATCCCGAATCCTCTTTCAAACGTTCAATTGTTATTACTGTAGCTGTGGTTAAACAAAACAAAAGATAATTGTATATACAGAGGGATGAGGTCATCAACCATATGCCATGAGCACCTTTTAAAAAAATTAAAATAAATTAAAATCACATTTTGTGCTCGCAGTAATACCTCGCTGCGCCGTCCGTTCCTGCGTATTTGCAGTACGTTAAATAGTTGATTCGACGACCCAAAAAAAAAAAAAAAAAAAAAAGCTCGCAAATTTGTTCGGTTAATTAAAACCTTTTTTTTTTGGCCGTGTCCGAGATAAGTTGGCAGGCGTCGCTTTTTTTTTTTTTTTTACAATACCGACGGCAGGTTTCGCCAGCGCAGCTTCAGATTCATTCATCAGCGCGCTCAATATCAGATCGATGCACATGAGGCCGCGCTCTCCACCAACAGCCAGGATAATAAATGCCCAAACCAATACCATAAGAGCAAACATGCCAAGTCCCTTTCTGCCTTAATGAGGACGTGATGCCTTGTTAAATAAATAAGCCTCAGGGGCAAAGATCCACAACGACCAGATGAATGGACATTCAGTTCAGCTAAAAGGTTGCCATTTTACCGTCAGAGCCTAAAACAAGAGCTTTCGGAGAGCGCTGTGCACAGAGGCGTATTCCCACATTCGGTCTCCTTTGAGAGCGCACATTCATCAACGTGAAGGAACCATATGCACAGCCTCGGGACAACTTTCTGATTTTTTAATATTAAAACTCCACTTTACAGCGGGGGTGCAGGGCTGAATCAGCTGGAACAGCTTCTGGAGAACATCTCGAGTCATTGAACGCTTTTGATCCTGTTCCCAAACCGCTAAAGAAAGGGCCAGATAGGCCTTTGTATAGAAATGAGCAATAAAACTGTATTTATTGATGTTTCTGTGTTGAGCTGAAAACACACAAAGGTAAGGAGTGTTAACTGATGACGAGGCTGCTACAGTATATATTTTCCACGACAGCACACCGCTTCCTTTTTCCATGTGAATTGCCTCCCTTTCCCCGGCACACCGCGGCTCTATCGAGAAATATGATTAATATGTTGGGCCAGAACCCAGGTCCGTGGCACCGGCAGATAATTGAGTTCTAATCTTCACAGGGTGGTGATATCATTAACTAACCCTCTCCTACGGCTCCATAAAGTGGCAGCGACCAATTGACAACCTGCTGGGCGTAGGTGCAAAAGCGACATTGAAATGAGGCCGGGGAGAAGCAGGTTTTCATAAGGCTGCGGCCTGAATCGATAAGGGTTACCGCCGAGTCCAGGTCCCTGAGGTACTTCTGTCACAGCTCCTGCACTAGAATGAACTAAACCCCCCAAAAAAACCCCATCTATTCTCCAATTACATACATGCGGATGAGGCGCATGTGCCCCGAGGATTCCCATATCTTGAATAGCTCTCCATGTCTCCATGTCTCCATGTCTGTTGCACTGTTGAGCATTTGCAGGTCTCCAGATCACATCTCCACATCAGAAAGGCTTCCATATTCCGTCGAGCGACCGACTGCCTGAAAGTCATGCCCCGACGATGGGGGCATGGCTTGTTGCCGAAGCAAATGTTTTTTTCTCTTTGAGGAGTTGCTTCTGAATGAAGACAGATTTTCAGTCAGTTGTATTGACACTTGATAGAAAAGGGCGGGGAGAGCAGCTCAATAACATGCCCGCCGAACCCGCTTTTTCAAGGTCGTGCATTTGATTAGCGACACACTTTTCAATTTCCTCAGCCACAGTTACGCAGCGCCGCCCCGAGTTTGGGGACTTTGTTATTTTAAGCTTTGAACGCACACATATGCGCCCATGCCGCCGCTGCGACTGAACAAAAAAAAAAACGTTTCTATCACTTTCTCAAGAAAGACATAAGGAGTTAGAAACAAGTGTTTACTCATTACAGGTCTGTTCTGAATAAAGCCACGTTGCAACTTGTCAAACTGCCTTTTAAACAGAACAGGAACTTCAATTAAGGGTCTGACTCCACTTAATCAAGTGCTGATTGTGGGAACAGAATGGTGTCCAGAAACATAATGAAGTCATTAATGCTAATTTATACAAAGTCTTACATTTGAGCCCTTTGTTTACTGGTGAGAAGCCCAAGAAAACCACCTTTTAGGATATTTTGTGATCCACGGCGCTTCCGCTAGTTTCGCGTTAGACATGAGGGTCAATGCAAGGTGCGCAATCAGGTAACGGCCTCATCTACCGTATGCACCATCATCCCTGTGCTATGTTAATGTAATCTCAGTGGGCAGAAATGAGAATGTACTGATGCAAGATAATTACCGGGCCGCGGTTAGAGACAGGTGGTACCTCAACTGAGGCGATTTAGCATTTCAGAATACCTCATTCTCATTAGGCCTGTGCTGCTCTCCAGTCGTGGAATAAACTAAGCCGGGCTCAGACGACAAACATGTCCGTAGAGCCCGTAGAGTACTTCACATTCCAAAGGCCTCCAGAAAATGATAATGGACATGGCTATTACAGACCCACAAACAAACCCAGTGTTTACCAGCAGTCAAGGTCGGTCTGTGTGTTATCAGTGGTCCTGGGTGGCAGACTCATTTCTCAGGGCTATCCCCAAACACTGCTTCTAAAGGTCAGTCATTAACCATGCCCAAGGAAGAAAGCGGAACTTAACTGCCAACTCTTTGCTGTTGGTTAAAGAGCTATTTGTGTCACTTCCCTTAAGGGTCCCCTAAAATGCTAAAGTGTAAGAAGAGAAACGTGATCACTAACTGCGCTCCTTATGGGGTTAATTTCTTATTGCCCGGGTTGTGCTGTTGTGGAACGATGCCGTTCGTTGATTTATGACCCCCAGTGAAGCTGAGTCGAAGCACTAATCGACCACTTATTACCAGTACAACCTGGGAACAATGGGTGGCCGTTTCTGCAGGAAAAAGACACTCATTTCCAATTCGGTCAGAAGTTCTTCTAATGACTAACTATTAGCAGCCTGGGTTACATCACTGAGCTGTACCTGTTTAGCACAATAGGCACTGTCTGCAGCGGCAGACAAACTGGTCTGTCACGGGCCAGAGAGCGCTTTGGTTCCCGCCTAGAAACAAATGGATTTCACACTCCACCTGCAGGGATGCTGGAGAAAGGTGTGAATGGGCACAGGAGAGCAGCCACACGACAGGGCTCGACGAACTACAGAGCCAGCCAATTAGTCTTGGAACTGCAGGGAAGCCCACACCCTCTCCTCCGTACCCCTGCAAAGCCATCGGCATGCATGATATTGCAATTTGTACATTATATTCACAATACTATTAGAGCCATAGCAAAGTGTCACGAGCGTAAGAACCGGTAATGGAGAGCGTTGGGTTTTAAGAGGGAGCTATGATGGCGGTGGCCAAAAATGTGCCAGCAGCAAAATTAAGGTCAAGCAAAGGCGGCAGAATATATTCTCAGCCTGACGCTCGGAACAGCAGCGGGCGTTTGTTTCCAGCGCCAAGCGTGCACCTACAGTATGTGTGAACACAATACTAACAGAGCGAGAGCCGGTATTAAGGTTCCAGTCCACAGATAGGCGTGACAGCTCTAGTAAAGACCTTAATCATATAATGCTTCCACGCCTGCCATCCTCCAAATCCCGCCGTGTCCTTTCGCAGTGACAGCAGAAACTTGAACTCTCTCCAGCTCCCAATGAGGATTAGACGAAAAGACACCGGGAGTGGAAGTGACTCAACATTTTCTGACACGGCGCCGTTTGCCAGTCAAATAGCATTGGACGCAACTGATTGTCTTCGGGGCAGAGATAGGCGTAACGTATGGTAGGAAAATCAGGACGAGGGGGAGAGAGGAGAGAGGGGCCGGGCCCAGTAGGACGTCCCCCTTGTCATATGGTAACGGAGTGGATGAATTTAAGCTGTCAAGAATCGGTGGCATTCTCAGCTAAGATGGCTACAAGCCAGAGACTCTTGAAATCCTGACACTAAGATGCTGTCAAGCCGCCCTAAGGAATAAGAGAAAAGGCTTTCGGATGACATTGATCTACAGCGTGGAAGTCCGCTGATAAAAGAAGGTGTAGACCCCTTAGAGTCCCACTGCAAGCACATGCAGACGAAAGGCACATTTCAATGTCTTCACGACAATATTTCAGGAAATATCTGTATAATATGTTTAGAAGAGAGTGGTTCTATGTTATGAAGGCATAGCATCCCTAGTCTGAATGCAGCACTGATGATGATGATGATGATAATGATGATGATGATGATATCCACGCTCAACAAATGGTGATGAGCAGTCAATTAGTTAACATCTTAATGTGTCACAACAGTCAGGACTGATCATTAATTTGAGTCGTTAACAATTCTTAAGAGATGAGGAATTTAATTTGTTTATTTTAAATGCTACCGGAGGAAGTCATGTTCCTTTGCAGTTAGAGGGCACACACACACACACACACACACACACACTTAGGTAAATGTGGGACCATGACTTTGCATTATCCTGGTTATGAAGGTTGGAATTTTTGGTGGAAATGTTAGTTAAAAAAAAAAAAAAAAAAAAAAAACTTAAAGAAAGCCCGAATGAATAAAACAGCTAAACCCATTTCAGAGGAAAAACAAATGGTAGCACTTTTAAAAATGTTGAATGTGGAATGGGGCCCATCAAGAACAGCATAACACTGGGAAAACATACTGTGAGTGCCATCAGAACTGACATTGCATCGCCTTGCAAATCCCCTAAAATTATATGCCTATAGAAATGTTGACACTAAGTATTGAAAATATATACAGCGAATAAGGGAATCCGGTGACTTTGTGCCTGTTTTGGTTGTATTACGGTTTTGTGATTTTCATTCAGCACACGACGTGAGAGGCTTAACAGCTGAAATGCGTGTGGCAAAAAGAAAAAAAAAACATTTCCTCCTTATCTCACTTCGGTATTTCCCGACATTTACTGAGTAACAGAGACAGCGATTGTGCAGCAATAGAACCCCGAGTTCAGAGATGACTCCATTTTGACGAAAGCAAGCTAAACCATTCATCTGTTTATGGCAATTAGGCTAAAATTACTTGAGTTGATATTTCACAAAGCTACAAACACAACCTGGGTTGTGTCAAAACAATCTCTTTTTTAATTAAACAAGATGGCTGTTCATTCTGCTATCACCATATTTATTTATTTTTAATTACATGATTGAACGGCCTTGGCCCCTCGCTTGTGAATAAGTGGCTAATGAAAATGAATGGGTTAATCACAATTTGAATGAAATGTGTGGTACATGGGAATTAACCCTTGCATTGCTGCATTGACCAAGCTTCTACTGTATCGCACTTGAAGATGTTATGTACAGTATATGTGGCTCAGAAGACAGACCTCAGAGACAAGTGGGTTGACACTCCAGGGCCTAATCTGTTTTGTCAGCTTGTTATACAAGGACAGTGTGTGTGTGTGTGTGTGTGTGTGTGTGTGTGTGTGTGTGTGCGCGTTCTAAGGGGGTTATGGTTGTCTGTCAGCCACAAATCATTAGGCCCCGCTGTCTGCTTACCCTCCGGGGCCCCAGGTTCCTGAGCGGGCCGCTCAGCGGCTGAATGAGCATCTAAGGGACAGGCTGAACTTTGCTCTGGGCGATACAGAAACAGGGTCAGCGGAAGAGTGTGCAAGGCAACGCGGCCACGTACCTGACAAACACCCGACTGGACATTCAAAGATAGTCAGACTTCCTCAAAGCAGAGGTGGTGTTTTTGGTAGTCGAAGCACGGCCCCTGCTCAAGACGCTGTACACAGAGCACATCGCTAACATGCAGCTGGAGGCAGCGGGCAATAACAAGCACATAAGGCAATGATTCAGCCAGAGGGAAGGCCCACTTTAAGGGCTTGTTGAGTCGGCTTGTTGTGTTGAATTAGGAAATTAAGAGATAAACTGCGCTGTTCTGTGCAGATGTGAAGAGTCCTGTGTTGTCTCATTCTTCTTGTAATTGCACAGCTTGAGTTCCCATGCCCTCCTCCTTACCAGGATTACTGCTGAACACACACTCAAGCCCCCTCTCCCTGCCCATGTATCTTGTTGCAAAGTGTTACGTCCAATTGCAAATGCAATTACCCGGCTCTTTCATTGTGTGCATAGCTTTTCTTTTCGCCACATGCCTGAACCATATGCTGGTCCAACACTGAGTGGGGGGAAGAGGTGCACCCCACCGCTCAGTGAAGGCCTTGGCCCAGGGGGTACCGAAGTGTATTTACCTTTAATCACTTTGGTGGAAAGGTCCACATGTGAATTGCTGATAATGGAGCTTTTTCTGTTAAACAAGTGTCGGGGTAGATTCAAATTCCACCCGGCATATTAAGGCAATCAAAAAGCCCTTTTAGCGATAGAGACATTGGTGCTTGCAAATGGAAGGTTAGTAATGTGTAATGTAATGTGATTTCACATTGGTATCGCTTATAATTGTAGATCCCCCCCCCCCCCCCCCCCCTTAATCCTGACACAGTCTCCATACTAAATGTTAAATGTCCCTCAATCTGGCAATACCAAAACATTTGAGTTTTATTTTACAAAGTCTATGCTCAAGATAAAAAGGCATGGCTCACAAAGAAGTGCCGGGAAGTGAATTGAACCAATATTTGTCGAGCAAGCAACCATATGCGACTGCTCTGTCGTAGCTGCTCTGTGCAGACATGATTTACTTTGGTGTCCACGTCAAAATTTGTTCGATGACTGTGTCTCCTCGGTGACCTCCAGCGACACATGCAGGGTCCAACGTGTTTTCATTAACATTTGACTGAGGCCTCAGACGGAGCGTGATATTCCACATGGAGTTCTATGGTCAATAAAACTAAATGAATGACTGTAAGCCAACAACCCTCCATTCATTACTGGGGCCACAAGATGGATTTGACATTTCCAATATTCTGAGTGATCCGGCAAAAATAACTCAGTGATTGAGCCAGGACATTGGACCAACACAAAAAAACATTAATTTCTCTAATAACATTAAGTCTCCATGCTTGAAGTGAAAATTCAGAGGAGATCCTATGGAGTCACATTACTATGCCTACATACAGTATACTTTAGAAATAGAAATAACAAAGCTGGAAATTATATTTGAGCAAGTAGCTCTCCTGGACTTCCATAAGTCCCTCATTTTTTTACTGATATTCCAGCTCCAAAATATACAGAGATCAAAGCCTCTCAGAGTTATTCCTGCCCGTTGTTCCTTTTAAATACAAATGCACAACATGCATAACACTGCAATATGCAAAGGGTCACTGACCGCACGGGATCCCCATCGGTTGACAAAGCATTATATCACACAATCAGTCGGCACCATCGCCTTTCAAGAGGAGTGCGCCGTCTTTTCCCACTGAAGGCTTTCAAGAGAGACCCAGAGGACCAGCGCGACTGTCACACAACCGCACAGGCCTTCTAAAGGCGGTCTCTGTTGTCCACGTCGACGTTTCCTTTGAGCGACGGATATTGGCTCCTTTGGCTGGCGGAACAACGCCATCAGTCACACATATGTTGTGGCTTTAATGTTGTCTTTGTGGGGCCGGGCCTCCGCTGAGTGCCGGTGGTCAGCAGCGTCCCAGAGGGGGAGCGGCGGGGGGTTGATTGTTTCCCCTTCCTGCTCAGATGAGCTGGGGGGGGGGGTTGCTGGGACATACAAATTAGCTCATGAATGGGATACGCGACCGCAGCCGAGACGACGGCACATCCCTCATCTTCACTGTGTAACAGGATACAAGCCCATTACACATTAACAGATACTGTCCGTCCTCCAACCTTCACCTGCTGCTGTTTTTTTTTTTTCTTCCCCTTCCTGATTTGGCACCATACCATGTGCACGGCCGACTGTGTCACGGCGGAAGAAGAAAAACAAACCCTTCTCTTCACAGCTACACTAACTACTACAAAACCAAATGGCAGTTTCTGCCGGTTGCAAGACCAGGCGGTGTGGGTACAACGCGGGCCGCGTGGCCGCGAGCGAACCGGAACGGCCAACTTGAGGGTGATTGATGGCGGAGCGACGAGGAGGACGCGCCCCCGGGAGACGGCAGCTGAGGAAGACGTCCTCGGTCATCAGTTACACTACGCTAGATTAGCAGGTTTCTTTTTGCAACAAAGCACAATCTGCGAATCTCCACCCCAGCGGTCCGCCGCTGCGCCGCGGACCCATCTGTTCCGCTAGCCCCAGCCCCCCTGCCGCCCGGCAGCCCGTCCGGCGGCCGTTGCCTCGGTGGCGGTCGGGTTCGGCGCAGACGGCGCGCGTTTGTGGAGGAGAAAAACACGTAAGAGGACGAGCAGAATTTTTGATACGTCATATTTGATGTATCTAAAATGACAAGAAAAGAGCATTAAATTACCTTTACACATGGCTGGACACACCCGGCTCTTGTTATTTGTGGATACCTACGTGTGTGTGTGTGTGTGTGTGTGTGGGGGGGGGGGTAATCACTGTAATTAACTGTGTTTGTTGTGTTTGTAACAAGAGCAGACCAGGCGGAAGCCACTTTTGCTCTAAATTCCATCTACCTCGACATTTCCGCCATCACATTTCAAATAAAACGGCCTGTCTGTGTGCCTGTGTCTATTTTTCCACCCGTAGAAATTAGGAATGTGATGAGGCTCGTTTGGACGGAATACACCAATGTTAAGGCTTGAGCATTTCCATAATATAGTCCCAAAAACCAACACCGAGAGCTCAGTGTGAAGTCCCGAATCCGATCTGTCAAACATGATCCGCGCTGTTTGAGCCCACGGGACACGTGCTCCGCGTGCGGGTACGACGCGCGCTTCCTCAGTCTTGACTGGAGGAAAAATAAACCGTCCCCCAGTGAAAATACACTGGCTCTCGCGGCCGGGGCTACGATAAAAGCACACCAAATGTGATTATTATGAGTAATGCAATACCGATCAGGTTGGTTACGGTCACAGCTGTAGCTAGCTCACCGGGAAAAAAAAAACCACAGCGTTCGTTGACAGTGGAAAATCACCCCCTCCAGCTGCCCCCTCGGCGTGATGATGCCGAGCCACTATGTTTGCAAGCCGGAAAACAAAGATGGCACATACGTACCGTATTTCCTCCAATCGTGCCCTCATTCTTTATTTACCTCAACTACACAGAGTACCAGGCTTTTATTGGAAGCAGGCATAATATTAGAGCCTATATTGTATCCAATTCTCTCTGTTAATTAAGTATATTTGATCATATTTTAGTTAGAATTTTAAATCAAACTTCCATCCGAGTGCCATGATATGCAAACACATGTAGGGTGAAAAAAGAGAGCTCGTAGAGACCCAAAAAGTCACACTTGTGGTGGAAGCCGACGGGGGAATTGCAGTTTTCAGAGTTTCCCTTTAATGCAGCACCTCCTGCTCGGAGCGCTGGGGACAGAGAGAGCGCGCTCAGGGCGGGGGGTTTGACCCGGGAAGCGACCTGCTACGCTGCAGTAGGAAACAGAGTACATTCAATACATTTACAATAAAAAACACATTTTTATTTTCTTTGTTGGGAGAAAAGATGGCTCTGATGGAGCTGTGGAGCTGTATCCTGTGCTCCGTAGCTCCATCAGTTTTTCTCCCGGTCTGTGTTTGAGGCCCTAGAGGCTTTTATTTGCTTGTGTTGACCACGCCCCCGGCATTCATTAGAGGTCCTGTTTTTATTTGACTACCGGTTTATATTCTAGGAATTACGGTAAGTGGACGGAGATGTGCAACGCATACTTTACGTCTGTCGCCGGTTGCTTCAGTTTGTATTGTGGCCAAACAACAAAAGATTTTGTTGTGCAGCAACAAACCACAACAAATTCCGTGTAGGTAAAAACTTACCTGGCCAATAAAGTGATTCTGGTTGAAAAATGCTGAAGGACAATATGGAAATTGATATCCTCGCAAAGATAAACCTGGAAGTGGGTTAAACTATCGGAATTTCCAAACTATCAATTGGATCATCTTGGCAATGTTTCATCAGGACGACCATGTGACCCAGCTCACAAACAAACAATCAGCTATTTCTACAACTCACCACGTTGACGTGACGGTGGCTCCGAGTAACCAATCAAACAGCACTGGACACGGCAAGCCGTGTCTCGTTGCCCGCGGTGCTGCCGGGTGTGTGCGATGCGGTACAAGTTCCACAGCACTGGAAGGACGAGTGCGAACGTGGGACCATGTGACCCGCCGCCAAAGCCAAGCGCCGCCCTTTTCGCTTCCGCGGCAGGTTCGTTAGCCCCCCCCCCCCGCCCACCCCCAGAAAAATCCAATGTCGTCATCACACCCACAGCGATCCATATTTCATGAGCTCTAAATTGACTCCGTGATATAATTTGTGTCCTCTGCCGTTCTCGTCAAGACGGCACAGATGCTGGGGGGGTTGTGCATGAATCACCGTGGCCTGTGATCGATCCCTCCTTCCCATTAGAAAACAACCTAATGAACATTCGCTGGTGCGTCACACAATGCATCCAGCGTGTTCCAGGAGATAAGTGTTTCCTTGGATTGATAGGGGGGTGGGGACGGGGGACGGGGCGAACATCAGAGTCCAGTTGGGGCTGCATCCATAGATTTATTGATCCAGTCTGTAGATAAGAGATGGGAGAATAATGACGCCCTGAACGGTCGGGCCAGAAACGCAGGCGGCTCTGGGAGATGAGGGAGCGGCGGCGAGGCCCGTTGGAGGACTGGCGCTCCGCCGCGGGTTTAATAGCCAATTTAGGGACACGGTCTTGATCCAGAGACGTCATTCGTATTGAGCGATGTCGACATCCTCTAAGACACCTTGCCCCCCCCCCCCCGGAAGCCCCCGGGGCAGGTGCGCGGCGCGCGTGGCACCACGAGCGAGTGCGTTCCCCGCTCGGATGCCTCCCCGAGCGCGTACGACGCACCACCACGCGCGCCGACCGCCTTTCCGCCGGAGAACGCGACGGGCCCCGCGGGATATCCCCCGGAAAGGAAAGGAATAAATATTTTAAAAATAAGCATCTTTATCTAACTGTTTCAGAGCGCTTGACTCCACCTCAGCTCCAGCCCCAAAGGCCAGGAGAGTTATCTTCGGTTCCCTCTAAAGCACACTTTGTCCCAGTTTCCTCACCAGATGGGCACACTTTTAAACTACTGAGGCTTCTCTGCAAACGATTATCATGGGCCCAGCAAAAACAAGTGCACAGGAAGTTTGCCGCATTTTTACCCCCCCCCCCCCCCCCCCCGCCATCCCATAGGGCACCTCAACTCTCGCGCTCTCCATCACTGGAGCGATACAATGACGGGAATGACAAATGGAGTGTCGGGGCCACGCACCACCCGTTGGTGACCATAGCTCTACACTAGTCAAGGTGGGTGGCAGAGGTAAGATGTTATCATATCAACGATTATTTACTTAGACCAAAAGCACCTTGGCCGGACCATAATGAGAGCTCTTTCAAATTCCACACATCCGCCCGTGTGCACGGGGGCATATTAGTCATGATAAGCCAGCTGATTTGTCAAACTGTTTGAATTGATCCACCACTCGTTAATCCTTGTGAAGGTCACATTCACTCGGTAGTCAGGACGTCTTCCTCCGGGGAACGTACATCACACAGCACAGTGGACCCAGTAGAACACAGACAGAAGCCTGTGGGGTCAGATCTCTCTTAAAATGCATAAATAACCACACAGAAATAATGAAATGCCCCCAGAAAATCATTTTCTTGCCCACAACTATACATATATACTGTATAGAAGTGAAATGTTCCAAAGTTAGATATATTTACTTAATAACATTGGGATCTAACATTTGGAGGAGGTGTTTGTGTACATATTTATGTAAATAATATATCGAGAATTGTTTTTGTATTCATTTTCAGGTTGTGGAATCTGCATTGGGAAATCACTTGCATGTGGAGTAGTTTGCATTCCTGCAGTGCTCAGACAAGTCTGACAGTTCTCCCATCGACAAATTAACGGTGCATTCAAGTACCAGATATTTTGAGGGTAATTTTTTTA
Organism: Zeus faber; assembly: GCF_960531495.2. Taxonomy (NCBI): domain Eukaryota; kingdom Metazoa; phylum Chordata; class Actinopteri; order Zeiformes; family Zeidae; genus Zeus; species Zeus faber. The sequence goes on from NC_137202.1 coordinate 25,104,206, forward strand.
AGAGCACCACTATGCACGGCCCTCCGTTCAACCAATCAGATTTGAGACAGACTTCAAGCTTCAAGCGTACATCCACCCCAGACCCATCCTATGAGCGGACATTCAAGTTGGGCCATATTTGCGGATAGGATCACAAAATGCGTTTGTGAAAATCATCGTCCACCGTCAAATCTTGCCTCGGGCGTTATTTTTAAGAGCAATTTGACCCCATGTAATCCTCACTGTGCTCCGATCGGGACACTTCACGATGAATCTATACCTCACTTGCCCCGACGCGCCCTTTGTCTTTGCCGGCGTCCGAGTCCTTCAAAGGTCACCCGGTGCGGGCGCAGGGAGGGCAAAGATGTCATTGATACGGATCGATGTGTCGCGTGTGACCCACTCCCATAACCAGGCCGCGCTGCAGTACAGTATCCCAATAAGAGCAGTAGACAGTGCAGCCGGAGGCCAAGAAACGCATCCAAGCATGCCTTAAAAGGCCCTCAAGTGCTATGTCCCTAAAAGTCCCAAAAGTAAACATATCTGTGTGTGTGTGCGCGTGCGTGTGTGTGCGTGTGTGTGTGTGTGCCAGTGCAGAGCCTGCTGTTAACAGGACGCTATCTGTTTGACAAATTACCGAGATACTTTTACCACACCATTAATCCCGTTTTTTTTTGTTTTTTGTTTTTTTTTTTCCTCGGGACGTTTCTGGCGGGCGGTTGGAGGGCGGGGCGGGCGGGGCGGAGGGAGTATCAAGAGCCCGATGAAACAACATAGCATCTCCCCCTCCGCTGCACCGCCGACATCGTCTCCGGTAGTGGCGGATCAAAGTCGAACGCACCCGCAACTCTTATCGAGACACACAAAAGCGCTACTGCGGCGCTGTGAAGAACTAGGCCGTAAAGGGGATTTCTGCTTTTCAAAAGAGTGTTTTGAGGGGGAGAGAGAGAGAGAGAGAGCGAGAGGGAGGGGGGTGGGGGCGGTAGGGGGAGGGAAAGGGGGATAATTTTGAATACAAACATGTGGCTGTTAGAGATATCACAACGCTGAGAAAAGGCTTGCATTACATTCGCTTTGTCCCCCCTCGGAAATCCACAAGGGCTGAAAGAACACTTTCTGCCTCTTTTTTTTTTTTTTTTTTTTTTCTGTTTTTTGCCGCATCACATCGGGCGGCTTAGCGCTCGGGCGGCGCCGCGGGGCGCACAGGGGCGGGTCGCCGCCTGCGCATAAACAACCGGCGGCAGGCGGCGATCTCCGTCCCCTTTTCGCAAGGGTCGTCGCCCTGACGGCAAACGATGACCACCGATCCCACACCAACCCCGACCCTGATCTGCGTGCGAACCTAACAGGAGGGTGATCATGCCTCCGGTCGGTCTGGGCTTGGAAGGCCAGGCCCAGGATGTTGATTAAAAAAAAATAAAAAATTGATCAGGTTCTACCACTCCACTGGGCTTGACGCGTCCCAACTGACAATTACAAATAAATAAGCGTTTCGCAAAGGACACCCCCCCCCCCCCCCCCCGCCATTGTTCTCTCTTCTCTCTGACAAATCAACGGAGACGGAGGAGCGAGACGCCGGAGAGATTTCCGATATTTTCCACCGGCAATAGCCGCGCGATAAGGCTCGTCTCGAGCGGCGGCGGCGGCGCACAAAGAGAGAGAGAGAGATCCTGACAATGGGCTTGGCGGGGCGCTGGAGAGCGGTCGCTCCTCGGCGTGGACGGAGCCGCTCTGAGGATTCCATTTCTCTTTTAATTGACTGTCACTCATCGCCCGCGCGGTCAGCGGGCACGACGCACTTATTTTTTATTTATTTATTTTTTGCAGATTCCTTTATAATATCCTTGACAACAAATCAATAAACAAGAGCCCGAGCAGTTGGAGAGATTTCCAGTCATTAACTATCCCTGTCAACCTGTCTCGTCTTCGAACGAGCCGCGCTTACGATCCGCCCCGCTGGCAGCGGAGAGGGAGACGACGGCGCACAGCTCGCTCGGGGGAAAAAAAAGGAAAAAGAAAAATTAAAAAATAAAGTTTTGACGCCACGAGTTGTTGTGTAATGAATTGACCGGCAGTAATGGCGACGGAGCGGAAACCTTGACATTCTTCTACGGACAGTCTGTGTGCGTGTGTGTGTGTGTGTGTGCGCGTGCACGTGAGTGCGCGTGCGCGTCTCTCGAGGGCCGATCCTACGCCATCTGCTGTTTGCAATTCTAAACGCAGAACACAACAGGGGTCGGGGGCCCCGGGGCCATCAGAGGAATTTCAAAATCAATTTGTTTTCGGGTCTCCAGCACCGTTGTTGTTTTTTTTTTTCCCTTGTCATAATACTAATGTGTTACAGAAGCGATTAAGCAAATACTTTGAGGTCTGCTGGTCTCCAGATTCATTCCGTGTGCAAAATTCATTTGACAAAATCCGCTCAGAAATGCACCTTCAGCTGCCTCCGATTGATGCCTAAAACAAAAAAAAATACAAATTTTTTTGGATGTTTTTTGTGAACAGGTAACACAAGCGTGCCAGGACACGCACACACACACACACACACACACACACACACACACACACACACACACACACACACAGGGCCCTGTACTGTCAACCTACTTGCCTCTGAAGTTGCCTCTGGAGCCCGCGGCTGCTGAATACAGGCCAGCCCGGCACGGAGGATTTCGCGCGTCACGCAACGCATTGATGAACAAACTTGAGATTCTGTCAGGCCCCCGCTGAGAGAGCGACAGGATGATTTAGAGGTGTGCGCTTGTCTCGTTTTTAAATACGAGGCGGGCGCTACGGTACCACTCGATCAACCCTCGGCTACGCACGCGAGCGGACAAATCGCCCGAGCAGATGTCTGGATATCCCCTTACATGCTTCAAATTGTGACGGACAGGAAGCGGCAAACACGTACCCGCGTTGTCAGCCATTGTTACTCCTTCACTTCAAGTGTGTGTGTGTGTGTGTGTGTGTGTGTGTGTGTGTGTGTGTGTGTGTGGGTGTGGGTGTGTGCACATGGGGGGCTGGGGGGGGCATGTCCACAGGCTCCGTCTATCAGTGGATTGACCCACTTTATTCTCTGGAAGGTCTCGCCGGGCCCACAGAAACCCCCGCCTCCCGCCCCCCTCCACAACAAAGACACCATTTTGTCTTCATTAGACCCGGAAAGCACCGTGGCCTATAGTCCTCCTCCTAAAGGGCGTTAGCTTTGTTTGCGGCGCGTCGAGGAGCCTCGTCCCCAAATCAGTTCCGGAGTTCAGGGTTGGATAACAAGCGGCTACGACTCGAGAGCGCCGGCGTCTCAGGAGTCCGACGCACCCGGACGCACCCTCCTCCTGCCTCCCGTTCACGGAAAACAACAGTCTGGTGACGGCCATAGGGGGCCCGAGCCCAACGAGGGCGGCTCTCCCTCACCCTCACTCTGCATCCCGCCGCCCGTCCCCGCGTCGTTCCACATGCACGCCAAGCAGCTGCGCCTTGCTCATCATTAATACATTTCAAATTAAATAAAATTACAAACCGTGATCAATGATGGAATTTTAATCACCGCTAATAACTGACCATCTGCCCGGAGGCTGAGGGGCAGGCAGAGACGGGCAAGAGGCGCCGCCGAGAGCGCGACGGAAATGTTAAGCAGGGCTCAGAAACGCCTGCATTGTGGGGGGAAGGGGGGGGGCGGCGCACCAGGAACGGTCCAGCCGGGCTGGTGAGAGGAGGGTTGTTAGGATGGTAATTGCGACCCGCGGACACATGAACATGGCGGCCCGGGTCCCAGGCGAGCGGTCGGGGGAGGGGCTCGCACCTGCTCCGCGCCTCCCCGGCGGAGGACCGCGCGGCTTTAATGACGCCGACATCCACTGCGACGAGACACACGGGTCCGGAAGGGCCCAGGCCAGCGAAACGCAAGAAAATCAGTATTGTTTTCTTAATCATTATTATTATTATCATTTATTTATTTATTTATTTTATACAAGCCAAATCTCCATTTGCTCCGCTGGTGCAGATTCTTCAGCCTAAATGTTTAAAAGCTTTGTGAAGCTGTTGATGGGATTTGAGCAGCTAGAGAACTAAGTCATAATAATCATAATAATCATAATAATAGCCCGGTCTGCAGGCTATCAGCGTATCGATGTGTGCCTGCCTGCCTGCATGGCAGCGTGTGTGTGCGTGTGTGCACGTGGGGGAGCGCGTGAGCCAGCATCCATAAAAGAAAAACACAGCAATTAAGTCCGAATAGAGAAACGTTAATGACTGCTGATGGATTTGGGCGAACACACCGAATAGCCATCTGCGGCGGGCGCGTCGGCGTGGCGCGCCAGGGCCAGCGCCCCGGAGTCACCGCGCCGTTGTTTACACCTCCCCCGCCCCGCCAGCCCCCTCCGCGGTGTGGTAAAGTCGTTCCGTTTTTCGCCTTTCGCGGACGTTTCCCTCTCTTTGTCTTCCAGTGTTTCAAGTCTGAGACGGCGACTGTGGCCTGATCAAGGCAGCGGCGGGGGGGGGGTGACGCGCCGTGCCGGAGGGGCCCCATCGCCGAAACGCGCCTTGGCAGCTAGAGCCAGATTGGGCTCAGCGGGTGTGGGGGTGGGGGGTGGTGGGTGGTGTTGGGGAGGTGTATAAAGGCCCTCAACAGTTGTCTGGGGACCTCGTGTTCGCGGCCTCGGAGCTTGTTATCGCCGCGGCAGGCGCCAGGGACACGGCTTCAGAGGAGGACGCGGCGTCCCTTCCTCACACGCCGCCGTCCGGCAGAGACCCACGCGTTGACAAACACCACGAGCGATGAGAAGTTTGTCCCCTGGTTGAGACTCCACACTCTGCTGCGAAATAATTTCTCCGGGAGTTGACGAAGCTGGCATAACGAGAGTCGACGGGGCCCTCGCGCTTTGTGCGAAATTCCTGCCAGAGCAACCGCATCACCGTCAACATTTTTTGACTGAAAGATAAAGGGAACGCAAACGCAAACCAGTCACTCGTCGAAAGAGCAGAGCCGCTCACCGCCGGCGCGACTCGCCACTCACGGCGGCATTTGGGCTCCTCTCCGTTCTCACGCCAGGAGCCCGGCCGCCGCCCCCTCCTTGGTTTCCAACTCCTTTGCCGGAAGTGACTCCCGGGTCCCGAGCCTTGACTCCGAGGAGTCGCTGGCGAGCCGTGATCAGCCCCGAGGAGCGGAAAGCGAAGGGGCATTTTCAATTTGTGGCGTTAGAAATGAGAGATGCAATCTGGGCTCCTCCAGAGGCGGGGTCATTGTGTCCCGCTGCTTTAACCTGATTACATTTTTTTTTTTTTCTTACGATTGTGCAGAACTTTATTTCACAGGAGGGTGTGCGGCGGTGTGCATTCACCTCTCAGATTCATCTTTCTGATCTGATTTAATTGCTTTCAGGCGATTTGCCGTCGGCTAATCAATGACATTCGGTGTGCGCGGGCGGGATGGGGGGGGCCTTGAAAAGTTCTGAGGCACTGACCATTTCAGGGAAAAGTCCAATCGCTGCCGCTTCACTCGGTTTGTTTCTCTCGTCCAAGGTAAACGCAGAAGCAAATTTCTCCAGTCCAACCCTGAACCTCCGTTTCAAACCAAACTGAACTAACCCTGAAGGCGGTCGTTTACCAAGCCGGCACCAGGGATTTACAGGCTCTGAACGGAACTCTGCTCCTCCCATCTGTTGAGAGGCTGCTGATACGCGTCAACGCTGGCTGCCCGGTAACCACGCTGGTACGCCTGGTTGAGATGACCTTCATTTTCACCTTCACTGCTGATTGGTTTATATCAGGATTACAAATGAAGCTGGAGGAGCTGGCTCCACGAACCAAACGCAACAAATACCCCGACATGCGGTTGAGGGTGGAGCCCGTGTGGTATTCCTTGTGAACACTGATGATGTCCTCCCTTACAGGGCAATATTGTGAGCGGAGACAACTACGGCGCACGTGGTGGTTTGAATCCACCCGCTGCTCCGCCGTGGCCCCCCCCCGCCCCCGTTTCTTTCAGCGCCGAAGACTGATGGCGAACGGCGCTGGTATGATATGATGACCTGGCACAAATGATTCCATCCATCAACGCCGCGATTTTGACAATTCCTTCACGGATAATTGTCTGTGTGTCCATCAAACAAATGACTGCAGCGGAGGGAGGGGGGGTGGGGGGGGGGCGGACTAGGACACCTCCAGGGGGAAAGAAGCCAGAGCGCGGGATCCTCTCCCGGAGCAAAAGCGCCCGAGATGCCGCCCGCCTCGCCTCAACCTTCACGGGCCGGCGCGACGCCGGGTGAAATGTGGTTTCGGGGGCGCCCCCGAAACCACATTTCATATATTTATATGATATTTTTAGTTCCGCCCGCGTTCCCGCCGCCGAGCAAAAACCGGAAGGCTTTTTTCGGAGCGATTGTGGATCTAAATAATGCAAAGTGTGTTCCCCCGCACGCCCCGGAGGCCCGGCATGCAAAATGACTCTGGCTGATGGGATGTTTTGCCACGAGAGTCTTTTCATGTCGTCCTCCCCGCATTGTGCCTAAGTGGTCTCAAAGTGAGGTGTTGTGGAGGTCTGCGCTTTCCGCGGGAACACACGCGGCTTTGAGGATAAGGAGTATGGATCCTCAGATGTGAAGGGAGAAGCCGTCGTCGTTGACTACCTAACTCCCAGAGTCGTGAGCCACATTGGAATCTATGGAACAAAAACAACGAAACCTACGCGAAACACGAACGTCGCGAACAGAGCGCAGCGTGAGTCTATGACAGCCATTAAGTACGTACTCCATCCACTTCCATCGGTTTGTTGCCGTTTTGTTGAGAAGTATTTCAAATCCGCCCGTTCTAAGTAGATTTTCATTGACCGCCGCACACACAAAGGCAAATTCTGCTCGACAAGGGAGCTGTAATAACAGGATGTTCAGTCATTATCCATTTGAAGCACAAAAGCAGAGGAAAAGGCGAGTTGAGGCTTTGAACAAGGCGATCAAATCATTTTATCTACAGACTGAAGATTGGCAACGTCGACAGTGAAATTAAAAACCAGCTCTCCGCATCCAAATTCCGTCTGAGTAGGAAGGAAGGAAAAGACTGTTGCCGTGAGAAAAAAAAAAACTCTGATTAAAGGCAAAACTCTACGGAGGCGGCGGCTATGCCAATAACTTCCCAAAGACGCGCAATTCTAAAAGGCCCAACCAAAGGAATATTTAGTATCGTCGTGGAGTGTGGTATCAAGCGGTGCTCCTTATCTAGAAGCGCAGGTGTCCAGGTGTCCGGGTGTTCTGGTGCGGCTTGCTAATCAATTAAAAGCATCAAGGGAATGAAGGTCGGCACAAAGAGAATGGAATGGCTACTGGCGACCGGATGATGAAAATGGACCTAATCGCTTTATAAAAAAAGAAGAGGCAGGCCTCAGACATGATATGATAATGGTATAATTACAATATTAGTAGTTGGATAATGGTATTTCTAGTTGCCTACTGCCATAGAGGGTTGTGATGATGACATGTCTTTCCATCTATTGGAAAATACGGTCACAAAAAATGGAGAAAGACTGTTTTGGCCCCGGGACCATGGTTTTGCAACTGTGACGGGTCAGGGTTGGGCGTGAGGAGAGAAAAAATGCAGAAACACCGAGCCAAACAGAAGCCTCTCTCCTCATCCTAAAAGTTGAAAGCTTAAAGTGGCGCCAGGACCTTTAAGGTCTGCGTAACCATTCAACGGAGAAGAGGCATTCACTTCACTTCCACTGCTTAATCAGTAATGTGGGCGTGATGGCTCCACAGAGGTCTGGATCTCTGCTCGACGTGCCAAAATAATGCCCATGGTAGCCATTTTGCTTCCCACAGCCTTAGCCCCGCTCTCGAACGGCAAGTCGCCGTAAATTTCCCGGGATTTCCGCTTGACACCACCTGCAGTGCGTCTCCAGCCCAAAGCCTATATGAGTACTGGCTCCGGCTGGGAAATAGTTTCTCTTCCTGCCACATTAATCACGACCCAACGAGGAGGCTTTGCAGGGGTTGGCCGGGTCGTGTTCCAGCTCAGAACGGCACACAATCAAACGGCACAAACCGCGGAGGAACGTGCGCTCGCCGGGCGGAGCGCAAACAGGACGCTAAAGCTCAAGAATGGCGAGGTGCTCAGCACTGCAGACAGGTAAACAAACACGGGTCCCGTGGAAAAGTCGAGGATTTCTGCTAATAGTTTTCCCATGTGCGGCTGCCTGTTGGTACAAGGGGGACGTTCCACCGGGGACCGGTGGCGAGGTTAGTGTTCGGCCGTGAGGGAGCTGGAACGAGAGGCTCATCTTAGATCCGCCACTAACAATCTGCCCCGACACGACAAGGCTGATCCTAAAAACAGCCGCTTGCACGCCGGGCGGGGCGTCTGCCGTCGAAAAACAAACCTTCACCAGACTCAAACACGGGACTAAATGTATCATGTCACTGCTGAAGAGCATTTTCCACCACAGTCTATTCCAAAAGGAATCATTTGTTATGCAATGCTTATAATTATTAACAGAATAAAAAAAAACCCACAGTAACACACAGAAAGAAGAATATTTGTTGTGGAAAGAGTCAGAAGGATAAATCAGTGTAAACTACACCTCTATTAGAGGATCAGAGAAAGGATGTAAAGTAATAAAATAACTACTAAATAAATTCAATCGAAACATGTAATTATGTTGGTGTTGCAGCACAATTGTGTTGCGCCGCATGACGGCCTATATTCAAATGTATAAACACAAGCTCCAAGCGCTCCAAATATATTCTAAGTGAAAAGCAATAACATTTGTTGTCGACTCTGATCCAGTCATTGTGATTATGCTTCATGTGACGTTACATTTCCATTTAGTCACATCGGTGATGTTTTCCTCTCTCTCTTCTGGGGAGATGATATAATTACCGCTTCCCCAACAACAAAGTGTGTATTCCACGCCATTCCATACCGTAGGAAACAAAAACCGCATTATCTCAGGAGGTTGAGGTACTCACTCAGTTATACTCCCCATTCGGGTGACGCCCTCTCCACGACGTTCCATAAAGAACTACAGTATGTCCATTTGAAAATGTCACGATCAAATTACCAATTTTAAATCGGCTGGTTAAGATGATTTCTGGGATTACAGATCTCGCCGCCATGTAAACGTTGACAAATGTGAACTATTTTGCAGCAGTTCAGCAAAGCAAAACATATCCGCCACCAACATTAACTCTATCCCGTTTTTTTGTTTTTTGTTTTACCAAACAAGGAAAACAAGTTTTGCCGATGATTTGCATTAAATTAAACATCAAACTCTGGGTATTGTTCTTTGGGACTCAGCGGGGCGTCCCGGAGTTGTCGGTGGAATTTGAGCGGCCTTCCTTGGGGCGCCGGTGGAAATAGCCAATTTCACAGGAGCTTTTGTCTCAGCAGTTTCCGTTTCCAAATGTGTTGTTATTGGGTGATTAAGGCGGTTCCTTGAAATCGTGGCGTGTGTGCTCAGAGGTTTACTTGTAGAAGTTATCCTTTTTTTTTTTTTTTTTTCTTTCCCAATTCACATCGGGTAATTTTGTTATTATTATCTTCATAATTATTATCTCCACTACGGCTCTTTATAGTGTTTGTCACAGACAATTTCATCCACGATGGTTTTCTTGCACGCAGAGACCACCCTCGTTCGTCAAAGCGGCCCTTCCTCGACTTTTCACCAGGATTAACTGTCCGTCCCATCGAAGCCTTGGGGCCCGGTGGGAAGCCGCAGCAGAGCGGTGAGCTCTTAAACAGTGGAGCGCTCGGCGAGGTTGTGCCGTGAACAGTAATAAGCGATGGCGGCCGACATTTTAATGCGCCCACGTGACATGTTATTCTCACATGTGCCGTGGAGGTCAAAGGAAGCAGACGCACAACAGATTTAAAAGGAAGCAGATGCTCATCGGTTTTCTCCAACCGGCGTCGGCGTCGGCCAGATAGATGCCCCGTTTGGGTTCCGTCCTACAGACAGAAGTCGATTTCACGAAAGGCCAGCGCCATCGGTGTTAATCTGGAGTTGGTTGAAGCAAAGTCTCAGGACGTACTCAAGCCCCTGTACTGTACGTGTTTGTTGGTCTTCTGTGCGGAAGTGATTCTTCGGTCCAGCCTCTGCAATGAACTGCCGGCTGGGTGAGCGGCCAAAGATTGTGTGTGTGTGTGTGTGTGTGTGTGTGCGTGCGTGCGTGCGTGCGTGCGTGCGTGCGTGCGTGCGTGCGTGCGTGCGTGCGTGCGTGCGTGGTGTGTGTTTAGTGGTGGTGGGGTGGGTAGCAAAAGGAAAGAGGAGAAATCAACAACAAAAACCACCCCGTGCAGTTTGGCTCCACCACAGACGAGGCGTCCTCCTGCTGCCCAGGTGAGCACATGCCCCTGCCCCCCCGGGAAAAACACTCAGCGGTGCATGTGTTTCTCAACATCAGCGACGGCGACAGGAAAGCCAGTGTCCTTGTCAGTGCTGTGGCATGTAACGCTGCACATGACAAAGCATGCGCCAACAATGGAGGGAGTTATTAATATTCAGCAGAGATATAAATATCAAAAGAAGAGCTGTCTTAGTGAGCGTTTACGAACGTCTGTAGCAGCAGACAAACATGTTCTCTCTCTCTTTCTTCTCTCTCTCTCTTTCTCTCTCTCTCTGCTGCTGCTAGTGTGTCAACAAAGGGCGGGGGTGGTGGTCGGGGGGTGGGGGCGGGGGGAGGTTGGCCTTGCCTCGGGGCTGTCAGGGCTGTGTGTTCTCGTAAGAGCAATGCACAGAAGATACTGTCAGCCTGCCTTTGTAATTTGGCACTGGTGTGCCGGTGCCGGTTAAAACGTCTAAATACGGTTCGTTAAAGCTGCAGAGAGCAAAAGGGAAATGATGTCCTGCAGTTGGCGGGCCATTACGCCTTCTTCCACGTTATGGACGGAAACAATACAGCCGGCGCGGCTCCCGTCTGGTGTGCACCGAGAAGACACCAGACGAGAAGCCCCAAAAAACAAGGATTAAGAATTAGCATTTGAGACTCTGTCCCATTGTTTGTCAATTGGACTGTCAGAAGAGAGAATGCACGAGCCCATGACGAGCCCCAGCAGTCATGAGGTGTGACGTTAGCGTTTTGGGGTTTTTTCGCGGCGGAGAACTCGACTCCTCACACTGTCAATGAATGTTCCTTATGGGATGCTGAAAGGAGTCCATTTCTGGGCTCCTATCAGCAAATTCACATCCAATGAGAGCCATCAATCACCGCGTCAAGGCATTAAGGAGGATCATGCGTAGGGGCCTTCTTCTCACCTCTGATTGGGGTCCTTCTTGAACAACAAGAGCAGACGCTGACGATGACTGACAGACCAATTAGTTCTCTCGCTCATATTCGCCGGGCGAATTCACCGGCGTCGCACGATGGGAAGGCAATCAGGAAGAGCCCAAGCCCCCTGCCTCCGCCTTACCTGGTGTCTAAAGGGACGCCGGCGGGAAGGTGCAATCTTATACTGTACAGCCCCGTAACCTCAGCTTCTTCAAAGGAAGCGTTCGATAACCACAGCGAGGATAAATCCCTGAGGTGACATGGAATTCTTTTCTTGTTGAACTCAAGAGTGCATAGCTTTAATGATTATAGAAGCATATTCTGTACACGCATACACAGACCCCCCCATCGACACCGGGCTGGATGCACGTGGATCCAGGTATTTGAATACCTATTGGAATACACCTTACCAGTTCAACCGGAATAATGTAATATCTAATATACAAACATATTTCCATATGTGCTGCAGTACAGCTGTATCTACACAATGTTAAGAGCTTGGCTGCCATACAAAAATGAGCAGTGTCTGCATAATACAAATACAACTAAGCAAAGAAACGTCACCCCCGGTTCTGGTGTCGGAGCCCAGCCTGACAGTGAGGAGAGAGAGAGTCTGAGGGAGAGGGAGAGAGAGAGCCAGAGAGTCAGAGAGAGAGGTCGGAGATCAGACACACGGCAGCTTTTAAAGTCTCTGCTCAACAACTCAATCTCCTGCAGTGGATTATTAAATAGAACGTGGAGTCAAACGCGCGAAAGAAAACCACCGCTTCCGTGTCAGAGCCGCAGTACTGAGTGGAACAAGGGCAGTAGGTACGTCCGGTATGTTAACATATGGGAAACACGTGAAGCCGCTGCGCGGAATTATCCCGTGCGTTGACGCCCTCTGCCAAAGTTGGTCTCCGTGCACCCAGTGAAAGCCACCACGCCGCCTGACAAGCCGCTGGTAAATGAAAGGGCAGGCAGGTAATGGCACAGGTGCTAACATGAATACAGCCTTCAATGCTGTTTAACGGCGTGCGCGGCTCACAGACAGCATTCCTATCGCCTGAATAAAAACCCCAAGAACGAGCGCTGAAAGCGTAATTGAGCTGCCATGTACGCTCATTGTCACTGTCAAAACGCCACCAGGTGCACCGGGTATCTAAAAAGATGGTCGTTCCTTCCCGCCTTCCTGGAAATTAATGGTTTTTCGCGGGACGCGGTAAATGACGTGCCAGGTTTGTTTACGGCAGTGAATTGATGGCGAAGAAAACAGGAATTAGGAGCGGGCGTGTCCGCTGACTCATGGCCGTCCGTGACGTGGTGCGCATTCATGAAGTCAATCAAGTGGTCCTCCCTCCGCCTCCCCGCCACAGATTATAGGCGAACACACGCACTACACACAGCCCCATCGACAAAGCAAACACTGAGACCCGGGTGTAGATGCAGTTGGTTATCCCAGCTCACCTGGCACCGCAAGGACTCATTTGAATTGAACAGCAGAAAGACAACAGCTAAGTGGTCCTTGAGATGTACCTGGGAGAAAGATTATGCAAATGTAGATAACCCGTAACTGCGCCTAATTGCAATGCATATGTCTGTGAAGCTCCTCACCGCCATCACCTCCTCCTCACATTTGGTTGAAGCATGCGAGGGGGGCGGGGGGAGGGGCATGATCAACAGACAGAAAGGGGTGAACATATATTTGCGGCTGATGTCTCTATCCAGACCTCCTCAGCCTTCACCTGAGGGCTCTGGGAAGGCGGAGGCAGTCGGCTTAAACGGGGGGGGGGGGGGGGGGAATCTCTTCAAACGAAGAGTTTCTTCCTCCTACGTGGCGGCGCTTTTGCCCCACTTTCTTTTGAAAATGCATCAGGGGTCGGGCGCGTTCCGGAGCAACCTAATTGCTGCTCTTTGGATGTGCGGCTCCGCGACGTGCCGTTCTGCTCGTGTCCGTGTCCTTCTTGAATGCCCCCACCCGCCCGCCCCCACCCAGCTGTCCTACAACGCTCTGACAGAGGCGCTCTTCCCTCAGGGGCGTGGAACTCCAGCGCCAGGCGGTGCCACTGAGACGGCGACTCAATTAATATGATACCAGCCGTGATCAACGGGCCTGCGGGGAGTATCAGCATCTGCCGGGGAACAAGCAGACGAGTCCTCCCGCGCCCCCGTGGCGGCGCGGGCGGGGGCGCTCCGCTCGGGTCGGAGAGATTGCACTTGAAGGGCGCCGGGGAAGCGCGGGCGGCAGATCGCAGCCGTGCGGGTTGAGGGGAAGAGGGGGTTGAAAGTGCAACTCCGACACCGACAAAGAACAGAATACGTGCGCGGAAAATAAACCAAAGACTTTGGGAACCATTGTCAACGCGTTTGTAGATATCCCGTATATTTGTATATTTTCATTTCTTTACACAACATATGAGAGGGACCTTGCAGGAGACTCCAGCAGGAAGCCACACCACCGCAGCAGGCGCTGCGGTTTAGAAAAAAGGATAGGTTCGCTATTTTTCCAACCAAGGCCATATTCATAAGTATTCAAAACTTACTACTACTACTAACACACACTGCTGAGGAACTTACTGCTCGGCTGCAGCTTGAAAAACATGACAAATATCAATATTCCAATATTTCTGCTCACGAGTTGCATCAGCCGAGTCCCTGTCATGTGAAGGAGTGAGTCCTCTCCCAGATCAACCCTAGGCTCCTCCAGGTCTGTCGGAGTCAGTTTCGTTTCTTTGAGGTTTCTGGCTCAATGCAGCTTTAAATCTCCTTTTTTTTCCCCAAAAGCGGGAAGCTCACAATCAAAACTTAATAAGCGCATAATGCAGAAAAAGTCCATCAAATTAAGGGATAATACCCGCTTGGTAGGGATTCACCCGCTTCATTCCCTGACATTTGTTCCAGTAATCCAGATTCCAGCTCCGTTCCCGAACGTTTCACGGAGATTGGTTTGGTTTGGTTGGAGGAACGTGTGACGGTGTAAGTCAAATCGTCACTGCTTTTTGACGTGGTCGCTCGGCATCGGGGCTTGTATGGCTTGGTTTGAAGCTTCCCGCGTAAATTGCCGTTCATTAATCCCCCTCGGTTCTCGTGAAGGTGAACAGTTCCCGACGCCGATGGGGGGGGGGGGGGGGCGACAGATATATACAGATTTGATGTTTTCTTTTGAGAAAATTGGGTATAAATTTACCGGCTGTTCAAGCATTTTCAACCCCTGGCAGGGTGTGAAACTCTGCCGGCAGAAACGTTGAAATAATCCTGGTTAATATAATCCCGGCGAATACAGTGGTGTACTATTAACCTATTAACCAGGTGGTGTATTACTAAAATGTGGCACAAATCAATCCCATGCCTTAATTCCTCTGAATGTGACAAGACTGATTACGTTTCCGTACCGCAGCAATCTGTTCACCGCGCCGCAGCACACACCGTAATAGGATGTGGCCCGACGGTGGCGATACGTGCCGCTCGCGCTTTTTGTCGTGCCATGACACGCCGGTGTGCACGAGTTGAAAAAGCTGTGCCTCGCGCTCCCGACGACGGAACACAGAGCACGACAAATTATTAAAGAATTTCCCACACAATAGCGCACTTCTGCCATTGAGAATGCTAATAAGCCCTTCTTTGAAGTGGCCTCATTTGCATTACAAACATTGTTTCATGACTCAAAAAGAAGCGTGTGCGTGCGTGCGTGCGTGTGTGTGTGTGTGAAATAGCGGGAGAACTTCTCCCCGCCGCCGTCTCGTTCGACTCGGCGGCGGCATTAATCGTGTTTGCTAAGAGTTTGCGACGGAATGCGCTGGCTTTGCGCGCGCTGCAACCCTGACAGGATTCACCTTTTCCAGGCGGGCGCACGCCGGAGGCTGCGTGTGATCATGAAAAGACGGGAGCCCCCCCCCCCCCTTGAAGGAATGCGCTCCGACGCTTATACAAACGATGAGCGTAATCCCCCAAGACCACGGCGCGCACGTCGAGAAAAGCCCCGTTTCATGACGGCTGTGCGCGGCGTCGTTGGGACACTGCGTGGGAACTCAGCGGGTCCCACGGAGGCACCACAGACACGTCGTCGCTCTGCCACGTCTTGAGCGCCGCGCTGTGAACAAGGGCGCGCTGGCTGAGAGGCAGCGTGACGGAACGAGGTACGATGAACGGGAATGTGGCCCCGAAGAAATAAAACCCAAAGAAAAGGGCTCAAACTGCTGCCGAACCACCAGACTCCAGCCCAGAGGGGTTAGTTGATTTTTTTATTCTTTTTTTTTTTTTTTTAATCTTACAGCGTGCGCTGGTGTTCAAAAGCCCAAAGTGAAGCAATTCTGATGTCGCGGTTGCATTTTTTTTTTCGTGGGAAGGACGGAGCTGAATTCTCGAGGCCTTGTGCCGTCCCAGGGTCCCCCGTCCGACCCTCAGTAAAAGTGGACTTTTTTGTTTTGTTTTTTTGCTTCTTGGAAGAGGTTGGAGATGATAAAACTAAATGATGAAAAGCTGTGAAACGCTGCTTTTGAATAAAATGGCTCAATTCTTAATTGCAGACCAGAATTGCAAATCCACTTTGGGCTCAGGAAGAAACGAGCATTATGCGATTTTCTATTTTTTTAAATCATGTCTGACGTATGAAAATAATAATTATCATAACAATAATAATAATAATGATTATAATAATAATAAGAATAATAACAAAAATACCAGACTATCAGTAAATGTGGAAAATAGTAATTCAAGTAATAATATAAAAAAATAAGGACTCTAAAAGCCTGTTACATGACATTAATATTCTATTATGCACCTACAGTATATACAGTAAATGATGATTAAAAACCTGAGATATGACGGTAAGTATTTTTGTAACCTATAATGTTTTTTAGCAAGGCCGTCCCATTTCAAATGGACTGTATCTGTCTGGGAAAATGTCCCTGTAGGTAGAAATAAATTGTCACACACTCTATTGTATTTGTTTTTTTTTATGTTCAGTATCAGCTCCCTGTCAGACTTTTTATACAGCCTGTCTGAAATGCTCTCATCGAAAGAAGAAAAAAGATACAGCCTCAAAAGATATAGCCTCGACCTGGTAATAATAAGGATAGTTTATAATATAATAGCTGGATGAAAAAGGACCCCCGCGCCTCTCACTTTCTGCGGTATTCAATGATGAAAACACAAAAGAGATGTGGTCTGTGCGGGGAAGGGCTTGACCTGCGTGAGGTCAGTTCTGACCACCTGTCACAGCTGCAGCACATTCCCCTTAAAAACCACAACGAATAAGATCATAATGACAATTATTTAAAACAAGCTCCATATACTGCCCTAGTCCACTGGGAGTGCCCAGTGCCAGCTGCTCTTTGGATATAAGCTATTGCCAGATATTATAAAAGGTTTAAAAACCTTATTTTGAGGGATCATCCAAAAAATACAAGTTAAAAACAGAGAGATCCACTCGTCTAGTAAATGATTAATGGCAACCAAGCTGTAATACATTATTGCATATATTGCATTTATACTGTATGCATGTATATACTGTATACTGGAGATAAAGAACATTTAAAGGGCATTTTGAGTCAAGCTACATACCGTGGCTGTGTGCTAAAGACAGAGTAGTGTCAGGATCTCTCAGATCACTGAGACATGGCAGCGTGCAGACAGCTCACAGAGGAACACTTGACAGTCCTGGAGAAATGCTGGGTGGAGCTGTTGAACCGGCGTGGGCTGCTGGATGCTTTCTACGGGCAGTCTGTGAAGTGCGGCACCGAGGACCTTCTCATGCATTGGTAATCCAGCGGTCCTTCAATGATTCAGTGCTCCGTGTAGGGAGTGACAGCCAAGAGCTCCGGCTCTTTGGGGTCTTCTTTATTTTTTTCCCCCTTTAAATTTCAAGCCACTGAAGCTACAGTGAGGGAGAGCCTACTTGGGCACAGAGCACTTTCTGCTCGTGTTTTACCGAAAGCGAACGCTGATCAGACACATTCTGCCGTAGATCATTCTTGTATTTCTCTGCCAAAAAGCGGACAGATGCGGGGCTGATTAATCGGGCTTCTGTTTACCATCTCGAAAGCGCTCTATATTCATTAATTTGCGGGACAACTGCGGGAGAGCGGATCCATCTATACACTGCAGGTGACATCCGGAGATTTACGAGCTGGCATGTGCCACGCGGCGGAATCCTCACTGCCGTAGGACAACGGGCACGTCGTAATAATCTTAAATTGCTCCTTTTGTTCCCAGTGACAAACCCGCAGCAGCGTAATTGGAAAGTAAACTCGACTAGGAAATGTCCACAGTGCTGCCGTCCAATCCCGGGATCACGCTCCAAACGAGCTGCGGAAATGCAAAATAACGCGCACGATTTCTCAAGTCGAGTTGAAGGGAAGACGTTGGAGGAAGCGCATGCATGATTTATGTCCTTGAGTAATCAGACAATCAGTACGTTGCATTTCATGCGGCTGTACAATATATGGGTGATGCACTTCTTTGAATAAGTCATTAAACATGAAGCAGCGTAAATGTTGCAGCCTGAAGTATGAATAATTATGTTATCGTGGTGCCGAGCGTAAGCCGCCTGAAAGAAATACAAAAAAACCCCCAAAAAAAAAACAAGTAATGAAAACCAAGTAATGAATTAGCACGGCGATGAAAGGATGTTTCTTTCCCTGAGAGTCGGAGAGAAAAAGGCTTCTTATTCTGTCACTCGGCCGGTCGTGATGATGAGCCCACTTCCCCACTTAGTCGTCTGCGCGACACAAAAAAATGGAGCAGCAGAAGGTGTGACTGATGAAAGAGAAGAAAAGAGGCACGGAGCGGGCGTCTGGCGGCAAAGTAGGTGCTCCCATTCTCCCCCCGCGGAACAGGACGTTTCCCTCGGACTGAATAGAAAACTGTGACGTAGGGTTGAAGTCTGCCGCGCATGATAGATTCTGATTTCCTGAGTACAGGTGAGTGGGATCGGTTCCTGGGATAATGCGGGGGGTAGATTAGCCACTGGCAGCCCCTGACAGATGGAGACCTGACGGCCTGATGCAACACAAGGCCAAGGGAACTTGGGGTGTTGCCTCATTACACATATTGGGGGGCCCCCCCACCCCCCTGATTCAGCCTCCATCAGCTGCCATGTTGCAGCCGCCGATGGCAACAACATGACTATAGAGATACATGTTTGCTTTTTCGAGGCTTATTAAAACTTTGCAAACGACAACTGACCAAGTAAGAATAGAACGAATCTACTGGAAGGCATCGTGTTGACCGCATGACAAAATGAGACGGTTATATAGGAAGGACGTACTGTCTCCAAGCAACTTAGAGGTTTACAGGCTGCTTGAATTGACCGGGAGCCCAATAGTAAAAGAGAAAGACGGGGGTGTAAAAAAATAAATAAAAAAAATAAAAAAATAAAAAAATAAAAAAAATAAAAAAAAAAGAATACTGCTTGAACCGAAACATTTTATAAGCCCAAATTTATTCAGCGATTAACAGCGCTCAACTCAATTTTCATGGGTTTCCATTAAACATAGACGTAAAAAAAAGAAAACCTTTTTTTTTTACTGTGAAATGGGATTGCTTTTTTCTCCGGGAATAAATATTTTATGGTATTGTCTGGGTTAAAAAAAAGGAAAAATAAGTAATTTGCAGATTTTGAGGATTTAAAAAATGTTATTCAGTATTCAGTAAAATGTAAGTGAGAAAACCTCCACCCGGCTCAACTTGGGCCTCTCATGGACCATTGAATACATGAATAGGCTAAATTCTAAATTGTCCTAATGGCCTACTTGGAAGGCTACTCCTTAACAATAACTATCTGCTGCAAAGAGTTGAAAAACCGAAACAATTTCACCAAATCTGTGAAGATGAAATACCTACTTAACAGTAACACTGCCAGTTCCGCCTCCTCATCTCTGTATGCTTTCTCCTCTAGTACTTGAGGGGAGGTGTTGTAGCAGACGAGAGTGATGTCATGTGAAGGACGCAAAGTTTTTTTAGTTTAAACTGAGTGCAACATACTTACATACATACCTACATACAGTACATGCATACAGTACATAGCTACAGTACATTATAGTACATACAATAAATACAGTACATGCATACATACTGTTCATAAATGCAGTACATAAAGTACATACATACAGTACACACATACGCATATACATAAATGCAGTACATACATACAGTAATTGCTTACATACAGTATATACATACATTCATACAGTACATACATACTGTACACTTGCAGTACATAAAGTACATACATTCAGTACATACATGCATGCATACAGTACATACATGCAATATGTACAGTACATACAGGCATTATGTACAGTGCATACATACATACATACATAAGGTATATACATACTGCACACACAAACATGCAGTACATACATGCAGTACATACATACATACAGAACATGCATACTGAACATACATACATACATACACACACACTTCATACAGTGCATACTGAACATACATACATACACACACACTTCATACAGTGTATATATCCAGTACATACATACATGTTTGCAGTACACACACACACACACACACACACACACACACACACACACACACACACACAGGTGTGTGCCTATAGAGATTGTTTGAACCCTCCGCGCTGCCCCCCACTGAGACCTGGTGCCACATCCCGGGCTGTGGTGCCCTGTGTGCAGCATGTGCTGCTGGCAGAGCCTGGAACACCTGTAGAGTCCGGACGGAGCCTCTTCCAGAATAAAGTGTCGGTTTGTTTTTATTTTTTTACCTTTTTTTAATTTAACGAGCATTAAGCTGTCCTTAAGCGCACGGAGGGTGCTCCGTGTATGTAGACGTATGTGGGCAACGTTTTTATAAAAAATAATAAATATCTGCTGAAACACTGCATAAATATTATTTTTAGAATGTTCATTTTCACATTCCAACATTGACAAGGCTTGAAGTTAAATAAATGAGTCAATATTCTGCTGTGATTGAAGGTTTTTCCTTTTAAAATTCAGTAGTTAAATAAAGATATGTTATTCATATCAATTCATGTCATTTGGTCATAACACGTAGGCGCGGCCTACAGGAAAGAGCACTTTATATGTTGACTGTATCCAATGCTGTGTTGTTCCTACTATAGAAAGATTTATTGCTTGTGTTTAGTGAATAATACTGAAGATAAGGAACTGACAAAGAAAATGGCGTACTTCATCACAATCGCAATATTGGTCTAAAAAAATCACAATTACATTATTTTCCCAAATGGTTCAGCCCTACTGTACACACACACACACGTACGTACATACATACATACATACATACATACATACATAAATATATACATACATGCATGCATGCACACACGCACGCACAGGCTGTATTACCAAATTAGTGAGTAACACTGTAAGGGGGGCATTGCTTTTGCCGGCCTCATCTATGCTAGATAATACCGAAGCCTGTGGCGTAAAGAACTCTGACAATAGCTGCATAAATTGTAAAACTAAGTGAAGCAGCTTGTGTTAAGGATATTTTTGTGAGACAAATGGGTTGTAAAAAAAACTAAAAAACCCAACGCTATTTCTTTTGTTGGTATAATTTATAAACATGTTTTATGCTATAATTGGGCTGTTAACCATCACAATCACAAAGCAGACCTTTATTTATTCAGCCTTTCATGTGCTGTTCAAGAACTGTTATTTGGAGGATGATGGAGGACGGTGAAAAATGAAAATCAGAAATAGATCTGCAAAGCCCCTGCTAATCATTTTTTGCCACACAAACATTAGCACAAGCTCCGAATTTACCTGGCCTGAAATGCGGCTCTTGCGTCTCGCAGGATTTAGCGAGTTAAAGCCAGGGACTCTCGTGGATCCCACTCGTCATTTCTCAGAATTACTGTGCACAAATGTGCAAGCGCAGCGTCTGCACCGGTGTTATGAATCGGTAACAAGCTCAGAGTCTGTGAGCCGATGGCCAACAACCCCAGTTAGAAACGCTTTGATTCTGCACAAATAAAAAGGTGGGATTTGAATTTTAGAAAATGACAGCCTGGCTTCCGCATAAGTAGGACACCTCTCCAGGTCATCTGAGATGCATTAAGGACTTAGCGGGGCTATCGAGGTTGACGCCTTAATTGTGCTTTCAGAGTGTGTCAAACGTGTCTGAATTTCATTACGTGGCCAGCTCTGCGGGAGACGTGGCGTCTTGAAGGGTTTGGAAACAGCCCCTTTGTCACCAAGGTCACGGCGTCAAAACCGTAGCGACGAGATTTTTGAACACAAACTCATCAAAACGGACGGATGGGCTTATCTGCATGCCAATGCAGAAGATGCATGTTCACTATTTCCTCCGACGCTGCCATTTTTCATTTTTGCCGGACACACAGAGCGCTTGCGACAGGAGGCTATTCAATTCTTAATCATATGCGTTAAAATGTATTTCATGTTCGGGTTGAGGCTGTTAAACTTTAGTTCCACCTCAGCACATCTGATCTCCGTTCTGTTTTAACTATATGGATCAGAGCGGCGGGATGAGCACAGATTCTATTTCAAGTTGCCATCAAACGCCGGTGGCGGCCAAAGCTCAGGGATGTGCCCTGATAACTGGGAGAGGCTCAGAGGCCTCACACGCTCCATATCTGACGCACACATCCAGTCCTGCTTGAATTTTAAATGTCGCCGGAGCGTTAATAATTAAGTGTGGATGCACATATAAGGGCAGCGATTTCCGGTGGCATTTCAGTGGGAAGGCGAGGATTCGTTGACGCAAGTTTCACGTCGGATTATGAGAAGTGACAAACTTGTGCGCCACGACAAACCTCTCTCACGACCGAATGCGGTCGTAATGGAATGGAATGGCAACTTTAAAGACTCTGCTGGGCCTTTGGTAATTTAAACACGGTGATAACTGGATCATTTATGATATCATAAATGGTTTATTGACATTCCTAAGACAAATACATGTTTTATAGTCGTTATGGAATCAAACTGCTGATTGAAATTTAAGTTAACACACCAAACGATAGCAGAGACTTTCCTCTGTAATGTAATAATACCAATAGAGTAAAGCCTCGACCGGTTTCTTTCTCTGCTTTGTTCATGTTGCACAAACTGTGCTATGGTCTATATGGTAAAGATGCAAATGTTTTGTAATGGAAAGTTTGTACAAAGAGAGAAAATGGATGTGCTCCTTAGACTACAAACCAAACGACAATCAAACCAAATACAATCACGAAAAAAGAAACGAGAGAAACCTCCCAGCTGACGTGAAAAAGTACACCTACAGCAGTGTCATGTCACAATTTGGCGGTGTGTTTGAAATGACAGTGCAAAGAAAACAAAACAAAAAAACGTTTTCATGTTGGAAGAAAAACTAGTGTTGGCACTTTGGTGGAATTGCTGGCAGTGCTCTGGGAGTTCCTTGTTCCGGGAGCTTCAACGCTTTTAGGCCACGAAAAAATCTCCAAGCTGTGCGATGCCGGAGAGAGCGGGGGGCGAGGAAAGCTCACCCCCGTCTTTAAAAAATGCTTGCGAGCGTTTGCAAACAGACAATAAAAAAACGTCCCCCCTTCTTTGACGAATGGCACTCTTCGTATGCGAATAACGGAGTGCTGAGGCGAGAGGCGGCGTCCGTCATCCGGAACCCTCGGTTCCCTTTCTCCAAACCCGCCCAGTCACCTGCGGACGACCCCGGCGGGCCGGCGGACAGGAAACCCGGGAACAATATAGCCGCCCTGTTTACTGACTCTGCCTCCGTCAATGGAAGCGACTGACAGAGGGCTGTCGGGGGTAAAGAGGAACGGGGCGGAGGTGGGGGTGAGGGGCGGGCGCTAAGCGACGGACGCCCCCTATCCATCACGGCTGCCCTGGCCGGTGGGCCTGGGGGGGCGGGGGGAGGTGGTGGTCAGTGAGGAGTCAGCACTCCTGGCGACTCCAGATCCATCATCCGGACAACGGCGGCAAGGAGCCGGCCCCGTCCGCCGGGCGGCGCGCAGAAGGGCCGCCTCCGCGGGAGGCGCGGCGCAAACGTGCCGACCGGGAGCAAAGAGCCTCCTGAGGAGCCGGGCGGGGACGGAGCGCCGCCAAATGCCCCGGGGAGGGGGACGTGCCGCACCACAGGGATGTTCCTCGGCGGGAGAGCTCCGGGTTTTGCGGGGGAGGGGGGTCGGACGTCGACCGTTTGGTGTTTGTTTTTAGGTTCGTCTCTCACAGGTGGAGCGAAGGCCTTTCGGGCGACGGGGAAAAAATAAAAAATAAAAATCTGTGAACAAGCCCCCCCCCCTCCAAAAACTTGTATCTGGAGATGGCAATCAAGTGGAAAAAAGGAACCAAGGGGTTGCCGCTCACGTCCAATGCTGAATTGGTTTGTCAGCGCGAGGCGGCCGCTGCTGCTGGAATCACTTGAGGCCGACGTGAGGGCGCTGCGCCGGGAGCAGGGAAGGTTGGATTGATTACTCGGGTGTAGTGCTTTAGTTGGATGCTCTGCCAGAGCCGTGGAACTCCCCCCCGGGGGGGGGGACAAATGTGGATGATTCATCAGAGCACATAACTGTAATTTAGCCTTTTCCAAAAAGGGAGAGGGAAAGAGTGAGAAGGAGAGGAAGAGCACAACATCCAGAGAGAGAGAAAGAAGAGAGAGAGACAGGTAAACACCACGTAGGAGAGAAAAGAGGCGGCACAGCTGGAGGCCACCTCCTCCGGAGCGCAGAGATTACAATTACAAAACAAAAAGCGGTCGCCTCAAACAGGACACCGCCACGTCGGAAGAGTGGAGGGATGAAAGGAAGGAGAGCCCCCGCCCAGGCTCTTGCCGCGACCCTCCGTCGCAAAAGCCGCCGACTCCACAAGTGACGGGTCAAACGCGCTCGGACGGCGTGTTTTACCTGGGTGGGCGCCGGCCGTGTGACACCGCCGGATGAGGAGCCGCCTCCCGCTCACGGCGCGGGCGGGGGGTGTGGGTGGGGGGGCGGTGTTTTGACATCCTGCCTCCTCGCCTCCTTTTCCTGGTCTACCGAACAATAAGGAAGGAGCGCCAAAACAAGAGCGTTCCGGGCCCCCGCGCCGACAGCCGCCTTATGGCAGATAGCGTGACACGCCCAGGGCAGGAGGGAGCGATGGATTGCCCGAGGCAGATATTTTGGTTTGGGCCCCATTTAAACGTATACAGTAGTACCTGCACTTACGACTGCATCTACTTACGACTACGCCAAGATACCAGCAGCCATAGTCGCCAAAATTAGTATCGACTTGCGACCGACTGCTCCAAGATACGAGCGTGGAAATTTGCAGTCAGCAGCCAGTCAGCAGCCAGTCAGCAGCCAGTCAGCAGCCAGTCAGCGGATGACCTACATGGTTTGTGCACGTAGTTGGTGGCTTACGGATATTTTTTTCATACTTACTGTGTTTGTGTATTTTGTTAATTTTCCCCCTTCATGATTGCATCATTCATATGGGAAAAACTGCTTCGACATACGACTGTTGTAACATACGACCGTTCTTATAGAACAAACTACAGTCGAGGTACCACTGTACTGTGTTTTCATGCCTATTTGTAAATTCATACTCCGATGAATATGAAATAAGATGTATTAACAATAGACCTCATCACAATTATTATTATTATTTTTTCCACTGTTGGTTCCGTTGGCTACGGCTGTGGCCGTGTCAGTCTTACCGCACGGCGCGTGTGCTGTTGTGCTGTTTTGTTTCATGAAGGTGTGTTATTTTCACCGGCCGTCATTTCCATGCGGAGGCAGTGAGCTATATGACCATCATCTCCGGCCTCGGGTTCGCTGGCTCCGTTGCCTTGTTTCGAGCTTTTGATCACTGCGCACGGATGTGACCTCCGACCCCCCGGTGGTTAGAGCGATCCTTTTTTTTTTTTTTTTGCACATTATTTATTTTTCATGGTTTACCTTCTTTTTTTTTTTTTTTTTCCTGGCAGTACTACCACTCCAACTGTGGAGGTAGATGTGCATGTGTGTGTGTGCGTGTGTGTGCGTGTGTACATGCAGAGAGTTCTGGGGTGAAATCACAGAAGAGGGCTGTGCTCAGGACAGGAGCTAGTTAAACTCCACCACCTTTACCCCGCAGGTCTCCACCTCTCCGGCGGCAGTGACTCGGTTGATGGCTCTGGAACCCGACACCCCTGGTGGCATGAAAGCGGGCGAAGCTATATTTAGACGGTTTCACCGATAATTGAGGACCACAGGGACAGGTTCGGCCGGGCCCAAAAGTTACCTATCTGTCTGGATCCGACCAAAACTAAGAACGTTTTGACGATGCCGTGCAAAAGCTTTGTCGAAGGGGTCCACGTTTTGGCTTTAGGGGTCATTTGAAAATAGAGCACAATACAGTAGGATGAAACAGAAGAAAACAGGACAGAGGAATTGAATTTTCTCATACAGGAACTGCGAGTGTCGGCTCCTCTTTGTGCTCTCAGCCCTTATTAAGATGTTTCATTCAGCAGCCTCACACACCTTGGCACAGAAGGTGTTTAGGGAGCTCTTAGTTCTAAATGTTAAAGAGCTCTACCTCAAAGTGATGGTTTAAAGGATGTGCCGGAAGCGCCGTCCCGGTCATTATTTCGATTTCGCAAGTGTGCCTTCCTCACAAAGCATGGTGGTGGTCCATTGCCAGTTTTTCAAGGACTTTCTAAACCCCGCTATATCACCCTCTTGCAGATGTTGCTGAGAGTGAGCTACCAAACCGAAAGTCAACATGGAACCAAGCACGTCTATGTCGGAGATGTCCAGCACCCTGGTATTTTTGTACTCCCGTGTTTCTGCTTCTATGGTGAGATTATTTCCTTCCTCAAAACACAAAGAATTTCTCGAACGTGTGTGAACGGTGGATTGTACTCCGTCAGAAATCACAGTGGCGTTTCAATACTTGCATGCACGACTTAATGAAGGTCACTTCAGGGCGGCTACTGGGGCTATGTAGATTGTGAATAGCCTCGGTGAAAGCGCTGAGCCCTGCGGAGCGTATGCTCGAGGCAAAGGTAGCCGACACACCGCCACTTAGGGCTAATCCCCTTCTTAAGGAGAACAGCTAACGGGGAAAACACAATCTTAATTGCATCACTCTTTCATGGCAGGAAGCAGATGTTAGAGGCCTACAGTCACAGAACACGTCACTCCAGACGGAAACAGAGAGAGACAGCCGCATCATTTCAATGCATGTGCCGTAAGACGCCGGTGGCATTTGTGAAATCAGGAGCCACCTTCCAGTTCTCTGCCACTGCTGAAGCGAAAGCGTTTCATGTTTCTGTGCCCTGGGGGGGCGGGGGGTTGGAAGACAACCCCCTGGGCGGCGGCATAAAAGGTCGCACATCGCACCGCCAGACAAAACCTATCGCCCGAAAAACAAGTACCCAAAGCAGGAGGGCTCGGCTGGAAGCCGGGTTCACATGTCCAGTCTAAGTAATGTACTGTATGCCATTGCATTGCAGACTCTCGTACTCGCGCGCAAGCATGCTTGTGCAAAAACTAAGCACTTACGGAGAATCCCCCGGGGGAAAAAAAAACTAGTGAAGGATACTGCAAAAGCCACTCCATTAAGTTGGACGATGGTGAGCTGACGGGATGTAGAACACAATCTATCAGGAGATTAAAATGTCAGTCAGTGCAATTTCATTTTCACACAGATCACACTGCCGAGGTGGTGGGGCTCAGTGTGTTTATTTGTTTGTTAGTGTGTGTGTGTGTGTGTGTGTGTGTGTGTGTGTGTGTGTATCAGTGTGTGCCCCATAGTATTTGTCTCATCTAAATCAATAGATCCAATCAGCCAGCAGGGATCGTTTACTAGCGAGGCATTGTGCGTTTCTGATGTTCCCCTCTGATGGTGATTGGAGTCTTATGATGAGCTAGTTCAATTGACTGGCGGCAGGCTGAACAGAACAACACTCACGGAGGCTGCAACCCAAACTCCCAGAAGTACTAAAAAAAAAAAAAGAAAACAATAAAAAATAAATTTATGATTCACACCGGACAGAGTGTCGCCGAGCTGATTGTCCATTAACTGCACTTAGCAAGGCAAAACCAGGAGTCACTTCCATGTAAATATTCTTTGTGTAGCCGCCTATCACAGACAGTTTGACGCCACCCGCTCACCCAAAGACTGGCACGGGAATACTCCCCGAAACCCAGCCAGAAACGGAAAACGGAGAAACCCCAACAAGGGACGTGCCGGATTGCTCGACAAACCCGTTTTTTTTGACAGCACCGTCACGCCTGGGTTATCACAGGTGAACTCAGCCCTCACCGCCTACATTTTCTGGAGAGTGTTTTTCAATACCACGTTCTCCATTACAGACTCATCATGACGCTTTGTGCGCCGAGACATACCTTCCCCCAAAATGAATTGCCGTGCCAAGAGGAGAAGTAATTTCGTTATTGTAATTGGTTTCGATTGAAGTATGAGTTCGTTCTTTGGTTGATGGTGGAACGTAATAGACAAGTCATAGAAGTCCTGAGGCAAATGCTTTAATGGCAATAGATTTTGCGAATCAAAGAGCGATCCAAGCAATACGTTTACAGTAGGATCCTGATGTCTTCTATGCTCCACGCCACCGGAAGTCTTCAGTCCTCTCCCCTCCTTCTCCACCATGTTTGTATTTTCACTTACACCCACTGCTTGAAATCAACTTTTTGGTTCAGCAGCCACTATATGGCTAGTAGATTTTAAAGTTACCAGCCACTCAGAATTTCCACCAGGTAAAACGGTATTCTTGAAATGAATCTGATTATCAGTCACTGTATCCTTTTAAATGTATGTATTAGTAAAGATATGAGCTGTAACATACAGTATAGGATATTCAATTCAGGACATTAATTTTTTTTACTTAATCAAAAACAAGCCATTCGCGACCTGATCGCCATCTTTCATGAAACGGTCTCTTCGTCTCCTCCCCTCCTCTGTTTTGATTTATATTTTCATTGCCCGTCTTCTTCCCTTTATTTGAAATATGACCTTTTTCCATTGGCTTTCTTGCCCCAGTTATATATCGCCAAATAATTAAAAGTTTGTCTAAAATGGCCGAAATGTCTCGGTCCCTCAACAGAACTTTGCGCCCCCAAACAGCTTGTGGTTAAATTGCACGTCATAACACAGAGTTCATGGGATGGTAGTGTCAGAGATATGAGAATTGCGAATTAATCTCACTTCGAAACATAATATTTGAAATTAATGGTGTGGCCGTTTCGCCTACCACACTCCACCCAAGTGGTGTTTTCAGGCACCTCCAGCACAGAGTCACAGATGACGGGGTTTCAGACACACCAGTTGATCGTAGAGAGTGGGCTAGGTGGAATAAGGCCAGGAGCAGATGGACACGTGTCATGACAAGGGCTCCTCTCTAATGAGCGCGTGTGGGGATGGGGGTTTTACCTGTTGCTCGTTAGACCAATCATCGAGCAACAGGTATGCAGCTACACTGATCCTGGGCCCCCAGTTACCTGGACCCAGGACAGGTGTGGTTGCTCAAACCACACAATCCCCACACCACAAAATGCCCGCTGAGTTGGTTGGCTAGTAACTTGACAGTGTTCCCCGCCCCAGCTCATTTTTACCCACATTAATTTCCAGGCCTGCTTACCTTCCATCTATTTCCATCTACTTGTTGCTGGTTCTGTCTTGGACCACAAAATTCCAAAGATGTCACCCTGCTCATGGTGGTGGTGACATTGGAAGTCCCTTGATACCTGGGGTACGTCTGCTTCGCTGAGATGGGAATCAGCGGTGATAAATGGCCGGTTTGCATAACTTTTTTTTGGGGGGCGGGTATTGATTTGGATGATGTTGATGTATTTCAGCACAGCCAGTGAAAATTGCTATCTTTGTGAAATGTGCATGTCAGGTTAGAGTAAATTGGGCGGCAGAACCACGCAGTTCAGCTGATGGTTGAACTTGAGTCAAATTTTTTGGGGGGGGATTTTGTAACAAAAAGTGATGAAAAAAGATCATCGATGGTCCGGTTTACATACACCTCTTTTCCACTGCACAAAAAACCCGCGAGCACCCGCTAATATTTGGCTAGGGCTTCAGTGGGAAAGGTTACAATCTGCATTAATTCCCGGGACTAATGACTGCAGCAGTCAAAGGTTTTCATCAGCTCCAGCTCCAATCAGCAGTGACGGAACCATGACACCCAGGTAGACGCGCTCATTTCCGCCTCGTTTCGGGACGTTGGCGCGTTAATAGACAGGAATATTCGTGTATCATTCCATCATTTCATAACCCATTTAGAATCCAAATCAAAGTCAGAAGTTAATGACTTTTTTCCCCACATGGGGGACCAGGAAATGTTTTGAGCGTGGGGAGCGCTCCGTGGGGACCGCAGCGGAGAACCCGAGGAGCGTCTCTGCTCCTGGACGGACCGGGCGGGCCTGGATAGTCCGTGCCGCTTCTACCGCTTTGTTCCCAATCTCACCCTGCAACCATGACACGTCCCCTTTCTGGCACGTTCATGACGTCCAACGGGACACACCGGAAGAAAAAAAGGCAGAAAGGCACACTTACTCACTCTGGCAATGGGAACGGAGTCATCGCCTTTTTTTAGCGGGTTTACCCAGGTTTTTTTAAACCCGGGTATACACACTAATCTTGGTGCGATATAGAATGTGGCTGCGCTAACTGTGTAGAGGGCTCTGGAAAAAAGTAAATTTGGAATTGAAAAATGCTTTCTTAGCAACTGTAAAGAAATAAATAAAATAATAATTATTATTATTATAATGTTATGAGCTCCACCAGTGTTTACCTACGATGACAATGCTCTGTCCCAGCCTTTTCCCAGAAGAAAACAGGAAATGGAGATGGTTGTTCAATATTACTTTATTATTTCTTTCCTCGCCGTGTCTCCATGGTAACGGTCCAAATGGAGTGACTGCCAGCCAGATTAGAAATATGTTCCTCCCTTCGTGTTTTTCTTTCCTCTTAAAGAAACAAAACGAGGCTCCTCCACTCGCAGGGCCTAAAAAGAAATGATCTCCCGTTAATTCGGTACACATAATGCGTCATTTGTCTCCGCTGAACAAACATCATCTGCTGATGAACATTCTTCTAATCACAGCTTCTGCAGGCGTGGCGGCCCCGCTCGGAGCCACGGTGACCGCAGCCAAACACAATAACAATTTGACATAAATTATGGACGCTGCCGGGGGCAAAATGGTTCGTCAGATGTTTCCCAAATGAGGAGAGCCGATGAGGCCTATTTTACACGTAATCCTGGCGCCGCTACTATAAAAAAAAAAAACAAAAAAACAAAAAACAAAGAAATGGGACAAACAATCAGCAGCCGAGCCCACGGTGCGTTTGAGTCAGCGCTAACCAGGCGCTGACTCGCAAAAGGGCACCCATTGTGGTGATCATGGGGTGAATGCATCTCATAAAACTTGTCCTGTCAACGTAATTGATCGCGGCGGGAGGCGTCATAAATACCGCACACAAACCGGGGGACGCATCTCAAGGGGGGGGCGGGGCGTCATGCATTATAGCTTGATTCGAAGTGTAATCACGTCACAGCCCAAAAAGAACCCCCCCCATTTTGCTACGGACATGTAGCTCATGAAGTTGAGGGACATCACGTGTCCCTTTGGGTTGAAATGAATTCTGGCTATTCAAAATGAATTACCCGACTTCTGCCAGACGTGGCAGGTGCTCACCAACATTTAACAATTTGCAGCTAATGGTTGCGGAGCGGTTCAGCCGGGCGCCGCGTGCAACCTGCCCTTCGGGTATTTATCTCTTTGACATCCAGCCCGGGGTGAATACCCGATTGGATTTGGTAACCTTTTCATACCCCCCCCCACCACCACCTTCTCCATCTTTGGCGCAGTAAATGCCGGTTGGACTAATAACTTTACTGGCTGTGAGTGAAGGCGGCGCTTACAGCCTGTGATTCCATCTGCAGAGGAGCGAGGAGCGAGCGGAGAGCAGAGTCAATGCCTCGTCATCAAGTGTCTCATTTACACAAGTGATTTGGAGCCTCCGGCTGCCTGAGCTCCGAGCCCTCGCGGCTTTTGAAACCGAATGAGAACTGCCATTAAAGCGGGGGCCTCATCATCAATGGGCGGTAACGCGATCTTTCGCTCTCGATTCTCAGAACCCAGATGCCGCGCGTGGGCAAATCCAAACACGGGGAGTCTCAGTTCCACACACGCGCGCACGCACGCACGCACGCACGCACGCACGCACGCACGCACGCACGCACGCACGCACGCACACACACACACACACACACACACACACACACACACACACACACACACACACACACACACACACACACACACACACACACACACACGACACAAGACAACCGTGGCCTTTACTGCTCCTAACAGGATGCTCTTCGACAGCCAGTAATGAAAGTGTCTCATTCGCAATTCCAATCAAAACCTCATCAATCACACCTAACCACCTGCACCACCACCCCACCCCACCCCACCACCATACCCACCCCAGGCTCTCGTGGATGAAGGTGAAGTGAGGGAGCCCAGATTCAAATCCAAGCTAAAATAATGATCAGACGCTAAAATCAAACACACTTGCCCCCGCTGAGCGCAGAACTATAAAAGAGGCGAGTACCATCAGCGCGGTTTTCCGTCTGAAATCTTCAAAATGAAACGCATTGATCGCATGGGATGCCTTTTGCAGGCCGCGAGGCCTTTTTCTGTGAAGCCTGCAGTGTGGAGCAGCCTGTTATGCCGGTTGTCTTTTGTTGTTGCCAGGCAACCACGGAATCGCCCGTCAATCATGTTTAGCTAGTTAACCCTTATTTTTGTTGTGAAGTATTCAAAAACATACCAAAATATAGCATCATCAATCTGCTACGTTAAAGAGGTTCTCCCCTGTTTTTTTAGAAGTCTAAAATCCAGAATTTCCCTCTGGGATTAATCAAGTTTTTATCTTATCTTATCTCTCCATCGGAGAGTCATTATGCATTTACTGCACTGCTCCACACTCGCCTGTTCTACCAATTTTTTTCAGTCCTTAATAAAGGTTGATACGGTGCCGTGCTAAACCCTGATGGGGCAGGGGGCTTTGACAATAATGGACACCGTCCGGCGCCCGGCTAAGCGGAGATGCTATTTGCTATCTCAATTTTGCACACACTCAACGAAAAACAAAAACAAACGAACTAACTGCATATAGCTCTGGGTATCCAGCGGCCGCGACAGGTTTGTCCTCCATGATTACCGTAGTTTCCATCGGCAATCAGTGTCCCCATGAAAAGCCTGCCTCTCTACTTATCAGATCACCGGAAGTAAAAGCAACGGCATTCGGCGGCGCTTTCCCGCTGCGTGTTGAGACTTTTCCTCCGCAAATTACACGAGACACGCAGAACTTAAGCACGAGGCACCCTGCAGTGCCAAGAGAGTGCTCAAAATTTCACTCACGTTGATAATAATCACAAAAAAGCCGCCTCCCCGAGCTGCCAGCGCGGCCCCCTCCCACTGATTGAGCCTCGAGTCATTCATTACAGATATTCTGACTCCGATAGTAGCAGTGGTAGATAGAAGCCGGGCATAGAACACGATGTTAAGAGACCTTTCCATCCCGATCAGAAGATCACCCGTGTTGGGTGTATTCCACATACACATGCAAATCCAAGAGTTCAGTTTGAAACTGCAAAGTTCCTCGTCAGCATCCGGGCTCACCCTTCTCTAGCACTGAGACGGTTTTATCCTCTCCTCCAAAATATCCCCCCCCCCCCCGTTGAGAGAGTGATTTGTTTGGTTCCGCGCCGTGGTCCCTGGAGGTGGCGCGGATATTTTCCATCCGGGAGTGCTGTCCTTTTTTTTGGCGAATTTTCATGTTACGGATTACCACTTTAACGGTACAAACAGAAGAAAATACGGGAACAGAAGAAAATAAACCACATTACATAGAGGGATGGAGGGGAGGGGGGCTCGTTTGTACAGGAACAGTGAGGGATGGGGTCACTGGCAGAAATACCTACAGTCTCTGAGGGAGGGGAGGGGACCATTTAAAATCCTCTCAAAACTCAAATAAACACCTCTCTAGGGGAGCCCCTTTGTTATTTTTCCTTCCATTTTTCCTTTTCCATCTCATTGCATTCGGTAAGCTTCCACGCGTGGTTATTATTCACTGCTCATTATCACTGCTCTGATTAATAAGAGCAATTTCAGGGTCCCTTGGTAAAAGAGGAGAGAGGTGGAGGGGGGAGGGGGACAACACGCGGGAGCGGTGTGTGTTTTTTGGAACCAGGCATAGAAGTGTGCTACTTAGAACGGGTAAAAAGAGATGGGAGGCAGCAGGCGCTGTCTGGCCCTGGTTCCCGTCGGCTGATCCGGGGGAAGCGGACCCGACGCGGACCTCTCAGTAAATAAGACCGCCTGCCGGCGTCAAAGGTTGCGCCGGAGACCACCCTGCACCCAGGGACGGGTGGATCCAGCCGCGCCCGGTGCTCGCCACACGCGTCAAACGCTCGGCTGCAGATCAGTCGGAGGCGCGGAGCAGGCGGAGCTCGGCGGTGTCGGACCACGGTAGACCGATGCCGCGGTGTTTCTGTAATTACTCAACGGACTAGAACTGTTTCAGAAGAATATTTTTCAAGGCAATAACCCCAGCCACACCACGTGTTGAAAGAACGATAGATCCTTTGTACCTTAGCACACCATATCGTTGGATGAAAGTCCCGACTGGTCTGACCGGATCAAGGGACGTGGCTCGAGCACAAATGCGTGGAAAGCCTCAGAAGTGGATTCGCGGGCCTTGCGTGAGCAGCTCATCTGCGTGAGCGTCCTCCTGGCGGCTCCCCTTTCGTGTTCCCCAAACACCTCGTCTCGCGCGTTCGCGGAGCAGGACGTGAGTCAAGGAAGCCGGCGTCGCGCACCGCTATCGTTTTAAGGGCGCTTCTGATTTGTGTCTCATACGTGGGCATTGGGAGATGTGTGCAAGCAAAATCAGAAGATAAAATAAATGAAAGAAGCAAAGTTCCTGTGAAGTCACCTTCAAGGAAAATGCCCCGGCGCCGTGGAATTACGAAGCTGAAATAGTTTCTCAGGGCGAAAGCTGCAATTCTATTATTCTTCAAAATGCAGTGCAATGCCTTTCATGGGAGGGTGGAAAACCATTTGAGGAGCGGGTCAGGGGGAGCGAGCGGGGAGGCCCCTCGGCACATTGTGTCTTATCCCTCTCCATTTCCAGCACCTTGTCCCTGAATAATGGGCACACCTCGTTGCCGGCCTCGGGGGCTAATGGCTTCTCATGGAGGAGAAATCAACACAGAAACACCTCTGTGGGTAATCCACCTCTTTAACACCTACTGTGCTCAAAACACAAACCGTGAAATATGAGACTCCCGCCTGCTGGCGTGGCAGATTAATGTGCTCAGAGAGCATGATAGGATATGATACATGATAAAAGATTTAAATAAAAGTACATAACAGGGATGTACCAATGCCGCTTTCTCCGGACCGGGTACGGGTACCGAGGACGCCTTCTCGGGTGTTGCCGATACCGTGTTCAGAGGAGATTACTGAAGATTTCCGGGCGTTTCAGGACACCTGCTGCGTTAATTATCCTCAGTAATTGACTTTATTCACTGGTTTGTTCACACTCACACAATCAGATATAAAAGGAAACCGTTACCAAATCTCCGAACTAAAACATCAACTCCCTTTGAGCGGCTACCGCATAGTTGACATCTGGTTTAGGCATGGGACATGTTTACCAGCATGAGTACAAGAATTTGAGCACAGTCTGGGGCCCGAGGCCCCACTCCAGTATTTGTTTCCGCCGAGGCCGAACAAAAAAACCTTCAGAGCCAATCCTTGATAACAAACATGACAAAGGGAAACAACCCCGCAGGGTCGACCGGCGTGTGACCGGTTTGGAGACAACTTCCCAACAGCCAAGGATGGCCATGACGTTTGAGAACGCGGGGGGGGGGGGTGGCAGAGCTCATCGGAGGGAGGCGGAGCCAGAGCGTCCGAACCGAGCGCCGCTCCGTGCCCACCAGGCCAACGTCCACTTCCAGGGCACCGCCGGTGAGAACCTCCGAGCGGGGGCGGGAGAGCTCTGCCGACACACTGACACACCGATGTCAAGCCAGACAGATCATGGCGTCGTACGAAAAATGTCCGTCCGGACATTCAGACGCAAACTCCAATACGGTCCTGGACGATGGAAAACCAGCTCAACGGAGGTTACATCCTCCAACAGAACAGAGCTCACCAAAACAAACTCACAAAATGAGACGCAGAAGACAAATTGGCAATGATTTAAAAGTGTTGCTGGCCCGCCATCAGTATTGTTCAGGGTTTTAACAGACAAACACACGAGCACACACACACACAAATGGAGATGAAGTGGAACCGAACTGGAAAACACAACTCGGATTCGGGCAAATGCTCGTCAATTAGTTATCGAATGACCTCTCAGGGCCCTCGGTGCGGCCCCTCATCATCTATCACAGGTTTTGTGCAAGAGGCTACAAAGTTACTCTGCTTTTGTGAAAACACGCAAATCCCTGTTGAAATAATGACATAACGTGAGCGACAGCGCTGCAATACCAAGACCACGTCTGACAGAGGGATTTCACTCCAGGGATTAATAAAAGGACGAGGCCAATTAATTAATGGCTTAGAAATATCACATGAAATCATCATGGGGAGAATGAAAAGCACATGCAATTATGAATGACGTGTGTACACTGCATTTCCTCAAATAAAAACCGGGCCTCTAATAAACGCCGGGGGCCTGGTCTACACAACCAAATAAAAGCCTGCCTCAAATACAGACCGGGGGGGAAGCTGAGCTGCGTCGCTGTTCCGGTGCGGATCCGCTCCCAAACAAATCAAATCAAACAGTGTGTTTTTATTATAGATTAATTTCATTTCTTCCATTACCTACTGCGGCGTAGCAGATCACTTCTTGGGGCAAACGCCCCGCCCTGAGCGCTCTGTCTGTCTCCGGCGCTCCGAGCAGGAAGCGCTGCGTTCAAGGCAAACCCTGAAAACTGTAATTCCCCCGTCGGCTTCCAGCACAAGTGCAACTTTGAGGGTCGCTACGAGCTCTCTCTCTTTTTTCACCCGACACGTGTTTGCATGGCATGGCACTCAGACGGAGGTTTGATTGAAAATTTCTACTCAAATATGATCAAATACACTTATTTAACAGAGGGAATTAGAAATAAAAGCCTGCCTCTAATATAAGCCTGCTTCCAAAAATGGGGCCTGGTGCGAATATTTATCCACAGTCGTGGATGAAAATATTATATTGCACCCTTGCATTTATTTGCTATTTTTATTTGCTATTTGGTATCCACAATTCTTTAGTTCACTGTTACTTATATAGAAACCCTTCTTTAAATTCATAACATATCCTTTTAAATCCTAAAATAAAGCGTAAACCATTTGCAGTCCAACTAGCCACACCCTCAGTGTGTCCTCACATGTCACTGGTCGTCCACGGAGACCATGTGAGGCGTGGGCACAGCCTGGGAACGCACCGACGTTGACAGTTTTCTTTATCTTTTAGATGGAGAGTTCCCAACACAACAAACTGGACTTGACTCCCACACTTCCACCTCGTCTTCCTGCAACAGCTCAGGCCTCACAGGGTGGCAGAGCCAGACGTGTGGCTTAGGTTGGAAATGGATTGGTGCTGATTTCATGGACAAGGCTCTTTAGACTCCTCTCATAATTGTCTGAGCCTGTTAGTGCCAAAAAACAAGCTCCCTTTTTTCCCCCCATTTTATTTTAAATCAATTGTAACCAATATAACACATTCTGGGTTTTGGATTGACTCCCGGAAAATACGCTTTAGGTTAAATAACCGAGTTATCCTTCAATATTTGGTGATATTTGTCTTCCTGTAGGCATTAATGGCATTTCTACACCTTTATTGGCAGTTTGCTCGATTCTCCCCAGAATTGCCTTCTCTAAGACCCTGTTTTCAAATCTACCCACAGGTGTTCAGTAGTGTTTGGATCCCAAAATATCGCTGGCCACTTCAGAACAGCCCAGTTCAGTTCAGTTCTGCTGGAAGACCCCGTGACCTTTGATGGAGACGCGGCATTTTGAAACTGGCTTGGACGTTGCGTGCCAAAATATAGTGGTAATCTATGACCCCATGTTGATAAGAGTACTGAACACACAAAATATATCCCTTTAAGGCACATTTTGAACAGATCAAAAAAAAAGTGCAATTAATTTATGATTAATTGCGATTAACTGTGGACAGGCATGCGCTTAATCATGATTAAATGTAATATATACGTACACACACACACACACACACACACACACACACACACACACACACACACACACACACGCAGAGAAACAGAGACAGAAAGAGATAGAGAGAATGAGGCGGTGGCGGCAGCAGCGGCAGCAGCAGCAGCAGCGGAAGCGGCGGCGGCGGCGGCGGCGGCGGCGGCGGCGGCGGCGGCAGGGCCATCCTGAGGTAATGCATTGATCAGTGTGATCAGCTTCAAAGGTCTGCAAAACACGGGGGCTTCTCTGCGTAGGCACAAGTCTCACACACTCTTTAATCCCACTTAGAGAGCGCTTCAAACGCGCCATCAAGACGTTCTCCATCTGCCAGTCCGGATTGGGACTGTCTGCCTCCACATGAAAGTGATCTATACAGTTTGCCAATTTTCTTTCTTTATTTATTTATTTTTTTCCCTTCTGCGCAACAGACGCCGCGATAGCACCTTCGGCCGCTGCTGAGAAACATGAGAAAAAAAAGCGAAAGGCGATAGGAGTTTCAAGGTTGGTTTCAATCCGCATCCGGCTTTCACTGACAAAGCAGCGTGTCCTTCAATCCAGGGGCTCTGAACAAGTTCCATGGAGCAGAAACCAACAGGTTCACTGGGAACAAATCATAAACGACGTAACGTAATCATATTCAATTGTTCCACAACAGAACCAGTTACGAACTGTTTTTTTTTTTTTTTGTTGTTCTGTTAAATATTTAATAAAGCTTAGGTTTGCCTTCAAGTAGCCAACCATTTCTATTTACATTCATTCATCCCTTTTCAATGTTTTGTTTGCATAATCTTCAAATGACTTGGAAGTGAAACATTTTCACATGGCTACGGCTATTTCAGTTGAGAGCATATACCGAGGAGGTGTCATGTCATTTCCTTTTAGCCTGCACTTATAAAAGGTCAACTATGTATTCCCAATGATCAGCGTCGTACAGAAGTGTGTGTTAAGCGCATTGCAAGGATGGTACAAACCACTTTTCATTGTGTTAGAAGTGGGATCAAAGCTAGAGCCGAAAGGTAAAAAAACAAAAAAAAACAAAAAGAAAAAAAACCAAAACAAAAAACCCTTGGTCTTCAACCCCCCCCCCCCCCCCCCCCCCCGCCTCAGAATGCCAAGTCAGCTCCATCCGGAACCCGGGGCCTGGTAATGATTCACCCGCTTGCTCAGCTGCACTACAGCAG